>NC_058081.1:95413354-96022588 GCF_014858855.1 Bufo gargarizans | reverse complement strand
ACAGCAGAATGTCTGTGCAGATCATTTAATTTAATCTATGCAAACAGTGTTCGGACAATGAGAGCTGTTTCCCGATCTCACAGCGCACCTGGAAAAGTTGCTGGTACTTCAGTCCCTGCCTCTCCATATTGTGGACTCTGAACATTTCAGAGAACTGATGGAGAGGGATTAAAAACTCAATTACTATCGAGACATCCTTTGTAGTTGTTTGGTCGGTTCCTATGTGCCCCATCACCCATCCTCATGAAGGTTTAACCGGGAGGACTCCCTGAGCTCACGCTTCACTGTCATGACTGCTGGAAGGGGGTGGGGGACAGATGCAGCACCAGCTCCATCAGTAGCAACTTAAGTCTTGAGACTCTGATGAGCATTTTTCTTCACCCACCTACTAAATAAACCAGCAAGCAGCAGGACATGGAGCAGAACTTGAACCAGCAGGTGGTGGCATACTTGGACAGCAACCTGTCAACCCAGATCTAATATTCCCTGGACTACTGGGAAGCCAAACTCAAAACATTGAAACAGAACATTGTGACAAATGGCCCATTACTACTGCCTATGTCCTGCTGCTACTATTTGGATGCTGTTACCCACCTGATGCCACTTGCCTGCAGCCTCCACTGCCATCTGCCTCCACTGTGATCTGCCACCATCTTGTGCTGTTACTGCCACTGCTGTTGCCCCCACCCCCTCTCTGTTTCGGGGCCACTATTGTGACTCTTAATGCTGTTGCCACCCTCACCAGGCTGTTACGTGGCCACTAGTGTCACTGTTTGGCCGTGTTGACATCACTGTTTATTTGTCTGTTCTTCTGATCCGACAGAAGAAAAAAGCAATAACAAAAAAAAAGGGTCCTGTAGTTTGAGCGTCCAGAAGGTCTCTTTCACACAGTCAGTATTTTGCATCAGGATCTGATTATGCTTTGGAAGCCAAAAGCAGGAGTGAGTCCACAAACACAGAAGACAGGCAAATATTTCTATCACGTTATCTCATCGTTTTGGACCCAATCCTGTTTTTGCCTTACCAATACTGATAAAATGCGAACCAAATACTGAAAGTGTGAAGACGGATGATCAAACTATAGGATCCACTTTTTTTGGGCTGTTCTTTTAATGATTCAGGAGAACGGAAAAATAAACAGTGACGTAAACACAGCATTACTGCTGACACCCTTCCACTGTCTCCTTGATTTTGGGCCACTGCACAGTTAAGTCCACACCAATAAATTAGACCTGACGCTAAAGGACTTACCTATTGATTCCAAGCATGCGGAGCATTTGCGAATAAGGTGAGCTGGAAGTGTAACTATCTGGATGATAAAGTTGACCTATAAGGTATTGTGAGGCAAATTCAGGAGCCAAGCCTACTCTCTTATTAGGTATTAAGAATAGATCTGCACCTGTTATGTGGGTTTGTCCCGCATCTGCTTTGGGTTGACAATTAGAGACCAAATAAGTGAAGTGTGATATACTGTATGTCTAATAGTGATGCACAGTCATCCTACTTTACATCTAACAGAAGGGATTCAAACGCATGTGTTTGCACTGCCATAACATGGATAAAAGAACATTTTTTTCCTCCACTACTTTACTGGCATTGCCTCCATGTGCTTATTTTATTCCACTAAAGAGTCATTGGGACTCTTGCAGGGGCATGCATTATTATTATTATTTTTTTATTTTTTTTATTGAAGGACGCTGTATGTGACCTGCCTGTCATTAAGACGCACAGTAACTAGCTACCAGCAATGACTAGCTATGCATGTTGCCAGTGCAGTTTCTAGGTAAAATTTCTCTCAGGGCGAGTGTCAAAAAAACTCTCCCCCCCCCCCCCCCACAACTGCTCGATGAAATAAGTGTCTCCCCATTGTAAAAAATGTGGAACCACATTGCACGGACGGTCACAGTGACCCACTGTCCCATAGACTCAGGCTCTCACTCACAGCAGGCTTCTTTC
This sequence comes from Bufo gargarizans, assembly GCF_014858855.1. Lineage (NCBI taxonomy): Eukaryota > Metazoa > Chordata > Amphibia > Anura > Bufonidae > Bufo > Bufo gargarizans. Next base: position 96,020,632 of record NC_058081.1, on the reverse strand, counting down.
TCAGCACTGCTCCGGGCGGGCGGTAACAGGCAGGCAGGTAGTGCGGGCGGCGGTGCTCACCTCACTCACTGTACGTCACGCAGTGCGTGAGGTACAGTGAGTGAGCGCCGCCGCCCGCACTGCCTGCCTGTGGGGGGACATTATTTTTAATAAGGATCACTATGGACATTATTTAGAATGGAGGCTGCTGTGGATGTCATTATAACTGTATAATGTCTGATAGGCCTAGTCCTGAGTTATATTACCCTGCCCTGTATAATAATGTACCCTGATACCCCTTATAAATAAGGGGTATCAGGGATGGGTACATTATTATACAGGGCATGGGCAGGGTAATATAACTCAGCTCAGGACTAGGCCTATCAGACATTATACAGTTATAATGAGTAATGACACCAACAGCAGCCTCCATTCTAAATAATGTCCATAGTGATCCTTATTAAACTTAATGTCCCCCACAGTGACAGTGGCCACCATTTTCATGTCTCCCACAGTGGCCCCCCCATTGTAATTAATGCCCCCCCCCCATTGTAATGAATGCCCCCCATTGTAATTAATGCCCCCCCAGACAATCACTCGCCTCACAGCAGGCATCAGCACTGCTCAGGGGCTCAGGGCGGGCGGTAACAGGCAGGCAGTGCGGCGCTCACTCACTCACTGTATGTCACGCGCCTACGCCGCCTAGTGGGAGGAGCAGGCGCGTGACGTCAGTAAGTGCCGCCCGCACTGTCTGAAGAGTGAGAGGACTCGGCACTCGGGCGTAGGTCAGGGGAGATGTCAGAGGGAGGGAGCCAGGGCGCACAACCGAGAAACGACAAGAGGGCACCCCTGCCGGCGCCCCCCTTCTGACAGCGCCCCGGGCGGCCGCCCGTCCCGCCCGCCCCTAGAAATGGCCCTGGATGTTGCTATACTGCACAGTGATGTACACCAGGATACAGTCTCCCTAAAGTTTAACTACAGGCTGGGATAGACCTGATTTAACACGCTTTGTGATGAATTTATGTGGATCGAAGCGACTGAATTGATTTTTTTTAAAGCTTTGCTCATCTCTATTGATAATAATGTTGACGGGGCTTTCTGTGCTAAAAAAAAAAGTATGTAGATATGGTTGAGACTTGCTAAGATAGGATGTACTGCATGCTAGGTGGCTTGGGGATGAGTGTGATGGCACTGTGTGGGGATAAATGGTGTCTCCTGGCCTGTAATTGATCGCCAGTGTACAAATTTTACCTATGTCACTCTGAATGAGGTAGGTGATCTAGATAACACAGGTCACTGCACACTTACAGTACCTTCTTTCCTCTAGAGGTTGTGGATGTGCCCTAATCACAATCACAGAACTAGGTACAAATAGAAGAGAGAGATCTCTGTATTAACCAATGTTATATTTATACATACAGTAGTTCTTAGATCTTCCCTTAGCCATCTTTTTTCCAAAGTAAATGACCCTAAATTTTATAATCTTACTGGGTTCTGTACTCCACCCATTCCAGTCATTCTGTCAGTTGCCCTCCTTTGAACCCTCTCCAACTCTGCTTTGTCTTGTGCACAGGAGCCCAGAGTTGTACACAATACTCCATGTGTGGTCTGACTAGTGATTTGCAAAGTGGCAGGACTATGTTCTCGTCATGTTTCTGTATGCATAACCCTACATTTGTCAGTGTTAAAACTAATTTGCAACTTGTCTGCCCAAACCTCCAAAATGCACATCCATCTGTAACAGAATACTATCCTCTTTTGTGTTAATGATATATAGTGAATGAAAACAATTCTTAATACATTTGCTTTTTCCTTATTGCCCTCTACAATTCCTCCCTTAACAATATTTAAAGGGCCAACACATTCAGGTTTAACCTTTTTACTATTTATATAATTAAAGAACAATTTAGTTTTGCTCTCTTTGGCAGTGAGCCTGTCTTTTATATATTCTATTATTTTCCTGAGCCTCTATGTCTCCAACTTGGCTGCCTTTATCTTACAGATCTATCTTACATATGTCTATATATTCTATTTTTTCCTTATAGTTTTTCAATGCTTCTTCACTACTTTCCTGTTTTAGTAATTTAAACGCTCTCTTTTAACCATGTATTGGCCACTTTACATTTCTATTTATCCACATTGTTTTTTTCTTGTATCTCACCCTTTTATTCCCATAAGGTATTTATCTCTCACAATGAGAGTTTTAGGATGCGTAAGAAGATACCTGGAATCATTGTGGATGGAAGGTATGTGTCACAGTGGTTTCTGGCCTTGGTGAAGTAAGAAACTGTATTTTAAGTGTCAGCAGCAGCTATTGGTAATTGACATTTAGCATGGCTGCCATAGCTGATCCGGGACGGCTCTTACTAGGAGTAGTCAAAGTGCTGGGCTGGTGACTACTCCCCATGTTCCAGGCTGGGTTTGGCCAGGCATAAAAACCAGCCAGCACTGCCAGGTGTGGTGGATTTACCTCCCTCTGACAGTGGAGCTCAGGAGTCTGTGTGCTGTGAACTGAAGGCTATGCTGGGATTTGAGGTTTGAGCCAGGCTGGAGGACTCAGGCCCCTCTAAAGGCGAACAGGCCGCCTATGGACTTGATGAGGCTGAACGGCTAACAGGGTGTGAATTAACACCCAGGAGAAAAGGTGACTTTTATTGTTTATGGACTTTCCTGGTGTGTGAACAAACACCAAACCACCTGCGTTTTGTGATACACCAATGTGTGAATAAACACCGCTGTTTGATTCAAGAACTGTGTACTTTACCTCTATACTGCATCCGCTAGTCCTAACTACCAGTGCAAATCTCCACAGATGCTTTAAAAAATATCAAATTTTCTGGCTGGTTTTTACTTTTGAGGCCATTTTCCTGGTTGGTGAAGATAAAAGCTTCTCTAAGCTGGTCATATTTTGCTTTTTGGAAGTTCAGCTTTTTTTTTCCTCCCTGAAAGTAAACTCTTTTGGACGGCAGAAGTTGATTTTATTATGGTCACTATTTCCCATATGTCCCACAACCTGCAACTCGGTTGTTCTGTCAGGTCTATTGTTTAGTAGAGATGGCCTTGCAGTTCGCCCGGCGATCGTTTCGCAGCAAACTTTACGTGTTTGCGATTCGCCGAACATGCGAACATATGGAGATATTCGCGCCCGCAATATTCTTTTACATTGTGAAGAACTTTGACCCATGACACATCCATCAGGTGGTGCAGGAAAGACAATTGAGACATTTCAGCACATGGACATAACCCCTGCCTTATAAATAAACCTGATCTGGCCGCCATTTTACATTCAGTGTTTTGCCAGTGTAGGGAGAGGTTGCCGTGTGGAGCAGGGACAGGCTGTTAGGGACACCAAACGCTAGCTAATAGGGCCACAAAAGTCCTTTTAAGGACTGGTATAGGTGTGCTATCGATAGGTGTGATACACAGAGGGGTGTGATATCCTTATAATATACTTTTATAATGAGTCAAAAACACATAGATCTATATAGTGATCACCTGGAAGTCAGGGGCCTAGGGGCTTACTAGGGCCATTTTTATATAGCGTAAGGTTCCGGACGGGCTCGCTCTTATCAGGGCGGGTGGTCTGTGGTTAGGCTATCAGGGCCAGAATAGCACCCCCTGTAGGGCAATATCAGGGACAGTTCTTTGCCCACCCTGTCCTTCAATACCACATCATCATCTAGCCCAGAGATGGATGTTTTTTGCTTTCCTTCTGGGATTCATGGATGTGCACTGGAACCCCCCGGATTGTGGTAGGACATATAGTTTCTGATTTGGTGCTGCCGAGCACCTGATTTAGTGCCGTCGAGCACTTGTTATTGCCGACCACATCTATGCTTTTTGCTTAACTTTAATAATTTAATTTATTTTCATTTTGAGGGATATCTTTTCCATTCACACGTCCACAAAATGGGTCCGCATTAGTTTCGTAATTTTGCGAAACAGGTGCAGACCCATTCATTTTCAATGGGGCCGGAATGTGCTGTCCGCATTTGCGGATCCGTATCCGCATTTGCAGATCCGCACTTCCGCATCCGTGCTTCTGTTTCCGCAAAAAAATAAAACATGTTCTATTCTTGTCCGCAATTGCAGAGTAGACAAGATTATGCCTTTTCTATTATAGTGCCGGCAATGTGTGGTCCGCAAATTGCGGAATGCACATTGCCAGTGTACATGTTTTTCGGATCCACAAAACACTTACGGACGTGTGAATGGACCCTCATAGTAACATTATTAAAGGTTACGTTTATCTTTATGTATATTCTAATGGATTGCCTTCCTTGTACAATGTAATATACTTTCTATGTTAGAAAGTATATTATAGTGCATTTGTATTGTGCGGCAGTTGTGTGCGGTTCTGCTGCGATACTGCAGGTATATAGAGGGACAAACGTTATTGGAACAAATCATTTCTACTGGTGTGATATACCAGTCGTCCACCAAAAAAACAGATTGAAGCAGGGTGTTATATACCAATATACTTTCTTTATAGGGCATTTGGGTACTGTATAGTGCATTTGCGCATGCAAATTATATTGCCGATATTTCGCATTGAAAAAAAATAATGAATGGAGATCGCAAATTCGAATAATACATCTGGTCACTGTCCATGTTGTGGGACTATTTGTGCACTTCTAGTAATTATTTCTTAGCTGCCATTAAAATGAATGGGACCCGCCGCGAATTTGCGTTTCGCAAACATTTGATCGCGTTTGCGCACTGTCCCGGCAGATGTCCGTCCATCACTATTGGTTAGTACTAAGACCAGAATGGCCGTCCCTCTAGTTAGATTGTGTGCCAGTTGGGAAATGAAATTGTCTTTAGTTATTGACAAGAACCTGTTTCCTTTATTCGATCCATAGGTTTCAGTTTCTTCATTATGATTTGCCACATCATCTATTTCCCTTAGTAGCAGATTTTCTGTGGATTCTGGTATAATAGGTGGCTTATAACAAACACCTATCAGTATTTTATTAATGTTTTTGCCTCCATGTATTTTTACCCACAGTGATTCCACATGTTCATTTCTCTCATGTATATCTTCCCAGAGTGTGGGCAGGACTTTACATAATAGCAAAACCTCTCCTCCTCTCCCCCTCTGCATTTTTTATGATCCTTTCTAAAAAAAAGACTATAACCTTGTACGTTAAGTGCCCAGTCATAGCTAGCATCCACCCATGCCTTAGTTATACCCACTATGTCATAGTCCTCCTCAGATATTATTAATTCCAGTTCACCAGTTTTATTAGTTAGGTTTATGATTTTTTTAACCTACACATTTCCTTATGAAATGCTCTAATACTTCCCTCCATTCCACTCTCAGTTCCTTACTTCACCTCAGTTCATCTGATGAAACCAATTTCCATTTGCAGAAATATCTGTAGCAAAATCGGTTGCATATGAAGGCTTATTGTCACATCTTGATCAGCACTCCTGGGTTCAACTCCTGTCTTCGCTCCAACTCTGCTACTAGATCTGCTCCAAATTTTCCTACATTACACCTGCTGCCTTACACTTATCACCTGCTACAGTGGCGGCCCAAGACTGCTATTTGTTGGCTCACCTGTCCTAGTCTGAGTCGGGGGCATGGATCTGCCTCCTGATCTCCCTTACTGACCGTGGGCCCGGCTGCTGGGGTTGTTCTATCCTTCTACACAGGCTGTAGCCTGCTTTCTGGCATGGCCTCCCCTCTTCTTCCCAAATGGTTCATGGCTCCTAAAGGGCCACCACACACCCTAATTCTCACCAGTCAATGGCTGATCACCTTGGGTACTTTAAGTCCTTATTCCTAATGTCCTGCTTAGGTGTCCTGATTTATGTTTGTCTTCCCTTGTCCTATTTTTTGCCTGTTTTACAGATGTTACTGCCTGTCCTGACCTCTGCCTAATATCGGCACTGACCCTGAGCTTCCCAACCTGACCTTAAACAGTTTATTTTATTGCATATACTCTGCCTGCCCTGACTTCGGCCATGCCTTGACTAAAGTTTTGCCTGACCCCTTGGTACTCTGCATCGGTGTCTTTTGACCCTTAAGGGTCAGCTGTCAACCAGAAACCAATCCAGAAACTAGAGACCTGGTGGCTCCTCCACAGCGAAGTCCAGATCCTTGCATTGGGGTTAAGAGGTGAAAATAAGGGGACTGCTAGGATAATGCCCTTAAAGGTAGCCTCAATACAAAACTGTTTGGTTGACACTGTGGTTCCACACCCACTGCGTAATAGCCCCTTAGTTGTGATTTAGGAATCTGATGAGATCTGTAACAGTTCATGTACGCATAAGGGGTAATATATATATATATATATATATATATGTATACACAACGATGTAGTAGAGTTAACACTCATGCTTTATGAGATTTCTGAGATGTATTATCTAAACTAAGCAAAAACCTTCAATTGCTTTTCAATGGCATTTGTTTCAAGATAACACAATGATTTTCAGAAATTTGAGTTAAGAGTTTGAGTGCTAACCCTGCTGAGTGACAGACAACAGAGGGTTGTAGTCAATGGAGTATATTCAGACCATGGTCTTGTTACCAGTGGGGTACCTCAGGGATCTGTTCTGGGACCGATATTGTTTAATATCTTTATCAGCGAAATTGCAGAAGGCCGAAATTGCAGAATGGTAAGGTGTGTCCTTTTGCTGATGACACAAAGATTTGTAACAGGGTAGATGTTCCTGGAGGGATACACCAAATGGAAAAGGATTTAGGAAAACTAGAGGAATGGTCAAAAATCTGGCAACTAAAATGTAATGTTGATAAGTGCAAGATAATGCACCTGCGGCGTAAAAACCCAAGAGCAGAATATAAAATCAGTGATACAGTCCTAACCTCAGTATCTGAGGAAAGGGATTTAGTGGTCATTATTTCAGAAGACTTAAAGGTAGGCAGACAATGTCACAGAGCAGCAGGAAATGCTAGCAGAATGCTTGGGTGTATAGGGAGAGGAATTACCAGTAGAAAGAGGGAGGTGCTCATGTCGCTCTACGGAGCACTAGTGAGACCTCATTTGGAGTATTGTGTGCAGTACTGGAGACCATGGGCCAGATTACTCTGACGGGTCATTCCACTTTCACATATGGCTAAAGTCAGATTTATGATCGGCCCTTTAAGACTGTAATAAATGTGGTTTGACGGTAGCAGTTTATCCGTCAGTAAGCAGCTTTACAAAAGTAGCACGTCTTTACGAAAAAGTTGCATGTTCTATTAAAAAGTCTCATAAGATAAGCATGGTCCTCACTGGAGTGAAATTGCGCATTTTTTTTTCGACTTTTTAAATAGTCCCAATAGTAAATCTGTCTAGAGATTCACTTACATAAGAAAACACGCCCACTTTCAGAAAACTGGCGAGCATAGTGCAGAGCAGAAAAAAGTAGCAAATTTGTGCGCAGTTTTAGCGTTTGCGCATTTTTGGGCGACTTTTTCACTCCATTATTCTGACTTGAGCTAATGATAAATCTGGCCCCATATCTCCAGAAGGATATTGATACTTTGGAGACAGTTCAGAGAAGAGCTACTAAACTAGTACATGGATTGCAGGATAAAACTTACCAGGAAAGGTTAAAGGACCTTAACATGTATAGCTTGGAAGAAAGACGAGACAGAGGGGATATGATAGAAACTTTTAAATACATAAAGGGAATCAACAAGGTAAAAAAGGAGAGAATTATTAAATTATATATATTTAAAAGAAGAAAAACTGCTACAAGAGGACATCGTTTTAAATTAGAGGGGCAAAGGTTTTAAAGTAATATAAGGAAGTATTACTTTACTGAGAGGGTAGTGGATGCATGGAATAGCCTTCCTGCAGAAGTGGTAGCTGCAAATACAGTGAAGGAGTTTAAGCATGCATGGGATAGGCATAAGGCCATCCTTCATATAAGATAGGGCCAAGGGCTATTCATAGTGTTCAGTATATTGGGCAGACTAGATGGGCCAAATGGTTCTTATCTGCTGACACATTCTATGTGTCTATGTTTCTATGTATTGCACCAGTTGGGGTTAAATAACTTGCTGCCAGCTGAAAGATAATCGCCCATGCAGTTATTATCCAATAGGAGGCTCATACCTATTTGCTTAGTTAATTCCAGGTGGTGACTTTTTTGGACAGGCAGTGTATTAGCATTATTCACACAAAATGCATAGATATTTTTCACAGTGCCCTAGGAGAAAGGAGCTTTAAATTGCTCCTCTGATCCATAGGCACGGAACATTAACTTTGTACACCCTACAGTACCAATCTCATTCCAGATGATTCTTAGAAAGTAACCAAATGCAACACATTGCTTAGCATTGCTCGCTATATCAACATGTCAGTATTTAACATGACGTGAAAAGCTGAGTTGATGATTACCTGTTCCTCTGCTGAAATTAGCCTGTTTCATAACAGATCTTTTGACAGCTGTGGTAGATTTTAGGTGGAAAATGGCACATCCGCCCACTGAGCAGAATCTGTTTGTGTAAGTGTTTGACTGAATTATTGTGCTGTGATTTTGATCAAATAGACAAGCGAAGACCCAGCAGTCTGCTGTGTTATTTTACAGGATGCACCTAGCTCAGGGAGAGTGAGAAAGATCACAAACTACAGTTCCTCAATTACATAACAGACCACTAGAATAAATAATAACAGACAGGGAAAATGAGCAGACTTATGGATCTTGGTAAATGAGTTCACAGAAAAAGGAAACAAAGTTAATAACATAACATCTGTGAAAAGGAAATTCATAAAAGGTTGAACATTGACTTACAGGATAGCTACCATACATCTGGTGGCATTAAAGGCTCAATTTTATTTTCTTGTTGGAAAGAGAGCTAATTTGCATACCTTTTTTCCCAGATGAGCATTTGCAATGTGCCACCCCCCAGGGCAGATCAGGTCCCAGTGTTAGGAATGCCAAATGGTGATGTGTCCTTATAGATTTGTGTCAGTGCTCCTTCCTGGATACCATCGCTCCCCAGAGTTATGCTCCGTAGTATTCAAAAAAGAAAGTTGCAGTTGGTGGAGAATAAGCAGAGTCCAGACTTGATAAAGTTCAACAGTTTTTCTTGATAAACTTGCATTCAAACAATAATTTATCTTTATCCTGACTCCAGCAGGTTTTGGGGTAAACTGGCTGGCTGGCACCTTGCTTTATCTTTCTCTGCTGTGCTAATCTCTGGCTTTAGTCCAGTTACTGAGCTTCTTAGCACTGCTTGTACCTTTGACCATTGACCCCCTCGTAATACTCAGTCTATAATTTGCAAGGAGTTTCGGTGCTCTAGGAGCTGCTTCTGCTGGAACACTCCTGCTGCAGGGAGGGGGGCAACCCCATGTCTTGTCCAATTCTTCAATTTCTTCATTCGACTTCTATTGCATCCTGCAACGCTTCCCTTGGTAGGAAGGCCTAGCCCACTTCTGCCCAAAAGGTGGAGGATGGAATGAAATGTTCCATTCTATCTAAAGATCTCTCTCTGCCAGACACACTGCAACCAGGCACAGTGTATGTAATACGATAAATAAGCTACATTGCAATGTCATTAAGGTACAATATCAAAGGACCTGGAATCAGATATTCAGAAGATGATATTGGTTAGCCATTAGAGACAGTAGCGGGGTGTAGGAATGGTTGTGCCTACTCTGGGGCATCCTGGCTTCAGAAGCCTCCTTGAAAAGCACATCCTGGAAGTTCCTGATGAACCCAGGGATGGTATTTTCTTCCAAATCCATACCGGAGAGCTGGACAGATAAGCAATGATTAGAGCACTGAGGACTCCACTTAGTTAATTCCCCAGAACTCCAATCGAAGACGGGACAATGTTTTTTCAACCATGGTAAACCTAGAATTACATCAGCAGACATTCTTTATAACATAAAACGACCATTTCTTTGGAATAAATAGATCCAACTATCGTAACCAAATCAATAGTTTGATATTCAATAAATCCCTTAGCTATTTGAGTGGTATTCACCTCCGACTCCAGAATGGGTTACAGACCTTAAGACTAGAGATGAGCGAATTGAAGTTGATGAAGTGGAATTCAGAATTTCCGGAAAAATTTGATTTGCACCAAAGCTGAATTTCCTTGCGCTTCATGGTAGCAAATCGCATTTTTTTCCTAAAATGGCTGCTGCATGTGTTAGGACATAGATCAAAGAACTCTGGGAATGAGGGATCACCCACAATGCCATGCATGTTGCCAATCAGCAGCCAGCCAGCCCTTGTGATGTCACAGCCCTATAAATATCCTCAGCCATCTTGGATTCTGCCATTTTCCAGTGCACTTAGTGCAGGAAGAGAGTCCGTCAGCAAGCACTAGGGACAGTGATAGGAAAGACTTCATTGTGCTGAAAAAGCGATTTACAAGTTCAGGGAAAGATTATTCAAGCTATAGTGAAAGGATAGGGAGGCATCATCTACACTATAAAAGGAGAACAGGAGAGTGTACAGCTTGGGTAATAGGAGCGATTCTATTACACCTTGCTGCACTAATTGGGGATCCAAGTTGCAGTTATACTGCTGCTTTTAGGTTGTTTGCACTATATGATACATCAGTAATTCCAGCAAACCTTGCTTGTTATTGGGGTGCAGGTTCTGTGTGATATAGCCATTTACGGAGTGTAATAATAGGAAAGATATGTACACCCCATTAGCAGTTCTGCAGATAATTTTGATTGTTATACTTTTTGGGGGGTTTATTAATAGTAAAAAGAATATGTCTTAATTGCCGTTCTGCGGTGAAGTTACATTGTACTACAGCCATTTACGGGGTATTAATAGGAAATATACCTCTGTCCTAGTAGCCATTCTGCAGTGAATTTAGATTTTTTTTTTTTTTTTTTTTGGGGGGGTGTATTACTAGGAAAAAAAATTCTTAAAACATATGTCATAATTGCCGTTGAGCGGTGAATTACATTGTACTATAGCCAGTGAGGTCCGAGCTCCTGGTGTAATCTAGCAGTTGTGTCTTGACTAGCAACCCAGTGGTGCTTAAATGGTTGACTCGGTCTTTGACTTTGTCGCAAGTGACATCAGACACCCCCAGCCAAGAGTTGGTAGGTTCCTCTGACATGACGCTTAGTTGGCATGGCCCAGGAGCAGGCACTGTACCCCCAACTCTCTTCAACCTGCCTCTCTCATGTTCTGTTCCCTCAGTGTGAGAAGTATTATATGCTATAGGCTCGGCTCCACTTTTCAGCAAGGACGAGCTACTAGAGGACAGTGAGCAGCTACTGCCCAGCCAAGATCTGGAGGAGACATGCCACTTTCTCCGGTAGGCGGGCAAGTAGTGATGATGAGAGTTGCCTGGGAGCAGGTGTTGCAAGCAGTCAGGCTCTTGGCCCTGAGACTTTTGAGGGGGACATCAGTGATGTGCAGACAGTAGCAGATGATGATGATGTAGCGGATTGCACTTGGAAGCCGAGTGACGTAGGGGCTTCATCATCATCATCATCAGGAGAAGAGTGTGGCAGCTTGCACGTGAGGCAGTGTCTGAGCCATCAGATTGGTAGGGTGGCAGTGAGTCAGCAGGGTGGCAGCAGTGGGAGGTCAGGAGCCAAACGTACCTGGAGTAGACCGCCCACTTTGCAGGAACCTACCTGCCCGGAAAGAAGCAGTACAAAGGTTCACGGAAGCAGCGGTAGCAGACAGTCAGTGTGGAGTGTTGGGGGCAAAATGAACTACTCGGCTGTGTGGCAATTTTTTGTTAGGCCGCTGGAGGAGGTGAACATGGCCATTTGCCGAATTTGTGGGCAGAATGTGAAGCGTAGCCAGGGTTCCAATGTTGGCACCACGGCTCTGCATCAACACATGCAGCATCACCATAAAGAGGCCTGGGAGAACTGTGGCTATGATGTGGTGGTCCAGCCTGCCACAGCAAGTGCTGCAGTCTCTCCTTTTCCAAGTGGTGGACTCTGCACCTTTCAGAGAACTGATGGCTTGTGCCAAGCCGAAGTGGAGAGTCCCAAGCCGTCATTTATTTGCCAAAAAGGAAGTACCAGCCCTGCACACACATGTAGAACAGAAGGAGAGCCAGTCCTTGAGCCTGTCGGTGTCTGCCAAAGTGCACAGCAGCGCAAACATGTGGAACTGTAACTACGGTCAAGGAAAAAATATGTCCTTGATGGCTCACTGGCTAAATGTGGTTCCTTCCCAGTCATAACAGCAACTTGGCCAGGTGACGCCGCTTCTGCCTCCATGTTATCATGCCATTGGTCCTGCGACAATATCCGCCTCTGCCTCCTCATCCTCCACTGTGTCCTCAGCCTCCACTGCGGGGACAATTCACAGTGCTCCTCCAGCATACCACATGTGCAGGGCACGGCGGTGTCACTATGTTCTGCACCTACCCATAGTTTGCCTGGTCGAACGGAGTCACACAGGGGAAGAACTGCTCCTTGTCCTTCATAAAGAAATCAATTCCTGGCTTTCTCCTCGACAACTCGAAATCGGAACCATGGTGACTGACAAAGGGAAGAAAATGGTGTTGGCGCTGCATCAAGGAGGGCTGAGCAGTGCACATTCAATCTGATGTAAAGCCATTTCTGAAGTCTTCACCCCATCTGCAAGACATCCTGAAAATGGCCAGGAAACTTTGCATGCACTTCAGCCACTCGTTCACTGCAAAGCAAACTATCCATGAGCTGCAGCAACAGAACGGCATCTCCCAACATAGCCTGATATGCGATGTTTCCACCCATTGGAATTCCATCATTCATATATTGGACCGATTATATAAACAGAGAAAGGCCATAAATGATTTATTGATGATACAGGCAGACAGAGGTACTCCCCTGTGTAACTTTGATGTTAGCCAGTGGCAGCTCATGCGGGACACCTGCCATTTGCTCGGGCCCTTTGAAGAGGCCACTTTGTTTGTCAGTCGCCAGGACTATGGGATGAACAACATCATTCCACTGATTCATATCCTGGAACAGATGCTGCTAAATCTGTCTGACCAGGGGACAGGAGACGTGGTAACTACATCTCACGGCTGCATGAGCATTGTGGGGGCTGAACCAGAGGAGGAGGACATTATAGCACAAGCAATGCATAGAGAAATGGATGGTTTTTCTACAAAGGTGACAGAAGAGGAGAAACAGGAGCAGCCAGAGGAGCTATAGGGTGATAATGAAGACGAGGCAGATGACCCAGACACACCATGGGAGTATGCAGTGGAGATGGAGGCAGGGAGTCCCTCTGAGTCACTTGCGCAAATGGCGATGCATGCTCAGTTGCTTGCGTAGTGACAGCTGAATTGTCACCATTCGGCAGAGGTATGACTATTGGCTCTCCACCATGTTAGACCCTTGATAAAGGTACTAAATGGAGGCCTTTCTTACACCTGCTGAGAGGGAGGATGAACTACTATAGAGACATCCTATGTGGTCAGTTGTCCGCTGCTTATGTGCTCCTTCTCCCATCCTCATGCAGGTCTGACCAGGGGGGCCCTCTGCACTCATGTTTCACTGTCATGGCTGCTGGGGGAGGTTTGGGGAGCAGGAGCAGTATTAGCAGCAACTTGAGTCTAGAGTCGCCGATGAGCAATATTCTTCACCCGCCTACTGAAGAAACTACTCACCAGCAGCAGCAGATAGACATAGAGCAGAACCTAAACCAGTAGGTTGGGCAGCCAAACTCAATTTGTGACCACAACTGGTTGAGTTTGCCCTGCACAAGCTTTCCTGCCTAGCCAGCAGTGTGGCATCAGAGCGGGTGTTTAGTGCGGTGGACATCATAGATACCCCAAGGAGAACTCGCCTGTATACCCAAAATGTGGAGAAACTGACCTTTGTGAAGATGAATCAGGCATGTATCAGCCAGGATATTCAAACACCAGGGCCTGATGCATCAGACTATATCATCGATGCTGTCACACCTAAACTTTGTCAAAAGAGACCTGTTTCTTCTGGTTACCTGCTTCAGCTACTATTCTGATGCTGCCACCCGCCTGATGCCACACCTGCTGCCAGGTGCTACTACTGCCACCCATCATCTTCAGCTGGTACTGGTATTGCCTCCGACCTCCCCGCTCTGTCACTGGGACACTCTGTGGTCTCCTCATGCTGCTGCCACATCACCACTCTGTGGTCTCCTCATGTTGATGCCACCTTACCACTCTGTTGTCTCCTCCTGCTGCTGCCACATCAAGACTATGTCACTGGGCCACTCTGTGGTCTCCTCATGATGCTGCCACCTCACTACTCTGTGGTCTCCTCATGTTGCTGCCACCTCACCACTCTGTCACAGGGCCACTCTGTGGTCTCCTCATACTGCTGTCACCTCAACACTCTGTGGTCTCCTCATGCTGCTGTCACCTCACCACTCTGTGGTCTCCTCATGTTGCTGCCACCTCACCACTTTGTGGTCTCTCATGCTGCTGCCACCTCACCACTCTGTGATCTCCTCATGCTGCTGCCACCTCACCACTATTTCACTGGGCCACTCGGTGGTCTCCTCATGCTGCTGCCACCTTAACACTCTGACATTGGGCCACTCTGTGGACTTCTTATGATGTACCCACTCTCTCCACTCCATGACTGGGCCACTATTTTTTTCCTTTTTGGCCTGGTTGACATCATAATTTATTTGACTTTTCTTCTGATCTGACATAAGGAAGGAAAAATGAGACGCACAACAGATCCTGTCTATGTAGCAGCTGTAAGGCCTGTATAAAAGGTCCCTATTTTGCATCAGAATTGGCTAATGATTTGGTAGCCAAAATATTCCATTTATGTGTCATCTCTGTTCTGGATCCACTCCTGTTTTTTTGGGCAATAGCAATACTGATGGATTACTGACTAAATGCTGACCGAGTTAAGGCGGATGCTCAACAGGCTGGATCCGTTTTTTAGGGTTTATTGTTCTGACAGATCAGAGGAAGGCCAAAATAATCAGTGATGTCAACACAAACTTACTGCTGACACCCTCTCCATACTGTCAGGGAGGCTCTACTTGTATAAGTGTTTAATAGAACAGGTTTTGTATAAATCTATGTGGAATCAGCTGATGATGGTGTAAAAGGAGTGCACTCTTTAATGCTATAGTAGGATCTTGGGCCTCTGAACGGTTCTTTATGGAGCTAACATTGACCTGTAAGGCTCAGTGCATACTATGTTATTTGGTCAGTTTTGGCCCCATAACTGCCCAAATAAGTGAAGTGTACAGTGATTCTAAGAGTGATTCCTGTCATCTGCGTGTATAACTGACTCATAGTATTGTTTAACTACCGCAGCAGACTCAAATATTTTTTTTTAGAAACTCGCTCATCTCTACTTGATACCTAAAGCATATACAAAATTAGAATTAAGAAAAATTTGCAGCGGCCCCCGAATCAACAAAAGCCAGACCAGAAACTGACCTTCTCTGTGAAGATAAATTAACTTGCAGGAGGTCTCGGGATTTTTCTCTGGAAATACCTGTGTGTCTGAGTAACCTCTCTGATTATCACTCAGACTTCTGAAGTTTTCTGCCTTTGGTCTAGCAGGAAAGGACTGCAATTTATGAGCATGACTGCCGCAGTAGAAGCATAATCTGTTCTTCAGGTGATGTTCTGCTGCTGAGAGGATATGGCACTAACTTGCATGGGCTCTAAAGAGAAGAGGGGTAGACACCAACAGATCTTTTTTGCTTATATTGCCCTAGTCTGTGAAGTCGAATAACTAAAGACAGGGGTAACAAGGTTTGGATGGCTAACCAGGAGATCTTTAAGCATGTCAGAAAGGCCAACCTGAAGCAGTACATCACTTGCATTCTTAAGAGTACTCCTCCATTGCTCATTGCCCACCCTCTGGGCCTCCATCTCAGACGAGTGAGGCCTGAGACAGAAATATATTCTGCAGCTCTCTTGAAAAGTGACAAAACATTTGTGATCACCAGATAACTGGTCAGGTGCTTAACTTTTGGTTCTACTGGTGATGGAGCTGAAATAACAGGGAGATGGGCTTCTTGTTGTTGTACTCTCTCTGCCAAGTCCTGGACCAATTGGCCTGACCCTCCATTTGGTGGGTTAATGCTACCATGATATCCATAGAACTAAGGTCACCCAATAAAAATGTCAGTGATAATGGTACTTTAGTAGGCATAAACACATGGACAGTGATCCCTAACTGGAACCCTGCCTGCTTTCTCCTGCGTACTTGAAGTGCAAACCTTAGGTGGCAAGTCCGCAACTAGTTGATGTTAACTACTCTGCTACAGTGCAAGATAGACACACACACAGACAGAAAAACACTGAGACAATGTTGTACGGGAAACCAGAAGGATAAAACAGTACATAATAGCAAGACAGAGGGTAGTCAGAAAACCAAGCCAAAGTCAGAACCAGATGGGAAGCACAGTATCAACACGAGACAGAGAGTGGTCAAAAGCAAGCTTAGTCAATAAAAAGTAACAAACAGGAATGAAAAACAATGCTAGAATTGCTGTTTTTGCTCATGCACTCCCAAAAATGGAATACAAGTTAATAAATGTTAATAAATGCAGTACTACTTCAACTTGTTCTGTAATATTGAAGTCCTTATAAATTTCCATCAATGGTAAACTGGAAAAAATGACAGATTTTGATATGTGCAAAATTTCACAAATAAAGTATTTTTAGTTTCAAACATATAGGCCCTGATTTATCACGCCTGCACTCCAGAATTCTGGCCTTAACAAGTTGCAAAACTTATCAAGTCTAAGTGTGGACAGCTTTTCAGATAACAAAATTTGAATTCCCTTAGAGACGACAGCCTGAAATTAGAAATTAGGATTTTTCCATTGAGCGGCTACATGAATGCTATTCACCAGCAATACATGTTGGGCTAATGTAAATTGTGAATTAGCCACTGTCAGCACATCATCCCATAAGAGAAATACAAAAGGTCTAGTAGGGCAAGACCTGATTGTGACGTCTCCTATCAAGTTGGTCACCTGAGACCAACATCTAACAACTATAAGACAAGACCACCATATATGATACGTTGTACCTTCCAATGTGCAGCCTCTAAAGCAATAAGGAGAGACAGTTGGATACATGGCATGTGGCCTAGTGCGGACATATTAAGCCCTGTGTAAAAACTTCAGATATGTCTCAACAAGAGAGGCCTACCAATTGTTTACTAACCAGTTCAAGACAGTGAAGCCATTAACAAGAGAAAAAGTCAGGAGATGTTTGATTAATAGAGCTATAGAGTAGGGCTAAAAGCCCCTATCTTTTAGGAGTATGGAGTGCAGGTTGAGAGCTAATACCAGATCATAAAAGAACATACCTGAGTTACTCTATAGATCTCAGAGTTGGGAAGGTTTGTGTTGATTCGAAATAGAGATTCTGATATCCAACATCTGTTGGAAGAGTAATGAAGATAACAAAGTAGTCCCATTAAGAGCCCACCACAGAAAATCCAAGACATGTAAACCTTGAGGGGAAAAAGGATTGTTCAGTAGGAGAGTCACAGTCATAAAATGTGATCTAATCTTCATCTAAGTCACAACAATAGACAATCACAGTCTGCTTAAACTAATAATACACAAAGAATTAAATGTTACCATGTTTTTATTGAACACAACATGTAAACATTCACAGTGCAGGTAAATAATTAATAATATAAATAATAAATTTCATTTTTTTTATCTGCAAGGTATTGTCTGTGACACCCTGTATGAATAGTGTGCACACAGTACAGTCTGTGGGCTAGACAGTCACTCACTGGCTTTCAACTGCGATTATATCACAGATAAATAATACATTGAATTTTTTTTATCTGCAAGGTATTGGGATTTGAGAGTGACACCCTGTAACGGTATGAGTGTTGGCCTAGCCAGTGGCCACAGTACAGTCTGTAGGCCAGACACTCACTGGCTTGCAACTGCGATTATATCACAGATAAATAATAAATTGAATTTATTTTATCTGCAAGGTATTGTCTGTGACACCCTGTATGAATGGTGTGCACACAGTACAGTCTGTGGGCCAGACAGTCACTCACAGTGAGTGTCTGGCCCATAGACTGTACTGTGGCCACTGGCTAGGCCACCACTCATACAGTTGCAGGGTGTCACTCTCAAATCCCAATACCTTGCAGATAAAAAAAAATCTATGTATTATTTATCTGTAATATAATCGCAGTTGCAAGCCAGTGAGTGACTGTCTGGCCCACAGACTGTACTGTGTGCACACCATTCATAAAGGGTGTCACAGACAACATCTTGCAGATAAAAAAAATGCAATTTATTATTTATCTGTGATATAATCGCAGTTGCAAGCCAGTGAGTGTCTGGCCCACAGACTGTACTGTGGCCCCTGGCTAGGCCACCACTCATACCGTTACATGGTGTCACTCACAAATCCCAATACCTTGCAGATAAAAAAAATCAATTTATTATTTATCTGTGATATAATCACAGTTGCAAGCCAGTGAGTGTCTGGCCCACAAACTGTACTTTGGCCACTGGCTAGGCCACCACTCATACTGTTACAGAGTGTCACTGACAAATCCCAATACCTTGCAGATAAAAAAAACTATGCATTATTTATCTGTGATATAATCGCAGTTGCAAGCCAGTGAGTGAGTGTCTGGCCCACAGACTGTACTGTGTGCACACCATTCATACAGGGTGTCACAGACAATACCTTGCAGATAAAATAAATTCAATTTATTATTTATCTGTGATATAATCGCAGTTGCAAGCCAGTGAGTGTCTGGCCTACAGACTGTACTGTGGCCACTGGGTAGGCCACCACTCATACCGTTACAGGGTGTCACACTCAAATCCCAATACCTTGCAGATAAAAAAAATTCAATGTATTATTTATCTGTGATATAATCGCAGTTGCAAGCCACTGAGTGACTGTCTGGCCCACAGACTGTACTGTGTGCACACCATTCATACAGGGTGTCACAGACAATACCTTGCAGATAAAATAAATACAATTTATTATTTATCTGTGATATAATCGCAGTTGCAAGCCAGTAAGTGTCTGGCCTACAGACTGTACTGTGGCCACTGGCTAGGCCACCACTCATACCGTTACAGGGTGTCACTCTCAAATACCAATACCTTGCAGATAAAAAAAATTATATTCATTATTTATCTGTGATATAATCGTAGTTGCAAGCCAGTGAGTGACTGTCTGGCCCACAGACTGTAATGTGTGCACACCATTCATACAGGGTGTCACAGACAACATCTTGCAGAATTTTTTTATTTATTTATTATTTATCTGTGATATAATCGCAGTTGCAAGCCAGTGAGTGTCTGGCCCACAGACTGTACTGTGGCCCCTGGCTAGGCCACCACTCATACCGTTACAGGGTGTCACTCACAAATCCCAATAACTTGCAGATAAAAAAAATCTATTCATTATTTATCTGTGATATAATCACAGTTGCAAGCCAGTGAGTGTCTTGCCCACAGACTGTACTTTGGCCAATGGCTAGGCCACCACTCAAACCGTTACAGGGTGTCACTCACAAATCCCAATACCTTGCAGATAAAAAAAAAACAATGTATTATTTATCTGTGATATAATCGCAGTTGCAAGCCAGTGAGTGACTGTCTGGCCAACAGACTGTACTGTGTGCACACCATTCATACAGGGTGTCACAGACAATACCTTGCAGATAAAATAAATTCAATTTATTATTTATCTGTGATATAATCGCAGTTGCAAGCCAGTGAGTGTCTGGCCTACAGACTGTACTGTGGCCACTGGCTAGGCCACCACTCATACCGTTACAGGGTGTCACTCTCAAATCCCAATACCTTGCAGATAAAAAAAATTCAATGTATTATTTATCTGTGATATAATCGCAGTTGCAAGCCAGTGAGTGACTGTCTAGCCCACAGACTGTACTGTGTGAACACCATTCATACAGGGTGTCACAGACAATACCTTGCAGATAAAAAAAATTCAATTTATTATTTATCTGTGATATAATCGCAGTTGCAAGCCAGTGAGTGTCTGGCCCGCAGACTGTACTGTGGCCACTGGCTAGGCCACTACTCATACCGTTACAGGGTGTCACTCACAAATCCCAATACCTTGCAGATAAAAAATAATTCAATTTATTATTGATCTGTGATATAATCGCAGTTGCAAGCCAGTGAGTGACTGTCTAGCCCACAGACTGTACTGTGTGCACACCATTCATACAGGGTGTCACAGACAATACCTTGCAGATAAAAAAAAATCAATTTAGTATTTATTTGTGATATAATCGCAGTTGTATGCCAGTGAGTGTCTGGCCCACAGACTGTACTGTGCCCACTGGCCAGGCCACCACTCATACCGTTACAGGGTGTCGCTCACAATACCTTGCAGACAAAAAAAGTCTAATTATTTTTTCACTGTGATATAATCGCAGTTGCAAGCCAGTGTGTGTCAGGCCCACACAGACTATACTGTGCCCACTGCCCACCACTTATATAGGGTGGCACAGCACCTTGCACGCATAGTACCACTTATTTAAAAAAAATGACAGGCTGAGGCAGGCCACCCCGCAGGGGCCGTCGTGGTGCTGTGATTTCCACTGGCCCTGGAATAATGCCCAGTGTTCAGAGGCCACGTACCCTGAACCCGAAAAATTTTGAGAACATAGTTGACTGGCTTACACAGGACACCCAATCTTCAACAGCTTCTGCTAAGAACCTTGACGCACCATCCTCCTCCAGCTCAGCTTTGGTCACCTGCTCTCAAGTTACCACTCTCCCACCCGCCGCCACCACCAGCACTACCACCACAGCCACCACAGCCGCTTCACTTGATCCGTCAGAGTTATTTACACATCAGTTGGATGAAATTAGTGATGCGCAACTATTATTGCCAGAGGATGTAGATAACAGGGATATGTCTCAGTCAGGCAGCATTACACACATGGACGTACAGTGTGATGATGATGATGATGTTGTACCCGCTGCTGCTTCCTTTGCTGAGGTGTCAGATACAAGTGAAGCGGTTGATGTTTACGATGTGTTTGTGGATGCCACGTGGGTGCCTGCTCGAAGAGAAGAAGAAGAGGGGGAAAGTTTAGAAGGGGAGACAGAAAGCAGGAGGAGACGAGTTGAAAGCAGGGAGAGGTCGTCGCAAGGAGCTAGTGGCACAGTCAGACAGCATGTATCGGCACCTGGGGTCAGCCAGACAGCACGCCCATCAACGCATGCTGTTGCCACCACCAGAATGCCGTCATTGCAAAGCTCAGCAGTGTGGCTTTTTTTTTTGTGCGTCTGCTTCTGATAACAGCAATGCTATTTGCAACCTGTGCCAAAATAAACTGAGTCGTGGGAAGTCCAACACCCACCTCGGTACAACTGCTTTAAGAAGGCACATGATCTCACATCACAAACGCCAATGGGATCAACACATTAGTACAAGAAGCATACAAAATCAAAGCCACCATCCTCCTCCTGGTCCAGCATCTTCAACCACGTCAACCACTGCTGTCCTCCTTGCCCCCTCTCAACCACCCGCCACTCCGCCTCTCACCTTCAGCAGTTCCATCTCATCTGCCCACAGTCAGGTGTCTGTCAAGGAAATGTTTGAGCATAAAAAGCCAATGTCAGAGTCACCCCCTTTCCCGGCGTCTGACAGCTGGCTTGACGGAACTCTTAGCCCGCAAGCTTTTACCATACCAGCTGGTGGAGTCTGAGGCCTTCAAAAAATTTGTCGCTATTGGGACACCACAGTGGAAGGTACCCGGACAATTTTTTTTTTCAAAAAAGGCAATCCTAAACCTCTACTCAGTTATTGAAAAGGAAATCATGGCATCTCTGGCATACAGTGTTGGGGCAAGGGTCCATCTGACCACTGATACCTGGTCTGCGAAACACGGTCAGGGCAGGTATATCACATACACTGCGCATTTGGTCAACCTGCTGACGGCTGCCAAGCATGGAATGCGTGGCTCTGCAGCGGAGTTGGTGACACCGCCACGACTTGCAGGCAGGCCTACTGCCACCTCCTCTACTCCATCCTCTTCGATAACCTCCACGGCTGAGTCCTCTTCTGCTGCGGCGTCTGGCTGCACATCAACTGAATCCCCCTAGCTCCCCAGGGGCTATTCCACATCCCGGATACGACAGTGTCACGCTGTCTTGGGGTTGACTTGCCTGAAAGCAGAGAGCCACACCGGACCAGCACTCCTGTCCGCCCTGCCACATTACTGGACGCTCATGCGCAATGCCTGTAGGCTCATGCGTCCTTTTGAGGAGGTGACATACCTAGTCTGTCGCACCGAAGGCACCATCAACGACCTCATCCCATTTGTTTTCTTCCTGGAGTGTGCCCTGCGAAGAGTGCTGGATCAGGCTGTAGATGAGCGTGAAGAGGAAGAGGAAGAGTTGTGGTCACCATCACCACCAGAAACAGCCTTGTCATCATCGCTTGCCGGACCTGCGGCAACGCTGAAAGAGGAGTATGAGGAAGAGGAGTCAGAGGACGAATGTGGCTTTGAGGAGGAGGAAGACCAACCACAGCAGGCATCCCAGGGTGCTCGTTGTTGTCAACTACTGTATCTGGGACCCGTGGTGTTGTACGTGGCTGGGGGGAAGAACAGACCGTCAATGACATCAGTGAGGACGAGGAACGGGAAATGAGTAGCTCGGCATCCAACCTTGTGCAAAAGGGGTCTTTCATGCTGTCATGTCTGTTGAGGGACCCTTGTATAAAAAGGATGAAGGAGAACGACCTGTACTGGGTGGCCACGCTACTAGACCCCCAGTATAAGCAGAAAGTGGCGGAAATGTTACCAAATTGCCGAAAGTCAGAAAGAATGCAGCAGTTCAAAACCAAACTAAAAAATATGCTTTACACAGCTTATAAGGGGGATGTCACAGCACAACGGGAATCTAACAGGGGAAGAGGTGAAAGTAATCCTCCTCCTACCACGACCACGGCGGCAAAGACAGGACGCTTTACAGATGTGTTGTTGATGGAGGACATGCAGAGCTTTTTCAGTCCTACACATCGCCACAGCCCTTCGGGATCCAGCCTTAGAGAACGACTCGACCGACAGGTAGCAGACTACCTCGCCTTAACTGCAGATATCGACACTCTGAGGAGCGATGAACCCCTTGACTACTGGGTGTGCAGGCTTGACCTGTGGCCTGAGCTATCCCAGTTTGCGATAGAACTTCCGGCCTGCCCTGCTTCAAGTGTCCTGTCAGAAAAGACCTTCAGTAGAGCAGGAGGCATTGTCACTGACAAAAGAAGTCGCCTCGGTCAAAAAAGTGTTGATTACCTCACCTTCATTAAGATGAATGAGGCATGGATCCCGAAGGGACTGACAGTGGGGGATGCGTTTGACTAACAAAGGGCCTGATGACATGCCTTGGCCTCAAAATGGTCCCCACACTGCTGTATTTAATGTCTGCATACCAAATGACTTTCGTGAATTCTCCGCCACCAACTAGGGTTCAAGCTGCAATGTTTTAGTCACCTTTCTGCCTGGAAAACAACATGCTACAACAGCGGCTGCAACAATGCCATTGTTTTTCAGGCATAATTTTTCTGGCCTCTGCTGCTGCACTGTGGCTGCAAAAATAAAACAAAACAAAAAAAGGCACATACATGTGTCAATTCCCCTTCATGATCGTTACCTTGTTGTGGTGAATGGGCTTGCGTATCACAATGAAGCGATCATCACCTCTATGAGTGTGTTGGCAATGTTGCCACACCCCAGATGATAAGGCCGTTGCTTCATTACGATCAGACCAAAAGCGATCGGCTGGATAATTTTTCATAGAAAAAACATTCATTTTCTTCTAAAATAAAAAATTCATAGTAAAGTCTCTTAATAGTTTATTAGAAATAATGCAGACAATTTAAAAAAATCCCCATCAATTCCAAAACAAAGCAAGTACAGAGCTCAGAACTAAATAATTTCAGGATGTCGTAATGGTTCGTTATTTCGACAATGGTTAATCAATTCGACACACGTCCCCGGATAGGGGACGTAACAGGAATTAAACTGATAGGAATAGTACTAGTTAAGACACCACTCATATAGGGTGTCACAGCACATTGCTCCGTACACGCGCAGTGCCCCAACTTGGGAGTAAGAGGACCGACAAAGCAGCTTTTTCCATCTCTCGGTTCCTAAAATCAATTCAGTTTGGTGTATCAGAGCTTGGTCTGTCACTGTGAAGGCAGTCGAAGGTACCCGGCCTAAATATTTTTTCACAAAAGGCAATCCCTGATTTGGGACGTAACAGGGATTAAACTGATGAGAATAGTACTACAGAAAAAAAAACTCATACCGGGTGTGACAGTAAATTGCACGGCGCAGACGAAGTGACCGTTGATTAAAACAAAGGGGAGGGAGCCAGTGTTTTTTTAACCATCTCCCCGTTCGAAAAATCTATTCAATAAATGGACCCCAGATTGGGGACGTAACAGGGATTAAATTGATGAGAATAGTACTACAGAAAATACCACTCATATCGGGTGTGACAGTAAATTGCATGGCGCAGACGCAGTGACCGTCGATATAAACAAAGGGGAGGGAGCCAGCATTTTTTTAACCATCTCCCCATTCGAAAAATCTATTCAATAAATGGACCCCAGATTGGGGACGTAACAGGGATTAAACTGATGAGACTAGTACTACAGAAAATACCACTCATATCGGGTGTGACAGTAAATTGCACGGCGCAGACGCAGTGACCGTGGATTAAAACAAAGGGGAGGGAGCCAGTGTTTTTTTTACCATCTCCCCATTCGAAAAATCAATTCAATTCACCTTTCGGGGACCCTTGGTGTACGTGGCTGGGTGGAGGAAGAAACCTTCAATGACATCAATGGGACATGGCTAGCTTGGTATCCAACCTTGTGCAAATGGGGAGTTTGCGGTTGGGCAAATGGACTGTTTGCAGTTGTTTCGGTGCATTAAAAGGGGAGTTTGGTCTGTCAATGTCTGTGAAGCGGGCGTAACCCTTACACTACCTGATCGATACAACATCATACCTGATCGTATACACACACTGGATGTTTTAAACCACATTGTTCAAAAAAATTTAGGATTGTTAGGTGATTTATGCCCTTTATGGATTAAAATCCAACTCTGTGTCAACTATGTAATTTTCCATGGGAGTTTTGCCATGGATCCCCCTCCGGCATGCCACAGTCCAGGTGTTAGTCCCCTTGAACAACTTTTCCATCACTACTGTGGCTAAAAAGAGTCCCTGTAGGTTTTAAAATTTGCCTGCCTATTGAAGTCAATGGCGGTTCGCCCGGTTCGCCCGTTCACGAACATTTGCAAAAATTTGCGTTCGGGAACGGAAAATTTTATGTTCGCGACATCTCCAGTGGAGAGGCGACTTTCGATCCCTCGCGGCTTTCACCGCATATCTTAATTCCATTTGGGGGGAATTACAGTTCACTATACATTTTGATAAAATTAAGATTTTATTTTTAGATACCTGGGTTCTACTAGGGGAGGATGGGCATATCAATACTGATCTTTTCATTAAAAGCACTGATCGGAACAGTCTACTCTCCTTTACTAGCAGTCATCCAGAGTCTACAAAAAAATCCATTCCCTTTTCACAATTTCAGCGTGTTAAGTGGATTGTTAGTAATCTGTATACCCAGACTACACGATTGGAAGAAATGACCCAAAAATTTCTAGAGAGGGGTTACCCTACACAACTACTGGATAAACAGAAGAATAGACTTGAAGGTCTACGAGAGGTTAAACCTATTAAATCATCACGGATTCCCCTGGTGGTTAAATATCACCCTTGGATCCAAAGGGTTAAAAGTATAGTCAATAAACATTGGCAGATAGTTTCTAGATCCTATCCCCAAATCAATAAATTTCAGAGACCTCCGATGATGTGCTCAATAAGATCATTAGAGCAGACATAGGTAGTAGCAAGATTAGCCCTAGACAGACTACATTATCCACCCCAAGACAAGGCACATTCCCATGCTTGAATTGTTCGAGTGTTATAAAGGGTGGTTTTCTCTCACACCCGCATTCTGGCGAACAAATCCCCATTATTGGGGTTTTCACCTGCGATAGTCGATTTGTAGTTTATATCCTCAAATGTCCCTGCGGTTTATTGTATGTGGGGGAAACCTCGATGAGAATAAAAGATCGATTGAGCAAGCACAAATCGACAATTAGAAAGGAGAATTTGTTACTCCCACTACCATATGATTTCCATCAAAAGGGACATGCTATATCACAATTACGCTATCAAGTCATAGAAGTTGTCACATTACCTCGACGCGGTGGTGATAGAAACAAATTGCTTCTTAAAAGAGAGGCATATTGGACCATCGGTTACAAACCATGGGTCCGAAAGGCCTAAATCGAGATTATAATGTCAGTAGTTTTATATGATGCGATTATCTGTAACCATGTTTCCCTTCTGTTTTTTTTCATAGCGAAACTAGATGTTTCAGAAAATTTATTTCACCTGTATCCACTTATACTCCGCAGACGTTCAGCTGTGGGAAGAGTCTATTGAAATAATGTGATGTCATTTCCTTTGTCTTTATTTGTATATATATTAGAGCTAGTGGTAAGATGTATACACCAGTCTGATGAAAGCATTTAGTTGCTGAAACGCGTCACTATGATGTAATATGTGAATGAATAAATCTACAAGATTATTCAACAAGCGAGTGCCGGTCTTGTTCTTCACAAATTATCTATTGGGATTCCTGCCCGCAGACACGTGCACCACCAAACTCTAAGAGCAGTGCCAACCTTATTTGGACTATATAGTGGTAAATTTGAGTCAAAATATTTCATTTTTATTTATAAAAAAATACCAAATTTACCAAAAATTTTGAAAAATTCGCAATTGTCTAAATTTCTATTTCTCTGCTTTTAAAACAGATAGTAATGCCTCCTAAAATACTTTACTTTATATTTCCCATATGTCTACTTCATGTTTGGATCATTTTGTAAATTACATTCACTGGTCACACAGCTCCCCAAACATAGCACTAAGGAAGGGCTATGGATGTGTGAGTAGTACTGAAGGGGTTTACTCTGCAGCTGAGGATGTAATGTGTGACTGAATAAATCTACAAGATTATTCAACAAGCGAGTGACGGTCTTGTTCTTCCTGAATTATCAAATTTACCACAATGTAATCCTGGTTCTCAGCAACAAAACACCTCAAATAGGTCTCCAGGTTTTGGTTAGTGCGCTCTGTCTGACCATTCGACTGGGGATAAAAAGCCGAAGATTACGACAGTTGAATTCCCAGACGAGAGCAAAATGCCCTCCAAAACCTGGAAACAAATTGTGTCACCCTATCAGACACCACATCAGAAGGAATGCCATGTAGTTTTACAATGTTATTGATAAAAACCTGAGCGAGAGTTTTGGCATTGGGCAAGCTATTTAACTGTATAAAGTGAGCCATCTTACTTAAGCGGTCCACTACCACCAAAGTAACAGTTTTCCCAGAGGAACTCAGTAAATCAGTAATAAAGTCCATGGACAAATGCATCCAAGGACGGGACGGGATGGACAAAGGAAGAAGGGATCCTGAAGGCCTAGTGTCAGCCACCTTCACCCTTGCACAGGTCTCACAAGCTGCCACATAACCCTCCACACCCTTGCGCAACCCTGGCCAGCAGAATCTCCGGGAAATAAGATCTATGGTGGATTTGCTTCCAGGATGTCCATCAAGGACCGTATCATGATGTTGCTTGAACACCTTGTATCGCAGTTCAGCAGGAACAAACAATTTGCCTGGAGGACACGAATCAGGAGCCTCCACCTGAGCCCCCAAGACCTCCATCACTAACTCGGGGTACAGAGCAGAAACCACCACCCCATCAGGCAAAATCGGAGCGGATCTTCCGAATCACTCCCCCCAGGAAAACTTTGTGACAACGCATCAGCCTTGACGTTTTTTAACCCAAGGGCGAAAGGTGACCACAAAATTGAACCTAGTAAAAAACAGTGACCACCGAGCCTGTCTAGGATTCAGGCACTTAGCAGACTGCAGGTAAGCCATATTCTTGTGGTCAGTATATACTGTAATAGGATGAGTAGCCCCTTCCAACCAGTGACGCCATTCTTCAAAGGCCAATTTAATGGCCAGTAATTCTGTATCTCCTACATCATAATTTCTTTCAGCAGCGGAGAGTTATTTGGAGAAAAAAACACGGATGACATTTGCTAGGGGATGGACCCTGCGACAGAACTGCTCCGACCCCCACTTCTGATGCATCAACATCCACGACGAACGGTTGAGACACATCAGGTTGCATCAGAATGGGAGCAGACGCAAAACATTTCTTAATAGCAGAAAAGGCCTGTAATGCCTTATCCGACCAGACAGAGAGGTTGGCGCCTTTTTTTAGTCATATCTGTCAAAGGTTTTACAATGGTGGAATAATTCAAGATGAATTTTCTGTAGTAATTGGTAAAACCCAAAAACCGCATCAGAGCTTTCTAATTCTCAGGCCGGTCCCATACCAATACCGCCCAGACCTTTTCGGGGTCCATACAAAGACCAGAGTCAGAAAGCAGGTATCCCAAAAACGGTAGTTCCTGGACAGCAAATACACATTTTTCCAATTTTGCATACAATTTATTCTCCCAAAGGAACACCTGTCTCACATGATCCTGATGGGTCTCCAAATTGGGTGAGTAAATTAGTATGTCATCAAGATAAATAACAACAAACCTTTCCACTAAATGATGGAAAATATCATTGACAAATCGCTGAAAGACCACTGGCGCATTAGTTAAATCAAAGGGCATGACAAGATTCTCGAAATGACCTTTGGGTGTATTGAAGGCCGTTTATCCACTCATCTCCTTCCTTTATTCAGATCAAATTATAGGCTCCTCTTAAATCCAACTTGGCTCCGACAATTTGATCAAATAGATCAGAAATCAAATGAAGGGGATACGGATCACGGACCGTAATAAGATTCAATTCCTGGAAATCCAAACACGGTCTAAGTAGTTGTCATGGTCTTACCTTCTTACTGTTCTCCTTCGTTTGACATGTGCTGGCGGCCATCTTGGTTTCTGGGTTTCTTGTAGCCTCCCACCCTGCGGCTTCTCCTTCCCACTGGGAGGAGCTGGATGCCTAGCTCATATATATAGGAGGTCTGTGGCTTCAGTTCCTCGCATGGTCCTCCTGTGTTCACATGCTTCTAAGACTGCTGCTGCTTCTGGTTCCTGATCCTGGCCTCGTCTGACTACCCCGTTGGTTCCTGATCCTGGCTTCGTCTGACTACCCTGCTGGTTCCTGATCCAGGCTTCGTCTGACTACCCTTCTGGTTCCTGACCTCTGTCTACACAAGACCCTGCTTCGGTTTAGCCATCCGTTTGGACTTTTGCTTACAGCTTGATTTTCAATAAAGCCTTCTTATTTCCACTTATCTCTTGTTGTACGTCTGGTTCATGGTTCCATGACATTAGGACCAAGCCATGAATTCTGACGGTACAGGGCCATCCTCGCTACCTACGCTGGTTGCCAGACTTGATCAGCAGGATCACCTGTTGGGTCGGTTCGCTGTGGCGTTGCAAACCCTGCTTGAACGCACGGCTCATTTCGCTTCCGTTGCCGATGGGTCGGTTGTCGCTCCTGGGCCTGCTCCTACTGCCGCTCCGGTTGTTGCGCCAGAGTCTACCCCGACACCTGTTGCTGCGCCTGCGGTGTCTCGGGGTATGACCGGTTCTGCCCCCCTTCCACAGCGCTTTGGGGGAGAGCCAACTCAGTGCCGAGGTTTCCTTAACCAGGTGGGCATTTATTTCGAGTTGCTGCCACATGCCTTTCCTACTGAGAGATCAAAGGTGGGCTTCTTGATCTCGCTGCTCTCGGACAAGGCCTTGGCCTGGGCCAGCCCTTTATGGGAGAACAACAATCCGGTGGTTGCCGAGTTTTCCGGTTTTGTTGCTTCTCTTCGGAAGGTATTCGATGTGCCGGCTCGTGCTGCCTCTGCTGCGAAGCTCCTTAAGTCCATCAGACAGGGTTCACGATCCGTAGCTGAATACGCCATTGAGTTTCGTACCCTGGCAGCAGAGGTGGGCTGGAATAATGAGGCTCTGGTCGCTGCTTTCTCTCATGGTCTCTCGGATGCCTTGAAGGATGAGGTTGCAGCTAAGGACCTACCAGTGGAGCTCGAGTCTCTTATTTCTTTCCTGATTTTGATTGACACCAGACTCAGGGAGAGACCTTCCTTTAAGGAGAGCCTGCGGAGGTCTTCTAACAGATTGGCGCCTACGTTTGCTGTCCCACCCGTGCCTCCCTCTCCTCCCACGCCTCCTGGGGATGTCTTGTCTGGGGGTGAACCCATGCAGCTGGGGTTTGCTCGCCTGTCCGAGGGGGAGAGGGTACTCCGGAGACGCGAGGGCCGATGCATGTACTGTGGTCTCGGTGGGCATTTTCGGTTGGCATGTCCAAACCGTCCGGGAAACGCTCGCACCTGAGATCCTGTCGGGGGCAGATCTTGGGTGGAGTCTCCTCGTCCCCGGTTTCCCGTGTTGACAAACCACTGATCACTGTTGTCCTCTCCTGGGTCGGGGGCTCGGTGACGACCCAGGCGTTGGTGGACTCTGGTGCTGGTGGTTTGTTCATTGATAGTGTGTTCGCTGCCGCCAATTCCATTCCTCTGCAGCCTCGAGGTTCCCCACTGGCTCTTGAGGCGATAGACGGCAGACCCCTTCTGCCGCCACACGTGACTCATGAGACCCTTCCAGTGGGGATAGCCATTGGTGCCGTTCACAGAGAGTCGGTCTGTCTCCAGGTGATTTCGTCTCCACACTACTCGGTGGTCTTGGGGTACCCCTGGCTCCAGAAGCATAATCCGACTTTCGATTGGAGATCGGCCGAGATCCTCTCGTGGTCACCGCAGTGTGGGGCTCGTTGCATCCATGGGCCTGTCAAGTTGATGTGTACTTCCTCGGACTCTCTGTTGCCTCCTGAATACGAAGAGTACCGGGATGTATTCGATAAGGTGCGCGCGGTTGCCCTACCTCCGCACCGCCCATACGATTGTGCCATAGAGTTACAATCTGGTGCCGTTCCTCCTCGTGGCAAAGTCTATCCACTGTCGGTAGCGGAGAATGAGGCCATGGAGGAGTACGTGAGGGAGGCGCTTTCACGCGGACACATTCGCAAATCCTCGTCCGCGGCAGGGGCTGGATTTTTCTTTGTGAAAAAGAGGGGCGGTGAGTTGAGGCCTTGCATCGATTACAGGGGTCTCAATCGCATCACGATCAAGAACGCTTACCCGATACCCTTGATTTCCGAGCTGTTCGATCGCCTCAAAGGGGCCACGGTCTTTACCAAACTCGACCTGAGGGCGGCATATAACCTGGTAAGGATCAAGGCGGGCGATGAGTGGAAGACCGCGTTTAACACCAGGACCGGTCATTATGAATCCTTGGTTATGCCCTTTGGGTTGTGCAATGCGCCCGCAGTCTTCCAGGAATTCATCAACGATGTTTTCCGTGACCTGTTGCAGCAGTGTGTGGTGGTCTATTTGGATGACATCTTGGTATATTCTGAATCCATGGAGGCCCACATTATGGATGTCAGACGAGTGTTGCAACGGTTACGAGAGAACAGGCTGTTCGGTAAGCTTGAGAAATGCGAATTTCACCGATCCCAGGTAACCTTCTTAGGTTACATCATTTCCGCTGAGGGGTTCTCCATGGATCCTGAGAAGGTTTCGGCTGTCTTACAGTGGCCCCAGCCCAGTGGTCTCCGTGCCCTGCAGCGCTTTTTGGGCTTCGCCAATTATTATCGGAAGTTCATCAGGGACTTTTCTATGCTAGCCAAGCCTCTCACGGATCTGACCAGGAAGGGCAGTAATTTCCAGGTCTGGCCTCTCGAGGCCATCCGAGCTTTTGAGGCTCTAAAGTCCGCCTGGGTTGCCCTTTGTCCTCGAGGTGGACGCGTCTGAGACGGGAGTAGGCGCCCTTCTGTCTCAGCGTAGAACACCAGAGGGCCCTCTGCTTCCTTGTGGGTTTTACTCCCGGAAACTGTCTTCCGCGGAGTGCAACTATCAGATTGGTGACAGGGAGTTATTGGCCATCGTGCAGGCTCTTAAAGAATGGAGGCACTTGCTCGAGGGTTCGGTGGTTCCGGTTCTCATCCTGACGGACCACAAGAATCTGACCTACCTTTCTGAGGCCAAGAGATTGACACCACGTCAGGCCAGATGGGCTCTGTTCTTGTCACGTTTTAATTACGTGGTCTCCTACCTACCCGGTTCCAAGAACATCAGAGCGGATGCCTTATCACGGCAGTTACTCCGAGCTGTCCGGGGAGGAGTCGATTCCGACTTCGGTCATACCTCCGAATCAGATCCTGGCCGCCATTCGCACCAGCCTGACCTCTCCCCTGGGTGAGCAGATTTTGGCGGCTCAATCTGGTGCTCCCTCTGGGAGACCCAACGGCAGGTGTTTTGTGCCTGAGGAGTTGCGCACTCGGTTGTTGCGAACCTACCATAACTCCAAGGCCGCGGGGCATCCTGGAAAGAATCAGCTGTCCTGGGCTGTTTCACGTCTGTTCTGGTGGCCTTCTCTACGTTCCGACATCGCCGCATATGTAGCGGCATGCTCCGTTTGTGCCCAGAGTAAGTCCCCTCGGCACCTTCCGTTGGGCCTTTTGCAACCCATAGCCACCAGGGAGCGCCCATGGTCACACCTGGGGATGGATTTCATTGTGGACCTCCCTGCATCCCGAGGCCATACGGTCATTCTCATGATTGTGGATCGGTTTTCCAAAATGTGCCACTGTGTTCCTCTCAAGAAGTTACCCTCTGCACAAGAGTTGGCCACGATTTTCGCCAGGGAGGTCTTCCGGTTGCACGGTTTGCCCAAGGAGATTGTGTCGGATCGGGGGAGTCAGTTTGTGTCCACGTTCTGGCGCGCCTTTTGCTCCCAGTTGGGGATTCATCTCTCTTTCTCCTCGGCCTACCACCCTCAGTCCAATGGGGCCGCAGAACGATCCAATCAGGCCTTGGAGCAATTCCTTCGTTGCTATGTCTCCGATCACCAAGACAATTGGGTTGACCTCCTGCCTTGGGTTGAGTTTGCCAGGAACACGGCGGTGAACTCTTCCTCTGGGACGTCTCCCTTCATGGCCAATTATGGGTTCCAACCTGCCGTGTTACCGGAGGTATTCTCTCCCCAGGATATTCCGGCTGTGGAGGATCACCTTTCCGTCCTACGTGCTTCTTGGGTACAGATCCAGAGGTCCCTTGAGGTCTCTGCGCAGCGCCAGAGACTCCAGGCTGATCGCAGACGAGCGCCCGCTCCTTCCTACCAGGTCGGAGACCGTGTATGGTTGTCCACCCGCAACCTCAACCTTCGAGTGCCCACTCCCAAGCTGGCGCCTCGCTTTGTTGGTCCCTTCCGAGTGCTTCACAGGGTAAACCCGGTAGCCTATGCCCTTGCGCTTCCTCCTGGCATGCGGATCTCCAACGTGTTTCATGTCTCCCTGTTGAAGCCATTGGTGTGTAATCGTTTCACTTCCTCGGTTCCTCGGCCCCGTCCGGTCCAAGTGGGCAATCGTGAGGAATATGAGGTGAGCAATATCCTGGACTCACGCCTGGTCCGCGGTCGGTTGCAGTTTTTGGTCCATTGGCGTGGTTATGGTCCAGAGGAGCGTTCCTGGGTTCCCTCCGCAGATGTCCATGCTCCTGCTTTGCTCCGAGCCTTCCACGCACGCTTCCCTCAGAAACCGTTCCTTACTCCGCGGAGGAGGGGCCCTTGAGGGGGAGGTACTGTCATGGTCTTACCTTCTTACTGTTCTCCTTCGTTTGACATGTGCTGGCGGACATCTTGGTTTCTGGGTTTCTTGTAGCCTCCCACCCTGCGGCTTCTCCTTCCCACTGGGAGGAGATGGATGCCTAGCTCATATATATAGGAGGTCTGTGGCTTCAGTTCCTCGCTTGGTCCTCCTGTGTTCACATGCTTCTAAGACTGCTGCTGCTTCTGGTTCCTGATCCTGGCCTCGTCTGACTACCCCGTTGGTTCCTGATCCTGGCTTCGTCTGACTACCCTGCTGGTTCCTGATCCAGGCTTCGTCTGACTACCCTTCTGGTTCCTGACCTCTGTCTACGCAAGACCCTGC
Organism: Bufo gargarizans; assembly: GCF_014858855.1. Taxonomy (NCBI): domain Eukaryota; kingdom Metazoa; phylum Chordata; class Amphibia; order Anura; family Bufonidae; genus Bufo; species Bufo gargarizans. The sequence continues at coordinate 95,986,627 of NC_058081.1, read as the reverse complement.
TTTGGTTTAGCCATCCGTTTGGACTTTTGCTTACAGCTTGATTTTCAATAAAGCCTTCTTATTTCCACTTATCTCTTGTTGTACGTCTGGTTCATGGTTCCATGACAGTAGTCCGTCTTTCTTTTTTACGAAAAAGAAGTCGGCGGCCACAGGGGACTTAGATTGCCTAATATGTCCCTTTGCCAAACTCTCGGCAATATACTTTCGCATAGCCTCTCTTTCGGGGTGGGAAAGGTTGTATAGCCGAGAATTTGGCAGTTTAGTTCCAGGGATGAGATTGACCGGACAATCATATTCTCGATGGGGGGAGCTCCTGAGCTCCACTCTCTGAGAATATGTCCGCAAAATCAGAGAGAAACTGAGGTAGGACTGTAGTTGACACCCCTGAGATAGAAGCACAGAGACAGTTGTCCATACAAAATTCACTCCAGCTACTGATTTGTCTTGTTCGCCAGTCAATAGTAGGGTTATGCTTTACCAACCATGGTAAACCTATAACCAATCGGAGCAGGCAAGCCCCTCATTACAAAACAAGAAATGGACTCAACATATGAATCAACTATCCTTAACGGAATGTCATGAACAATATGAGTAAGACTCTTTTGTGAGAGAGGGGAGGAATCAACAGCAAACACTGGTAATACCTTTTCTAATGCTCTAGTTCTAAAACCAAAATTTTGGAGAAAATGAAAGTCAATAAGGTTTACCCCCGCACCACTGTCAACAAATACCTCAAAATCGAGTCTAGTGCCACCATGGCAGGCAGGAGAAAATGGGTATTGCAGGGAGAATTCATATTAGCTTGCTCAGACTCCCCATTCACAATACCAAGAGTCAGGGAGGTTATTTTCTTTCTCTTTATGTGAATACCTCCGTAGTTTTTCATTACTGTTTTGAGGTTTAACAAAGGGACACGCATAAACAAAATGACCTTTTTTACCACAGTAGTAACATAGCTTATTCAGCTTCCTATCACCTGAGCGAAAGGAAACCTGGCCCAACTGCATAGGTTCCTCTCCTGCCTCAGATTCAAAAGTCATATCACCCCGTGACTAGGTGGGATGAATCCGCATACAGACGGGACCCCACACTCGAGAGGAATCTTATACCTTTCTCTAAGACGTCTATCAAGCCGCACTGCCAAAGACATGGCCGTCTCCAATGAATCGGGATACTCATGAAAAGCAAGGGCATATTTCAACCTCTCAGATAGCCCCTGACAAAACTGACTCCAGAGTGCAGGATCATTCCACCCCAAGTCAGTTGACCATTTTCTAAATTCTGCACAATAAGACTCCGCAGTACGTTCTCCCTGTAACAAACTGCGCAGCTTCGATTCAGCCATAGAGATGCGGTCTGGGTCATCATAAATCAAGTCCAAGGACTTACAACCATACACAGGGAAAACAAACAGAACAATAGACTAGGCCCAAAAGCTAGGGAGAAAGGGTCACCTCCTAGTGATCCCTGAAGCTTTCCCTATAGCTTTCGCTGTGCATACCCTTATGGTGGATATGCACATGCCCTCGTGCCTACGTCTATATACTCTGGGACAACCCTGAGCAGAAGGGAAAGGGGAAGAGGCAACCTGCTTCCTCAAGCAGGAGGAAGCAAGCATCTCCCTAGAGGCCTAGACAAAAGACAACAAGGTAAGAAACAGAGAGGACTTATCTTGAACTGAGCTGGAGCAGACAATCCACAACACATCCAAAGCAAACAGGAATGAACTATAACCCACACAGGCCACTGGGAGAAGGAGGAATAAATAGCCTCGCTAACAATCAACCCAGTACACCTGAAGGAGGTAGATCCAGCTCAACTCAAACCAAAACAAAGAGACGAGTCAAACATGTGCAGCCAGCCTGGCAGATCTCTGCACATTCACAGGGCAAAGTGTGACACCGAACTTCTGTAAAGAAGTCCGGGTTTGGGTTCGGGTACCAAACATGCCGATTTTAAACACGCGCATGCAAAACACAATAAAACGCTTTGCACTCGCTGAGAAACATTGCACACTTTCCCACAATGCACTCGCATCTTTTCCAGCACGTCACCTGCATCTTTTCCCGCACGTCACCCGCAATGCCCGTGTGAACCCAGACTTAGAGTCAAGATTAATTAAAGACATGGAGGCGTAACTGATGGTGAAAAGTGGGTCCCTAATGGGTTTGAATAAGACTATAGGCACAATGTACATGTTGAGCATCAGTAATGGCCAGTTCGCATTGTTCGCGCGCTAACACATGCGGGCTGCCATCTTAACACACAAGTCCGGCGAGGCATAGGTAAGCCCTTACCTGTGCCTGCGCCGCAAGCCGGTCTGAAACAAATGCGGTCAGCGGGAGCAGGCAGTTCCGAGAACAGCCGCCGGGGGCCTTAATCGGGCTGCTCCCGCTGACCGCATTTGTTTCAGACCGGCTAGCGGGGCAGGCACAGGTAAGGGCTTACCTATGCCTCGTGACTTGTGAGTTAAGATGGCAGCCCGCATGTGTTTGCGGGCGAACAATGCGAACTGGCCATCACTGTTGAGCATACAAGCATGTGAGACTAAGAGTAGAAGTTAAGATCCAATATATCCAAGTATAAATGACAGTGGGAAGTAGAGAAATACAGTAAGAACTACCTCGAAGAGAATGATTGTGCCCCTTCCACACATCAGCTAACAAGAGTAACCTGGAGTGGGAGTCAATAAGTCTCTGTTGTGTACAAATACACCTCAAGCAGGAGGTAAAGGATCTATCTAACTTGCCATTATACACAAAGATAAAGTCATCACACCAGCCTAAAGGGAATGTGTCATCAGAAAATGACCTTCTGTTTAAATCACTTTTTTTAAGTTTAACGTATTTTTAAATAATTTTTGAAGATGTTATTTTTAATTTTCTATGTCACTTTTTATATTTAAACTAAAACAAAAAATCCTGCAGTTTTTGCACTGGTCACTATGTATAATAATTGGCACCACTTCTTGGTTTGTACAGATCACTTTACTGCAGTTAACTCATTCTTATCCTGTCTGTAATGAGATCACCTCAGTGCATAGATAAGACAGGATCCATCATTCACAATAGGTGATTGTCAAAGTGTATCTATTCTTTCCTTGTACAATGACCTCTGCACAAGTCACAGAGCATGCCTTGAAAACTTTCCCATAAATGAGAATCCCCTCCTGTCCATTGTGGCTATGGACCATGGGGCTACTGTAAAGAAACTTTTTTAATGCTTTCTAAATGCTGTTAAAGGGCTTCTGTCACCCCCATAAAGTCATGTTGCTTTTTTTGGCTACTTAAAATCCTTATACTGCGATTTATTAATATATAGGGCTCTTACTCTTTTTCGTTCAGTAGTTTCTTCAGAAAACGGACTTTTATAATATGTAAATTACCTCTCTACCAGCAAGTAGGGCGGCTACTTGCTGGTAGCAGCCGCATCCTGCTTTCAAAAAAACGCCCCTCCTGTTGATTGACTGTTGACTGACAGGGCCAGCAATCGCTCTCGTCCTCTGGCTAGCCCTGTCTGCATTATAAATCTCGCGCCTGCGCCGTACCGGTCTTCAGTCGGCGCAGGCGTGCTGGGAGGAGGACGCTTGCTCGGCCGCTTCTTCCTCAGTGCGCCTGTGCCGGGTGTAGATGTGACGTCATCGGCGCAGGCGCATTGAGGATGGACCGGCCGAGCAAGCGTCCTCCTCTCAGTGCGCCTGCGCCGACTGAAGACTGGTATGGCGCAGGCGCGAGATTTATAACGCAGACAGGGCCAGCCAGAGGACGAGCGCGTTCGCTGGCCCTGTCAATCAACATGAGGAGGGGGCGTCTTTTTGAAAGGAGGATGTGGCTGCTACCAGCAAGTAGCCGCCCTAGTTGCTGGTAGAGAGGTAATTTACATATTATAAAAGTCTGTTTTTTTAAGAAACTACTGAACGATAAAGAGTATGAGCACTATATATTGATAAATCGCAGTATAAGGATTTTAAGTAGCCAAAAAAAGAAAAATGACTTTAGGGGGGTGACAGAAGCCCTTTAAGAACAGCTCAGGCAAGATGGTCGCCCCCATAATCATGTTCAGGAAACAGAATTAAAAAATCTACAATCAGAAAATAAAAACAGATTAGAAAAACAGGAGATGCGTCATCTGGTTTTAACTTGCAGGTTTCCTTTAAGTGCTCGTATTGTAGAGTTATCAGTTCTAAACAAAGAACGCTGAAAGAAAATGGGACGATGGGACCATCATTAGAGACGTATGAATTAACCAAACACATCTTCTTATCTAAGAACATAACTTCTAAAATGATATAACAACCCTCTGGATCAATAGTTTCTTTTTCAACCACAAATAAAAGTCATAAAGAATTATCAAGACCCCTCTACATTTGGTATGAAAAGAAGAATTATAAGATTGTTGAAGAATTGTGGGAAAGGAAATTCTAGTACAATGGGATTCTTGAATATAGATAGATAATATCCGGTTTACGTTTAGCATAATCAAGGAGGCCTTCTTATGTTTCAGGGGGGATTTACACCTCCTCGGATTATGTGACAATACCTTACACCTTTATAGCTCTGGGGGAAAGCTAATAAAGATCAGTAAGCTGACTGAAAGGTTAATATATTATGATGAGACCTTCAAATATGAACTTGTATCATTGCTAAATACAACTGTTAAAGGGGACCTGACATCACAAAATGCAATGCATTCTGAAAGCACCATGTTATAGAGGAGGAGAAGCCCAGCAGATTTATATATAATTTTGTGGCAAAAGATGCAGTTAAATACATTTATATCTTTGCTTTTTTCACCTCTTGGGAACAGCTATCGGTACAGGGAGGATGTGTTATCAGTGATTGATAGCATTGCTTGTAAATGTGTGCATACAGAGATAGATCTGTACTGACATAAAGCGGTCAGTATGATCATATAGAAATAAGGTCAAGCAGAGGCACACTGCATTATAAATCATGATAATGCCGTGCGCTCCTGCAAGACGAGCAGTGTCCAGAACAGAGGATCGCGCTTGTACACGGACAGTGATTCCCGCAATGGACTCATTCATGTGAAACAGTCCTAGGTCTTCTAGTTTAATTTTTAGGGCCTTCAATCTACTTGCATGTGTGGCGATATCTTATCAGTATGCCTCTAAGGCCTCAGTTATTTTGTCTGCCTGAGTCTCAATGTCCAACACCTGTTGACCCAGCTAATTTACTTGCCTGGTGAACTCGGAAACTGCTCGAGTAAGTTCTTCACAAAACATTCTTTGTATAAACTTGAATATAGAAGTAAGGTTCATAGGTTCATCAATGTTCTCACCAGAGGCTTTTAGAGGGAACCTTTCACCGGGATTTTGTGTATAGAGCTGAGGACATGGGTTGCTAGATGACCGCTAGCACATCCGCAATACCCAGTCCTCATAGCTCTGTGTGCTTTTATTCCATTAAAAAAAAGATTTGATACATATGCAAATGAACCTGAGGTGAGTCCTGTACGTGAGAAGAGTCAGGGACAGGACTCATCTCAGGTAATTTGCATATGTATCAAATCATTTTTTTTACGGAATAAAAGCACACAGAGCTATGGGGACTGGGTATTGCGGATGTGCTAGCGGGCATCTAGCAACCCATGACCTCAGCTCTATACAAAAAATCCCGGTGACAGGTTCCCTTTAAAGACAGTGGGTACTCACAGGGTGTGACTGGGGAGGAGGGTTTTGAGTCATATATACTATATTGGAAAGCTCCACTTTTCTGGTATAGTTTGCAATAATGGCTGAGATGCATGCTGACCCAGCTTTTTGGGGGATTTAGGTATGTTGAGGAACTGAAACAGCAAGTTTCTGCTACTCATTAGCTGCAAAGCAGCACTAAAAGAGTCTGGTAGGCCGCAGCCAGACAGAGCTCACATAAAGCGTGTCCTGTTTGGTGAGCTGCGTGCAAAAATAAAGAAATACAGGGTCAAAAGTCTCAGGACATCCTTTTAGTTCATAAATGAAAGGGAAAATGAAATATCGGAATACCCCAGCAAGTAATGGGTGAGGGGGCCTTTCTTTTAGGCTATGTCTGGAACATGGCCGCCATATTGTATCAAGGTCAAATTTGTCAAATGGGAAGGGGGTCATGTAGCATTTTAAAAAAGAGCAAAGTTTTCTCAGATTTCTTGATTGCCACAATCAGATTTGCAATATCTCGTGGTTCAAAAATGATCAACAAAGAAAGTTGAAACAACCACCAGGAACGTTTCCTGTGATGCACACCTAATGTGCCTTCCCTGGTGCTGAACGCAGGACTTTGAACTATTGCTAATCTAATTGCGGCTTTCAAGATGGCGGCCATGTTCCTAACATAGCCTATAAGTTATGCCACTCTCACCCATTATTTGCTTGGGTATTCAGATATTTTGTTTCCTGAGACTTTTGATTCACTCTGTATATCACTCTGTTTTGTATGGCTGTACTTGTACTGACCCGTCATACAAAGTTCACATGTCATATTTGCCACAGTGAACACTGTAAAAACAAAGCTAAAAATAATGGTGAAGTTATTTATTTTTTACAAGGCCCTCTTCTCTAAAAAATAACAAAAGTTATGCAATACATTTTATGCAACTCACAAGGGTACCCTTAAAAATACAATTCAAACCAATAAAAATCAAACCCTCATATGACTATATCGAGAGGAAATTTAAAAAGTTACAGTTTTGTACAGTGCATGTGATGAAAAAATAAAAATCACTGTTCTTAATTCCCAGACCAAGTTTCTGAGGGAACAGGTTAAATTCTACACCTGTAAGCCCGCACCTAATGCTTTTGAAAGCAAAATCAAAGTCAAACACTTTCTGGAATTCAAGGGCAATGTAAGTCAAGAAAGAGATCATTGCTCCAAAAACTCATTTTCAAAGGGTTTGAATGGTGTTAGCGTTGTAAAAACCGAACAACTGAGATCATGTTATTTATAAACTCTCCTTCAGTATAAATGTGATTTATAGGAGCAGGTTGGTAACTAAAAAAGTGACATACTGCACATGCACAGCTCTGGTATTACCACAAACTCAAAGTGCAGCTTTGGAAAGTTCCCGAAACGCGAGCTTCATATTGTTAGGTCCTGGTATTTTTGCCAGCATTAAACAAATTGTTAAGATTTATAAAGGATTGTTATAAATCTTCAAGGGGATCTGTATGATCAGTCTCTTTAGCAGTAGACTCCTGTGTGTGTCTTTTCAGCTGTTGTGAATCATTAACTCCCAGCATTTGCAATGACCCAGCGGTTCACTGCTAAAGAGTACATTGTTGTGATTTGTTGCCTAAGCACTCTTATGGTAATATTTTCTTATAATACTTGTGCACTGTGTATCTATGGTCAGCAATTAGTTAAAACTAGCTGACTTGGTCTAGTTGTCTGGGTGATGTGCTGGTCCTTCCCCCTTTTTAGTGAGTAATTGCTGAGCAGGTCTAAAGGAAAGATTAGTATCTGGGAGCTCCTGAAAGGTCTAAAAAGAAGTCTGGACCAGGAAATCTTCATCCCTGAGACTGAAGACTACCAGAGAACAGCTACACTAAAAGACTACCCTTTAGAGCAGGCATGTCCAAAGTGCGGCCCTCCAGCTGTTGCAAAACTACAACTCCCAGCATGCCCTAATAGCTGTAAGCTATCCAGGAATGCTGGGAGTTGTAGTTTTGCAACAGCTGGAGGGCCGCACTTTGGACATGCCTGCTTTAGAGGAAGAGAAAAGACTTTTATAGAAGGTAGAGAACCATCAAGGCCATGCTGGAAAGACAGTAAGGCACCACATGATTAGGGCAAAAGACTTAACTGCTTGTGGAAAGGGTCAATTGCTACAGGCGCTTCCACACTGGGACTTGTATTTGTAACATGTATTTGTTAATTGGGGAGATTTCTAGCACCTACAGAAAGAGACTCAGTGGGGAGTACTGCATCATCTCACTGTAGTATAGTGAGACAATTTAAAGGGGTTAAAAATGTACTTTTGTGTGGTACATATATGCAATCATCATATTAATTGCATGCAAGATGTTAATTGACCGTATTTACAACCACCACTAGATGGGACTGTTTTCTCCCTCTCTACATAGAGAGAAGGGGTTAGATCAGACCTGTCCAATCTCGTCTTGTCCTGAGACCAGTGTCAGTGTGAGTCTAAGAGCAGAGAGGAGTAAGTACATGTTAAGTGTGGCAGCTGAAAGATAAGCCAGCCCTGGAGTAGGTACTGACCAGAGCAAGGCCAATAAAGAACTTGATATACTTGGAAAAGTATGCCATATGTAAAAGAGGAAGGTTTAGAGACAATTTCTTTGGAGAACTGCACTCTGAAAAAGAAACACTGAATCTCCATAGCCATGTGTCTGGGAGATTAAGATTTGCAGTGTCTGGATACACTTGAGGAGCAGAGTGGCCACCTGCATGAGAGGCCACATCCCACAGAGGACAATGTGGAAGCATACATTGTAAGTGCGACAACCGGTAAAAAAAAAAAAGGTGCAGAGCATAGTTTGCATGTTACACCCCATTTCTGAATGCTTGTACAAGACTTAGCTAGAGAAGTGTAATATGAGGGGATTGCATTAAAGAGACATATTGACCTACTAACCTAACTACCTTTGCAGCTATGTAAGCTGCAAAATCTGTAGGAAGTATGTTTATGGAACATCTGCCATGTACGGTATGTTGAGAATTGTAACTGATGAGCTTGAACTTGATTCTTCAGTAAATAACTATTCTACTGCTAAATTTCTGCATCATTGCCTCATCCAATGCTGCTGTACAGTACCCTGCCTTCAGGGGTGCACCTAGACTTTCTGCTGCCCGAGGCGAAAACTGAAACGGCGCCCCCCCTCCCCAATGCCAATTTCTTAACCTAACCTCTTTGCCACAATGAACAAAACAAACTCATTGCCCATGGCCCTTCCGCTGCTCCCCTCTTGCCCCTCTCTGGTGCTATCTGAGGCAATCACCTCACCTGGCCTCATTGGTGGTGCACCCCTGTCTGCCTTGCCCCTTATAATTTATCAGCATCAACGGCACCCTGAACCACCATCAGGCAGGAGAACCCCAAGACCAGAGTGTGCCCCAAAGGGAAAGAAAGTGTGCCTTTGTCATCACTATACAGCCACCTTTTATGCTACTATCACTCCTCTCTTCTCTACTCCTCTGGGCTCAGTGGACTACTCCCATGATTGCTACTCCCTATACACACCTATTGGTAGAACCCTACTCTGTGATATACCTCAAAACTGTACTACACCTACCATCATCTATTTAGTAAAGAAATACTTTGTTTTAACTAAACGGGCCTGATTATTGAATCCACAATCATCTGTCGGCCTACCTATGTGGACATCCTGCCCTGCACCCATTTACCTAACATCAGGGCCAACAGAGCCACCACCAGGCAAAAGCCCCAAAAAGGGTATGTCCCAAAGGAAGAAAGGGTATGCCTTTCCAACACTGTATATGCGGCATAGGCAGCGCTAGAGGGATAAACCACCTTGAGGACTACTACCACCTTTCTTGCCACCGCTATCACTCCCATCCTCTTTAACTCTTTCTGCCACTACACCTTCCCTTCGGCCTGGTGTGCCCATGGTACTGCTGTCAGGGTATTCTGCGAATTGTAGTTTCACAACAGCTGGAGACAAACAGATTGTTGAAGACTAGATTAGAGAATGTGTAGGCCGTCTCTAAAAGTCACTGGGCCAGAAGAAACATTGCTTACCTTTGTCTTTGATAATACATATGCTATATTTCAGTTGGGAGTTGGGAGATCCTTTGGATAAAACCTTCTACCCCAGATACCCATTAGCCTGCACATTTATCTCAGCTAACCAACTATTACTAAACCAACAGGACAATAATGCTAGGATAGCAAAGGGACATCTTTTATGTCCAGGAGAAAGTATAGAAACCTTCCCATTATTCTAGTAATTGTCAGGGTCCCAGGAGACAGAATCCAACAATCAGTAAGCTATGGCATATCCTAAAAATGTGTTATGGCATAAATTCGGAAGCTCACTTTAATTTGTTTAATGGTCATGTGTAGCGATGAGCGAAGTTTTGAAAAATTCGATTTGGCAGCTTTGCAAAAGTTTACCAAAGAAATTGTATTAATTAATCACAAATCGCTACAAATTAGGTATACCCAGGTCTTTATGGCCACAGGGAGCGACCATGCAGTGGTGAAGAACCAAGTGGGTTCAGCTGCCTTTCATTTAATAATGAAGACAGCACTGAATAGTCAGTCTTCATTGTTAATGGCCGCGCAACACAATTTAACAGGACTGGTAGGGGTTTGTCTGGTTAGGTGGGGGAACATAATGCTGGCATACCTATTTCTCCAACCCCAGCACTCTTCTGCCCTACAGGTGGGTGCCCTTATTCTGCCATCTGCTTTTTGTTTTCCACATCATCTAATATCGATGAGACTATGTAATCAGAAACATCCAGCTCCTCCTCTCTCTTTATTTTGCTGACTTTTCTAGGAAGTAAAGCTAGCAAAAAATTTGGATAGTCATCATTAAGACTTGGCCCCCCCAAAGGGTGCAAAGTGGATGGTATTGGTTGACACACTGGGCACTGGAAAAATAAAGGCGTCCATTTTATTGGTATTGTATTCTTCTTTTAATCGTTTTCAGCAACACTGTCCCTAGCACATGAGTCCTTGCCACGTCTCTCCTTATGCTCAGCTCACAGGACAATGGCAAGATGAGGGATTTATAGGACTGTGACATTACAGGGGATGGTTATCTGCACATTGGCAGGCTGCACGGAATTATGGGCGATCTTGCTTTCCCAGACTTGTCTCCTCTACATTTCTAGATTAACAGTGACATCAGCATCCTGGGGATAAAGAAGGCCCTGGTCCTGCAGAGGAAGGTCAATTCCACAGAAATAAAATCAAGGTTTTAATTATGTCAATGAGAAAAAGTTTTTTGGGGGGAAATAGATTGAAAGTGGTTGTCCGGGTTCAGAGCTGAACCCGGACATACCCTTATTTTCACCCTGGCAGCCCCCCTGAGGCTAGCAGTGGAGCATCTCATGCTAAATCGCGCAGGACACGGGCTCTTTTGTTTATCATAACATACTGCCGGGTGGAAGTTTCCGCCCCCGGCAGTGTGTTCGGTGACATCACCGGCTCTGATGGGCGGGCTTTAGCGCTGCCCTATCCATTTTACTGGCAACCCCATGGAGAGCCCGGTTCATCACCGGATCTCCAAAAAATGCCTTTACCCTGCACGATTTAGCTCAGGGCAAATGCTCCGATGCTCAAGTCAAGAGGCTGCCTGGGTGAAAATGGAGGGATGTCCGGGTTCAGCTCTGAACCCGGACAACCCCTTTAAGCTAAAAATGGATGCTAACTGTAGGCTTCAGCCAGGGTATGGCAGGAGAAGAAAGTCCAGTACAGTGGAGCTGAGACAATGCAAAAGTTTCCTATTACCAAGTGCAGAAGAAATCGAATATGTGCATGTTAGTCACTATTGTACTCTAATCTGCTTCAGAGAAACCAGTGGAGATTTTATTATTTGTGCTGATTGCTACATAGTACTGCCAAAATGAAAATGTAAAAAGAAATTTAAAAAAAAATAATTCCGATGAATATTGAGTTTAAAAAAAAAAGCCCCTTTCTGATGTAAGTGTCCCTTTAAAAATGTTATAAGGGCACAAATAAGGAAACAAATCCCTTGTAATCATTAGTGACAGACTATGGGTACAATCAGCTTTGCGTAGGTATTAATAGCTTTGTAGATATATAAAAATGGCAATCTGAGTTGAATCAGGCCTTGACTCTTTGTTCTACACCCGCTTACAGAGATGTCTATTGTCTAACGCAACCTCTATTTATGATGTTTTTTATCCTGAGCGAAGAACTTTTCCATTATTGCTTCATAACTGCTGAGATTGTAGCTCCTGACCCTGCATTCTCTGCACCACTAACCACTAACAACACTATCAACAGGAAAATGCAGAACTTCTGGCCAACAAGTGACTACAGTCCAATGACTTGGCTGAATTGAAGGCTGAACCCGTGTTAACAGCAAAATGACTATGCTATCCTCTGAACTCTCAGTCATAACAATAAGTTGCAGGCATACACTGTTAGGCATACACTGCAGGCATACACTCTAGTAATGTGTTCCCTGATGCCTTGCAGAAGCATCACATACATGGGTGTAACTGCCACAGTAACAGACATAGGGCTAACAATTAAGAGTGGTCATCTCCACTCAAACATATGGTGCACTTTAATTTTAACTATGGATCCCCCTTATTGCTGTTATGGGCAGTGTGTGGACCCAGCATGCCAACCAACTAGTTTGACTTTGGGATAGTCCTGAGGGTGTTATTCTGGCAGTCGCTTTGTTTTTACTTTTTAAACCCTAAACAGGGATCTGGCCTTTACTGCAGGGGAGCCACAAGGCTGCTACCTCTTGGAATAGTCCCGATGCCATTAGTTGCAGACCCACTGGGGTCAGAGACACCCGTGCCAAGCACTGAGAGATCAGCCCGTACACTTGGTCAGGAAACAGGAAGAGGTCAGGACTAGTGTTGATCGCGAAATATTCTAATAGAGAATTTTAATCGCGAATATTGGCACTTAGAATCGTTAATTTCTAACGATAATTTGTTTTTCCTTAGTCCTAACAGCAGCACAGATGGGGTTAACTGCCCCTGTGGACTGGTAGGACCGGCGGAATTTTAATGAGCCCAAGAACCAATAAACGATCTTCAGCTCCCTGAAAGGGAGGAGATCACCCCCCAGCCCACCGTGTTTTTTTTTTTTTTTTTTTTATTTTAAAGTTTTATTTTACTTTCGGTAAAACATGCATTGAAACATTGAAACAGCACGCCAACAGGTAAAAGGGTACCATACACATCATCATAGAGGCACAATATTGTACACAACAGGGTTAGGATAAAATCCATACAGAAAAGTCAAGGGTTACTCCATAATCATGGCTAGCATTCTATAGATTAGTGCATAAAAGACAGTATCGAGGCATGGCTGCATAAAGGGATTGTCAATGCAATTAGAGGGAGAGAAAAAGAGAAAAACCCAAAGTAGTCTGTCACCACTTAGTGAACTCAATACCGCCCTACATGTATATAAGTCGTAGTCGGCTCGCAGCCGGGAGGGGATGTACATCTCTCGTAAAGGCGGCCATATGATGGTATGGGGTAGGCTAATGCTTAGGAAATCTGTACTCCGCCCAGGGGGCCCACTTTCTCAGGAATATTGGGTGAGACCGTGACTCCCAAGAGGCCATTTCCTCAAAGCGATAAATTTGGTCTACTTTAAGTCTCCATTGCTCCATCGAGGGTAAGGTAGCTTGTAGCCAATGCTTAGGAACCAAAAGACGGGCTGCCAATAAAAGTTGCTTGAAGAGGAACGTGGGAGGGGGCGAGTTGTCATCATTAAAAAGAGAGAGCAAAGCACCATAGGGGGATAAGGCAATATTTGAGGAGCAAATTAGATTACCGATCCGGAAAATTTCCGCCCACCATTTGTTGATGCTCGTGCACGTCCACCATATGTGTAAGAAAGTACCCTTCTCCTCTTGACATCTCCAGCACACTGTAGACGTAGCTCTGGAGAAGTGCGAGGATTTAACCGGGGTGATATACCATTGTGAGAGGATTTTGTATCCATTCTCCTGTGTTCTAACACATCTAGAGGATTTGTGCGGAGTCTCGAATAATGTAGGCAAAATTTGAAGAGGCAGATTAACTCCTGTCTCCTGCTCCCAGGATCGAATGAAAGCTGGCTTAACAATTAGGGGGGGAGATCTCAGTTTGTTATATATAAGAGAAATAGGTTTTTTAGGAGGGTTAGGGCTAGTTATTAAAGCCTCAAACCATGTAAGGGGGCGAAGGAGTTCACCGTTCGTGTTGTTCTTATTAACAAACAAATTGATAAGTGGGATGAGGTTAAAATCACATGGTTGTGGGTTGAGAAGAGTATTAATGGTATCATTTGTTGGGGCCAGGCCCTGGGGTTCTAGAAGAAGGGATATTGGCATGGAGGAGGAGCCAACTAGTTTAGAGGAGGAGCTTCTAGGCCTGCTCGTGGATGAACCTAATATATCACTAATCATGACCAGTGGGGACGGGAAGGGAATTGAGCAGTGGGAGAGATTCCACCATTTCCATGCATCCACTGTGGCCCTAATAATCGGGAAAGGTTGCAAGTTAATTTGAGGGGGTACTCTATGACCCAGACATAGGGCTCGAGCAGGTTGACCTATAATGCTCCGTTCCATAGCCACCCAGGACTTGCTGTCGGAGTTTCTCAACCAGTCAATGGTTCGGGACATAAGAATAGCCTTCCCATATAGTTCCGGGTCTGGCATTCCTATGCCACCAGAAGAACGTGACCGAGATAAAAATGAGTAGGACATTCTCGCTCTCCTACCATTCCATACGAACATTCTGAACTTTTGTTTCAGGGCCGAGTAATATGACTTTGGGATGGGAATTGGGAGTACTTGTTGGAGGATAAGTGAGACGAGGGATAATAAGAGCAGATAGGATATTTTTCCTTCCAAACCAGGAAAGGGTCGGTGCTGATTTAGTGAGTTTTTCCAAAGCTAAGAATAGAGCAGCCTTCAAGGGGACATAATTAAGTTTGAAAAGGTCTGAGATGTTAGGGCTAATTTTCACTCCTAGGTAAGTGATAGTTGGGGAGGACCAATTAAAGTGAGAATCCTTCATTAAGGAGAGTTTGAGTCGTGGCGAGACGCCTGTACAAATTACGGTGGATTTGTTTTCGTTAATCTTAAAGTTCGAAACTAGGCTGTAGTTCTTTAAATGTTCCTGGATTAGAGGGAGGGAAGTCTCAGGGTTTGATGTCATAATCATGACATCGTCTGCAAATGCAGCGATCTTGTGGGTCCTACCTCCTAGGGACAAACCTTTAACCTCAGTATCCATTCTGAGTCTAGATAAAAGGGGTTCCATGGCCAGGATGAATAACAGAGGGGATAGGGGGCAACCTTGTCGAGTTCCGTTTTGGATCCGAAAGGGAGATGATAGGTCACCATTGACCATCACACGGGCGGAAGCTTGGTCGTACATAGCAAATACAGCCTTGATATATGGATCAGGTAGGCCAAAGAAGGTTAGGACGTGTCGCAGATAGTTCCAATTTATGCGGTCGAACGCTTTTTCAGCGTCAGTGCTAAGAAGTAAAAGGGGAGTAGAGGTATGTCTGGCATAGCAGAGAGCGTTGATGACTCTAGTTGTGTTGTCTCTACCTTCTCTGTTACGCACAAAGCCCACCTGATCCATATGCACCAGCAGAGGGAGAAGGACTGCAAGGCGGTTGGCCAATAGTTTTGCGAGTATTTTAAGATCAATATTCAGGAGAGAGATTGGCCTATAGTTTGCACATTGCTTGGAGTCCTTCCCCTCCTTTGGAATCAAGGCTACATGGGCAGACGTCATATCCCTAGACAAGGGGACGCCCTGCAGGGACTGGTTGCAGACCGTGAGGAGATGTGGCAGGAGCTGTTTTTTAAATGTTTTATAGTAAAACACCGGTAGGCCATCTGGGCCCGGACTCTTCCCCTGGGGCATTTGGGCTAGGGCAAGGGAGATCTCGTCCATGGTAAATGGAGCTTCCAGCGATTGCTTTTGATTAGAGTTGAGCGAACACCTGGATGTTCGGGTTCGAGAAGTTCGGCCGAACATCCCGGAAATGTTCGGGTTCGGGATCCGAACCCGATCCGAACTTCGTCCCGAACCCGAACCCCATTGAAGTCAATGGGGACCCGAACTTTTCGGCACTAAAAAGGCTGTAAAACAGCCCAGGAAAGAGCTAGAGGGCTGCAAAAGGCAGCAACATGTAGGTAAATCCCCTGCAAACAAATGTGGATAGGGAAATGAATTAAATTAAAAATTAAATAAATAAAAATTAACCAAAATCAATTGGAGAGAGGTTCCATAGCAGAGAATCTGGCTTCCCGTCACCCACCACTGGAACAGTCCATTCTCAGATATTTAGGCCCCGGCACCCAGGCAGAGGAGAGAGGTCCCGTAACAGAGAATCTGTCTTCATGTCAGCAGAGAATTAGTCTGCATGTCATAGCAGAGAATGAGGCTTCACGTCAGCCACCACTGCAACAGTCCATTGGCATATATTTAGGCCCAGCACCCAGGCAGAGGAGGGAGGTCCCGTAACAGAGAATCTGTCTTCATGTCAGCAGAGAATTAGTCTGCATGTCATAGCAGAGAATGAGGCTTCACGTCAGCCACCACTGCAACAGTCCATTGGCATATATTTAGGCCCAGCACACACACAGGCAGAGGAGAGAGGTCCCGTAACAGAGAATCTGGCTTCATGTCAGCAGAGAATCAGTCTGCATGTCATAGCAGAGAATGAGGCTTCACGTCAGCCACCACTGCAACAGTCCATTGGCATATATTTAGGCCCAGCACACACACAGGCAGAGGAGAGAGGTCCCGTAACAGAGGATCTGGCTTCATGTCAGCAGAGAATCAGTCTGCATGTCATAGCAGAGAATCAGGCTTCACGTCAGCCACCACTGCAACAGTCCATTGTCATAAATTTAGGCCCAGCACCCAGGCAGAGGAGAGAGGTCCCGTAACAGACAATCTGGCTTCATGTCAGCAGAGAATTAGTCTGCATGTCATAGCAGAGAATGAGGCTTCACGTCAGCCACCACTGCAACAGTCCATTGGCATATATTTAGGCCTAGCACACAGGCAGAGGAGAGAGGTCCCGTAACAGACAATCTGGCTTCATGTCAGCAGAGAATCAGTCTGCATGTCATAGCAGAGAATGAGGCTTCACGTCACCCACCACTGCAACAGTCCATTGGCATATATTTAGGCCTAGCACACAGGCAGAGCAGAGAGGTCCCGTAACAGACAATCTGGCTTCATGACAGCAGAGAATCAGTCTGCATGTCATAGCAGAGAATGAGGCTTCACGTCACCCACCACTGCAACAGTCCATTGGCATATATTTAGGCCTAGCACACAGGCAGAGCAGAGAGGTCCCGTAACAGACAATCTGGCTTCATGACAGCAGAGAATCAGTCTGCATGTCATAGCAGAGAATGAGGCTTCACGTCAGCCACCACTGCAACAGTCCATTGGCATATATTTAGGCCTAGCACACAGGCAGAGCAGAGAGGTCCCGTAACAGACGATCTGGCTTCATGTCAGCAGAGAATCAGTCTGCATGTCATAGCAGAGAATGAGGCTTCACGTCAGCCACCACTGCAACAGTCCATTGGCATATATTTAGGCCCAGCACCCAGGCAGAGGAGGGAGGTCCCGTAACAGAGAATCTGTCTTCATGTCAGCAGAGAATTAGTCTGCATGTCATAGCAGAGAATGAGGCTTCACGTCAGCCACCACTGCAACAGTCCATTGGCATATATTTAGGCCCAGCACACACACAGGCAGAGGAGAGAGGTCCCGTAACAGAGAATCTGTCTTCATGTCAGCAGAGAATTAGTCTGCATGTCATAGCAGAGAATGAGGCTTCACGTCAGCCACCACTGCAACAGTCCATTGGCATATATTTAGGCCCAGCACACACACAGGCAGAGGAGAGAGGTCCCGTAACAGAGAATCTGTCTTCATGTCAGCAGAGAATTAGTCTGCATGTCATAGCAGAGAATGAGGCTTCACGTCAGCCACCACTGCAACAGTCCATTGGCATATATTTAGGCCCAGCACACACACAGGCAGAGGAGAGAGGTCCCGTAACAGACAATCTGGCTTCATGTCAGCAGAGAATTAGTCTGCATGTCATAGCAGAGAATGAGGCTTCACGTCACCCACCACTGCAACAGTCCATTGGCATATATTTAGGCCCAGCACCCAGGCAGAGGAGGGAGGTCCCGTAACAGAGAATCTGTCTTCATGTCAGCAGAGAATTAGTCTGCATGTCATAGCAGAGAATGAGGCTTCACGTCAGCCACCACTGCAACAGTCCATTGGCATATATTTAGGCCCAGCACACACACAGGCAGAGGAGAGAGGTCCCGTAACAGAGGATCTGGCTTCATGTCAGCAGAGAATCAGTCTGCATGTCATAGCAGAGAATCAGGCTTCACGTCAGCCACCACTGCAACAGTCCATTGGCATATATTTAGGCCTAGCACCCAGGCAGAGGAGAGAGGTCCCGTAACAGACAATCTGGCTTCATGTCAGCAGAGAATCAGTCTGCATGTCATAGCAGAGAATGAGGCTTCACGTCAGCCACCACTGCAACAGTCCATTGTCATAAATTTAGGCCCAGCACCCAGGCAGAGGAGGGAGGTCCCGTAACAGACAATCTGGCTTCATGTCAGCAGAGAATTAGTCTGCATGTCATAGCAGAGAATCAGGCTTCATGTCAGCCACCACTGCAACAGTCCATTGGCATATATTTAGGCCTAGCACACAGGCAGAGGAGAGGTTCATTCAACTTTGGGTAGCATCGCAATATAATGGTAAAATGAAAATAAAAATAGGATTGAATGAGGAAGTGCCCTGGAGTCCAATAATATATGGTTATGGGGAGGTAGTTAATGTCTAATCTGGACAAGGGACGGACAGGTCCTGTGGGATCCATGCCTGGTTCATTTTTATGAACGTCAGCTTGTCCACATTGGCTGTAGACAGGCGGCTGCGTTTGTCTGTAATGACGCCCCCTGCCGTGCTGAATACACGTTCAGACAAAACGCTGGCTGCCGGGCAGGCCAGCACCTCCAAGGCATAAAAGGCTAGCTCTGGCCACGTGGACAATTTAGAGACCCAGAAGTTGAATGGGGCCGAACCATCAGTCAGTACGTGGAGGGGTGTGCACACGTACTGTTCCACCATGTTAGTGAAATGTTGCCTCCTGCTAACACGTTGCGTATCAGGTGGTGGTGCAGTTAGCTGTGGCGTGTTGACAAAAGTTTTCCACATCTCTGCCATGCTAACCCTGCCCTCAGAGGAGCTGGCCGTGACACAGCTGCCTTGGCGACCTCTTGCTCCTCCTCTGCCTTGGCCTTGGGCTTCCACTTGTTCCCCTGTGACATTTGGGAATGCTCTCAGTAGCGCGTCTACCAACGTGCGCTTGTACTCGCGCATCTTCCTATCACGCTCCAGTGCAGGAAGTAAGGTGGGCACATTGTCTTTGTAGCGTGGATCCAGCAGGGTGGCAACCCAGTAGTCCGCACAGGTTAAAATGTGGGCAACTCTGCTGTCGTTGCGCAGGCACTGCAGCATGTAGTCGCTCATGTGTGCCAGGCTGCCCAGGGATAAGGACAAGCTGTCCTCTGTGGGAGGCGTATCGTCATCGTCCTGCCTTTCCCCCCAGCCACGCACCAGTGATGGACCCGAGCTGCGTTGGGTGCCACCCCGCTGTGACCATGCTTCATCCTCATCCTCCTCCACCTCCTCCTCATCCTCGTCCTCCTCGTCCTCCAGTAGTGGGCCCTGGCTGGCCACATTTGTACCTGGCCTCTGCTGTTGCCAAAAACCTCCCTCTGAGTCACTTCGAAGAGACTGGCCTGAAAGTGCTAAAAATGACCCCTCTTCCTCCTCCTCCTCCTCCTCCTCCTGGGCCACCTCCTCTTCCATCATCGCCCTAAGTGTTTTCTCAAGGAGACATAGAAGTGGTATTGTAACGCTGATAACGGTGTCATCGCCACTGGCCATGTTGGTGGAGTACTCGAAACAGCGCAACAGGGCACACAGGTCTCGCATGGAGGCCCAGTCATTGGTGGTGAAGTGGTGCTGTTCTGTAGTGCGACTGACCCGTGCGTGCTGCAGCTGAAACTCCACTATGGCCTGCTGCTGCTCGCACAGTCTGTCCAGCATGTGCAAGGTGGAGTTCCACCTGGTGGGCACGTCGCATATGAGGCGGTGAGCGGGAAGGCCGAAGTTACGCTGTAGCGCAGACAGGCGAGCAGCAGCAGGATGTGAACGCCGGAAGCGCGAACAGACGGCCCGCACTTTATGCAGCAGCTCTGACATGTCGGGGTAGTTGTGAATGAACTTCTGCACCACCAAATTCAGCACATGCGCCAAGCAAGGGATGTGCGTCAAATTGGCTAGTCCCAGAGCTGCAACGAGATTTCGCCCATTATCACACACCACCAGGCCGGGCTTGAGGCTCACCGGCAGCAACCACTCGTCGGTCTGTTGTTCTATACCCCGCCACAACTCCTGTGCGGTGTGGGGCCTGTCCCCCAAACATATGAGTTTCAGAATGGCCTGCTGACGTTTACCCCGGGCTGTGCTGAAGTTGGTGGTGAAGGTGTGTGGCTGACTGGATGAGCAGGTGGAAGAAGAGGAGGAGGAAGCCGAGAAGGAGGAGGTGGCAACAGGAGGCAAAGAATGTTGCCCTGCGATCCTTGGCGGCGGAAGGACGTGCGCCAAACAGCTCTCCGCCTGGGGCCCAGCTGCCACTACATTTACCCAGTGTGCAGTTAGGGAGATATAGCGTCCCTGGCCGTGCTTACTGGTCCACGTATCTGTGGTTAGGTGGACCTTGCCACAGATGGCGTTGCGCAGTGCACACTTGATTTTATCGGATACTTGGTTGTGCAGGGAAGGCACGGCTCTCTTGGAGAAGTAGTGCCGGCTGGGAACAACATACTGTGGGACAGCAAGCGACATGAGCTGTTTGAAGCTGTCTGTGTCCACCAGCCTAAATGACAGCATTTCATAGGCCAGTAGTTTAGAAATGCTGGCATTCAGGGCCAGGGATCGAGGGTGGCTAGGTGGGAATTTACGCTTTCTATCAAATGTTTGTGAGATGGAGAGCTGAACGCTGGCGTGTGACATGGTTGAGACGCTTGGTGACGGAGGTGGTGGTGGTGGTGTTGGTGGTACATCCCCTGTTTGCTGGGCGGCAGGTGCCAACGTTCCTCCAGAGGCGGAGGAAGAGGCCGAGGCGGCAGCAGCAGAATAGGCCGAGGCGGCAGCAGCAGAAGAGGTAGCAGGGGGAGCCTGAGTGACTTCCTTGGTTTTAAGGTGTTTACTCCACTGCAGTTCATGCTTTGCATGCAGGTGCCTGGTCATGCAGGTTGTGCTCAGGTTCAGAACGTTAATGCCTCGCTTCAGGCTCTGATGGCACAGCGTGCAAACCACTCGGGTCTTGTCGTCAGCACATTGTTTGAAGAAGTGCCATGCCAGGGAACTCCTTGAAGCTGCCTTTGGGGTGCTCGGTCCCAGATGGCGGCGGTCAGTAGCAGGCGGAGTCTCTTGGCGGCGGGTGTTCTGCTTTTGCCCACTGCTCCCTCTTTTGCTACGCTGTTGGCTCGGTCTCACCACTGCCTCTTCCTCCGAACTGTGAAAGTCAGTGGCACGACCTTCATTCCATGTGGGGTCTAGGACCTCATCGTCCCCTGCATCGTCTTCCACCCAGTCTTGATCCCTGACCTCCTGTTCAGTCTGCACACTGCAGAAAGACGCAGCAGTTGGCACCTGTGTTTCGTCATCATCAGAGACATGCTGAGGTGGTATTCCCATGTCCTCATCATCAGGAAACATAAGTGGTTGTGCGTCAGTGCATTCTATGTCTTTCACCGCTGGGGAAGGGCTAGGTGGATGCCCTTGGGAAACCCTGCCAGCGGAGTCTTCAAACAGCATAAGAGACTGCTGCATAACTTGAGGCTGAGACAGTTTCCCTGGTATGCATGGGGGTGATGTGACAGACTGATGGGGTTGGTTTTCAGGCGCCATCTGTGCGCTTTCTGCAGAAGACTGGGTGGGAGATAATGTGAACGTGCTGGATCCACTGTCGGCCACCCAATTGACTAATGCCTGTACCTGCTCAGGCCTTACCATCCTTAGAACGGCATTGGGCCCCACCATATATCGCTGTAAATTCTGGCGGCTACTGGGACCTGAGGTAGTTGGTACACTAGGACGTGTGGATGTGGCAGAACGGCCACGTCCTCTCCCAGCACCAGAGGGTCCACTAACACCACCACGACCATGTCCACGTCCGCGTCCCTTACTAGATGTTTTTCTCATTGTTATGGTTCACCACAACAACAAATATATTATTTGGCCCAATGTATTGTATTCAAATTCAGCGGGATATAAATTTGAGGCCTAGTATTTAGGCGCTGGGTGACCGGTATGGATTTAGTGACAGAATTAGACTTGGAAATGCACAGAAGCGTGTGTGTGAAGTTATTCTGAATGACCCTATGTGCACCTTCAATATGATCTACCCTTTTAGGGATAGATTTCAAATAGCTCTGATATAGCAGAAACGACTAAATTATGAAATTGCTAAATTGGGAATTGTATTTCAACCCAGAACAAAAAATGTGCTTTGACGGACACTAAATAACTTTCCCAGCCACAACAGGACAGCGGTAACGAGAGATTTAGCGGGATATAAATTTGAGGCCTAGTATTTAGGCGCTGGGTGACAGGTATGGGTTTAGTGACAGAATTAGATTTGGAAATGCACAGTAGCGGGTGTGTGAAGTTATTCTGAATGACCCTATGTGCACCTTGAATATTATATACCCTTTTAGGGATAGATTTCAAATAGCTCTGATATAGCAGAAACCACTAAATTATGAAATTGCTAAATTGGGAATTGTATTTCAACCCAGAACAAGAAATGTGCTTGAACGGACACTAAATAACTCGCCCAGCTACAGCACTAAGGACAGATTTAGCGGGATATAAATTTGAGGCCTAGTATTTAGGCGCTGGGTGACCGGTATGGATTTAGTGACAGAATTAGACTTGGAAATGCACAGAAGCGTGTGTGTGAAGTTATTCTGAATGACCCTATGTGCACCTTGAATATTATATACCCTTTTAGGGATAGATTTCAAATAGCTCTGATATAGCAGAAACCACTAAATTATGAAATTGCTAAATTGGGAATTGTATTTCAACCCAGAACAAGAAATGTGCTTGAACGGACACTAAATAACTCGCCCAGCTACAGCACTAGGGACAGATTTAGCTGGATATAAATTTGAGGCCTAGTATTTAGGCGCTGGGTGACCGGTATGGATTTAGTGACAGAATTAGACTTGGAAATACACAGTAGCGGGTGTGTGTGAAGTTATTCTGAATGACCCAATGTGCACCTTGAATATTATATACCCTTTTAGGGATAGATTTCAAATAGCTCTGATATAGCAGAAACCACTAAATTATGAAATTGCTAAATTGGGAATTGTATTTCAACCCAGAACAAGAAATGTGCTTGAACGGACACTAAATAACTCGCCCAGCTACAGCACTAAGGACAGATTTAGCGGGATATAAATTTGAGGCCTAGTATTTAGGCGCTGGGTGACAGGTATGGGTTTAGTGCCAGAATTAGACTTGGAAATACACAGTAGCGGGTGTGTGTGAAGTTATTCTGAATGACCCAATGTGCACCTTGAATATTATATACCCTTTTAGGGATAGATTTCAAATAGCTCTGATATAGCAGAAACCACTAAATTATGAAATTGCTAAATTGGGAATTGTATTTCAACCCAGAACAAGAAATGTGCTTGAACGGACACTAAATAACTCGCCCAGCTACAGCACTAAGGACAGATTTAGCGGGATATAAATTTGAGGCCTAGTATTTAGGCGCTGGGTGACAGGTATGGGTTTAGTGCCAGAATTAGACTTGGAAATACACAGTAGCGGGTGTGTGTGAAGTTATTCTGAATGACCCAATGTGCACCTTGAATATTATATACCCTTTTAGGGATAGATTTCAAATAGCTCTGATATAGCAGAAACCACTAAATTATGAAATTGCTAAATTGGGAATTGTATTTCAACCCAGAACAAGAAATGTGCTTGAACGGACACTAAATAACTCGCCCAGCTACAGCACTAGGGACAGATTTAGCTGGATATAAATTTGAGGCCTAGTATTTAGGCGCTGCGTGACAGGTATGGATTTAGTGACAGAATTAGACTGGGATATGGCCAAAAAATAAACAGACTATTGCTGGTTAAATGCACTTGGTGTGACAGCTTCACCCTGATGTAGGCTTTAGCCAAAAAACAACCACACCATTGAGGGTTAAATGCACTTGGTCGCAGCTTGTGCTGGCGCACCACAAGACACAAAATGGCCGCCGATCACCCCAGAAAAATGTGACTGACAAACGGTCTGTGCAGCCTAAAAACAGTGAGCAATTGAGGATCAGCAGCTCAATGATCCACAGCTGCAGATCGATCAGTTAATCAAGTCCTTTGGAGGAGTTAATCTGCCTAATCTCGCCCTACCGTCGCAGCCGCAACCTCTCCCTACGCTAATCAGAGCAGAGTGACGGGCGGCGCTATGTGACTCCAGCTTAAATAGAGGCTGGGTCACATGGTGCTCTGGCCAATCACAGCCATGCCAATAGTAGGCATGGCTGTGATGGCCTCTTGGGGCAAGTAGTATGACGCTTGTTGATTGGCTGCTTTGCAGCCTTTCAAAAAGCGCCAAGAAAGCGTCACAAAAGCGCGAAGAAAGCGACGAACACCGAACCCGAACCCGGACTTTTACGAAAATGTCCGGGTTCGGGTCCGTGTCGCGGACACCCCAAAATTCGGTACGAACCCGAACTATACAGTTCGAGTTCGCTCATCCCTACTTTTGATCTACCGATAGCGCTGGGCAGGTGGTAGACTTAAGATAAGCCTCTACTAATGTGGAGTGAGATGTTGGGGGAACGGTAGTGGGAAGGTTGTACAAGGCTTCATAGAAGTCCCTAAATTGTTTAGCTATCTTGAAAGAGTCAAATACCGGGTCACCCTTAGGGGAGGACAGTTGGTGAATATAATTGTCTGCTCTTCTAGATTTAATTCTATTCATCAGAAATTTTGTGGCCTTATCCCCGTGAGCAAAAAACTTATACTGGGAGTTGAGGTAGAATTTGGCTGATTTATTGTTCAACAGGGCTTTCAATTCGGCTCGTGCCTTAGAGAGCTCTTGGAGATGGGAGTCAGAGGGGGTAGCCTTGTGGGTGGACTCTAATTTGTTAACCTTAGAGAGAAGATTATTAATATTACTCTCCCTGGTTTTCTTTAGATGCGATCCTAAGCTAATAAGTTCGCCTCTGACGAAAGGTTTATGGGCATCCCAGACGGTTTGGGGCGAGATTTCTGGTAAAGAGTTCAATTTAAAGTATTCGTCTAGTAGTGACGCAATTTTCTTTATGGAGTCTGGGTTCCCTAGGATGAATTCATTTAGTTTCCAATTAAAGTTCTTTGGCTTGCGAGTGGGAGAGGAGAGCTTCATAAAAATCGGTGCATGGTCAGATAGATGTATGGATCCTATTTTGGCCAGTGGGTATAATTGAAGGTGCTCTTTTGAAATAAAAAGGTAATCAATTCGATGATAATTATTATGGACATGGGAATAGAAGGTATAGTCTAGGGTGTTAGGGTTGTGAGTGCGCCAGATGTCTACTAAGTGGAGATCCCAGAGAGTGTTTTTAATAAGCTTCAGGGAGCTTTTTGAATGGGAGGTTTTCCTTGCTGATGAATCTATCTCGGGATTTAAAGCTATGTTGAGATCCCCACCCAGTATCACAATTCCTTCCTTGAAAGACTTAATAATAGGGGATATAGACGACAACCAACTAGCCTGTTTAGTATTAGGGGCGTATAGGTTTATAAAGGTATATTTCTGAATCCCAATATTCCCTTTAAGCATAATGTACCTGCCCTCAGGGTCTTGTATATGGTTAATGTATTTAAAAGGTACTTTCCTCTTGAATCCTATACTCACTCCCCCAGACGAAGCGGAACACCCCCCACAATGGAACCAGAGTGGATAGTGAGAGAATTCCAGATTGGGGTAATGATTAAACCTGAAATGCGTCTCCTGGAGAAGTAGCACATCCGAGCCCTCTTTACGTAGGATAGTAAAAATCTGGCTTCTCTTGGAGGGTGAGTTAAAGCCCTTCACATTATAGGAAGCTACATGAATGTCAGCCATGAGTTAAGTTTATTATATTCGGAAAGGCGCAAAGTGTGCCAGACCCCCAGGAGAGGACACTCACGATTTTAGGTGAAACTACCCCATCTGGAAGAGGAGCCGGGTCTGTCAGAACTGGAATTTCCCTCGGAGGATTTAGGTAGATGTGCGCCAGGTACCTAGAACTGAACAAAGGGGAAGGGGAAAAGGGAGAAACAAAACATAAAACCATAAACAAACCAGTTGAGTGGTGTGACCCACCAGTATAAAGCATGGGGGAAAGAATTGGTCAATGACCGGTTAAACAAACCGTACTGCACGTAAAATTGCAGCTTGAAAAAGATCTTATGTTACACTAAGCTACCATCGGGAATTCAACAGACAGGGGGAGTTAGCCCTGAACTCTTAGGAAAGCAAAAGGGATAAGGGAGGAGGGAGAAGAGGGATTAAGGCATTAGAGATATGACACATAAGTTACAGAGGCAACACAATAGTAAGCTGAACTCATTTCTGGATCTACGAGCAGAAATTAAAACTAGCTACTCATAAAATAGTAAAAGTCCCCTGAAAGGAAAGAGCCACTTATCTGGATAGATCTCAGTGAGTCCAGCGAAAAAAAAAAAAAAAAAGACGTCGTGCCTCTGAATAGGAGACCTGTGTTGGGATGCAACTGGAGATCAGTCTTGAGACAGTCTCTTCGGTGTCAGCTGCCGGCTTCTCTTCCCCGCTTTGTGGTTCTTTGGAGTGTGTTGCAGGGCGAAGGCTTCCACCACCGGAACTTCAGGCATAGCACCCAGATCTTGGAATAAGTCCCAGTTCTCGATCTGCAGGGGCGGGATTTGTAGGTGGTCATAAACCTCCTCAAGGTCGGCAAAAGTGGAGACATTCATGCGACGACCTCCCTGAAGAAAGGAAAGTCCAAAAGGAAAGTTCCATTTATAAAGGATCCTGTTCGCTCTTAGCCATTCTGTCAGCGGCTTGAGGCATCTGCGTTTCCTTAAGGTGGAGGGAGCCAAGTCCTGATAGATTGAGATCTGTGAGCCTTCAAATAGCATATCTTGTCTGTTTCTAGCAGCATCCTGGACTGCGGATTTCACTTGGAAGTTCAGGAACTTACAAATAACATCTCTAGGGGGATCTTCTGCTTTGGGTTTAGGACGCAACGCCCTGTGTGCTCTTTCCAGCACTATCTCCAGAGCAAACTCAGGGCCCAAGAGTGAGGAGCAGAGGGAGATGACTGCAGCTGAAACGTCGCCAGGGAGCACGGTCTCAGGGATCCCTCTAATACGCAAGTTGTTTCTGCGGCCTCTATTCTCTTGGTCTTCAAGGGCGTTTTGCATCTGGTTCAGGTAAGACCCGCATCTCTGGAATGCATTTGAGGTGGCTCTCTGGTAGTCCATCATCTGGACCTGCTGAGTCTCCAGGGTCTCAACCCTGTCCCCTATATGGCGCATATCCTGGCGCATGGCTGCGAACTCGCTCAGGAGGGGTTCAAGGGCTTTACCCAGTGTATTCTTAAGGTACTGTCTGGTAATTGGGAGGGCTCCTCTACCTTGCGGCTCCTCGCCATCACTTTCCTCTTCCGATCTTACCCTCTGGGATTGAGCGGACGCCAATTTGGAATCACGGGCCACATATGAAGCGGCTGCTTTCTTCAGGAATTTATCCATATCCCCACCTGCTACTTGACCTTTGTTAGAACTGGGGTGCTCCCCGGCTTTAGGGTTCCCGATCTTGACCATGTTTCAAGCGGTATGCTTAAGATAGCTAGTGCAGTAACGGTTTATAGTGCAGAGCTCAGGCACAGGCGACCATCATATGCCGGCGTAAATTTCGTCTCCCACTATAATCTTCAATGAGCATTAATATTGCATTCTTTATCTAGGAAGTGGTGACTCCCCTGCATGGGGTCAGTATCTTTTATTTGCTTCAGGAGCTTGTCCCGATTATAGCTGGGCACGGTAACTACTCCAGTAATGGATTCTTTATTCAAAGCAGCTGTCCATATTAATAGGGAGAGTATAACTTTAATTACTTGATTTAGCAGCTTTCCCTGGCTGCAGCAAGGCACAGTATCTAGTGCCAGTATTGTAGGGGATTCAAAATTCCCGCTTCTCTCAGAGCCGGCGGTTCCGGCGGATTGATCTCTATAGTGATGCGGTCACAAGTTCAGGGCCGCAGCGATGGCTGTCGCTGATAACGGGGAGGCTGGCGCTGTATATCATTGGCACTTAGCAGGGGCCATTCAGGGCACTCACCGCTTCCACGCTCTCTCCAGGAGGGATATCCTGGGTGGTCTTTGCGGGTCCTCTGCTCCTTGGTCAGCCACGGCAAACGGCCGGAACTACTTTCGCCGGTCCTTGGCTTCTTCTCACCGGCTTCCAGCTGCGCAGTCCTCTGTCAGCTCTCCGCTTGTCCGGAGGTGTCCGGATCCTATAGCTCACAAAATAAAGCAGCCTGCACGTCCGCTAAAGTTGAAACGGGCGGCAAGTGGCATATAAGCCGCGGGGCACGGCTTCAGTGCTCCGGGTGAGCACACTAATAAAGTCCGGTGCTCACCTAGTTCCTGTAGGCCGCAAATCTTCACCCTCACGGATATGGGCAAATAATGTATTTTCTTGATCCAGGCGATGACCTGGGATGGAATCTGGTGTCACAGGCGAATATAAGCCCAGATTTGCCAAATTATCTCGGTTTTTGTCCACTTTTACTGCAGAGCTCCTTCAAGCAGCTTCTGCTCAGCTCTGCAGCAAGCTCCCCAGCCCACCGTGTTTTTAACAAGTATGATGTATTTAGGGAGGGATATTTGTGTGCTGCTGTTAGGACTAAGGGAAAACAAATTATCGTTAAAAATTAACGATTCCCTTACGTCCTACCAGCAGCACAGATGGGGAGATAGCAAGATAAAACCCCTAGGGAGGGTCCTCATGCCTGGCAGAAGTAAGAACTGTCTGCCCAAAAGCCGAAAACTCTGCCATCCTAGCATCTATCCTATAATGGGAGATGAAGGTTGACTCAGAGCTCCAGGAGGCCGCCTTACAGATCAATTCTAAGGGGAGAAGGCTTCTTTCCGCAACCGAGGTGGAGACCGCCCTAGTAGAATGGGCTCTCACAAACTCGGAAGGATCTAAGGTTTGGGAGACAAAGGCTTCCCTAATGGCCTCCTTGATCCAGCGACTAATGGTGGCTTTAGACGCTTTACGGCCCTTAGACTTACCGGCAAACAGGATAAGGAGATTCTCATCTATCCTGAACTCTCTGGATCTATCCACATAGATCTGGAGGCATCTAGAAATATCCAGCGGATCTCTAGCTGGAGTATCAAAGGAGGAGGCTGTAAACAAAACTGGTAAAGAGATTACCTGGTTGATGTTTTGAAAAGTAGGCACCTTAGGTCTGAAGTATGGTAAAAACTTCAGGAGTACTCTGTCTTGTAAGAAAATAATATATGGATGAATTGCAGAGAAGGCCTGCAATTCAGAGACTCTTTTGGCTGAGGCTATAGCCAGAAGAAAAACCATCTTTAGAGTTAAATATTTGAAATCTACCTCCTCCAAAGGCTCGAAGGGGGGAGATGCTAGCCCCCTGAGCACTACTGAAAGATCCCACTGGGGAATGGGTTTCAGTATAGTAGGCTTTAGTCTTTCCGCTCCCTTCAAGAAGCGTTTGATGAGTGGGTCCCGAGAGTATGGCCTGTTGAGACAGGCCGAGATGGCACAAACTTGTACCTTCAAGGTAGCTGGAGATAGGCCTCTATCTAATCCGTCCTGAAGGAAATGTAGTATCGCAGGAAGGGGCGGATCTGCAGACGCCACCTGTTTGGAATCACACCATGCCACGAAGATTCTCATGATCCTGGCCTTGTTTGTAGACTCTGCTCGGGAATGCGACAAAGTTCTCAGGACCGACTCGGAAAGCCCTTCTATGTTGGGAAGGGACTGATCAACCTCCAGGCTGTCAGGTTGAACCTGTGCAGATCTGGGCAGAGGTGAGTGTCCCACGACACCAGGGTCTGCTCCGGGGGGAGTCTCCAGTATTGAATGAGCTGGGTAAACCAGGATCTTTTGGGCCAAAACGGTATGATGGCTATTACCGAGGCCTGATCCTGACGGATTTTCATCAATACCCTCGGTATCATGGAAAATGGAGGGAAGATGTAAGCCAGCCTGAACCTCCACGGTATCGACAGAGCATCTATCGCCAGGGGGTTGTCTTCCCGGTACAGGGAACAGAACCTCAGCACCTTGGCGTTGAACCTGGTTGCCATGAGGTCCACCTCTGGCATACCCCAACTGTGAACTAGCTGCCTGAAGACCTCCGGATGCAGAGACCACTCCATGGTCGGTAATCCCCGACTTAAGCGGTCTGCTATCATATTGAGGGAACCTCGGATATGAATGGCAGATAGATGGGAAAGGTTCAACTCTGCCCACCGAAGGATCACCCCGATCTCTGATAGAAGGGGTAATGACCTTGTGCCTCCCTGCTTGTTTATATAAAGAACCGCAGTCATATTGTCTGACTGGACTTTCACCGCTTTGCCCCGAATCTGAGGGGCGAAGTGAAGGAGGGCTAGCCGGATAGCTCGCATCTCGCGAAGATTGGAGGAAAGATGCCGCTCCAAGGGGGACCAGGATCCCTGCACTGGGGATCCGTCCAGGTGAGCGCCCCAGCCTACAAGGGACGCGTCTGTAGTCAATATGACCCAATTTGGTTGGGTCATAGACTTCCCTGCTGGCAGTCGAAACCACCATCTGTGGGAAATCCGGGTTTGACCGGACAGGGAGCACAGGGAATCTAGCCCCGCAGGGCTGCCGTTCCATAAGTGTAAGACCTCCGACTGAAGAGGACGGAGGTGCCATAGCGCCCAAGGGACAGCGTCCGCAGCCGCTGACATGAGCCCCACCATCTTCATGAGAGTCCGAATAGAGACTTGACGAGGGACATAAAGGACCTTTGCCAGGTCCTGAATCCGCGCTTTCCTTTCTTGAGTCAACCGGAGGGACATCTCCACAGAGTCGACCACTGAATCCTAAATAATGGATTGAAGATGATGGGCTCACATTCGACTTCTGCCAGTTGATAATCCAGCCTAGGCGGAGAAGAAAGGAGATTGCGACCTGAAGATGATGGGTAAGGATCGGAACTGAAGAGGCTATGAAAAGCCAATCGTCCAGATAAGGAATAATAGTCAGACCTTGAAGTCTCAATGCTGCCACCACCGACACCACCACCTTGGTGAAGATAAGGGGGGCAGAAGAGATTCCGAAGGGGAGCGCGGTGAACTGAAAGTGCCTGCGAACCCCTGAAATCTGGACCGCGATCCTGAGAAATTTCCGGAAAGCGGAATGGATCGGAATGTGAAGATAAGCATCTTTGAGGTCCAGAGTAGCCATGACATCCCCGAGGTTGAGGATATGGGCGACTGACCTTATGGTTTCCATGCTAAACCTTGTTTTCCTTATAAATCGATTGAGAAATCTCAAGTCGATGATAATCCGGAGGTCTCCCGTCTTCTTGGGAACCAGGAACACTGGTGAGTAAATGCCTAGGCCTCTCTCCCCTGCCGGCACCTCCTCTAGGGCTCCCTTGGAGATATAGTCCTGGATGTAAGATTCCAGGACCACTTGTTTGGCCGGCCCGAAGTTTCGTGTAGCGACGAATCTCTCTGGGGGGAGAGAGAGAAAGTCTACCCGGTACCCGACGGAGACTAAGTCCAGAACCCAAGGGTCTGCGATCAAATGACTCCAAGAGTCTTTGAAATGGGAGAGACG
Organism: Bufo gargarizans; assembly: GCF_014858855.1. NCBI lineage: Eukaryota > Metazoa > Chordata > Amphibia > Anura > Bufonidae > Bufo > Bufo gargarizans. The sequence continues at coordinate 95,954,954 of NC_058081.1, read as the reverse complement.
GCCCCCCACGGGTGTTTGGGGGAGTGGCATGGGAAAGTCTAGAGGAGACACTGCAGGGACAGCAGGGCTTATCCAAGAGCCTCGAAGAGGCCCATAGTCAGGAGGGTTTTGCCTCCTTGGCGGGTTTACGGGAGCGCCTCGAATATTTACGAGACGGTCCCCCCCAATCTCTGCGCCTAGACTGCTGCCCCGGACGTCCTTCGCGCTTCTTTTCCTGTCTGGGGCGTCCCCGAAAGGGCTGCTGGGGGAGGCTCTTCCCCTTTTTGTCGGAGAGCCCCTCCATTATCCTATCCAATTCGGACCCAAACAGCCTGTCTGGTTCGAAGGGGAGCCCACAAAGGTTAAACTTGGACGCGTTGTCCGCGACCCAAGGTTTCAGCCAGAGTGGTCTGCGGGCAGCCGAAACTAAGGCCATAGTTTTGGCGGCCAGCTTCAGCTGCATCTGGGTGGAGTCGACTAAGAAGTCCATAGCCAGGTTGGCTGACTTGAAAGCTGCTAGGATATCATCCCTGGATACGCTCTGGTCCACGTCTGTCTGGATCTGGTTGAGCCTAGAGCGTAGATAGGTGGCTACTTCAGTGGCCGCAATCGAAGTTGATGCGGAGGCAGCGGCCGCCGCATAACTCCTTCTGAGGGTGCACTCTGCCCTCCGATCTAGAGGGTCCTGCAGACTAGACCCATCATCTGCAGGGACTAGAGTGCGCCGGGACAACTTGGCTATAGCCATGTCCACCTTGGGAATGGAACCCCACGATTCCACCAAGGGTTTAGCTACCGGGTACATGAGTTTAAACTTTCTAGTGAGAACTGGGCCTTTCTCAGGCTTTCGCCATTCTGTGCGCATCACAGAGAGAAGGGTCTCATCCGCTCTGAAGACACGCTGTGTCCGTACGGCGGGATCGGAGGACTCCCCAATGTCAACATCATGGTCCCCCGACCTGATGGACTTAAGTAACTTCTGCGTCTTTTCTGGAGGGAAAAAGCAAGAAGTAATTTCTTCTTCCTCAGAAGAACAGGGGGTGGGTCTTTCGACTGGTGCGACTGGAGCGACCACATCCATGGGAGTCTGAGAGGGTCCTGGTAGCCTCTCATTTAGTAAACGCACCACTCCCTTAATGGAATCATCCACGTATGTCTTCGTCCACTGAAACATTTCCTGCATCGTGGGTTCCGTGGATGCCGTGCGACAACTCTCACACCTAGAGTAGGGACAGCCGTCGTCTAAGGGCGTGTTACAATCAAAGCACGCCAAATGTTTCCTCTTGGCCCCAGCCTTTCGCTGATCCGGCTTGGGGGAAGCCATAGTCTGTAAGAAAAAAGACAGGTCAGAACACCTACAAAAAATTGGAGGTGGAGAAACAAGACCTTAAGGGGGCCCACCAGCACTAGAGAAATATAGAGCTGCAGAAGAGGAACACACAAACCCACGTCAAGCAATACTATAAAGATATCACAAGGCACAGGGAACTCTGGAGCTAGCTTGTCAAAGCGATGCAACCAGAGCACTGAATGACAGGCTCTGGGCGCTTAAAAGGAGGAAGCCCCGCCCCCTGGGCGGGTCCCAAATCGTAAGTATCCTAGAGATATGAGAGAGCCAAAAAACCAGCTCAATATGCTTTGGGTAGCTGCACTGGGTCATCCTGGATCTCAGGATGTATATAGGTGAGCAATTCTAACAAGTAGGTGAGGAAAGAACCTCAAACCGCGCTGCGAAAAAACCGGAAGTGACGTAGCGCAGCTAGTGCACATCATTTCCGGAAGATGGCGGCGCCCATAGCGCCGCACGCATGCGGCGATGGGAAGGAACGGGAGACCAGGAGAAACTGAAAGGAGAGGGGAGGGGGACACCCCGCTCCCCGACGGTCCCCAGGTATAGAAAAACGCCGCAATCCGCCTGAAATAAAGGCAAAAGAGAGCCATGATAAAACGGGCCGATCCTTTCCAGAAAGAAAGGAGCCCTTAACACTCTCAGCTCCCAGAAGGAGCGATACGCCAGTCCAACCTGTCCAAAGGACAGAAAAAAACACGGTGGGCTGGGGGGTGATCTCCTCCCTTTCAGGGAGCTGAAGATCGTTTATTGGTTCTTGGGCTCATTAAAATTCCGCCGGTCCTACCAGTCCACAGGGGCAGTTAACCCCATCTGTGCTGCTGGTAGGATGTAAGGGAATATAGCACTATATATTCGGAAAATCTAATATTTAAATGTTTTTTGTTTGTTTTTAACACAGTACACATCAGGTGATCATCCCTCCCTTCTTCTAGCTTGTGGGCCAATGAGAAGGCTTTTCAATAAATTACTACTTTTCCCCTAATGGTGGAGGATGCAGTGTTTATACTTATTGTATTACTACTACTAGTGTCCCTAGCCACAAAACACTGAGGGAAGTGGGGGGCCCAAGCTGAACCTTTAAACCAGGGCCCATGAGCCTTTAGCTACGCCCTGCCTGAAACATTGTAACTGAAGGAAACTGGCAGCGTGCAGCCAGTAGGGAAACAATGTATCCCTCCTGGCTATGAGTGAATAGTAGGAATATACAATATCTGGATAGAGGAAACTGAGTGACTAGCTAGAGTTTTAAAATAACTTATCTTAACGACTGGTTATTAATAGCAAATAAAATAAAAGATAAGTTTTAGTGCAACAAAGGTGTAGGAACAAGTGGTGTCAATTAGTCCTCACGGACACTAGTAGTAGTAATACAATGAGAAGGCTTTTTCACAGCTTAGCAACATCCCTAGCAACCAATAGAAAAGTTGCCTACCCCTTACTATTACTGAAAATAATCTAGCACAAATATATTGGAGCACTCTATCGGCATATAAAGCTATTGTAATGTTCTGCCGTGCCAACCATTTTCTCCAGTCTCAGGAAACCTCTAGCAGCTTGAAAAATGAGCATTAGTGACCCACGCCTGTATTTCGCGCATATTATGCAAATATTACATTGCTTATTTTCGCAATCAAGAATATATTCTCGAATTTGCGAATATATGACGAATATTCTACAAAATATTAGCGAAATATCGCAAATTCGAATATTATCCCTGCCACTCATCACTAGTCCCTAGTCAGGACAGGCAGAGTACGTACAAATCTGTGAAACAGTCCAGAAATCAGGGCAGGCGGCTCAGAGTCAGTAGAATGAACAGGCCTGGGTCAGGTCAGGTGGCAGAAAATCAGGATCCAGGAAACACACAGAAGTTGGTACATGACTGCAACATGGGACACACAAGTTTGGTGGCTGTACTCAGGCAGAATCTAAGTGAATAATGTGGTGACCAGCCCACACATTTCCCATCTTTCCTATGTTGTGGCAGCATCATATAATTTCTGTATTGTGCATCATGTATGCGTTAAACCTATATGTTTTTGACTTTGCTATGACACATGGTGACATTTTTAATGGTGTACTTTATGGGGCACATTTATTAGGATGATGTACATGCTGGTCTTAGTGTCTATACTGCTGGAGGAAGTGCCAAAGTTATGTTTCTCTTTCTCCAGCAGGACGTGAAACAATTTCAAATCTACACCAGCTCCCTTTAAGTCATTTTGTATGCCAAAATAAAGAATGAGACGGGTCTGCTGGCCCACCCTCTTCCCCACCCATGCCACACACCCTTTTTTTAAATCTGTCTGCAAAGTGGCACAAGCGAGGAAAAGTTGCAGATTTTGACGCAAAATGGCTTGCGACAAATTTTGCAAACATAAAAGTGGCATATATCAGTTCGGCTCCTATGTATTTACCATGACATCACTGTATAATTCATGTGCTGTATTATCACTGAGTACACTATGTCGATGTTGTGAAAATCTACACCATACTTGTATGGATAACTAAATTATGAGTGGGATGCTAGAGATTCCTGTTGTTACATTATGAATCCTGATGCAAGAGAAGATTCCAATTCAATGCATAATGTAGAATGTGGAACTCTGCTCAAAGCCAAACTCGGAGAGTGCAATGAAGATGTAACATTCAGTATTTATTGATATTCCTCCTTCATTAGTAGGTACACACTTACTGTATTTTTCACTTAGTACAACTGTGGTCAAATGTTTTGAGACTGATACAAATTTCGGTTTTCACAAAATTTGCTACTTCAATTTTTAGAGTTAATTTGCATTAACTCTGGATTGTTATGAAGAGTGATTACATGAAGTGCAATTAACTGTAAATGTATTCCTTGCCATGAAAATTAAAAATCACAAAAACCCAAATTCAAATCTGCCACAAAACAACCTGCTAACATCATTTCAGTGATTCTCTCGTTAGCTCAGGAGAAAGTGTTATCAAGGACAGCTGATATCACTCTGTTATGCTGATTGAATTAGAAGAGCAGACTGGCTGCTTTAAAAGGGCCGATGCTTGAAATCGTTGTCTTCTTCTGTTAACCGTTGTTACCTCCAAGGAAATACATGCAGTCATTTTGCATCAAAAAGGCTTCACAGCCAAGGTTATTGTAAGATTGCACCTAAATGAACCATTTATCCAATCATCAAGAACTTAAAAGAGAGAGGTTCAATTACTGTGAAGAAGGCTTCAAGGCTCACAAGAAAGTCCAGGAAGTGCCAGAACCATCTCCTGAAGAGGATTCAGCTACGGGATAGGGACACCTCCAGTCCAGAGCTTGCTCAGGAATAGCAGCAGGCATATGTGAGTGCATCTGAATGCACAGTTAGGTAAAGTTTTTGGCCTGGTGTCAACGAGGGCAGCAAAGAACCACTTCTCTCCAAGAAAAATAAATAAAAATAAATCAAGCACAGAAAACAAAGGGATTGAACTGCAGAAGAGTAGATCAAAGTTATTTTCTCTAATGTGGCTCCCTTCAGACTGCTTGTGACATTTGGAAAAATTTGTGTCGGGATAAGAATCATTCTAGTAATTCTTATTTTTAATTATTTCCTGAGAGCTACATTTTACCAGTATGTCACTCATTCTGCAGCTTCCAGTCAAACAGTTCCCAATTTATGCAAAAATCCATTTTAGTCCACGACTTATGGTAAAAAATAATAAATAATTGCCCTAAAAGGTGTTGATGGCCTTTAAAATATTTATGGAATGAAAAAGTTTGTCTTCTCTTAAACAATAATACAGAAAATTGGAATGTGCTCCTCACAACATCTAGCTCCGGCTGCAGCCTCCATGGAGATCCATCCCCAATACATTGTGAGCACCAAATTAACACATAAATACATAGAATTGACCTACACGGATATGATTTTCTGTGTATTCATATGTAAATATTTCATCGGCAGACTCTGTTGCCCCAGGACCACCCATAAGCACAGGCCTACAGCGCCTACTAGTATATCATACAAGCTTCTTGATGCTTCTCTGAATATCTGCATTTCCTGTTTGCTTACAGGTAAAAATTATTTCAAAATCCACAATGTCATTTTTGTTAGATATTTTTACAGGTCATTACTTTCAATCCACTTACCTGTCAATAATGTATAAAGTATAGCTCCTAAAAGACTACTGGACTTGGGTGTCATTAACAGTGAACACATTAACAGTACAGAGTTTCAAGGCAGAAATACATGGTGTGAATGTATTCCTATACCAATGTGACAAGTCCTTGAAATGTTCCACTGTGATGCTTATAAAGTAGGAAACATTTTCCTAAGTATAGTATCACGTTTACAGAGAAATGGGATCAAACAGAAGAGATAGATCGTGAGTGACTGAAAGAAGCAGATTCCTGGCACATTTGGTGCAGAAGAAACATAAAGCTTTGTTGGAAACACCTGCGTCTATTATATTTCATGGAAGATTAAGCCAAAGCATCAAGTCAAACAGAATTCTTGGATCAGTTTTTAAATGCTTAATATACCGTACATAAATTAAAACATATCACATGAGAAGACAGGCCCTTGGCAGAATCTGAAAAACATATTTGTGTAGATGACAGAAACTACTTTTATTAAATCTGGAAATAGGAATGAATTACTCTTACTGCTATGTCTTGCTCTAAATTGACATCTGAGGGGTACAATGATGGGAAGTGGCGCAATCGCAGATCCCTGTAAATTTTGAAGAAATTCACTCTTCTCTAATGTCTAAAATCTTATTCTGATATTAAATTGTAACCTTCCCAAAAAGGAGAAACTCTGTTGTGTAAAGTATTCCCAAACAGTGGCACAGAAATTGCTTGTGGCTCTCGGACAAGGGGCATAACTACCATAGCGGCAGACCACGTGACCGCTATAGGGCCCAGGGCAAGTAGGGGCCCAGACTTGGTTGGGATCATCTCCTTTTCTACTGGAGGTGAAAACTTGATCAGGACTCTACCCTCTAAAGGAACAACTTTTAGCAAATAAGGCAGTGGAAAAATTGGCCAATGGTCATTGAAAAGCATTAAGGCAGAAACCCTTCTGTCCTGTGTGGGGGGCCTGGTTTGATCCTTGCTATGGGGCCCTTACTTCTCTATGTACGCCACTGTCTCGGACCCTAGGATTTGGCCACCCACTGTTGACAGCATCAGATACTATTGTGCACAAGTGGCAACAAAGATCTTAAAGTAGAAAAATTTGGCAGTAGGACAGAATTGGTAAAATTCAAATCACTAGCACATATTTCTAGCCTACACTCTGTCAATGGCATCCTCCTCTCTACCACTCTTATCATCTACTCACACTTGTGCATACAAGACTTATTGCTGTTCTTCTCTTTTTTTCTGAAATCCCCTCACTTTATCTAATACTCTTCAACCACACAAACCTACAAACCATCACTGAAGATTTATCAGTGTGGGGGCAAAGACCCCTTACTCTTATTTATGCTGAGTTCCAAATCATCATTGCCCATAGATTCAGTAATGGGTACCCTTTTAGAATTGATTGACCGACACTCAGTGATCAAACAAGTCTCTGTTGTTAAAAGACAGAATGTGTATATCTAATACTGTTTTTGGGGGAGGGAAAGACCCTCCCACACACGTCTCATAAAACTCATGATCATATTTGCTTACAGAGCAGAAAGTATTACACAATCATAATTGCAGAGATCAGCTTGACCACAAATTAGGAACTTAGCTTCTTGGAAAATTATAAGAGGAACTAAAGCAGGTACAAAAGCTAAAACTGCCATTTCATAAAAAAAGAAAGTATGTGAAATATATAACCATTATTTTAAAATAATCACAAGCACTTCAGCATTTTAAAATGGCCGACATGAAAAGAAAGCTCTCTTGTCATCAACCTTTTAAGATGGCTGACATAAGACAAGAAAAGATCTCCTGTCTTTCACAATCAGTTCCAATAAGCATATAACCTGGGCTAAAGAGTCCCCCAAACTTTATTTCTTGTACCTGACATGCCATAACTTCTTACTTTGGCACCTAAAAGTTTGTATCAATTCCATAGTCTTTACAGATTGTAAGTTCATATAGGCAGGGTTCCTATCGGGGGTGAATAAATGATGTGTAAGATCAGTGCTGCTATAAAGGGACTAAGGAGGTCATTTTTGATGCTGAAATATGCCTAAATTAGGTGAATTTCAGGTGCAGATTGTGGCGCAACAGTTAGTTGCAAGCACGAGGATGACCACTGCACTCTTCCAGAAGGCTTTTGGTGGGTGCACGTCCCCAAAATGGAAATGTTGCAACCTGCAACTTCTCCCTTCACATGTCAGGTCTAAAAAAGTGGGCGTGGCATGGGCAGTAAGGGGACCGGCCAGTAGGCCCGTCTCATTTACCATTTTCTATGCCACTTTCAGGCAAAGAAAATGGTCTAAATGTAAGACAGCTAGGAAGCTGTCTTACATTTAGAAGCGGTGGTGGATACGCCGAAGTTATGAAGAGGACTGTGCCTCTTAATGACTTCAGCGGATCCAACGCTAGCTTAGGGGTTTATTAAGACTGGCGTCTAAAATGCCCGTCTTAATAAATGTGCCCCTAAGACTGTATGGTATACCACCTTAAAACTGTTTCCTGCTGTCCATGACATTACATGTAGGCTTCCCTTCACCCATGGTAAACTACTCCCTTCTCCCTCAAGTACACACAAAAACCTAAACCTGAGGTCAGTTTGGCCTTCCCAATAAATGTAGACTGATCACCATTAATAGTATTTCATACTCTCAATCACGTCACTAATAAGTGGAACTTACAAGGTATAAGGGCGCCAAAAAAATAAATAAAAATTTGCGTCCTTAAGTACCTTGTAAGTTCTTCCCATTAAAAGTAACCTAACTTAAATCTAATTTATAATTTGTCCAGTTCACATCTGGTTTCTTTTGTGCTTGTAATATGTAAAGCTCCAGGCATACATGTTAGGAGTATCTCTATGACTCTATGGACCATCTAATGTATTTGGGAGTCTTCCAACTGGGCAGTTGTATTTCAACATTAGTGATGAGCGGCAGTGGCAATATTCAAATTTGCGATATGTCACGAATATTTGGACGAATATTCGTAATAAATTCGCGAATTCGAGAATTTGCAATGATTTTCTTGATTGCGAAGATCGGCAATGTAATATTCGCATAATGCGCGCACAATACAGGCGTGGGGCACTTTTGCTACATTTTTCAAGCTGCTAGAGACTGGAGAAAATGGTTGGCACGGCAGAACATTACAATAGCTTTATATGCAGATAGAGTGCTCCAATATATTCGCGATTGCGCAAATCAGTAATTAATAATGCGCATAGTTTTACACAATACATGCAACTTCTTATTATAGCAGGTCCGACTACTTATTAGTGATTGGTGCACTAAATACTGTTGTGAACTTGTGACATCACAGCACTATGTATGTATGTATGTATATATGGACAGCAGAACCTGAATCAGCTACACTATATCAGGATATAACCTACACTGCCTATCTCCCACTAACTATCTGTAATATATATATATATATATATATATATATATATATATTAAAGCAAACTATCTAATATAATGAGTTTGACACATCAAAGCACAGCAATGACACTGCTGTCTCTCTCATGAATGCAAAAAAACAGCAGAAAATGGCTGCTGGGGAGGTTCTTATATAGTAAGGGGTAGGCGACTTTCCTATTGGTTGCTAGGGATGTTGCTAAGTTCAGACAAAGGCATTGCAGCCTTCTCATTGGCCCACAAGCAAGAAGCAGGGAGGGATCATGGGTTCAAGTAAAAAAAAAAATCTAGAATATTAAAGAAATAGGAATATGTCCCTGGATGCCGCCAAGGCCTTTGACAGGGTGGAGTGGCCCTTCCTTTGGCAGACTATGCACAAGATGAACTTGAGTCAAAAGTTTATTGGATGGGTGAAAATGTTATATAATGACCCAACGGCCAGAATTAATATCAACGGGGCGACCTCCCCCGCTATAGGTTTACAGCGCGGTACACGGCAGGGTTGTCCACTCTCCCCGCTTCTTTTTGCAATCTTTATGGAACCCCTGGCATGCAAAATCAGAACTGATCAGGGTATTGTGGGATTCGGGGGAAGGGGGGCGGAGGACAAGATCAGTTTATATGAGGACGATGTATTGCTTTACTTAAATGATGGGTGGAGGAATGTCCCACGTGTCATGCAAATAATAGAGGCGTTCGGCCAGGTGGCCGGGTACGAGATAAACTGGTCTAAATCCGTCCTCTTCCCTCTGAACCGCGCACCCCCTCAAATGACCTACAGGTAAAAATAATCTCCCCACTAGATTACTTGGAATACCTAGGTATAAGGATTGGTAGCACAATCAGGGACTACAATAAATTCAATATTATTCCCTTAATAAACAAAGTAAAGGAGAAGGTTAGGGTCTGGCAGAAATTGCCCCTCTCACAGATCAATAGAATTGCACTGATTAAGATGATCCTGTTACCTTGGATACTGTACGTGGTCGGCCCCTGCCCCGTTTGGATAGAAGACAGCATCTTCAATCTGATTGATAGATTGATTAATGACTTGATATGGGGCAGGAAAAGGGTTCGTTTCAAGTTACAGTATCTGTGCTTGGCTGAAATCAATGGTGGCCTTGGCCTCATATATTTTCAAGGGTACTATCTATGCTCGCAGTTGCAGTGGTGTATCTGTACTGGGGATGGTTTGCTGATGTCTTATTTAACTAGACAACAGCAGCGCCCCATACAGAATATCTTTAGCACACTGGAGACTGGACTTTTGGGTCATGACGAATACACTTGCCCCATAGGCTCAATGTTGCAGAAGGTATGGAATAAAATAAAGGGATTGTTGCAGGTTACACATGTTCAGGAGTTCACCCCCTTATGGGAGAACCCCCTTCTAAGAGAGTTCTTAGCCTTAAATGATAATAACTATTGGACCCGGAGAGGGATTACTAAGTTTTCACATATATGCACTGGGGGTAAATTGAAACCCATACGGGAAATATTTCATGAGGTACCAATTACTGCATTGGAACACTATAAATATGCTCAACTTAAGCACGCATTAGTATATACGCAAAATAAAACTCCTCAAACACTAGGCACGCAGACACTGTTAGATCTTTGTTATAATTTATTTGGGGGAAAAGTTAGGATCTCACAAATTTATAGTAGATTAATAAAGGAATTAAGTACTGTTATTAAATTTAAAAGTGTCAATAAATGGGCAGCGGATATAGGGGAATGTAATTCACTTCAATGGCTCACGCCAACACCGATTGACACAATTCCAAATAGTTCACCGACTATACCTCACCCCGGGTCTTTTATCCAAAATGAATGGAAAAAAAGAGAAAGAATTTTGCTGTGCGAAATGCTCCCTCTTGGATGCTGGATATGCTCATATGTTATGGAGTTGTCCGATCATCTGGAACTTTTGGCAAAGTATATTTCAGGGTATGGGGGCAATAACTGAAAACAGCCCCCCTTTAACTATTGAAGTAGCTATACTCTGACTTTTCCCTCCTGAGTTTAAACATAAAGCATTAAAAAGTGAACATACTTTCTGGCTGAAGGGACTTCTCCTGGCCAAGGTACTAATTGTTAAGCACTGGGTGATAGATAGGGCCCCTACACTACAAGAGTGGGAAAGATTAAGACAAAAAGTAAAAGAATTCAAGCTCATCAAATGTAAAGGAGTGAAACATCGCACATAGTTGAAAGTTATACGGCTGGAGTGGAACAGATAATTGAAAAACCTAAACTATACATATAACTGGTAGGTATCCGCGTACATTAGATGAATATGATTTGATTTTTGGTGTGCTATGAGACACCTGAAATGAGGGCGGGAGTCGCCCACCGTTCACGGAATAGCGGTGACAGCCGTGGCCTGGCTTTGGGGGGGGGGGGGGAATATAGGTCTGTTTTATATGGGCAGAGGGAGATTAGTACTGTCTTGGGACATCTCTTATTTTTATATGTTAATTGGCCTAGTCAGGCCAATGTGCTATAAACTGTTGGTATGTATACAATTGGATCACTTATTGGGTATTGGGAGATGTAAAAAGGCATATATACTATGCTCCTGCTTTCTTACATATTTGTATACTGTTTTTGTTCAGAAAAAAACTAATAAAGATATTTATAAAAAAAAAAAAAAATAGGAATATACAGTTGCAATAAATAGTATGTGATCCCTTTGGAATTATATGGATTTCTGCACAAATTTGTCACAAAATGTGATCTGATCTTCATCTAAGTCACAACAATAGACAATCACAGTCTGCTTAAACTAATAACACACAAAGAATTAAATGTTACCATGTTTTTATTGAACACACCATGTAAACATTCACAGTGCAGGTGGAAAAGTATGTGAACCCTTGGATTTAATAACAGGTTGAACCTCCTTTGGCAGCAATAACTTCAACCAAATGTTTCCTGTAGTTGCAGATCAGACGTGCACAACGGTCAGGAGTAATTCTTGACCATTCCTCTTTACAGAACTGTTTCTGTTCAGCAATATTCTTGGGATGTCTGGTGTGAATCGCTTTCTTGAGGTCATGCCACAGCATCTGTCACCACCAGATCCCTGAGAAGTTCTGATAGACGTTCTTCAGTACCTCCTGAATGATCTTCTCTTGTTTTGCTTTCACTTTGATATCTCCCCTCCCTCTCCCAGCTGTCATCTATTAGCAGTGATTGCATCCTTATATATCTCCTCCCATACTATGTCACTTTGCGGTTTATACAACTTCCTGGACTGTGCTGATGCTAGAAGCTGTTACTGCTGCATCCACAAGATAAGTCTGTTCCTTTATTTTTGTTTTCCTGTGGTCTTGATCCTAGGTGACCCTGACTCCCTCCGTATTAAGTGTAGGGAGCCGGTGGTCGTGTCCCCTCACTATTATAGGCTGTTCAGGTGTCATACAGTTGAGGAACAAGGGTATGCAATTATCTGCCATAGAGATTTTTGCATAGATTGAGCAGTAAGCGAGAGTGCTAGGGGTGTTACAGTGCTTACCCTTTTGTTCCTTAGTTTTGGATCAAGTCAGTCGGATCTTCATTTGTGTCTTCTAGTTTTCTGCAACACCATCCGTGACAGCATCTCAATCGGGTTAAGGTCAGGACTCTGACTGGGCCACTCCAGAAGGCGCATTTTCTTCTGTTTAAGCCATTTTGTTGTTGATTTACTTCTATGCTTTGGGTTGTTGTCCTGTTGCAACACCCATCGTATGTTGAGCTTCAGCTGGTGGTCAGATGGCCTTAAGTTCTCCTGCAAAATTTCTTGATAAACTTGAGAAAAATTTTTTCTTCGATGATAGCAATCTGTCCAGGCCCTGATGCAGCAAAGAAGCCCCAAACCATGATGCCCCCACCACCATACTTCACAGTTGGGATGAGGTTTTGATGTTGGTGTGCTGTGCCTCTTTTTCTCCACATATAGTGTTGTGTGTTTCTTTCAAACAACTCAACTTTGGTTTCATCTGTCCACAGAATGTTTTGCCAGTACTGCTGTGGAACATCCAGGTGCTCTGTGCACATGCAGCAATGTTTTTTTTTTTTGGACAGCAGTGGCTTTTTCTGTGGTATCCTCCCATGAAATCCATTCTTGTTTAGTGTTTTACGTATCGTAGATTCGCTAACAGGGATGTTAGCATATGCCAGAGACTTTTGTAAGTCTTTAGCTGACACGCTAGGATTCTTCTTCACCTCATTGAGCAGTCTGCGCTGTGCTCTTGCAGTCATCTTTACAGGACGGCCACTCCTAGGGAGAGTAGCAGCATTGCGGAACTTTATCCATTTGTAGACAATTTGTCTTTCCAGTGGACTGATGAACAGCAAGGCTTTTGTAAATACTTTTATAACGCTTTCCAGCTTTATGCAAGTCAACAATTCTTAATTGTAGGTCTTCGGAGAGCTCTTTTGTCCGAGGCATCATTCACATCAGGCAATGCTTCTTGTGAAAAGCAAACTTAGAACTGGGCAGGGCAGCTTTAACCAACACCTCCAATCTCATCTCATTGATTGGACTCCAGTTGGGTGACACCTCACTCCAATTAGCTCTTGGAGATGTCATTAGTCTAGGGGTTCACATACTTTTTCCACCTGCACTGTGAATGTTTACATGGCATGTTCAATAAAAACATGGTAACATTTAATTATTTGTGTGTTATTAGTTTAAGCAGACTGTGATTGTCTATTGTTGTGACTTAGATGAAGATCAGATCACATTTTATGACCAATTTGTGCAGAAATCCATATCATTCCAAAAGGTTCACATACTTTTTCTTGCAACTGTATATCATTATATTCAAAATATTTGCAAATTCTCGAACTGGGGATATTTGCTATTAAAATTAGCGATTTGAATATTCGAGCCCAACACTATTCAACATGCACAATCCTTTTGTTTATTAGAGATTAGATGCTGCAAGAGGTGTCTGGCAACAACTTTGAAAAGAGTTTACCAGGCAGAAATACACTTTGAGGACAAACGTTTATCTGCAGAGCCAAATGGGTGTGTGTGACGGGGAGTCAGGAGATAGAGCTGTTGGCAAAATAAGCAATATGTAAACTAAAAAGGGTTTGAGTGGGCCAGGAGTGCTGCATCATCTGTGTCACAATTGCACAGTGAGAAGAGATCAAAACCCAAATTGCAAAAACATTTTATACAAAGATCTTTAAGTCACACTTTGGTGATGCAACATATGTAAAAGTGGGTTAGGAATGCTACATCAGCAAATTCACAAGAGTACCTACAAATGTTATATTTCCTCTTGGCGCAACATATTCCAAGATGTGTGGCATGAAACCACAATCTTAGAAAAAGTAATAAATAAGAATAAAGAAGATTTATGGAATTATGTGATACTGTGTCATTAGATGTTTGTTCTATATAGGTCTGTGCACAGCCACACAGTGGTTGTGTTATAAGCAAGGATGAGTGGACCCACGGAAGTTCAGGTTTGCCGGGTTCAGCCAAACTTCAGATCAAAGTTCGGGTTTGGGACCCGAACTTGACCCCGGACCCGGACCCCACTGAAATCAATGGAGACCTGAATTTCACTTATTCACTTATTCACTTATTATTTTGTTATAACATGGTTATAGAGGAAAATAATAGCATTCTTAAGACAGAATGCAAAAGAATATGGTAATTTAGGTGTTAAAAAACACCCCTTACTCCTGATTTTATAATAAAAAAATGAGAAAAAAAATACACATATTAGGTATCGCCGCTTCCGTAACAACTGGCTCTATAAATATATCACATGATCCACCCCGTCCGATAGACACCATAAAAAATAAAAACTGTGTCAAAAAAGCAATTTTTGTCACCTTAAATCACTAAAAGTGCAACACCAAGTTATCAAAAAAGTCTATGCCCCAAAAATAGTACCAATCTAACCGACACCTCATCCCATAAAAATGAGCCTCTACATAAAACAATCGCCCCAAAAAAAAAAATATATATGCCTCTCAGACTATGGAGACACTAAAACATGATTTTTTTGTTTCAAAAATGCTTTTATTGTGTTAAATGTAACAAAAAATAAAAAAAAAGTCTGCAGCAAGAATCGGTTTGCATAACCATAGAATTTCTGTACAAACTGTCAGAAACCGTCTCAGGGAAGCTCATCTGCATGGGGGTCTGGACCTGACTGCAGTTCATCGTCGTAACCGACTTGAGTGGGCAAATGCTAACATTCAATGGCATCTGGCACGTTGGAGAAGCATTCTGTTCACGGATGAGTCCCGGTTTTCACTGTTCAGGGCAGATGGCAGACAGCATGTGTGGCATCGTGTGGGTGAGCGGTTTGCTGACGTCAACGTTGTGGATCAAGTGGCCCATGATGGTGGTGGGGTTATAGTATGGGCAGGCGTATGTTATGGACAATGAACACAGGTGCATTTTATTGATGGCATTTTAAATGCACAGAGATACCGTGACGAGATCCTGAGACCCATTGTTGTGCCATTCATCCACGACCATCACCTCATCTTGCAGCACGGCCCCATATTGCAAGGATCTGTTCACAGTTCCTGGAAGCTGAAAACATCCCGGTTCTTGCATGGCCAGCTTACCGGACATGTCACTCATTGAGCATGTTTGGGATGCTCTGGATTGGCGTATACGATAGCGTGTTCCAGTTCCTGCCAATATTCTGCAACTTCGCACAGCTATTGTAGAGGAGTGGTCCAACATTCCACAGGCCACAATCAACAACCTGATCAACTCTATGTGACAGAGATGTGTTTCACTGCGTGAGGAAAATGGCAACCACACCAGATACTGGCTGGTTTTCTGATCCCCCCTCCCCCCAGTAAGGCAAAACTGTGAACATTTTTGTTCTCTGTATATATTTTAGTTTTTGATGCATAGGTAGGTAGCAGTCGCTATTGGGCCCAGGAGCCAGAGGGGGCCAAAAGACCCTTGTGCCGCATAAGAAGACTATGCGGGTGCATGCAGGTCAAGTTACACCTCTGGTTGGAGGGAAGGGGTTAGGTAAAAAATTTGGTATGGGGGGGGGGATTAATAGTAAAATAGTAACATAGTAAATAAGGCTGAAAAAAAGACATTTGTCCATCCAGTTCGGCCTGTCGGCAATTTGATCCAGAGGAAGACAAAAAAAAACTGTGAGGTAGAAGACAATTTTCCCCACTTTAGGGGAATACAAAATTCCTTCCCGACTCCAATCAGGCAATCAGAATAACTCCCTGGATCAACGACCCCTCTCTAGTAGCTATAGCCTGTAATATTATTACACTCTAGAAATACATCCAGGCCCCTCTAGAATTCCTTTATTGTACTTACCATCACCACCTCCTCAGGCAGAGAGTTCCATAGTCTCACTGCTCTTACCGTCACAGTCACAGTCCTGCCATTTAAAGTTTTGCCTCAGGCAGCATGAAGGCTGTGTGCTTCCCTGCCACTGACCACAAAGCACTGAGGAAAGAGGGGCCCAAGCTGAACTCTTGCACCAGGGCCCACAAGCATTTAGCTATGCCCCTGGCCAGGGCCAATAGCCACATTCATGCTATGCTCCCAACGCTGCCCACACACCAAATCCCCATCCATCCCATCACACCTCCTAGGAAACAGATCCATGCTAGTTTTTTATCCCAATATGCCCAAACAAAGCATACAGGAGATATTTCATATTAAATACCGTATACAGTACACAGATATTCCAGGCATATCTTTCACTGAACAACTTGAACTCCAGTGGAATCTGTAATGGCCACTTCCCTATCAATCACATAATGCTGTTCCGAGTAGCAATCTGTTTCTGCAACCTCTTTACTATTATTTATCTGTCTGAGTAACTCCTGTAATGAGAACGTAATCCAGGGGAAATAAATAGTTTTCATTCAAAATTAACACCAAGGGAAATCCACATCAGTATTGGGATTTAGGGTCCAGGAATGGTAATGGCTGATTACTGCAAGGGTAATTGTAAGTGAACTTTGATAAGGCTGCATGCTGCATGCTTAAGCCTGTTATTGTGCCTTCTAAATCAGGGATAAATACATTAATCCAGGTTCAGATACACAAAGCCTTTTGCTAAAAAAAAAAAAAAAATGTGGTTTGGAAGAAATTAACTCTAGTTGTGCTGGAAGGGTATATGATATTTGTATACAGAGAAACTAAAGATTCTATGTGTTCATTTCTTGGATCTACTTTGTGCCAAGTTTTAAAGTTATCTATTAGTGTTGAGCGAGCACCATAGTGCTCGGGTGCTCGGGTCGAACACATCAGGATGCTCGGGTGCTCTGCCGAGCACCCGAGCACAATGGAAGTCAGTGGGAGAACCCGAGCATTAAACCAGGCACCCCCTGCTCTAAAGAGGGGAGGGTGTTTGTTTTACAGGAAAAGGTCAGAAATTGATGGAAACACCACTGAAATGGTTCAGGAACAGCATAGGGAGGATGTCTGGATGCATCTTGGACTCTCAGGTCGCTGCTGGGAACAATATTGTCCGAGAAGTACACCACTTTTACAGACTGACAATAATACGCACAAAACCAAAGATAAAAGCGATTTTAGAGGAAAAAAATTTAGTAAACATTCTTTCCTGTCTATTTACTTGTATATAAAGGGGCTCATAAAGCCTATGTACAAGTCAGGCATACTCAACCTGCGGCCCTCCAGCTGTTGTAAAACTACAACTCCCACAATGCCCTGCTGTAGGCTGATAGCTGTAGGCTGTTTGGGCCTGCTGGGAGTTGTAGTTTTGCAACAGCTGGAGGGCTGCAGGTTGAGTATGCCTGTCTTAGTGCATAGGCTTTATGAGTGTAGGAGTCCCACTACCTGAACAATTGTACCACAATGTAAATGAGGCCCTCCTTTATGTGATATACAGGTTGTATCGGAGTGCCCATTCCTAAGTGAAGGGGCTGCCAAAAATTGCAAGGAACTGACACTCCAATACACCCTTTGTTACACATAAAGGAGGGCATCATACACAGACTTTACAAATTATGATTGACGGCCTGATGATGACCCTCAAAAACATTTGGAGCAAGGGCCTGCTGATCTGACCATCTAAAACATTATGGACGAGGGTCTGCTGCCGCTAAGGTGACTCTAACTAACCTGGGCCCGATCCATTCGGATGTCTGCCCTATCAACTTTTGATGTTATTTTCAGCGCAATCCACGGTAACCCTGGGTAACGGGGAATCAGGGTTTGATTCCAGAGAGGGAGCCTGAGAAACAGCTACGGCTACCACTTCCAATCAAGGCAGCATGCGCGCAAATTACCTATTAGGTATAATTAGGTGAGGGCCTGCAGGTGATCTGACCCTCTAAAAAATTATATGCGAGGGCCTCCTGGTGAGCTGACCATTTAAAAAATTATGGGAGAGTGCCTGCTGCTTAGCTGACCACTGAAAAAATTTACAGTGTTCAAAGCAGGCCGAGTCACCTGAATACTTCAGCTAGGAAAAATAGAATAGGACTCCGTTTCTATTTTGTTGGTTTTCGGAACTGGGGCCATGATTAAGACGGACGACCGGGGGCATCCGTATTGCGCTGCTAGAGGTGAAATTCTTGGACCAGCGCAAGACGAACCAAAGCGAAAGCATTTGCCAAGAATGTTTTCATGAATCAAAAACGAAAGTTGGAGGCTCAAAGACGATCAGATACCGTCGTAGTTCAGACCATAAACGATGACGACCGTCTATCCCGCTGCGTTATTCCCACGACCCGCCGAGCAGCTTCCGGGAAACCAAACTCTTTGGGTTCCGGGGGGAGTTTGGTTGCAAAGCTGAAACTTAAAGGAATTAACGGAAGGGCACCACCAGGAGTGGAGCCTGTTGCTTAATTTGACTGAAGACGGGAAACCTTACTCGGCCTGGACACGGAAAGGATTGACAGATTGATAGCTCTTTTTCGATTCTGTGGGTGGTGGTGCATGGACGTTCTTAGTTGGTGGAGCGATTTTGTCTGGTTAATTCCGATAACGAATGAGACTCCTCTGTGATAACTAGTTACGCGACCCCCGGCTGTGAGAATTGTGTTGACCAGACTCTTGGATAATGAGACTGGACTTGTAGGTGAGGGCCTGCTGGAGAGCTGACCCTCTAAAAAATTATATGCGAGGGCCTGCAGGTGGAGCTGACCCTGTAAAACATTATATGTGTGGGCCTGCAGGTGATCTGACCCTGTAAAAGATTGTAGGTGAGGGCCTTATGGTGAGCTAACCTTCTAAAAAATTATATGCAAGGGCCTTCAGGTGAGCTGACCCTGTAAAAGATTGTAGGTGAAGGCCTGCAGGTGAGCTAACCCTGTAAACAATTATATGTGAGGGCCTGCTGGTGAGCTGACGCTCTAAAAAATCATATGCTAGGGCCTTCAGCTGAACTGACCCTGTAAAAGATTGTAGGTGAAGGCTGCTGGTGAGCTGACCCTGCAAAACATTACATGTGATAGCCTGCTGGTGAGCGAGGGAATTAAGGTGAGCTGACCCTGTAAAAGATTGTAGGTGAAGGTCTGCTGGTGATCTGACCCTGTGAAACATTATATGCGAGTGCCTGCTGGTGAGCTGACCCTCTAAAAAATTATATGTAAGGGCCTTTAGGTGAGCTGACCCTGTAAAACATTGTAGGTGAGGGTCTGCTGGTGAGCTGACCCTGTAAAACATTATATGTGAGGGCCTGCTGGGGAGCTGCCTGTCACCGCAATTTCTGTGAGAAGATCTGGCAGACATTCTTCTCTACCTCTTGCATAACGTTCTTTGTTTTGGTTTCACTGTGTCATCTCCTTTCCTTCTCCCAGGTGTCACCTATTTAGACTAATTGTCTCCCTTTATATTCCCTCCCATACTGCCTCACTTTGCGGTTTATACTACTTCCTGGATGAGGTGTTCACTGCTGGAGGCTGCTGCTGCTGTTTCCTCAGATAAGTCTTTTTCCTTTATTTGTTTTTCCTTGCTGGCTTGATTCTAGGTGACCCTGACTCCGTCCGTATTAAGTGCATGGAGCCAGTGGTCATGCAATCGTCTACCATAGAGACCCTTGCATGGGCATAGCAGTCAGGGAGAACTCTAGGGGTTTTATAGGGCTCACCCATATGCTCCTTAGTTTGGGATCAAGCCAGTCGGATGTTTATTTATAAGTTCCAGCTTTCTGCAACATCATCCGTGACACTGACCCTGTAAAACATTTTATTCGAGGACCTGCAGGTGAGCTGAACCTCTAAAAAATTATATGTGAGGGCCTGCTGGTGAGCTGACCAGGGCATTATATGTGACGATGAAGCATGTTGATATGATGGAAGAGGAGTAGGAGGATGAGAAAAGGAAGATTCAACCATATACCCTTGTTTGTGGTGGGAGGGGTGCATGGGAATACAGTGTATTCAGTACATTATAAACAACACATTTAAAGTGCCTTTCCTCTGGTGGAGTCGAGAAGTCACAATCAATCCAGGCCTTGTTCATTTTGATAAGAGTCAACCTGTAAGCATTTTCAGTTGACAATCGGATACACTTATCTGTTATAATGCCACCAGCAGCACTAAATACACACTCAGACAAAACACTGGTCGCAGGACAGGCCAGCACCTCCAAGGCATAGAGCGCCAGTTCGTGCCACGTGTCCAGCTTGGACAACCAGTAGTTCAAAGGCACTGAGGGATCATTGAGGACACTGACATGGTCTGCTATGTACTCCTTCTCCATTTTCCAAAATGTTTCCCTCTTTTTGACACTAGGCCGTGCATCAGCGTGAGGGTGCTGGTTGGGTGTCATGAAACTGTCCCAGGCTTTGTAGAGTGTTGCCCTGCCTCTGTTGGAACTGCTGTGTGTTCCCCTTGTTTCCCCTCCTCGGTTGGCCAAGGAACTACGGACTCTATCAGATGGATATTTTTGGAGCAATTTTTAAACAAGGATCTTCTGGTATTGCACCGTTTTGCTCATACTCTCCACCAGAGGAATGAGAGATAAGAAGTTCTCTTTGTAGCGGGGTACGAGAAGGGTGAACAACCAGTAATCTGTGTTGTCTAAAATGTGTATAACGCGAGGGTGGTGGGAAAGGCAGCCTAACATGAAGTCAGCAATGTGTGCCAGAGAACCAACAGGCAAGACTTCGCTGTTGTCATCAGGAGGATCACTCTCAATCTCCTCATCGTCTTCCTCCTCTTCTGCCCACCCACGCTGAACAGATTGAATTAAACTTCCATGGGTACTACCCTTTGTAGCTGAGGCAACCGTCTCCTTCTCCTCCTCCTCTTCATCGTCCAATTCACGCTGAGAAGACGAATTGAGGGTGGTCTGGCTATCACCCTGTGTAATGTCTTCCCCCATTTCCACCTCTTCCACATGCAACGCATCACTCTTAATTGTGTGCAGTGAGCATTTGAGTAGACACAGAAGTGGGATGGTTACGCTGATAATAGCGTTTGCCGCTCACCATCTGAAAACCTCAAAGAGGTCAGACATCCATGCCCACTCCTTGCTTCTAAATAACGGAAGCTGACTGGAAAGCCAATGACCATGTTGCAGCTGGTATTCCACTACTGCCCTCTGCTGCTCACAAAGCCTGGCCAACATGTGGAACGTCGAGTTCCAGAGCGTGCTCACATCAACAACAGCCGGTGAGCTGGCAATTTCAAGCACTGCTGCAGCGTTGACAAACCGGCTTAAGCTGTCAAAGACATGCGGAAATGGGCACACACGCGGCACACCTTCACCAGTAGCTCATGCAAATTGGCGTAGGTTTTGAGAAACCGCTGAACCACTAAGTTTAACACGTGGTCTAGGCATGGGATGTGTGTGATCTTTCAGAGCTCCAAAGCCGCCACCAAGTTACAGCCATTATCAGACACAGCCATGCCTGGTTCTAGGTTGAGTTGTCAAGAGTCACAGCTCAGTCTGGTCGGATATCCCCTGCCAAAGCTCTGCAGCGGTGTGCTTTGTCCTCTAAGCATATCAGCTTCAGCACGGCCTGTTGCAGCTTCCCCACTGTAGTGCTACATTCCTTCCAGCTACCGACTGATGACTGACTGGTGCGAAAATCTGATAATTTGAAAGTGTAAGTGGAGGAGGAAGCGGAGAAGCAGAAGTGGGGGGTTGGAGCCACTAATGTGGGTGCTGGCGGAAACCCTGATCGACGTAGGGCCCGCATTCCTTGGCGTCGGTAGCACCTGTGCCTTCCCAGGGTACGACTCGCTCCCGGCCTACACAACATTCACCCAGTGTGCCATCAGGGAAATGTAGCGTCCCTGGCCGAATGCACTTGTTCATGTGTCCGTGGTTAAGTGGACCTTCCCAGTAACTGCGTTGGTCAGTGCACGTGTGATGTTACGGGACACGTGTTGGTGTAAGGAGGGCACGGCACACCTTGAAAATTAGTGGCGGCTGTGGACTGCGTAACGCGGGGCGGCTGCTGACATGAGGCTGCGGAAGACCTCAGTGTCCACAAGCCTAAATGGCAACATTTCCAGGGCCAGTAATTTGGAAAGTTGCGCATTTAGTGCTATAGCCTGTGGGTGGGTTTTGCGCTTGCGTTCAAATGTGTGGGGTAACGACATTTGTAAACTGCGCTGGGACAATGAAGTCAATGTGGTCGCTGATGGTGCTTGCAAACGCGTAGGCGCAGGTTGGGAGGCATCTGGGCCTGCGTCTTCGACAGGGTATTGGCCAGCACGTAACATAGGGGAAGAGGAGGCAGTGGTGTGACATGCAGACACAGATTGTGGACCTAGGCGTTTGGCCCACTTATTACGGTGCTTTAATGCCATGTGGTTGATCATGCTGGTGGTGGTGAGGTTGCTAGTGTTCACGCCCTGGCTCATTTTTGTATGGCACAGGTTGTAAATTACAATTATTTTGTCATCCGCACTTTCCTAAAAAAAAGCGCCAGACTGCGGAACACCTACCCCTTAGCTAGGGAGATTTCTGCAAGAGGGTGCTCCGGGGAACAGTTGCGGGCCTATTTGGTGTGGCCTGCCTTCTCCCTTTTGCCACCCCACTGCCTCTTCCAGCCTGTTGCAGTGCAGCAGATCCCTCCCCCTCTGTACTGCTGTCCTCGCTCAGCTTTTCATCTTCCCAGGTTGGGTCAGTGACTTCATTGTCCACCACCTCCTCTTCCACTTCCTCACTCTGCTCATCCTCCTGACTTGTTGACCTAACCACTAACTCAATGATTGACAACTGTGTCTCATCCTCTTCCTCAACCTCTTGAGACAGTAATTGGCGTTGAGCTATTGGCAACTGTGTTTCATCATCATTCACCTCCTTAAACAGTAATTGTCGTTCCCCGCAGTCATGTTCTTGCGATTGTGGATGCTCAAGAGTTTGGGAACCAGGGCACAAGATCTGTCCCTCTTCAAGCGTGCTTGGTGAGAGGGCCAAATCAAGTAATGGTGCTAAAAAGAGCTCCTCGGAATATATGAGTGTGGGATCACTTGTTTGCCCTGGTGGGATAAAGGAGGATCAGGTTGAGGATTGGGTTGAGCAGACTCTTGGCTACTGAGACTGGACTTGGTGGAAGACAGGGTGGTGCTTAACCGACTGGAAGCATTATCTGCTGCAATCCAACCGACCACCTGGTCGCACTGGTCTGACTTCAAGAGTGATGTCCTGCGCCGCCCTGCAAACTGGGATATGAAGCTAGGTATCGTGGATGATTGTTTTTCTTGTGTCTGGCAGCAGGCACAGTTTCACCGCGCCCGGGGCCACGGCATCTGAATGCATCATCAGCATCACGGCCGCTGCCCCGTCCCTTACTGTTCGCCTTCTTCATATTAAATGTTATATATGATTGAAAGCCTGTCACACATACAGTAGTGAAGGATTTGGAAGTGTATGCGCAAACAAATTTAAAATGGTATTTTGGATGTGGAAACATCACACAGGAGATATCCCGCAGAAAATGTCAATGCTGTCACCAGCTGCTAATCAAAAATTACAGGGAATGTCACAGGTATTTGGGATGAGGAAATGTTTTACAGGAGAGGATCCACTGGTAATGTCAATGTACGCAGCGTCTACGCAAAAAGGTACACTGTATGTCACAGATACATTTTAGAAGCGCACACGTTACACTGCAGATGTGGCACTGGTAATGTCACTGTCCGCAGAAAACACCATCTACGGAAAAAGTAACTGTATGTCACAGATACATTTTAGAAGCGCACACGTTACACTGCAGATGTGGCGCTGGTAATGTCACTGTCCTCAGCAGACACCGTCTACGGAAAAAATACACTGTATGTCACAGATCCATTTTTTAAACGCACATGTTGGACTGCAGATGTGGCGCTGGTGATGTCACTGTCCGCAGCAGACACCATCTACGGAAAAAGTACACTGTATGTCACAGATATTTTTTCGGACGAGCGCACTTTACACAGGAGATGTGGCGCAGCTAATGTCACTGTCCGCAGCGGACACCATCTATGGAAAAAGTACACTGGATGTCAGATATTTTTTGGATGTGCACACTTTACACTGGAGGTGTGGCACAGCTAATTTCACTGTCCGCAGCACGGAAAAAGTTCACTATATGTCACAGATATTTTTTGGATGCGCACGCTTTACACTGGAGATGTGGCGCAGCTAATGTCACTGTCTGCGGCGGCCTAACTATTGTACGTTATTTAGTGCAGGATGCGCTAAAAATAGATATTGCTGCCACACACAATAGTCTATAGAAGGAGTTTTGGATCTGTAAATTTTTAGCTATTTAGTGCAGGTTTTGCTAAAAATATAGATTTCTTCTGCCACACACCATAGTCCTTAACCCCTTAGGGACGCATGATGTACCGGTACGGCATGTTTCCCGAGTCCTTAAGGACCCATGACGTACCGGTACATCATGAGTTTAAAACGAGATTGCGGCGCTGCGGGGGTTATTCGGAACAGGATGCCAGCTGAAATCATTCAGCGAGCATCCTGTCACAACGCCGGGGGAGGGGGTCATATGACCCCCCGTATCGGCGATCGCAGCAAACCGCAGGTCAATTCAGACCTGCGGTTTGCAGCTCTTTCTGATCAGAAACTTTAAAATGCCCAAAATAAAGATTTTTTTCACCCCCCTGCACCCCTGAATGATTTTATGCCGGCGGGTGGTGCAGGGGGGGTGTTGCAGGCGGTGCGGCAGGCGAGATCGCGATCCGCCGCCCGCCTTCTCTTAAATATTCATTGGTGTCCAGTGGTTATATTAGAGTGTCAGCACATTGCTGACACTCTGGTATAAACGGCTGACATCTGTGCTGTGATGTCAGCCATTTAACCCTTTCCATACCGCGGTCCGTACGGACCGCTGTATGGAAAGGGTTAACAGTCAGGGAGCTCCCTCCCTCTCCCATCGGGGGGCTGCTGTGCCTTTGCAGCCCCCAGACAGGATGGGGTCACAGAGGGAGGGATCCCCCCTACTTCCCCTTCCCTGTTTGCTCAGTTGTGGCAGACGGGGAAGGTTCCCATGGCAACAGGACGCCTTCTCAGGCATCCTGCTGTCCATGGTGCTTAACAGATCTGTGCTAAAGGCATAGATCTGTTCAGACAACGTGTAAGTAAAATACAGCACAATACACTATATAGTGTACTGTACTGTATTATACAGACATCAGACCCACTGGATCTTCAAGAACCAAGTGGGTCTGGGTAAAAAAAAAGTGAAAAAAGTAAAGATAAAAAAAAACACATTTATCACTGAATAAAAAATAAATAAAAAAATACACTACACATATTAGGTATCACCGTGTCTGTAACGACCTGATCTATAAAACGGTCATGTTACTTTCCCCGCATGGTGAACGCCATTAAAAAAAAAATGAAATATGAGGAAATTGAAATTTTGCCAACCTTACTTTCCAAAAAAGGTAATAAAAGTGATCAAAAAGGTTGCATGTACTCCAAAATAGTACCAATCAAACCGTCATCTCATCCTGCAAAAATCATACCCTACCCAAGATAATCGCCCAAAAACTGAAAAAACTATGGCTCTTAGACTATGGAAACACTAAAACATGATTTTTTTTTTGTTTCAAAAATGAAATCATTGTGTAAAACTTACATCAATAAAAAAAAGTATACATATTAGGTATCGCCGCGTCCGTATAGACCGGCTCTATAAAAATATCACATGAACTAACCCCTCAGATGAACACCGTAAAAAAATAAAAATAAAAACGGTTTAAAAAAAGCCATTTTTTGTCATCTTACGTCACAAAAAGTGTAATAGCAAGCGATCAAAAAGTCATATGCACCCCAAAATAGTGCCAATCAAACCATCATCTCATCCCACAAAAAATGAGACCCTACCTAAGATAATCGCCCAAAAACTGAAAAAACTATGGCTCTTAGACTATGGAGACACTAAAACATTATTTTATTTTGTTTTAAAATCGAAATCATTGTGTAAAACTTACATAAATAAAAAAAATTGTATACATATTGGGTATCGCCGCGTCCGTGACAACCTGCTCTATAAAAATATGATCTAACCTGTCAGATGAATTTTGTAAATAACAAAAAGAAAACGGTGCCCAAAAGCAATTTCTTGTTACCTTGCTTCACAAAAAGTGTAATATAGAGCAACCAAAAATCATACGTACCCTAAACTAGTACCAACAAAACTTCAACTCTATCCTGTTGTTTCTAAAATGGGGTCACTTTTTTGGAGTTACTACTCCGGGGGTGCATCAGGGGAGCTTCAAATGGGACATGGTGTCCAGAAAAACAGTCTAGCAAAATCTGCCTTCCAAAAACCGTATGGCATTCCTTTCCTTCTGCGCCCTGCCGTGTGCCCGTACAGTAGTTTACAAACACATATGGGGTTTTTCTGTAAACTACAGAATCAGGGCCATAAATAATGAGTTTTGTTTGGCTGCTAACCCTTGCTTTGTAACTGGAAAAAAAATATTAAAATGGAAAATCTGCCAAAAAAGTTAAATTTTGAAACTGTATCTCTATTCTCCATTAAATCTTGTGCAAGACCTAAAGTGTTAACAAAGTTTGTAAAATCAGTTTTTAATACCTTGAGGGTTGTATTTTCTTATATGGGGTCACTTTTGTGGAGTTTATACTCTAGGGGTGCATCAGGGGGGCTTCAAATGGGACATGGTGTAAAAAAAAACAGTCCAGCAAAATCTGCCTTCCAAAAACCATACGGCGCACCTTTCCCTCTACGCCCTACTGTGTGCCCGTACAGTAGTTTACGGCCACATATGCAAACTACAGAATCGGGGCAATAAATATAGCATTTTGTTTGGCTGTTAACCCTTGCTTTGTTACTGGAAAAAATGGAATAAAATTGAAAATTTGCCAAAAAATTAAAATTTTCAAATTTCATCTCCATTTGCCAATAACTCTTGTGCAACACCTAAAGGGTTAACAAAGTTTGCAAAATCAGTTTTGAATACATTGAGGGGTGTAGTTTCTAGAATGGGGTCGTTTTTGGGTGGTTTCTATTATGTAAGCCTCACAAAGTGACTTCAGATCTGAACTAGTCCCTAAAAAGTGGGTTTTTAAAAATTTCATCTAAACTTATAAGCCTTGTAACATCCCCCAAAAATAAAATATCATTCCCAAATTGATCCAAACATGAAGTAGACATATGGGGAATGTAAAGTAATAACTATTTTTGAAGGTATTACTATGTATTATAGAAGTAGAGAAATTGAAACTTGGAAATTTGTTAATTTAAAAAAAAATTGGGTAAATTTGATATTTTTTTATTTTAATGATTTTTTTTTTTACTTCATTTTACCAGTGTCATGAAGTGCAATATATGAATAAAAACTATCTCAGAATGGCCTGGATAAGTCAAAGCGTTTTAAAGTTATCAGCACTTAAAGAGACACTGGTCAGATTTGCAAAAAATGGCCAAGTCCTTAAGGTGAAATAGGGCCGAGTCCTTAAGGGGTTAAAAGGACTTTTGGGTCTCTGAAAAATTTTGGTGGTAATATTCTTAAATAACTCCCTACACTGTCTGTCCCTTTTTTCAGCACAGCTCTCCCTAACTAGGAATGAGCCGAACATGCGTCATCGGGTGCTATATAGCACCTGATGATGCGTTCCGGCCACCTAATCACTGCAATGCCATCAGCCAACATGGCTACAGCATTACAGTGAGGACAGTACTTACCTGCACGTTTATTGGCTGCATAGTAGCCAAGAAACGTGTGGGGTGGAGACTCGAGCATTGCGCTCCAGCACATGTGGTATTTGGCCAAATACAGTCATGTGCCGAGCATCGAGATGCTCAAGACGAACAGGTGTTTGGCCGAGCATGCTCGATCATCACTATTATCTATCTATCCACAGGGCTGTACTTGGCTATCTCTGGCAGTCCTGTAGAGAATGATTGTGCCAGTCTTGTTGTAAAAGAGGTATGACTGTTTAGTTGTACCTTTCAACATAGTTATGAGGGTCCGTGGACATAAGGTCTTTAAAGGGTCATCCACTGGAAAAATAAAAAGCAGATCACTAGCCAACTGCTGGAACCTCCAACATTTAGATATAAAGAGGGACTGCCACCTCTCTTGACATTTCTGTTTTAGCAACAGCAGCGAGTGCCTGAGGAGCTGGATTAGAGGATGGGAGTGGTAGTGGCCTTGATGATGATGTTTCATGGTGTACTCCCTCAGGCCCTTTATTCCCTCTGGACACTCTCTGTAAGTGTGGGTTACCTACCTGAGGGTAGAGGTCTGTGTGGTGTAGGAAGGCACAAGGGATCATCGTTGATGGTAGATATATTTCATTGAGGTTCCTGGCCTCGGGGAAGTAAGAGTCAGTATTTCAGGTGTTAGCGGCAGTAGCTGGTTGACACTTTGTTATTTAGTATAGCTGTGAATAGCTGATCCAGGACAGCTCTTACTGGGAGTAGTCATAGTGCTGGGTGGGTGACTACTCCCCACGTTCCAGGCCGAGTCTTGACTGGCCTACTAAAAACAGCTAGTAGTGTCAGGTGGTGGTGATTACCTCTGTCTTACAGTGGAGCTCTGTGGAGTGCTGTGTTGGATCAGAGTCTGAGCTGGAGTTGCTGTGCCTGAAAGACTGAGGACAAAGGGAGGTCCACTTACACCTCGTGGGGTTACAGTACTGTGCAAAACCATACCTGTGTGATTCTATTGATACAGGACTTTATTGTTTCTTTAACGCTGGCTGGAGTAAGCCGGTCACTGCCGTTTACTGCCTTATTGTTTTGTCAAGAATAAAAGAAAACTGTTGCTTTGCTTTCACCGCTAAAAGGCTGCTGCTGTGTTCTTATCTGAAGGCTACCATTGGGGCAGATACCTACAATTGGTGGAGGATGCGGAAAGTGCAATTGTTGCGAGGAGCAACAGCAAGTTAAAGGGCCGGAAGCCGAATTGTTTGTGTTGGACATTTAAAGAGTCAGTAGCCTAAGTTACTGAACTGACCATTTGAAAGAATTTTTTTGTCACTGGATGTCCTGGGTTAAGGTTGCTATTATAATAAAAGACCAGGCGGATAAAATGGAGGAACTTGTGAAGCACCTCTTGCAGGCAAGCACCCAACAGCAGCAAGCACAACAAGAGACCAACCAGCTCACCATAAAGCAAATGGCCATATTGGCAGAAGCCATCCGGGTCAAGGAGACCCCAGCTTCCCACAGTAATGAGGAATGCCAGCGAGCATGGCAGACTGTACCAAAAGCCATGCAAAAAATTACCACAGAGGATGACTTAGAAGCCTTCCTCATGCGTCACTGAGCATGAGAGACTACCAGCTGAGCAATGGGCTGAGGTCTTGGCCCCGTTTCTCTCAGGCGAACCCCAGAAGGCTTATTATGACTTGTCACTGCAGGGTGCGCGGAAATACCCCAAACTAAAAGCGGAGATCATGGAGCGCGATTTTCAAATAAGAGCAGGTGTAGTGACAGCTGCACTTGCCGATTTGCTCACCCCTGATACTGGCCCAAGACTAGGTGTTCAGTACACACCAGAAGACAATAAAGTTTCAGCAGGGAAAAACCTAGTCCCATACCATGATTTAAAAGCACCAGAGGGAACTTGAAAGATCCCATTAAGGTACCAGTCATTGAGGGGGGCGGAGCTAGCTGCAGAGCTAACAATTAGCAGCTAGTGAGAGCTCTGCAGAAACTGCTGGTTTTAAACCGATTTATTTGGACTGCAGCCAATTGAAGTGAGACTACCTAAAAGAGAGGAGAAGAAAGAAAAGAGAAAAGCTAATTTCAGAAGCTCCTCTGGCTTAGAGTCATCCCTCCTGTGGAACCTGCACTGGTGCTAAATGATTATGTGAAGCACTAGCATTTCCCTCACAGCTCCCCTTTTATTAGCAAACCGGACCTGAAGATGGTCAAGATCGGAGGCCAAAAACCCACTGACCAGGCTGGTCCCAACAGATCGCTGAGCCAATCTGGCGAAATGGAGAAATTTATTAAGAAGGCGGCGGCTGTAGCAGTGAGCAAAGAATCCAAAGCGACTCCTGGAACACCTCGCTCCGGCTACAAGCAAGCAACAACTACAGGCGCCGATAAAATAGAAGATGACTCCGGTGACACAGACCGCCTACCCATCTCCAGAGCTTTCCTTAAAGAAGCCCTAGCCGACGCGTTAGGACCCCTCAGCCTGGACCTCTCTTCCATTAAAGAGGACATGCGCCATATAGGCCGCAGAGTGGAAGTGTTGGAAGACACCCAGGCCACAGTCTTGCAACACCAGAGTGAAATGGCTTCTAGTTTGTCCCTTGCCCAGAACCACATCAACACCCTGTACACTGCAATTGAAGATCAGGAGAACAGGGGCAGGAGAAACAATCTCCGCTTTAGAGGCATTCCGGAATCTATTTCTGCATTGGAAGTTCCTGAAACGGTTGTCCAGATCTGTCTTAAACTCCTGGGCCCTGACTCTGCGCACGAGGTCCTAATTGAAAGAGCTCATAGAGCGCTGCGCCCCAAGCCACAAGCCGGTGAGCCCCCAAGAGATGTGGTCTGCAGATTTCTAAACTTTCTGGTGAAAGAAGCAATCCTGGCTGGGTCTAGGAACTCTGACACTCTGGACTGGGAGGGCAACCCTATTTCTATTTATCAAGACCTGGCTCAAACCACCCTGAAGAAACGAAAGATGTTGAAACCACTTACTGACCTGCTGCGTCATCGTAGGATCTTATACAGATGGACATTTCCATTTGGACTTTCCTTTCTCCATGATGGGCGTCGTGTCCACATCGCTTCCTACAGTGACCTGAGTAGAGCCTACGATCTTCTCCAGATACTGCCGTTGCCTATAGAAAACTGGGACTTGGCCCAAAATTTGTCAACTTTACCAAACCTTCCTACGGTGACTCCGTGGGAGCCTCTCCGCACCCCTAAATCCCAAAGATCTAGAAGGGGAAAAGCCGCTTCTTCTACTCCTAAACGCCTGTCTTTAGCAGATAATTGATACCCTTCTGATCTCTCTTCTTCTTCCTCTACTTTTCTTTACCCCTTCTTTCCCTTTAAATGAGATCACTTAGGTCTCAGCCCTTGATTTTTGGTATTTTTGATACTATATTATTACTCTCCAAAGTACTTGGCTCTAACCCCTAAGTGGTGAACTAGGAGTTTGTTAATTTACTGCCCTTGTTGTTACCTTATCTCCACTCAGGGTGCAAGGAAGATACAGTAGGGACTTCCGTCCCATCTGTTTGAAAGCTATTATAGCTTTATTTCTGATTAATAGTTTGTGCCTTACAAGATAACATATCGTGTCCCTTCCCTCCCTTCCACTTACTCTTTCTCATCTATTCCCCCCCCCCCCCCGCATATGCCCACAAAGTTGAAAGCCTTATACTACTGTTGTCTTCTGGCTTGACACAATTCTTAAGTCACTCCGAGTTAACCCTCCGGTTTTACTAATTCCTTAGAGAGAATTGCTACCCTATGATATTCTTCCATATTTCCCTCCCCCCCTACATCACATCACCCATACAGGGAACTATAGTTGTCATGTTCCCCTTTTCTAACTATCTAACTAACCAATTAAGATTACTTTTTCTGGTTTTGTTATTTATGTTTGATATATGTTGTTTTGACAGGTGCTCAAGGTTTTCCTTGATTGCTCCCTTCACGAGCGATCTCGACGTGGTGTTGGTTGAGAAGACATGGTCCTGGAACGACTTGAGATGGTGGTCTCGAATACACTTCTCTTGTGGTGGTACCCTCCTCCCCCTCCTACGGTCGGCTGGTATCCCCCTAGCTGGTATGCCATTTGGGTTTTGCTCCACTCTTTTCTCCATACTCAAAAATGTCTGACCTTAAATTAGTATCCTATAATGTTAAGGGCTTGAGATCCCCTGCTAAGAGAAGCCAAATCTTCTCCATGTTGCATAAAGAGAAATGCTCCGTGGTCTTCCTACAGGAAACCCACTTTAAGCACGATAGATACCCCGATCTCTCCTTTTCCAAATTTCCCTGCTGGTACCATTGTGGAGCTGGGGGTGCCGCCTCAAGAGGAGTCAGTATAGGTTTCCGTAGAGGGCTCCCTTTCCAGTATAGGTCCCATATACAAGACCCAGATGGTCGATATCTTATCCTCAAGGGCAAAATAGGGCAAGCCTTATACACATTTGTTAATATATATGCCCCCAATTCGGACCAGGTCAGTTGGCTCTCTAGTATCGTGTCCCTTGCAGATTCACAAAGAGAAGGATTCATGATCATTGCAGGAGATTTTAACCTGGCCTTTAACCCCCTTATTGACACTTCGTCAAAAAAGTCATCAACTTCTACAAAAGCCCTCAGACTACTGCATACTAAATTATTCAACATAGGTATGGTTGATGTATGGCGATGTCATAACCCTGACTCAGTAGATTTCTCCTTTTACTCCTCAGCCAACTCCTCGTACAGCAGGATTGATTATATTTTAGCCCCAAAAGAGAAACTTCAGCTCTGCTCCTCGGCCCGAATTGGGGATATTACACTGTCCGACCACTCCCCTATCTATTGTCTTATACATCCTGAGGTTAAAAGCAATAGGTACACAAGCTGGAGATTTAATGAGTCCTTGTTGGGAAATTCCAAACATAAGTCACAAATATCATCCTTTCTTGAGGAATATTTCAGACTGAACAATACCCCTGATATATCCTCCCAGATCCTCTGGGATGCCCACAAGCCCTATATTAGAGGCAGGCTGATCAGCCTCTGTTCTTTTTTAAAGAGAGAGTCTGAGAAGCAGCTTAATGCATTACTGGCCAAAATCCATATATTGGAAAAAGCTCATAAGCGGTCCTTGCTCGACCATCAGCTAACGGAACTCTCTTCTCTTAGGACGCAATTAAAGAATCTGCTAAATGAGCGCTCTGCCAAGTTTTACTTGTCGGCCCAGCAAAAAACTTTCGCTCATGGAAATAAAGCATCAAAATTCATGATGCGTAGAATAAAACAGAGAAGAGATTCCCGTTACGTGCAAAGCATTAAATCTCCTCAAGGTACTCAGCTTTTCAAAGCTGAAGATATTGCGGATCAGTTTAAACTGTTCTACGAATCATTATATAACCTCCCTCCTTCTGCTCTTCCGAACTCTTCTCTAGATAGAGAAGCCAATATCAAGTCCTTTCTGGACACCCTCAATCTCCCGTCACTAACCATTACACAGCAGGAATCCCTCTCCAAACCATTTACCCCTCTTGAATTAACATCGGCCATCAAGTCTACCCCTAAAGGGAAAAGCCCCGGTCCCGACGGTCTCCCTATATCATATTATTCGGCCTTTGGGGAATTGCTACTCCCTTTTATGCTTCCCATCTGCAACCGTACACTAATGGGTCATCCTCTTTCTCCAGACATGACGAAAGCCACAATTACAATAATCCCTAAAGAGGGTAAAGACCTCACATCATGCTCCAACTACCGTCCCATATCCTTACTCAATGTAGACCTCAAACTCATCGCAAAAATGCTTGCCACAAGACTGCAAAATTTACTCCCCCAACTGATCCACCCTGATCAAGTAGGATTTGTCAGAGGCCGTGAAGGGAAGGATAATACTGCTAAAATCCTCAATGCTCTGTTCTATGCCTCCCATAAAGCCATTCCTCTGGTTTTGATTGGCACGGATGCCGAAAAGGCATTTGATAGAATAGACTGGACATACTACATCAGGATGACCCTCTCAAAATTCCATCTGCCTATACAATACATAAATGCTGTGTTCTCTATGTATGAGCATTCTTCGGCATCCGTGTCAGTCAATGGGCTTATGTCTTCCCAGTTCCCAATAAGAAATGGCACGAGACAAGGCTGTCCACTTTCCCCCCTTATATTCGTCCTAGTAATGGAATCCCTCCTACAAGCTCTCCGGCAAGACAAGGAAATCAAGGGTTTGTTGGTCGGGCACCATGAGCTTAAATTAGCAGCCTTTGCAGACGACCTACTGATACTAACCACCAACCCCCACGCTTCCATGTCCAGAATTTTATCAAAACTCTCCTTATTCGGTTCACTATCCAACTTCAAGGTTAACCCTTCGAAGTCTCAAATTCTCCATATGGGTTGATCTCCCCTA
The DNA here is from genome assembly GCF_014858855.1 of Bufo gargarizans. Classification (NCBI taxonomy): domain Eukaryota; kingdom Metazoa; phylum Chordata; class Amphibia; order Anura; family Bufonidae; genus Bufo; species Bufo gargarizans. The sequence goes on along the minus strand of NC_058081.1, from coordinate 95,920,624 downwards.
ACTCTTGCATCCCTCCGTATAAACTCCCCATTTAACTGGCAAACCCAACTATTAACTTACCTGGGAGTCAGGATCTCCCCTCACCTGTCGGAACTATTCAGCTTGAATTTTAAACCTCTTCTAGCATCTATACAAACCCAAATAGACTCACTAGATTTTCCATACCTTTCTTGGTTTGGAAGGAAAAACATTTTAATGTCCCTAATTATCCCCAGACTCACCTACTTAATGCAGGTACTCCCTATAGAAATTCCCAAATCTTTCTTTGCTTCTCTAAATAAGCTTATAAATTTTTTTATTTGGAGTGGTAAACACCCACGCATCTCATTCCTTACATTAACTAAGCCCAAAGCTAGGGGCGGTATTGGACTTCCCGACCCAGAGACATACATGAAAGCTATACAGCTTTCTCGGGTTGTCGATTGGATTAGACATCCCCCTCATAAATCCTGGCTCATAATAGAAAATGCCTTCCTATCCTCTCCCATTAGGGCTCTTGTACTAGCCGACAAGCTACCCCCCTCTCTTGGCTCTATTTCGAATCCTCTTATCCGAAATACATTAAAAGTTTGGAAAAGTTTCTCACTTTCGTCTAAGGTTCTAAATTTGCCCTCTCCCCTCCTCCAGATAAGAGATCTTGTTAATTTAGCTCCTAAGGACTTGAGAGATAGCAGCCCTCTGGCTTTGCGTTCCCTCGATGTCCCTATGTCTCGGCTCCTGGATCCAAACGGGTGTGTACTCTCAGACTTAGAAATTGGTAAAGTCTTAGGCACACAGATTCACAACCCTGTCCTTATGAGCTTCATTAAAACCGAATCTCTCCTCCTCACAAAAAAGACCTCCTCTTCCGACACTATCTGTTGGTTCAAAGAATTGATCAGTAATAAGAAATACCCTCCTAAAATTGTGTCCACAATTTATAAGCACCTGATGTCCCCCCCCTCTGCGCTCAAACCTGCGATAATTGGTTTGTGGGAAAAAGACCTCCAAAGAACCCTGACACCTCCTGAAATAGCCAAAGCTCTAAATGCCCCACATAAGATCTCCAGGTGTGTGCGTATCCAGGAAAACAGTTATAAAGTCCTTATGAGGTGGTACAAGACTCCTGATAAGACTTGCCTATACAACCCTACTGCCTCAGATAGGTGCTGGCGATGCTGCAAAACCAAAGGTTCGTTTCTGCACATCTGGTGGTCTTGCGAGCTGATCAACCCGTGGTGGCTTACCTTGATCGGATTGTGCAACCAGATCTGCCAGACTTCCTTCCCCTGCTCACTGGATATGGCCCTATTATCTCTAGGACTAGGGGGGGTTGACTCACGTAAGTTCACTCTCTTTTCGCTTTTGATAGCTGCGGCCAGATTACTTTTACCAACTTACTGGCTGTCCTCTGATGTTCCTAGTGTGGAACAATGGTCTAATAGAGTCGACCAGATCTACAGAATGGAGGAGATCTCCCATTGGGAATCCCACACCAGACACACCTTTCTCCAGATCTGGTCCCCTTGGAAAGCCTATAGGAACTTCCCTTAATTCTTTTCCTCTGCCCCCTAGTTCCTGGACCAGTGTCTCAGTCCAATGTCTCAGTACAATGTCTCAGTACCTTGTCTTCGTACTAATGGCTCTCATACCTACACCGTGTCGATATTACTGTCAATGATATTATTGTCAATATTACTGTCAATACTATTACCTCACCATCCTGTCACAAAGTTTGGTTAACTTAATGTTAATGTTCACCTTTATTTGACATCTGCTCTTATGCGGCCTCCTAGGCCTTTCTTCGTGTGTACAAATGCACAATGTATTTTTTGCCTTTTAAACGTCAATACCACATGTGTACAACTTTCTATATTGTATACTAGTCAATGCTCTCTGTTATTATTATAACTATGAAAATATAAAAACAATAAAAATTGTTAATTAAAAAAAAAAAAAAAAAAAGCGGAGATCATGGCACATCTGGGGGTAACCGTCACAGTCTGGGCTCAGAGGCTGCATTAATGAGGGTTTGGGAGAGGCAAGCCACCGAGGTCCCAAATGTTTGACCTACTGCATCTCGGCCAGAAATGGCTACAGCCGGATGTCTGTTCCCAAGTCAAAATGGTGGAGCGGGTTGCAATGGACTACTTCATGCACGCTCTCTCCAAGCCAAGGAAACCCCCAGACTGTGGATGACTTGGTAGGCTTGGTAGAGAGATAGTATGCAGTGGAGAACACCATAGCTGACTCGGGGTCCCTGACCTTCCCATACTGGAATGCGCGGACTGTTCCGTGGGGAGACGGAGCTCCATGTATGCATGTAGTGCTGTTCCAAACTCTGGGGAGGGACTTCCATTCTGTTCAATCAGCGTTAATGAAACTCCCACAATGGGACTTCTGGATTTGGGGACCCTATTCACGCTCCTAGTGGCCATTATCCCTCATAGGGTAGTTCCTGGGAAAACCTTGGGAGTCACCTGTATTCATGGCGATACCAAGGTTTACCCAGTGGCCCAGGTCACCTTAAAAACAGAGGAGGGTACGGTGTCTTACCAGGTAGGGGTGGTGCAGGGGCTGATGCACAAGATGATCATTGGCAGGGATTGTCCTTTGTTCTTGGATCTTTGGGCCAGGGTGGTACTGCAACAATGCCCTGCGTGCAATGACAGCCCTGTGCTCATTGACCCTGAAGTGGTCCCTGAATTTCCATTCTCGGCCATGGTAGGTGATAATGAGAAGGAGTCTGCCCTTGAGGAGTGGAAACTTTGGGACCGCCCAACTCAAAGATAAGACTTTAAAAGGGGCCTTAAATAATGTGGGGGTAGTCAATGGCTATGGGCAGATGAACGGTACCCTCACTTTGCCATGAATGGAAACTTGTTGTACATGGTGACTAAAATCCGTGAAGAATTAGTGGAACAGGTCGTGGTTCTCAAAACATATAGATGCATGGTAATGGACCTGGAACATGGCCATGTCCTAGGGGGACACTTGAGGGTAGACAAGACCCTTGAAAGGGTTTTACAAAGGTTTTATTGGCCGGGGTGTTACAGAGAAACTAGGGATTATTGCCAGTTCTGCTCTATGTGTCAAGTATCCTCCCCAGTCGCAAATTTCCGGAGCCCTCTAATACCATTATCAAGGTCCCATTTGAGAGAACAGCAATTTGGTAGGGCCTTTGGTGAAGTCCGCCAGGGGGCACCAATATATATTATTTGTAATGGATTATGCCACCTGGAACCCTGAGACAGTGCCCTTGAGAAAGGCTTCCTCCAAGGTTATCGCTAGAGAGCTGTTTTCAGATTTTTTCCAGAACAGGGCTGCCCAAGGAGATTCTGACCGACCAGGGGACCCCGTTCATGTCAAGGGTAATGCAGGGTCTCTGTAAAGTACTGAAAGTTACCCATTTACGCACCTTGGTTTACCACTCACAGACAGATGGCTTGGTAGAACATTTTTAACAAAACCTTGAAAGCTACATATGTTGAAGAAAGTAGTTGAAAAGGATGGCCGAGATTGGGATTACCTGTTTCCTTACCTACTGTTCTCAATCAGAGAGGTGCCTCAAGTGTCAACAAGGTTCTCGCCTTTTGAGTTGTTGTATGGCAGTCAAACTCGAGGGCTGTTAGATATAGCTAAGGAGACCTGGGAGAGCGAGGTCACGCTTTACAAAAGCGTGATTGAACATGTCACCACACTGCAAGAGTGAATAGCTCAGGTAATGCCCATTGTGAAGGAGCATCTTCTCCAGGCTTAAGAGGTACAAGATAAAATATATAACAGGTCAGCCCGTCTTAGACAGTTTAGACCAGGGGACAGGGTTCTAGTCCTAGTGCCCACAGTGGAGAGTAAATTCCTGGCAAAATGGCATGGGATAGTTGAGAGGGTGGGCAAAGTTAAACTATCGGGTACATTAGCCAGGTAGGAGAAAGCAGATTTACCATATCAACTTGCTTAAGCCATGGAAAGATAAGGGGGACCCTCCTGAGGCCCCATGTCTGATGACCTAACTAGATGCCACCAAAGAGAATGAGAAGGTTGTAGAGGCCCTACCCCCTCCCAAAAATACCAATGCAAGCTCCTGTTGCAGCAGAATAGGTCCTTTTTTACAGAAACACCAGGGTTAACCAGTGTTGTGGAAGATGAGATTATCACGGAGCCTCATGCGCGAGTAAATTTAAAATTGCATAGGATTCCCAAGGCCGTTAGGGAGGTAGTTTTCAAGGAGGTCCAGAGAATGTTAAAGCCTGGGGTTATTGAGGAATCTAAAAGTGGGTGGTCCAGTCCCATAGTGCTAGTCCCAAAGCCCAATGGAGAGTGGTGATTCTGTAATGACTACTGCAATTATCCAAGGTAGATGCATACCCCATGCCCCGGGTAGATGAGCTTATTGAGAGACCAGGGCCAGCTCGCTATATAACTACCCTAGATCTTACTAATGGGTATTGGCAAATTTCTTTATCTAAAGAAGCTAGAGAAAATACTGCGTTTTCCACACCAGAAGGGTCCTTCCAGTACATAAGGATGCCATTTGGTTTGCAAGGGGCCCCTGCCACTTTACAGAGGGTTATGGACCAGATTTTACACATACACAGGGAATATGGGGCAGCTTACTTGGATGACATAGTGATCTTCAATCGTGATTGGGAGAGTCACCTCAGTAAAATTCAAGCCGTCCTAGTTGCGCTAAGAAAGGCCAGCTTCACTATAAATTTAAGTGTGCCATGGGGTTGAAGAGGCCAGATACTTGGGAAACATCGTGGGGTGATAAAACCCCAAGTAAATAGGGTGGAAACTATCCAAGAATGTCCCCGCCCAATTGCCAAGAAACAGGTTAAGGCATGTCTCAGTATTGTGGGATTGTTCTGTCTTCATACACGTTCACACAGTGTGCAATCTGACATTCTAGTACAAAACTGATGGTCCATAGGACCTATTTACGTCTTTTTTCATGTGCTATTAAATATAAAACTTCACTTTTATTGGTGTCTTTATTAAAATTTCTTTAACAGAAAATACTTGAACACATTAAAAATTTCCAGTGGTCACAGATCATCTCCTAAATTAGAGGTGTTGCTGCTGTTTATCTCTCACAGAAGCACATTTGCTAGTCTCTCCCAGCTTTGATCTTAGTGCTCCAGCTATTTGCCTGTGTTTCTGCACTTGCTGTCTCGCTGTGCTAGCTATAAATTTACTCCTCTTGAGGAGTTCCCTCTCTGCTATCCACTGTTACTAAAATCACACACATAGAGCCTCTGCCTCCAGACATGTTTCGCTGGACACCTAGCGTCTTCAGGGGATCGTGCAGGTATGTGTGTTGGGGGCGGGAACCATCCTTCGCATAAACCAGGGCTGGCCAACCTGCGGCTCTCCAGCTGTTGCAAAACTACAACTCCCAGCATGCCTAGATTGCTTACAGCTATCAGCTTACAGCAGGGCATGGTGGGAATTGTAGTTTTACAACAGCTGGAGAGCCGCAGGTTGGCCAGCCCTGGCATAAACCATGCCTGTCTTGTGAGGGATTGTAAAAGTGTGCAATTAAAAAGAACACAAATAACATATAAAAGTATAAAGGATAGCATAGCATGTACTATAACATTTGTATTGACAGTGAAAGCACATGGTAAAATGGCTGCCTATACATACATAGGATTGCATGGCTAGCTAAGGCTAGTTTCACACTAGCATTGTTGGATTCCAGCAGGCAGTTCCGTTGCTGGAAGTGCCTGCTGGATCCGGAAATCTGTATGCAAATGGTTATCATTTGTTTCCAGATCCGGATGCGGATCCGTTTGACAAATGTATTGCAATACCGGATTCGTCTCTCCGGAAAAGGGATCCCATATTTATCTTTTTCACAGATTTAAAGGTCTGCGCATGCGCAAACCATGAAACCGGATGCATTTTTACAGAACACTTGGTACCGGATCCGGCATTAATACATTTCAATAGAAATTAATTCTGGATCCAGCAAACCGGCAAGTGTTCTTGAATTTTAGCCAGAGAAAATACCACAGTATACCATAAAAGGGACTGAACTGAAGACATCCTGATGCATGCTGAACGGATTGTTTTCCATTCAGAATGCATTGGGACAAAACTGAAGGGTTTTTTTTTTTAATGTTTTTGAGCCCCTATGATGGAACTCAATACCGGAAAACTTTAACGCTAGTGCAAAAGTAACAGTAGTGACTCCTGAGTAACAATAATAGCTAACTAAACAGCTTTGCATAACATAATGTCCCTGAAAGGTAGATCTCTCACCAGATAAGCTTTTACAAGGATGGTGGAGTTTGAGAAGGAGATATGCAGAAGGACAGCTCCAGCTGATATGCCCTGGTGACTTCTCTTCCCGAGGATGTTTTGCACTCCCACAATGCTTTGCACCACCCACAATGCAGCAGTCTTTGGAACAGGAAAAACGAAGTGTAATATAATTAAACACCACTAGATGGTACTATAACCACACTAATCACTACAGGAATACCAAGGCTCTGGCAGACGTGATCTGTAATCATTTTCCCTAACTATGCTGGGTAGAACAGGGATATTATAGGAGATTTGTCCCCAAGTTTGCGGAAATAGCAGTACCCCTGACCAACCTTACAAAGGGGGGAAAGTCTGCAATGATCAAGTGGTCCCCCGAGGCTGAAAAGGCCTTCCAGAAGCTTAAATTGGTCCTCTGTAGACAGCCAGTCTTGGTATCTCCCGAGAGTTTATCATTCAGACAGATGCGTCAGAGGTAGGCCTAGGGGCAGTAATATCTCAGGTCATAAATGGGGAGGAACATGTGTTAACTCAGCAGAAAGCTTTCCCCGGCAAAGTGGAATTATTCTATAATTGAGAGAGAATGCTTGGCCATTAAGTGGGTGCTTGATTACCTCCAATACTACCTCCTGGGACGGAAATGAAGGCTGGTATCGGATCAAGCCCCTCTGAAATGGCTAAGGGAGAAAAATGGTAACAATGCCCGTGTCACCTGCTGGTTTATGGCTCTACAGGATTTTAGGTTTTCTATGGAGCATAGACCAGGCAAGCTGCAAGGGAATGCAGATGCCCAGTCTAGAGTTCACTGCATGCTTGCTGAAGTTGCCCAGACCCCCGAAAGGCGCAAAGATAGATGGTAGATGGTAGATATATGTCACTGAGGTTCCTGGCCTCGGTGAAGTAAGAGTCAGTATTTCAGGTGTCAGTGGCAGTAGCTGGTTGACACTTTGTTATTTAATATAGCTGTGAATAGCTGATCAGGGACGGCTCTTACTGGGAGTAGTCATAGTGCTGGCTGAATGACTACTCCCATTTTCCAGGCCGGGTCTTGGCTGGCCTACAAAAAACTCTGACAGTGGAGCTCTGTGGAGCTCTGTGGAGTGCTGTGTTGGATCAGAGTCTGAGCTGGAGTTGCTGTGCCTGAAAGACTGAGGATAAAGGGAGGTCCACATACACCCTGTGGGGTTACGGTACTGTGCAAAACCATACCTGTGTGATTCTATAGATACAGGACTTTATTGTTTCTTTAACGCTGGCTGGAGCAAGCCGGTCATTGCCGCTTACTGCCTTTGTCACATAGGGAGGGAAGAGTGCAGACCTGATCTCCACATGCACCTCTGTCTCTACCTACTTGCACGGCCCGTCCTAACTGACGGCGTACAACTTAGAAACATAGAATCATCATTATCAGCGCTCAGCTCTCCTGCTGCTTGTTGTCTAAGGGATGGAGGACACGGCCACGCCTAGGAGGCATGCGCAGCAGGATCCTCGCCGCCCCCTGGTCCCCATGGAGGCGAGGATGCCGCCTGCTTCCTCGCTCCGCTATGTAGGCGGAATGCCAGTGGCACTGCGAAGGAAGAGTGCTCCGCCGGCTCCCCGTGACAGCCTTATTGTTTTGTCAAGAATAAAACACAACTGTTCCTTTGCTTTCACCGCTAAAAGGCTGCTATTGTGTTCTTATCTGAAGGATACCATTGGGACAGATCCCTACAGTGGGTACAAGGCAGGGCTTGAAATGATCCCATGGCCAGCATGTGGTGTTAGGAGAGTCAGTAGCTAGGCCAGACTGAACTTAACAAAGTCTCTCTTTACTGTGCTCAAAATAGAAGTTCTAGCACATCCAGAAATGTACACAGATCAAATTCTCTTTTCCGGATGTCTAAGCATGAGCAAGTAGTTGGAAACAATTGCCCTCAGATTACTCTTGCTACAGTCTCTAGTACTGAGATCACTGACTAGCAACTGCAATCGGTCAGAATGACATTGCATTGCATGTTGTGGTCTCTTTAAACTATCTGCCAAGGATGTAAGTTAAATCATGGGTTAATCCTGCCCTTGAAATGCTGTTTCTAGAAGGGAAATGGTACTTAAAGGGGTATTTCCATCTCAGACAATGGGGGCATATTGCTAGGATATGTCCCCATTGTCTGATAGGTGCGGGTCCCACCTCTGGGACCTGCACCTATATCATAAATGCAGCCGACAAACTAAAGGAGGGCGCACGTACGTGGCTGCCCTCCATTCATTTCTATAAGGCAGTGAACTCCTGTTCACTTCTATGGGGAGAGCGCTTGGTGGGGAAACCCAGGGTCCTCCAGCCATCCACTTTTCCCGCTCCGTTCTCGATATAGGTGCGGGTCCCAGCACCTATCAGACAATGGGGACATATCCTAGTGATATGCCCCCATTGTATCACATGGGAATACCCCTTTAAACCCTTTGGCTTTGCCTGCCCTCTACTGAGTCACTTACAGTTGCAATAAAAAGTATGTGAACCCTTTGAAATGATATGGCTTTCTGCATCAATTGGTCATAAAATGTGATCTGATCTTCATCTAAGTCACAACAATAGACAATCACAGTCTGCTTAAACTAATAACACACAAAGAATTAAATGTTACCATGTTTTTATTGAACACACCATGTAAACATTCACAGTGCAGGTGGAAAAAGTATGTGAACCCTTGGATTTAATAACTGGTTGAACCTCCTTTGGCAGAAATAACTTCAACCAAACGTTTCCTGTAGTTGCAGATCAGACGTGCACAATGGTCAGGAGTAATTCTTGACCATTCCTCTTTACAGAACTGTTTCAGTTCAGCAATATTCTTGGATGTCTGGTGTGAATCGCTTTCTTGAGGTCATGGCACAGCATCTCAATTGGGTTGAGGTCAGGACTCTGACTGGGCCACTATAGGAGGCGCATTTTCTTCTGTTTAAGCCATTTTGTTGTTGATTTACTTCTATGCTTTGGGTCGTTGTCCTGTTGCAACACCCATCTCCTGTTGAACTTCAGCTGGTGGACAGATGGCCTTAAGTTCTCCTGCAAAATGGCTTGATAAACTTCGGAATTCATTTTTCCTTCGATGATAGCAATCTGTCCAGGCCCTGACGCAGCAAAGCAGCCCCAAACCATGATGCCCCCACCACCATACTTCACAGTTAGGATGAGGTTTTGACGTTGGTGTACTGTGCCACATAGTGCTGTGTGTTTCTTCCAAACAACTCAACTTTGGTTTCATCTGTCCACAGAATATTTTGCTAGTACTGCTGTGGAACATCCAGGTGCTCTTGTGCAAACTGTAAATGTGTAGCAATGTTTTTTTTGGACAGCAGTGACTTTCTCTGTGGTATCCTCTCATGAAATCCATTTTGTTTAGTGTTTTATGTATGTTTAGTGTTTTATGTGTTGTTTAGTGTTTTATGTATTGTAGATTTAATATCAGGGATGTTAGCATATGCCATAGTCTTTTGTAAGTCTTTAGCTGACACTCTAGGATTCTTCTTCACCTCATTGAGAAGTCTGCGCTGTGTTCTTGCAGTCATCTTTACAGGACGGCCACTCCTAGGGAGAGTAGCTGAACTTTATCCATTTATAGACAATTTGACTTGCCTTGGACTGATGAACAGCAAGGCTTTTGGAGATACTTTTAAAAACCCTTTCCAGCTTAATGCAAGTCAACAATTCTTAATCGTAGGTCTTCTGAGAGCTTTTTTTGTACGAGGCATCCTTCACATCAGGCAATGCTTCTTGTGAAAATCAAACACAGAACTGGTGTGTGTTTTTTTATAGGGCAGGGCAGCTGTAACTAACACCTCCAATCTCATCTCATTGATTGGACTCCAGTTGGCTGACACCTCACTCCAATTAGCTCTTGGAGATGTCATTAGTCTAGGGGTTCAGATACTTTTTCCACCTGCACTGTGAATGTTTAAATCGTGTGTTCAATAAAAACATGGTAACATTTAATTCTTTGTTTGTTATTAGTTTAAGCAGACTGTGATTGTGTATTGTTGTAACTTAGATGAAGATTAGATCACATTTTATGACCAATTTGTGCAGAAATCCATTTAATTTCAAAGGGTCCACATACTTTTACTTGCAACTGTAGTTTAGTCTGATCCTGTGTCTCAGAAACTGCAGAAGGAGGAATCCTGTCAGTCAGCATCAGTCAGGTTTCATGCCCAGTTTACTCCAGTGAACTCCTGAGTATGTAACTAAACAACTTCTGATGCTCTTGAGCAGCTCGATGCGTGGTGCAGGTTTTTAGTCTGTGAGGGCAAAACACATCTACAGCTAAAAGACCTGATAGCATTTGATTGGTTTTAAAAACTTCTGTCTCCTAGTAAATCAGTTTGTAGCTTCTAGTGCTCCTTTTTTGAAGTCTTCAACTCACAGTTAGGAATTGCACACTTACACACAATGTAAGAAACTGCATCAGAGATGACTCTGGAGGTAACTTATAATTCAGCGAGAACTTGTTGGAACTACTAAGATGTATGGTTCCACCTTGTGTGGAAGTGTTGTTCATCTACAATAACCTTAAAGATTGTCAGATAACCTTGTTCAACCTCAGTTTGGTGTTTTTCCTGTCATTCTCCACCTCTCCATCAAAGGCACCCCACCTTCTCTAATTCAGTAGACTTCAAACAGGGTATGCCCCAATGGACACTACAACTCCTATTATTCTGCAGATTCTATCATTGCTGAGCCAGCCACCGCGAGTACCATGACAACTACTATCACTGACCACAAATACTACTCCAATCCTCCTCCCTGCACCTCTTGTTCCACTTCTAAGAGCATACCATGATAAAATAGCATAAAACCCTGGAATGTTTTATCACAAATGCTTCTATATGAAGATGGAGGCATAAGTGATTACCATATGGACTAATATATATCTTATGGTTATCCTTAGAGATGAGCAAAGTTACCCAAAAATTTGTTTTGTGACAAACTATTTCATTGCGAAGCGCATTTCTTTGTAAGTAGCGGGCACAATGACAGGGAATGGCGATTGCGCGGCCCCCCGTCATTGAACCATCTTAGATGCCTTTTTCAACGTGATCGTGACATCTGATGTAAAAATGAAAGCCTTTCAGGGTTTAGAAAAAATAATAATAATACTCACCTTATCCGTTTGAGCGCAAAGAGGCCATCGCAGCTATTTTGCACGGTGCGTGATGACATCATCACGCTGGCCGGCTTGGAGACGTCTTCAAGCAAGATGGCAGTGGCGGCCTCTTCGCAGTCAAATTGATGAAGTAAGCATGATTTTTTTTTTGCCGGCATTTCAGGGAAAATTTATTAGTAAGGCTACTTTCACACTAGCGTTCGGGGCTCCGCTTGTTAGTTCCGTTTGAAAGCCCTCACAAGCAGCCTTGAACGCTTCCGTCCAGCCCTAATGCATTCTGAGTGGATGCGGATCCGCTCAGAATGCAACAGTCTGGCAGAGTTTGGCCTCCGCTCAGCAGGCGGACACCTGAACACTGCTTGCAGCTTTCGGGTGTCCGCCTGGCCGTGCGGAGGCAAACTGATCCGTCCAGAGTTACAATGGAAGTCAATGGGGACGGATCCGTTTGAATTTGACACTATATGGCTCAATTTTCAAACGGATCCGTCCCCCATTGACTTTCAATGTAAAAGTCTGGACGGATCAGTCTGAAGCTACTTTCACACTTAGAATTTTTCTACAATATAATGCAGACGGATCCGTTCTGAACGGATCCCATCGTCTGCATTATATGAGCGGATCCGTCTGGGCAGACCCCAGACGGATCCGCTCTGAACGCAAGTGTGAAAGTAGCCTTACTACGACGCAAGAGAAAATTCGGCTTTGTGGCAAATCAAATTTTCCTTGAAGTTTGTATCGAAGTCCGCTTTGGAAACTTTGATTTGCTCAACACTAGCTATTATATTCCGTGATGTGAGCAGTGACAGTCTTTGAACAATGCAGAATATGTTGGTGCTATAGTGTATACAGAAGGGGAAGCCATTGGAAATAATATGGATGTGTACAGCATAGATCTGTAATACACAGATGTGTAGAAAGCGTAAAGATGATCAGAAAATGAGCAATCTCAAAAGTGTTGCAATCTCAGACCCTGTATCTGGTGGATAAGAAGTAATTTGAGCAAGTGATAAACCTGCTCTGCATCTTTAAAGCAAACACATTCTCACAAGGCTGCTGCGAGACAGCGAGCGCAGTCTTTTTTTTTTTACAATTTTAATTAAAAGCAAAGCCTCCCTTAAAAACATGATAACAAAGAAACAGCTAAACACTTGGACATTATAGGTTTATCCATAAATACGTTTTTCACGATGGTGTCTGTAACTTTGAAAGTGAGTTTAATCTGGTTCAGTGGAGGAGCGCACAGGAACATTATGAACGGGAAGTATTTTTACTTTGGAAATGAATCAATTTCCCTGGTAATGATCATGTCTCTTTTGAGGTCATTTATCAAACTGGTGTAAAGTAGAACTGGCTTAGTTGCCCATAGCAAGCAATCAAATTCCACCTTTCATTTTCCATAGGAGCTGAAAAAAATTGAAAGATTAAATCTGATTGTCTGCTATGGGTAACTAAGTCAGTTCTACTTTAAACCAGTTTGATAAATGACCCCATTTGTCTCTTAAATTTAAGAAGATGAAAACTGAATGAAAGTTAAAGAACCTGTCCGCGATGGGAATGGTTGCAGTAACACATCCTGACTGTTTACAAGACAGCGTTTAGTAGCCCCATCCTAAATGTTAAGACATTTATGAAAGCTCTGTTCTGTAGGTATGAAATACCAGCCAGTCACGTCAGTCATAGCCAAGGTAATATGACATAATATAACGATATCAGAAAGGAGTAAGACAAGTTTTGGTAGCAAAACACATGGACTTAAAGCCATATTTGCAAATTAACTTTATTTTACAGAATGGTTTTAGCCAAAATTGTTTGGACGCAATTTGATAGTAAATAAAACTGAAGTAGTATAAGGGCTCTTTCACACGAGCGGATGCCGTGCGGGTAATCTGCTGCGTGAAAGAGAGCCAGGCCTCGTTCCGGACAGCAGAGACACGGAGCATTAACATGATTGACAATGCTCTGTGCCTCTCTGTGACCTTTTTACTACAAAATCACAGTGAGATAAAGTTGTCACCGTGATTTTGTAGTAAAAAGATCACAGAGAGGCAAAGAGCATTATCAATCATGTTAATGCTTTGTGTCTCTGCTGTCCGGAACGGGGCTTGGCACTCTTTCACGCAGCGGATCACCCGCACGGCATCTGCTGATGTGAAAGAGCCCTAAATGTTACAGTATCAATAACTTTTCAAAAAACTCATAGAGACATATCAAAAGTCTTGATCAGTGGGGGTCCAAGTGCTGAGACCCCCATCCGATCTCTAGAACGAGGGGAGTGAAACACATGCATATAGCACATTCTCGCCTCGCAGCTGAGGGCGGAATTGAGAAGGGTTCATAGACTTCTAAGAACCTGTCCGGTGCAGAGGAGAGAGCGCAATATGCATGCACCTCTTGTTACAGAGATCTGTGGAAGTCTCAGAATTCAGACCCCCACTGATCCAAACTTTAGATAGGTCTCTATGACATATCAACGTTTTCTGAGAAGTTTGTGACACTTTAAATAATAGGGGTGGCAGAATGTAAGTAGTCTTCAGTATTAGGACTCCGGCAGTTGACTGTTTTATGACTTCATTCTATGTGGAGCTGAGATGGTGCTCCCCCATGGAGGTAACACCTTTGATTTGATTTTCTAGGTTTTACAGGAATTGTACTACAGAAATGACATATTAATTTAATCTGGAAAAATGAAAAACACAACTGAGAGCCAGAGGATACTCCGAAAGTATTCTGCATAGGGCTTTACGCAAAGCCATTCAGTGAGATCAAACTAGTTGAATGCAGAACAGAACAAATCAGTGGCAACTTGTTCTTGCTCCCAATATCAAAAACAGAAAGTTACATTTGTGACCGACTTTAGTCAACAATATGATCAACTTAGTCAAATGACAGTATTGGGCAGTACATTCTAGTGTTAGTACAGGATCTGTGCTGTGCAACGTGTTGGCTCCTGGTGTAAGAATGGTGGATAGAAAAGCATCTACTGTACCTTGGGATTGATGTTGTCCTTGAGTCTTTTTATTGATAAAAGGTCAACGGAAAGCATATGGTTATCTACCTGTGGTCATACATGTTGTGGGGCATGCAGATATGAGGGTCACAAAAAACTTTAAGGCTACTTTCACACTCGCGTTTGGTGCGGATCTTTCATGGATCTGCACAGACGGATCCATTCAGATAATACAACCATCTGCATCCGTTCATGACGGATCCGTTTGTATTATCTTTAACATAGCCAAGATCGATCCGTCTGGAACACCATTGAAAGTCAATAGAGGACGGATCCGTTTTCTATTGTTCCAGATTGTGTCATAAAAAACTGATCCGTCCCCATTGACTTACATTGTGTGTCAGAACGGATCCGTTTGTCTCAGTTTCGTCAGATGGACACCAAAACGGTGCAAGCAGCGTTTTGGTGTCCGCCTCCAAAGCGGAATGGAGACGGAATGTAGACAAACTGATGCATTCTGAGTGGATCCTTTTCCATTCTTTTCCATGCAGAATGCATTAGGGCAAAACTGATCCGTTTTGGACCGCTTGTGAGAGCCCTGAACGGATCTCACAAACTGAAAGCCAAAATGCCAGTGTGAAAGTTGCCTAATTCGGCTACTAATGATCAAGAATGGTTGCATCAATTGTTGCACAAAATATGTAATTGATTTAGCATCATGTACTCACTGCAAAAAGTACTATGTACAGTAGGATGCACAACTGGTAACTTGACAAAACATAAGAAACACCTTACTGTCTATCCTAGGTTTGAGCGCAGTGCGCTAGATCTAAGGGCTCATGCACACGACCCCTGTTGTTTTACGATCCATTTTTCATGGATCCATTGTTCCGTATCTGAGTTTTTTTCTTTTTCTCCGATTTACATCCTCTTCCATTCCGCTATTCGACAAAACATATCCGTATGGTTTAAATATGCTATCCGTTTTTTGCGGATTGGAAACGGAAACACTAACTTATTAATCACCAAACACATGAGCAATATGAGCTGGGCATAGCATTTCTACAGTATGGATCCGCAAAATATGAATGACATACGGATGTGTTCCGTGTGTGTTCCGTATTTTTTGTGGACCCATTGACTTGAATGAAGCCTCGGACTGTGATTTGCGGACAATATTAGGACATGCACAACTTTTTTGCGGAACGGAAATACGGAAACGGAATGCACACATTGAAGTGAATGGTTCCACATACTGTCCGCAAAAAAAAACTGAACGAAGCAGAAAGAAAATGCGTTTGTGTGCATGAGCCCTAAATTTGCTTAGTTCAAATGTTTGTTTCAATGCTGTACGGGCTTCGCGGAAGTGAAATTTGTTATGTCCGAAGTCTCATGAAACTTCTGTTAAGAACTCAAGCATTCGATTATACAACTTGAAAACCATTTTAAAACAACAATCCAAAGCTGACTTCGGATCCCAGTTTTGGTTTTCAAGTTGAATAATCGAAGTCCAAAGTTCTTCACAGAAGTCTCTCGGACATAACGAATTTCCCCTCAGCGATGTCCATACATTTGAATGCTGTATGGAGACATGGTCTCAGTACAGCATTTGAACAAAGTTTCAATCAATCACTCCACCTGTCCACCCATCTATTGTATCAACACATTTTAGGGATCAACAAGCAGGGAATATTTCTGCTTTTTAGAAATAAAAAAATTATCAAACTAATTAGGCGACTATTTGATAAAACTATAAATAGAGAGTTCTACTGTATCTTTTTTTCTAGGAACGAGGCAAAAAAGGGGTCTTAATTCACTATATATACACTCACCTAAAGAATTATTAGGAACACCATACTAATACGGTGTTGGACCCCCTTTTGCTTTCAGAACTGCCTTAATTCTACGTGGCATTGATTCAACAAGGTGCTGATTGCATTCTTTAGAAATGTTGGCCCACATCTTGCAGTTGATGGAGATTTGAGGGATGCACATCCAGGGCCCAAAGCTCCCGTTCCACCACATCCCAAAGATGCTCTATTTGGTTGAGATCTGTTGACTGTGGGGGCCATTTTAGTACAGTGAACTCATTGTCATGTTCAAGAAACCAATTTGAAATGATTCAAGCTTTGTGACATGGTGCATTATCCTGCTGGAAGTAGCCATCAGAGGATGAGTACATGGTGGTCATGAAGGGATGGATATGGTCAGAAACAATGCTCAGGTAGCCCGTGGCATTTAAACGATGGCCAATTGGCACTAAGGGGCCTAAAGTGCGCCCAGAAAACATCCCCCGCACCATTACACCACCACCACCAGCCTGCACAGTGGTAACAAGGCATGATGGATACATGTTCTCATTCTGTTTACGCCAAATTCGGACTCTACCATTTGAATGTCTCAACAGAAATCGAGACTCATCAGACCAGGCAACATTTTTTCAGTCTTCAACAGTCCAATTGTGGTGAGCTTGTGCAAATTGTAGGCTCTTTTTCCTATTTGTAGTGGAGATGAGTGGTACCCGGTGGGGTCTTCTGCTGTTGTAGCCCATCCGCCTCAAGGTTGTGCGTGTTGTGGCTTCACAAATTCTTTGCTGCATACCTCGGTTGTAACGAGTGGTTATTTCAGTCAACGTTGCTCTTCTATCAGCTTGAATCAGTCGGCCCATTCTCCTCTGACCTCTAGCATCAACAAGGCATTTTCGCCCACAGGACTGCCGCATACTGGATGTTTTTCCCTTTTCACACCATTCTTTGTAAACCCTAGAAATGGTTGTGCGTGAAAATCCCAGTAACTGAGCAGATTGTGAAATACTCAGACCGGCCCGTCTGGCACCAACAACCATGCCACGCTCCAAATTGCTCATATCACCTTTCTTTCCCATTCTGACATTCAGTTTGGAGTTCAGGAGATTGTCTTGACCAGGACCACAACCCTCCATGCATTGAAGCAACTGCCATGTGATTGGTTGACTAGATAATCGCATTAATGAGAAATAGAACAGGTGTTCCTATGTTCCTAATAATTCTTTAGGTGAGTGTATATATGTACAGCAGGCTGGTTTTCCAGCCTGCATTTGTCGGAGGGGCATAGGGTACTTAACCATCCTCGCAGCCTCCATCAGGCGTCGGCATCGCGTGGTGCATCTCGTATTGCGGTGACGTCATCCGGGTGCGACTTCCGGTTCCGGCCTTCCCTGTATCGACGAGCAGCGGCGGTACTCCTCTCCTGCGCGGCGTTCTTTGGTAAGCGACAATCGGACCCGTTTCGTTCTGCCACCCGTCTGCATGTCCAGGGGGCGCTGCGCCGTCTCCTCCTCCCTCCTGCAGTTCTCAGTGCCGCTGTTAGAGGCTGAGACAGCGCAGACGGGGACGTGGAGAACTGCGCTTCCAAACCCGTGAATAGATCGGGACACTGCCTAGCATAGGCACAGCTCTCCTGACGTGCCAGGCAGTCTCCTGCAGGGTCAGTGCCCACTGGAGCATGCCATTACTCCATAGAGGAGCAGCCCTTACCCACCCCGGGGGGGCTGCACTCAGACACAGCACGTGTGAAAGTGGAGTGCCGGGATCCTCTGCTCAGGGCGGGTCCGCTCCGCTGCAGCTCCCCCAGGTCTTGGTACACCCCGATCGATCCTGTGCCGGAGCTTTGGTGGGGGGAGCTTGCCCGGGACAGATCAGTAGGGCAGGTCAGGGCCCATTCCTGGCTCCTGGCTCCTGGCACAGCGCAGGCGTGTCATTCACTCTTCACCAGCAACCCCCCCCCCCCTTTTGTCTGTTGCTTCTGGCAACACTGCGCGCAAAAAAAAAAAAAAAAAATGCAGGTTCTCTTCGTGTCCTGTCACCTGATACGTTCAGGTTCTCTTTGTGTCCTGTCACCTGATACGTTTAGGTTCTCCTCGTGTCCTGTCCCCTGTTTTTTCGGGTTCTCTTCGTGTCCTGTTACTCTTCATGTCCTGTCACCTTATACGTTCAGGTTCGCTTCGTGTCCTGCCACCTGATACGTTCAGGTTCTCTCTCGTGTCCTGTCACCTGATACGTTCAGGTTCTCCTCGTGTCCTGTCACCTGTTTTTTCAGGTTCTCTTCGTGTCCTGTCACTCTTCATGTCCTGCCACCTGATACGTTCAGGTTCGCTTCGTGTCCTGCCACCTAATACGTTCAGGTTCACTTTGTGTCCTGCCACCTGATACGTTCAGGTTCGCTTCGTGTCCTGCCACCTGATACGTTCAGGTTCGCTTCGTGTCCTCTCACCTGATACGCTCAGGTTCGCTTGTGTCCTGTCACCTGATACGTTCAGGTTCTTTTTCGTGTCCTGTTACCCATTAGGTTCAGGTTTTCCTCGTGTCCTGTCACCTGATTTTTCAGGTTCTCTTCGTGTTCTGTTACTCTTCAGGTCCTGTCACCTGCTACGTTCAGGTTCGCTTCGTGTCCTGTCACCCGATACGTTCAGGTTTTCATCGTGTCCCCTTGCTTGTCAGGCTCAGTTTGTCTCCTTTCCGATACGCACAGGTCAGGTTGCCTGACACTCCCACAATCACTCAATGTTTTCTAGTCGTCCTGTCAAGGTCCTTCACCTGTCCTTGTCCACTCACGTCAACTCCCCTCCTACTGTCCTGTCACGCCTTCTTTCTGCTTCAAGCATACCATCACGGTCAGTTCAGGCTCTTCACCTCTCACACTCGGGTCCCGTTGGCTCTCCGTTGCCGTCATGCGCGGGTCATGTCGCCTCGCTGGCGGCCACTCTGGTAAAATTCCACGTTGGCACCCAGTTGAGGCCTCATCACCAGAGGCATCTCGGCTTTCGGTCTTGTTTACAGGACCCAACTTTTCCAAGTCACCTGTCGAGCAGCTCATGCTCCTTTTACTACCTGATACGCTCAGGCCATTTCGTTTTTGCGTGTTTTTTCCATCACCTGCTACCGTTCTTGTTTTTCACCTTCCATCACGGCTTCGTAGGGGCCACTCGGCCATGGCACCGTTTTCTTCTTCTCTAGTAACCATCTCCCGGCGTACCCCGGGGTCTTCAGTCCGATCTTTCTGCACAATCCATCACTCTCGTTAATTCCTGACCCGCTCAGGTTGTCATTTCTTTCTTCCCTCATTCAGGTCTCGTTCTTCCTGATCGTCATCTGCGTAAGTTCCGTTTTCAGAAATGTTGTTGGTGTACCTCTTCACGCAGGTACCTGTTAAATTCTGCCTCGCTTACAAATCCCAGGTTGCGGGGTGCGAAGTCTCACCCTCTTCGTGGACTTTCCCGGGCTTTTTGCTTGCTCCCAGGTTCCCCTTTTTCCACCCTAATTCCTCTTGGCTCCAGGTAAGAAAAAAAAAAAAAAAAGTTTGTGGGGTTATTTGCATGAGTTTTGTCATTTCAATTTAGATCCTCCCAACAGGGTCCGGCTCAAACGATGGCCATCTTTCCCGATATCATGTCCCACGTGTCTGACATTGAAGACTCAATGTCTATCCCGGAGTCAGCGATCTCCAAGGCAGCCAGCCGCGCTTCATACAGGCACTGGACCATCCCCAGGTTGATCACCGAACTCAAAAAGAAAGGGATCCGCCACTCCGCATCGGCACGAAAGGCAGAGTTATATCGTCTGCTCTTTCCTGAAACGCCCAGGGCCCCTGAACCACCCAGAGCCTCCGAAGACCTAGTCTCTATGTCTACCATCCAGCTATCCTTGACCCAGCTCCACGCAACCATAAACAATTTAGCATCGTCGATTTCGGACATCGACTCACGACTCCAGGCCATCGAGAACAAGGATTCCGAAGCTGTTCCTTCAACTTCCCGGGCCAACCCCCCAGGTACAAGTCTTGGCGCTCCCGACATCGCCCCCGCTTTCTTTATACCAGAGAACATCAGGCGGGATATCCTGGCGGGAAGGGACATCAACTTGGCCGCTATCCTGATTTCCACCCACGACACGGTCGAAAACCGGACAATTGCCTGCGGTGACGTATCGGTGGTGCTGAGGTCTAAAGACGTCCGACTCAACAGGAAGCTCACCATTCCCGAGTTCATGCTGACCTTCAGCCTGTACCGCGACATCGTGTGCTCCGTTCATCCCCACCGCAGGGAAGAACTGGATACCTATCTATACCGGATCACCGAGCTAGGTTACAAGTACGGTGGCTCCACTTTCTACGAGTACCATCGGTCGTTTCCCGTAAAAGCTGCAGCGGCGTTCCTCCAGTACCAGCATGTCACCAACTGGGCCGTCCTGGATATGGAACTCTTTTGTAGGCATTTTGCCGGCCAGAAAGCCCCAGCTTATGCCAGTTGCCAGTCAGTCCTCCATTCTTCCGACTGGTGCCCCCATATCTCCAACCCAACTTCTGCCAGACCAGCGATCAACTCCAGTGCGCCAAGGTCCAACCCCTTCACGGACAAACTCGGTCGGCCCATCACCTTTTTAGGGAAGAATCAAATTTGCAATAATTTCAATCTAGGTTTCTGCAGTTATGACAAGTGTAAAGCTTTGCACATTTGCTCCATTTGCTTTAGGGCCCATCCGCAGTCCTCCGGTTCCCAACGCACGGCAAAAAACTCCTGACTAGGCGGGGTCAACATTGACCTGTTACTCTCCCTCCTCCAACAACATCATGACCCCAGTTTTGTTCTGTTCCTCAAGGGCTTCCACACAGGGTTAGTCACCCTTCCACAGGTCACTCATAAATGCCCCAACCTTCTGTCATCTCTCGCGGACTCCGTGGCGGTGGACGAATTGTTGGAGGCCGAGTTGCAGAAGGGCTTCATGATCGGTCCTTTCGCTCAGTCTCCTTTCCTGGTTTACCGGGTCAGCCCCATAGGTCTGGTCACCAAAAAAACCTCAAATAAAAAAGATTAATATACGACCTGTCTGCTCCTCATGCATCCAGCACCCCCAGCTTAAATTCCCTGGTCCCCTCAGATGAATTTTCAATGCAGTACTCTTCTCTGGACGAGGCCATAGAGCTCATCTTACAGGTCGGGGCAGGAGCCTGGTTGTCAAAAGCTGACATTTCCGATGCCTTCAAGTTGCTGCCAATCCTGCCTCACCTGTGGAAGTTCTATGGCATCAAATGGAGGGCAAAGTATTATTTCGCCACCCGCTTGACGTTCGGGTCAAAGAGCAGCCCCTGGCTCTTTGACCAGTTCGCCCAAGCTCTTCACTGGATCCTGGTCAATCATGTCCACTTTCTGAGGGTGATCCATTACTTGGACGACTTCTTGCTCATCGAGCAGGCGGTGCCTGCCCCGGATAGGCTGGACAGCCTCCTCAACCTGTTCAGCCGCCTGAACGTTCCCGTGGCTTCAGCAAAGGTCGAGGGCCCTTCCAGGGTGATCACCTTTTTAGGCATCACCCTGGACACCGTCAAAATGGAGGCCAGCCGTCCCCTGGACAAATTAGTCAGACTGAGGGACTCTGTGGCCAGGCTCGTGGGTACCCGCACGGTGTCAAAGTTGGAACTTCAATCTTTATTGGGGTCCTTCAACTTTGCCGCCAGGATCATGCCCCAGGGCAGATCCTTCACCTCTGGCTTGCTCAGACTCCTCCCAACAGCCTCGGATCAGCATGCCCTCGTTTACCTCGGACGCGATGCATTGGCAGACCTGGCCATGTGGTCAGTTTTTTTGTCCAGCTGGAACGGCATCTCCCTCTTTGTTCCTCAGTGGAACAACGCCTCCCCCTTGGTGTTCTCTGACGCTGCTGCTTCCCTCGGTTTCGGGGCCATCTGCGGGGACCAATGGTTTGCGGGTCCTTGGCCCACGCAGGTCTCTTCTGACCAGGAGGCCGCCAAGTCCTCTGCCTTACTCGAGGTATACCCCATCGTAGCAGCTGCTTGCATCTGGGGGCAGTCATGGAGTGACAAGCCGGTGTGCTTCATGACAGACAACCAAGCAGTTGTCGACATCCTCGCCAGGGGTAGGTCCAGCTCCCCCAAGGTCATGCGTCTAGTTCGCAAGCTCACCTGGCTGTCCTTACAACACAATTTCCGTATCATCTGCAGGCACATTGAGGGCAAGAAAAACACTGCAGCCGATGCCCTGCCCCGTTTAAACTTTAATTTGTTTTTTTCAGATCATGCCGGGAGCACAGAGAGTCGGGATCACCCCTCCAGGGTTCGAAGCCTTGATCATGGACTAGATAAGTACATCTCCGCAGCCCATGGTCTCATCCGCAAGTCGCTCTCAGCCAATACTGCCCGAAACTATTTAACGGGGTGGAACACCTTCAGACGGTTTTCACACCTTCACCCCAGGGGGGATAGGGACAAAGTCTCCTTCGTCCTGGCCTTCCTGGCTTACTGCCACAAGGAACTACGGCTATCCCACAATACCATCAGACTTTACCTAGCAGGGATCCAGCACCACCACATGATCAGTCACCCCAGTCACACCTCCTTTTTTTCCTCCCAGGCGGTCAAGGCAGTCCTGAGGGGCATCAAGAAGCTCTCTCCTCTATCCGCTCCCACCAGGCAACCGGTCACAGGGGACATTTTTCAAAAAAATTCTGCCGCCCTAGATGGTAGTCCTTTTGGCCCATTTAAAAGCTTGGTCCTCAAAGCTGCCCTCTACCTCAGCTTCTATGGGTTCCTCAGGCCTGGGGAGTTCTGCTGCACCTCTGCATGAAACTTAGGGCCAGCAATCAGTCACCGCAGTCTCGACCACTTCATTTTCTTCCTTCCTTCCTCCAAAACCTCCCAAGTCGGTCCGCCAGTACAGATCGAGTACTTCAATTCGTTCAACCCTTGGTGCCCTGTGACAGTGTTCAACCAGCTGCTCTCCACTCTCCGTGACAGAACTCCCGACAGCCCCTTACTGCCTTTTCCCGTGCTCTCACTGACTTCTGCGCAGTTCATCAAACACATCCGCTCCTTAGCTTCGGGTCTAGGTTTTCACGCCGCCTCCATATCCGGGCATTCTTTCCGAATCGGGGCCGCGTCCGCAGCTTCCAAACACGGCGTTCCCGCTCACGTCATACGGAAGATGGTGGCAGTCTTCGTGTTTTCCCGTTACGTCCCCCATCCACGGGCCGAGATCGCCAAGGCCTTCTCCAGTTTGGTTCTGTAATTCCTCAACTAATAAACTGCCTAAATCCTTGTTTTGCCCCCTTTTCTGGCTCACCCGCGTTACATGGCTAAAGGCACACCACTAGCCAAGTTAGGTTCCACATCTCCAGTTCTCCACCTTCGGCCAGCGCTCCCCCCGGAGCCTTGACCACAAGTACAGCAGGCTGGTTTTCCAGCCTGCATTTGTGGGAGGGGCATAGGGTACTTAACCATCCTCGCAGCCTCCATCAGGCGTCGGCATCGCGTGGTGCCCCACCCTACCCTCCCTCATCTCCAGTCTCGCTCCAAACTCAGACTCCCTGGGTTAGCCCCCTTTTCTGGCTCACCCGCGTTACATGGCTAAAGGCACACCACTAGCCAAGTTAGGTTCCACATCTCCAGTTCTCCACCTTCGGCCAGCGCTCCCCCCAGAGCCTTGACCACAAATATATATATATATATATATATATATATTTTTTTTTTTATATATATTTCTGATATTCTCAGTTTGTATTGGACACATTACCTGCTTGGTAGTGAAACAGTAAGGGCTCGTTCACACGACCGTGTGAAGCCCGTGCCCTTATTGCGGACCGCATTTGCGGATCTGCAATACACGGGTCCCGTTCCGTGGCAATTAATTTCAATGGGTCCGCAAATCCGGAAATGTGGAACGGAACCACGGAACGGAACACTACGGAAGCACTACGGAGTGCTTTCTGAGGTTCCATTCCGTGCTTCCGCACCGCAAAAAGATAGAGGTTGCTCTATCTTTTTGCGGAAAGGAGGGATCGCAGACTCATTCAAGTGAAAGGGTCTGCAATCTCTATGCGGCTGCAACACAGCAGGTGCCCATGCTTAACGGACCAAAATTTGTGGTCCACAGCACGAGCATGGGCTTCACAAGGTCGTGTGAACAAGCCCTTACTGGAAAAGGGGAGTGTTTTCCCAGTCAGGCGTGTGAGAGAGGTTTTAATTTTTAGAAGTAGGCCTTGATGAAGAATCTTTCAATCTGAAATGCGTTGCTGATTTACATGCTGTGATCCATACAGTATTATAATTTTTTTTAACTTTTTGAAAATAAAGAAGATATTTTATTGGAATCCATTGTTGTGCTGGGATCAGTTGTTTTTTGTACTGAAAAGCTTCTCCAGTCCACCCGTGCTCTGGGATATATTCATTGTACGTGAAAGTGAGCTGGACTTTCTTCTTTTATACCTAAGACATTTATGAATGAATTGCTAGCCGCCTGGAATAAAGGTTCACATGAGTGTTACCACTTGGGGACATATTCCTACACAGTCTAATATTCACTGATTGAATAGTGTCAGACTGTGCAGGGATGCACCTCCAGTTGGACCTGCTGGGAATATATTGCATTTAATTTTTAATGACTCAGTACTGCTAATTTGGCTGCACTGCAGAGTGATGAGCCACAGACTAGCCTCCGCACCCCACTGTTCAGCCTGCAGCAGCTGTGCCCACTACATGTCTAGTCAATTTGTCACTCAGTGTCTAAACCCATTACTGACAGTCTACAGGCTCTTCCCTCACCATCTCCAGAGTGCAATAAACAGCTGGAATCAAGAAGCACATCCAAACAGACATGTATCTAATCCTATTATGTACGATACAGCTGGCTGTGCCTAATATATAGCCTGTTGTGTGCAATATAGCCCGCTGAGCTGTGTATCTAATCCCATCTTGTATGATACTGTCTGTTCTGTATCTAAGCTTATCATGTCAGATACTGTGTGCTGTGCCTCTATATCTAAATATATCATTCGTAATACGGTCTACTCTTCCTGTATCTTCCTATCTTGTATGATTGTAGGCTCAGCCTGATGCGCCACGGACTCCTGGCAAAGGCTTCATTGAGCGAAGTGCGCATGTGCATCAGGCCCGCGCATGCGCACTTCGCTCGACGAAGCCAC
The DNA here is from genome assembly GCF_014858855.1 of Bufo gargarizans. NCBI lineage: Eukaryota > Metazoa > Chordata > Amphibia > Anura > Bufonidae > Bufo > Bufo gargarizans. The sequence goes on along the minus strand of NC_058081.1, from coordinate 95,895,320 downwards.
TGCCAGGAGTCTGCGGCGCATCTGGCTGAGCCTAGTGCGCAGGCGCGGGATCTGGCAGAGGGACGGGTAGGATTGCGGAGTCGGCGCTGAGCTGTAGAAGGCGGCGCAGAAGACAGCGAAGGTGGCGCTGGGCACCGGACAGTGAGGGGTGCGGCCGGGCACCCTGTATTAACGGACCTCCCCTTGGGCACCTTAAGTGAGTGATTGACAGGTTATAAAAAACTTTTTTTGGGCAAATAGAGCCAGAGTGAAGCTTAATAAGGCCAGTTTAGGATTATTTTTATTACTCCGGACATGAGCATATGTTTAGGTTATAGGGGTAAAATCTCATGACAGAATCCCTTTAAGGGGTGTTTATGTGTGTGTGTGTAAGTGGGGGGGGGGGGTCACAGTTAAAATGCATGCTGCTGGGTATGCTCCGGCTCCTTCTGGCAGCGATCGGAGGAGCCGGAGGTGGTATTCAGCAGCCCCTGTCATAGAGAAAGAGAGAAGGCTGCTGCGTAGTGTTTCCCATGGAACCCCTGCCTGTATCAGGGCTCAATAGGTAACTGGAGTCTATGAGAATAGCAATATTATTATAAATTTTATTATTATTATTATTAAAGCACCATTCATTCCATAGCACTATACATATGGAAGATGGTATACATACATAATACATTGCTTATAAGAATTTTGCTTGTTATAGTTCCCTATGGGAACTATAAAAAAAGTAAATATATATATATATATATATATATATATATATATATATACATATAAAATCAAATTAACTCTCTTTCCCCCCAAAAAATAAAAAATTAATAAAATAAAATATCCATCATGGGTATTGCCATGTGCATAAACTTCCATACTATAAAAACATTAAAAATATTTTCCCCATAATGAAAAAGGGCAAATGGTTTTTGGTCAATTCATTTTCCACAAAAAAATACAAATAAAAAGCGATCCAAAAGACGTACACAGCCCAGAATGGTATCACTGAAAAGTACAAATCATCCGCAAAAAAAAAAGAACACTCACACAGCTCTGTACACTTAACTTCAAAAAAGTTATAAGGTCATAATATGGCGACGAAAAAAAAACGGATTTTTTTCCCAAGGTTTTTATTATTTTATCAGTATCAAAACGCAAGTAAAACTGTACATATAAGTTATCACCAGATTCATACTGACACGTTGAAAGAAAGTTACTGATCAGTTTTATCACACGTCGAATGTCGTAAATAAAAAAAAAAGCATAAGGCCTCTTTCACACGACTGTATGGCTTTTTCAGTGTTTTGCGGTCCGTTTAGCATGGATTTGTTGTTCCGTTTTTTGTTTCCGTTGTGTTTCCATTTCCGTCCCGTTTTTCTGTATGGCATATATAGTATACAGTAATTACATAGAAAAAATTGGGCTGGGCATAACATTTTCAATAGATGGTTCCGCAAAAACGGAACAGATACAAAAGACATACAGATGCATTTCCGTATGTGTTCCGTTTTTTGGCGGACCCATTGACTTGAATGGAGCCACGGAAAGTGATTTGCGGGCAATAATAGGACATGTTCTATTTTTCAATGGAACGGAAATACGGAAACAGAATGCATACGAAGTACATTCTGGTTTTTTTTGCGGAACCATTGAAATGAATGGTTACGTATACTGTAAAAAACGTCCCGTAAATGAAAAAAGAAAAAAAAAAAAACGGTCATGTGAAAGAGGCCTGAAACTGTGGTGGAATAGATTTTTTTTTTCCCCCAATTAAACCCCATTTAGAATTTTCCTGCTTCTCACTGCATCATGTGCAATATTAAATGGTTGTGTTGGAAAGTACGACTTTTCCAGCAAAAAAAACAAGCTCTCATGTGTCTATATGAATGGAAAAATAAAAATGTTATGACTCTGGAAAGACAGCTATAACACCATCACATACAAATATAGCACTATCACATGACCCATATTAGCCAATAGAAGCTCAGAGATCTTTCACTCATATCCTAACAGAAGTACACACTGTCACATGACCCTTGCAGGTCCTTTAATCTTGATATGCACACAATTTTACACTAGGTGTCCATAACTAGTCTTGGGCGCGAATATTCAAATCGTGAATTGTAATCGCGAATATCGCCACTTCGAGAATTCGCTACATATATTCGTATTCTCGAATATTCTAGATTTTTTTTTTTTCATCAGTAACCTCCCTTCTTGCTTGTGGGCCAATGAGAAGGCTGCAATGTCTTTGTCAGAGCTTAGCAACATCCCTAGCAACGAATAGGAATGTTGCCTACCCCTTTACTATATAAGAACCTCTCGAGCAGCCATTTTCTGTAGTTTTATGGAGTTCTGACAGAGACAGCAGTGTCATTGCTGTGCTCTGTGATTTACTGCTTAATTTCATTAGATAGTTAGTGAGAGTTAGTCAGTGTAGGTTAGATAGTGATATAGTGTAGCTGATAGGTTCTGCTGTCCATACATACATGCTACATACATAGTGCTGTGATGTCACAACAATACTTAGTGCACCAATCAGTAATAACAGGCCACTGTAGAGGTCACTGTTAGGAGGCGGGATGCTGTGGAGGTCACTGTTAGGAGGCGGGATGATGTGAAGGTCACTGTTAGGAGGCGGGATTCTGTGGAGGTCACTGTTAGGAGGCGGGATGCTGTGGAGGTCACTGTTAAGGGGATGTGCCATTGTTAAAGTCATTGAAAAGGGAGTGGGCCTTTATGGAGGCCACATTTTAAGAGGACAGGGCACTGTGGGGGTTACTGTTAAAGAGGACCTTTCACCGATTATGACACTGTGAACTAAGAATACAGACATGGAGAGCGGCGCCCGGGGATCTCACTGCACTTACTATTATCCCCGGGCGCCGCTCCGTTCTCCTGCTATGCCCTCCAGTATCTCCGGCCACTAAGTTATAGTAGGTGGAGATTTCAGTCACTAAGTTATGGTAGGCGGAGTCTGCCCTTGTTCTGCTCTAGCGCTGGCCAATCGCAGTGCAGAGCTCACAGCCTGGGAGGTTATTTTCTCCCAGGCTGTGAGCTCTGCAATGTGATAGGACAGCGCTAGAGCAGAACAAGGACAGACTCCGCCTACCATAACTTAGTGACCAGAGATACCGGAGGGCATAGCAGGAGAACGGAGCGGCGCCCGAGGATAATAGTAAGTGCAATGAGATCCCAGGGCGCCGTTCTATATGTCTGTATTCTTAGTTCACAGTGTAATAATCGGTGAAAGGTCCTCTTTAAGCGGGAGGGCCACTGTGGATGTCACTGTTAATAAGAGGGTGGGGTGCTGTGGAGGTCACTTATGGGGGGCACTGTGGATATCTTTTAACCACACACACATAAACATTAAATGAAACAGTCGAAATAGACCTCTGCAAAAAAAAATATATATCAATTGTAGGTGAATGAATATGAGTGAACCCATCAGACAAGCATATATTCATTTTTATCCACAAAAATGTTAAGCCTCAGTTATTGAACTACATCTCCCAGCAGGATCCGTCTGCATGACAGCAGCAGTATATAGGTGACAGGTGTGCAGACATTGGATAGTTAGGTCTTGATATAGAACTGCACTTATTGTCATTTATCATTTCTCTTTTCTGTCACCGGGAGCCTTTTGCGTTCCATCATTACCTAGCTGCAAATATTCAATTAAATTTTGATAATGACAGCATGTTGACATGGTTAAACACACACAAGCTAGAGAAATGGCTTTGAAGTGTTCACAGCTGAGCCCAGGAATCGCAGTCAGCCTTGTCAGACCTAGAATATCTTTACATATCAACAATGTTACAGCAGCCATGGGGAATACTATCATTTTTCACAATAAATGTTGAAGAAGGCGAGAAGGAAAGCGAGAGGCAGCAGAAGCTGCAATCCTTAAACATGAATAAATTAACAAAAGACATAGAAGTAAAGTGCACTCCACAAGTGACAGCAGCACAGAGCAGATGCTCCAAGGCACTAGATCCCAAATGTAGGATTAAGCCCCCCTGGCACTTGAGAATAAAAGTGGGCCTGAGGGGTAGTTTTAAACATTACATAAAACGATGGAGAATAGACACTGTTAGACGGGATGTTAATACAATGTCAGATTGTTTTATAGTCAATCTGTTATTTAATACTAAGGGCTCATGCACACAAACGTATCCGTTCCGTGTTTTGTGTGGACCGTATGCGTAACCATTCATTTCAATGGGTCTGCAAAAAAAATTGAAGGTACTCCATGCGCAATCCGTTTCCGTATGTCCGTATTTCCGTTCCGCCAAAAAATAGAACATGTCCTATTATTGTCCGTTTATGGACAAGGATAGGAATGTTTTATTAAGGGCCAGCTGTTCCGTTCCGCAAAATACACCCATGTGCACACAGACTTCATCCGTATTTTTTGTGGATCCATTTTTTGCGGACCGCAAAATACAAACGGTCGTGTGCATGAGGCCTAATAGTGTTATACAATAAGGACTTTTAGTCCAATATCAATGGGACCAAAATAGATGCTGGATTATGAGATATTTAGCACATTATAAAGGTAATGAAACTCATTAGTAAAAGTAGAGAACCCATAGGAAAAAGACTAGTGTTGGGGGATGCTCGAGTCTCCTCTCTGAACGTTTGTTGGCTGCTAAGCAGCCAATGAACGTGAGGGGAAGTACTGGCACTCACTGCAATGCCGTAGCCATGTTGGTTACTGGCATAACAGTGATTGTATGGCCGGAATGCATCATCTGGTGCTATATAGCACCCGATGACACGTGGTTTGGCTCAGTCTTAGTCAGGGAGAGCTGCAGCAGAAGGGACAAATATTGTTTAGTGTTGAAAGATGTTAGAGACCCAAAAGTCCTTTTAAGGACTATTGTTTTATCTGGTTGCAATATATATTATTAGCGCAACCTGCACTAAATTGCATGCAATTGTTTGGCCGCTGTTGACAGTGACACAACCTCTGCTACATCTGTTGTGTTACATTTGCGCATCGTAAATATCTGTGACATTCAGCACAATTGTTTGGCCGCTGCGGAGAGCGACACTACCTGCGCTACATCTCCTGTATAACGCTTGTGCATCCTAAATATCTGTGACATTCAGTGTAATTTTATCTTAGCCTCTGGTGACAGCGACATTACGTGCACTACATCTCCGATATAACGTTTGCGCATCCTAAATATCTGTGACATTCAGTGTAATTTATTTGTGCATACACTTACAAAACCTGCGCTACTCTACGTGTGACATACTTGCAAGCATATATACTATTTAATATGCTCAAGGTGAGCAGTAAGGGATGGGGAAGTGGCCGTGCTGCTGATGGTGCACGCAGAGGTTGTGGTCCTGGGCGCGGTGAAATTGTGCCTGCTGCCAGAGCACAAGAAACACACTCATCCACGATACCTATCTTCATGCCCCAGTTTGCAGGGCGGCGCAGGACACCACTCTCAAAGTCACACCAGTACGACCAGGTGGTCGGTTGGATTACAGCAGATAATGCTTCCAGTCAGCTAAGCACCACCCTGTCTTCCCCAAAGTCCAGTCTCAGTAGCCAATAGTCTGGTCAACAGAATCCTCACCCTGATCCTCCTTCCTCCCACCATGGAGAGTCTTGGCAAACAAGTGATCCCACACTCGGATATTCCGAGGAGCTCTTTTTAGCATCATTCCTTGATTTGGGCCTTTCGCCAAAACCCGCTTGAAGAGGGACATGAGGAGATCTTGTGCACTGATTCCCAAACTCTGGAGCACCCACAGTCAGAAGAAGATGATGGTGGGGAATAGCAATTAGTGTTTCACAAGGTGGATGATGATGATGAGACACAGTTGCCAATAAGTCAATGGCAATTAGTGTCTCGAGAGATTGATGATGAGGATGAGACACAGTAGTCAATAAGTGAGGTTCTTTTTAGGTCAATGAGTCATGAGGATAACCAGAGTGAGGAAGTGGAAGAGGAAGTGGTGGACGATGAAATCACTGACCCAACCTGGGAAGGTGGCAAGCCGAGCGAGGACAGCAGTACAGAAGGGAAGGGATCTGCAGCAACGCAACAGGCTAGAAGAGGTAGTGGGGTGGCAAAAGGGAGAAGGCGGGCCACACCAAACAGGCCCGCAACTGTTCCCCGGAGCACTCCCTTGCGGCAATCTCCTTTGCCAAGGGGTAGGTGTTCCGTAGCCTGGCCCTTTTTTGAGGAAAGTGCGGACGATAAAATAATTGTCATTTGCAACCTGTGCCGTACCAAAATGAGCAGGGACATGAACACTAGCAAACTCACCACCACCAGCATGATCCGCCACATGGCAGCAAAGCACCCTTATAGTTGGTCCGAACCACTGGGTCCACAATTAGTGTCTGCGGGTCACACCACTGCCTCCTCCTCCCCTGTGTTACATGCTGGACAATCCCCTGTCCAGGAAGCAAGCCCGGATTCCTTCTGCCCTGCACCTGGACCTTTGCAAGCACCATCACCTAGAACATCCACTTCTGTGTCCCAGAACAGCGTACAGATGTCCATACCCCAGGCCTTTTAACGAAAGTGCAAATACCCAGCCACCCACCCACAGGCCATAGCACTAAATGCGCACCTTTCCAAATTGCTGGCCCTGGAAATGTTGCCATTTAAGCTTGTGGACACTGAGGCTTTCCGCAGCCGCCGCTATTTTTCCCGGTGTGCCATCCCCGCCTTACATCAGCATGTGTCCCATAACATCACCCGTGCCCTGACCATCACAGTTATTGGGAAGGTCCACTTAACGACTGACACATGGACAAGTGCTATTGGCCTAGGATGCTACATTTCACTGACAGCACACTGGGTGAACGTTGTCGAGGCCGGGAGTGAATTGTCATACTCTGGGATGGTACATGTGCTACCGACGCCAAGGATTAGTGGTTCAGTGGTTTCTCAATTTGCCTAAGCTACTGGTGAAAATGTGCCACGTGTGTGCCCATTTCCGAAAGTCAAATTTTGGAAGATGGTGAAGGAGTACGTAGCCGAACGTGTCAGCGTCCTCACTGATCCTTGTGTGACTTACAATTACTGGGTGTCCAAGCTGCACGGACTGGCGCTCTACGCCTTGGAGGTGCTGGCCTGCCCTGCCTCCATCCTTTTGTCAGAGCGGGTATTTAGTGCTGCTGTGGGCATAATAAATGATAAGCGTATCCGCCTGTCAACTGAAAATGCTGATAGGTTGACTCTAATCAAAATAAACAAGGCCTGGATTGCCCCCGACTTCTCTAATCCACCAGAGCAAAGCGGCTGAACATAAAGGCACTTTAAATGTGGCTTTTATGGTGTATTGAATACACTGTATTCCCATGTACCCCTTCCACCACAAAAAAGGGTATATGGTTCAATCTTCCTTTTCTCATCCTGCTCCTCCTCCTCCATCATATCAACATGCTTCTAATGTTTTAGAGGGTCAACTCAGCAGCAAACCCTCACCCCTAATGTTTTAGATGGTCAGATCAGCAGCAGGCCCTCGCCGCCAGTGATGGTCAGTTCGCAGTGTTCGCCAGCGAACACATGCGGGCTGCCATATTTAGTAAGGTAGACTCACCTGTCCGGCGATGCACAGGTAAGCCCTTACCTGTGCCTTTCCCGGGAGCCGGTCTGAAATCAAATGTAGTCACCGGGAGCAGGCAGTTCCGAGAACAGCCACCGGGAGCCTTCATCGGGCTGTTCTCGGAACTGCCTGCTCCCGGTGACTGCATTTGATTTCAGACAGGCTCCAGGCACAGGTAAGGGCTTGTGAAAATATAGATAAAAAACAGGCACTCACCAATTGGTATGTCTATAGTGGATATTTTATATTCATTAAAACATATAAAATATAGTATATGACTAAAAATATAAACAATATAATATACTGAGGTCCGGGATCCGCTTACATGGATAAATTCATAAATGGATAAACAGTATATACAAATCAGATTGTGCAAGAATTAATGATGTGATCTGGTATAACAGTGTCCTGTGACTGTAAAATATGATAAAATTAAATAAGTGTTCTGTGAAAAATAAGTGCAGTTCTCCTGTAAAGAAAGTCCTCCTCCAAAAATAAAAAATTTTGTGATAAGGATTTGTATAAAGACCTTGCAGTAGTTTGATATCTTCTTATAACTTTTTTGCATATAACATGTATCCAATGCTGTTGTTATAGAAAAGAAAGTCTTCCAATTGCAGCAGCATACAAGATCCACACTCGCAGTAGTATAAGGTATAAGTTAGTTTGTAACTCAAGATCGGGTTTGGTTATTGGGGCGTCCCCATATACCTGTGGGGGCTTACCTGTGCATCGCCGGACGGGTGAGTCTACCTTACTAAGATGGCAGCCCACATGTGTTCGCTGGCGAACACTGCAAACTGACCATCACTGCTCGCCGCTAATGTTTTAGAGCAGGGGTGCCAACCTGCGACTCCTTGCACCTTCATATGCGGCTCACAGGGGAGCGGGCAAGCTATTCCTGTACTAGGGATGTCGCTCGCAGGTATCAAAATATCAGCAGCACAGGGGAGAAGGAAGCACTTCCCCCCCTTCCCCCTGTGCTGCTCCCGCTGCCACCAATGAGAACACAGAGGGGAAGAGGAGGGGAGGGGCTGTGGCCACTACCACCAATGATGTTAACTCACTCATTTATTCAAATACAGGAGGCAGGTGATGGCTGCAGAATCATATAGCCCGCAGTCGACCTCTATAAGAGGTAGCTGAGATCCACTGCAGTTAAGCCCTTAGATGCCGCGTCATAGAGGCCATGTGTCGGCTATGTGATTCTGCCGGCACCCGCCTTCTGTATTTGTATTAAAGGTTAAAGGGGTTGTCGGGGTTCAGAGCTGAACCTGGACATACCTCCATTTTGACCCAGGCAGCCCTCCTGACTTGAGCATCAGAGCAGTTCATGCTCCGACGCTCTCCTTTGCCCTGTGCTAAATCGCGCAGGTCAAAGGCATTTTTAGGAGTTCCAGTGACGTACCGGGGCTCTCAATGGGGCTGCCAGGAAGCCCAGTGACATCACCGGCACTGATGGGCAGGCTTTAGCAAGGTTGTATGAGCTCAGGTAAGACCCCCAAATCTACATCAGACCCACAAAATAAGCCTCTTTAGTGTTCTCATAAGACACCAGAAATCAGACACCCCATGCTCACATCTCCCCTATGTCAAGTCACCCCCACACATATGATCTCAGAATGAGGGTGGGAGGGGTCATCTGTGCATGGGGTGTCATCTTAGCATGGGCGGTCATCTGAGCATGGGAGGTCATCTAAGCATAGGGCAGTCATCTAAGCATAGGGCAGTCATCTGAGCATAGGGAGGCCATCTGAGCATAGGGCGGCCATCTGAGCATGGGTGGTCATCTGAGCATAGGGCAGTCATCTGAGCATGGGCGGTCATCTGAGCATAGGCGGTCATCTGAGCATGAGGGTGTCATCTGTGCATGGGCAGTCATCTGAGAAATCTTGAAACACATTGTGAAAAACAAAGATTGCCACAAGTCTTACTAAAGCTGTCTATATTACAGGTAGGAAAGGTGGTTTAAATACACTTTTAAATGCAGTAATACTGTCGTGTGCACGCATATTTGTGTAAATGTATAGCTTGTGGCTGTGGCAGTCATAAGTTTTTTTGTTTTTTTCTGTCTCTTTGTGTCTGTAAGGTTGGCCACCTTTGTTTTAGAGGGTCAGCTGTGCAGCAGACCCTCACCCCTAATGTTTTAGATGGTTAGATCATCAGCAGGCCCTCGCCGCTAATGTTTTAGAGGGTCAGCTCAGCAGCAGACACTCACCCCTAATGTTTTAGATGGTAAGATCAGCAGCAGGCCCTCGTTTCTAATGTTTTAGAGGGTCACCAGCAGGCCCTTGCTACTAATGTTTTTGAGGGTCACAGCAGGCCATCAATCATAATTTTTCAAGGGTGTGTATGATGCGCTCCTTTATGTGTAATAAAGGGTGTATTGGAGTGACGGTTCCTTGTAATTTTTGGCAGCCCTTTCACTTAGTGCATAGGCTTTATGAGTGTAGAGTCCCACTAACTGAACAATTGTTCAGCAATGTGAATGAGGACCTCCTTTATGTGATATACAGGTTGTATCAGAGTGCCCCTTCCTTGTAATGTTTGGCAGCACTTGAACTTTATATACAAGTAAATAGACAGGAAAGAATGTTTCCTAACAATTTTTCCTCTAAAATCGTTTTCATCATTGGTTTTGTGCGTATTATTGTCAGTCTGTAAAAGTAGCGTACTACTCGGACAATATCATTCCCAGCAGTGACCTGGGAGTCCAAGATGCATCCAGACATCCTCCCCATGCTGTTTCCGAACCATTTCAGTGGTGTTTCCATCAATTTCTGACCTTTTCCTGTAAACAAGACACTCTCCCCTCTTCAGAACAGGGGGTGCCTGGTTTAATGCTCTGGTTCTCCCATTGACTTCCATTGTGCTCGGGTGCTCTGTAGAGCACCCGAGGAATCCAAAGTGTTCTACTCGAGTACCAGAGCACCCGAGCACTTTGGTGCTCTATCGACACTAAAAAAGACCAAATTAGGTATAATTTCACACATGCGAAAAAGAAATCCAACAGGCTGTCTCTGACAGAGAACAGCATGCTGGAGTTCTTTGGATCTAGCGTCACCGGATAGTTCCTATCTGGCTATAATGATATGCAGCCAGGATTTGGCTGGATAAAAAATATTGCATTCAGGGATTTTTGGCCTTCTGAATCCCAGTGTAACGGGGAGCTGGCGACGCGCTTCCCCTCTGCAGTGCAGCGGGCATCCAGCTAGTGAAGAGGAGCGAAGACGTGCAAGTAGGCAGGGACAGAGGCGGGGTAGAGTTTAGGGCTGCACTTATCCATCCCCTCTGTCGTGACAGAATCACAGGCCCACCTAAAACCATGGACCCTATTACGGATCATAGTCACGCTCAAATGGTACAGGATTTGGCAGAGAGGCTAAAGCAGCAGGAATTGCATCAAACCTTACCTGTAGCAATTTCCTTAGATCAAAATCTTGAACCTTATGTCAAACTGCCTGACCATTTTTCAGGGGATAAAAAGTATTTCCTGACATTTAAAGAAAGCTGCAAGCTTTATTTTCGTTTATGTCCACATTCTTCAGGCTCTGAACAACAAAGGGTAGGCATTGTTATCTCTTTGTTGCAGGGAGACCCGCAAGAATGGGCGTACTCTCTCCCCATGGATTCCACTTATCTAGCTAATGTTGAAGCATTTTTTCAGGTTTTAAGTGTACTGTACGATGAACCTGATAAGGCGGACGTAGCTGAGAGTCAATTAAGGTCTCTTAGTCAGGGAGACAGACCTGTGGAGGAATATTGTATCAAATTCCGGACATGGTGCATTTCCTCTGGTTGGAATGATCCAGCGCTTAGATGTCAGTTTCAGTTAGGGCTCTCAGAAGACTTGAAAGATATGTTGGTCAGTTATACCCCCCCCCCCCCCTGACAATTTAGAACAGACTATGACTCTAGCTGTTAAACTGGACCGACGAATTAGGGAAAGACAAAAAGAACAACTGACGTCTCCACTGGTGGTGGTCACACCCGACCCCTCACCCTAAAGAGTCCAATTGGAGAATCATCCAGAAGACCCCATCATCGGAATGACCAAGAGGGATCTGAGACGTCAAAGGGTTCCTGCTTCTACTGCGGAGAATCGGATCACTGGTTACGACAATGTCCTAAAGTTCCTCCTTCTGGTAAATCTCCACCTCCTGACGCCCAGAAGGAAGAGATATTTCCCAAGGTGGTTAAAGAGAAAGTGTTGTTGCCGGTGGTTGTTTATTTTGGTTCCTGTAAGGGCTTTGGGAAGGCATTTGTGGATTCTGGGTCTGCCGCAAATTTTATTGATCATAACTTTGTTCTTTCCCTTGGTGTGCCCATGTTGTCCCTTGCTAACCCTATTCATATGATTACTATCCATTCCACGTGGTTAGTGGGCAGGACAGTAGAATATTGTAGTCCGGAAGTAACCTGGTGTGGGAGTCTGTCATATGGAGTATACTTATTTCTTTATTCTAAAAAATTTACCCGTGGAGGTAGTTCTGGCTGCAGGTTCATAATCCAGTCATCAACTGGTCCACAGGTAAATTAGAGAAGTGGGGAGTGAAATATGATTCATATTGTCTACCTGTTAATCAGGCTGGAGTTTCTGCATAGTCAAATGTTAAAGCTGATGCCCTATTCCGGAGTTTTTGTGCCTTTCAGTCTCCTGATACTCCACCAGAACCTATTTTGCCGGCAGGAATCATTGTGGTTTCGGTCTCCTCCGATTTGATGACCGAGATCACTGCGGGACAACACTTGGCTCCAGTACAATCCCCTAAAGATAAGTTGTTTGTCCTTGGTGATTTTCGTCTCCGGCTGCTAGGTGAGTGCCACAATTCTGTTTTCAGTTGGCATCCAGGTATTAATGCCACCAAGGAACTAGTGTCCAGGTTTTACTGGTGGCCCTCTTTGTCTAGAGATATCCAGTCATATGTATCCCCCTGTGAAGTTTGTGCCAGGTCCAAGACTCCTAGGTCCCGTCCGATGGGTGAGTTAGGACCACTGCCCATCCCTAGTAGACCATGGTCTCACATTTCCATGGATTTTGTCACCGACCTTACTGGTTTCAGAGAGTAAATTAGTTGTGTGGGTAATCGTTGACAGATTTAGCAAAATGGTTCATTTCGTTCCTCTGGCAAAATTGCTAAGACTCTAGCTTCCCTGTTTGTGGATCACGTAATATGTTGAATGTAATTTTGGACAGAGGAGTTCAACTTTTTCTTCGGCCTTCCACCCGAAAACCAACGGTCAAACCTAACGTCTTTTAATCAGTCTCTTGAACAGTATTTGAGGCGTTAGGTCTCTGACCACAAACATCTTTGGATGAAACATTTGTCCTTGGCTGAATTTTCCATTAATAATCAGATGAACTTGTCTACTGGTAGGTCTCCTTTATTTTGTAATCTTGGGTTTCATCCACATTTTTACTCATTTTCACCGTCTTCCTCTCAGATTCCAGACGCCGATCTAGCCGCACAGTCTGGGCCCAGGATCAGTTGAACCTGAAAAAAGCCCAGGAGGTTAAAAAAATTAATTCTGACAAGAGGCGCTCTCGAGGGGTAGATTTTGGGTCGGGAGATAAGGTGTGGTTATCTACCAGGAATTTATCTCTGAAAGTACCTTTGGGTAAATTTGCACCTTAATTTATTGGTCCTTATGAAATCATTGATATCATTAATCCAGTGTCTTTTAAGTTACGGTTACCTGACTCATTTCGCATCCATAATGTTTTTCACAAAGCCCTACTCAAGAAGTATGTGTCTCCTGTATCTCCTGCACAGGAACCTCTGCCGCCAGTGGAGGTTGCCGGTCAACTAGAATTTGAGGTTTCTAGGATTATTGATGTGAGAAAGGTTTGTGCAATTCTTTGCAATATTTAGTTCACTGGAAAGGTTTCGGTCCCGAGGAAAGATCTTAGGTACCAGCGAGGAAAATGCATGCTACAAAGTTGGTGAGGAGATTTAATTTAGCTCACCCGGAAAAACTATCTCAAGTGAATATGGGTCCGGTGGCCTCTTGTGGTAGGGGGGGTACTGTAACGGGGAGCCGGAGATGCGCTTCCCATCTGCAGCGCCACCAGCATCTAGTTAGTGAAGAGGAGTGAGGACGCGGCCGGCATCCCCATCTCCATAGCAACCAGAGGGCGGGGAGGACCCGGCCGCACACGCTTCCTCGGCATGGCCGGCATCCTGCATCCCCTAGGCAACGAGCACGTGGGGAACTGAGCGTCGACATTAATGAGTTGGCGCCCAGCTGTTCAGAGTTGCAGGGGACTGGTCATGTGATGCTGGCCATGTCATATGACCCATCAGGAGGATCTATTTTAACAGGTAACCTGCTGGCCACAGATTGCCTGTGATTGGTCTTGCTACCCTCACTAGCAGTTTCCTATTGTGTATTTCTGTGTTCTTGGACCTCGGCTCTGTTTTTGACCTCGACCTTGTGACCTCCCTGGATTTGACTTGACCTCTTGGCTTCTGACTCCGGATTGTGTTTTGACCTTGTTATTGTATTGCTCCCTGTGTACCTGCGTGACCTCCTGGCTTTGACTTTGGCTTGCCTTACTCTGTTACGGTATTCCTCCTATCTTCTTAGGCCCCTGCACGTATCTAAGCGAGGGACTGCTGCCAAGTTGTACGCCGAAGGTTAGGACAGGCCGTGCAAGTAGGCAGGGACAGAGGTGGGGTGGAGTTTAGGGCTGCACTTATCCCTCCCCTCTGTTGTGACACCCAGCTGATATGCCAGGGAATTGCCAGATTCCTGGCACATCCCATTATATGCAAAGGGACACACAGCACTATCCGAATGCAGAGAACTCTCCTCAGAACATCACCGAAAGAGAAGACCTCATCGGCGCAGGCGCACTGAAGGAGTTCTGAGGAGACGAGCCTCCTCATCTCAGAGCGTCTGCGCCGAATGAACAGAGGCGCGCGATTTTTGAAATACTGACAGGGCCGGCTGGAGGAGGAGATCACGGCTGGCCCTGTCAATCAACACGGCGAGGGGGCGGTTTTCTGCTGCGGCTACCAGCAAGTAGACGCCCTACATGCTGGTAGAGACCGGATTTACATATTATAAAACTTCGTTTTCTAAAGAAACGGCCACATGAAAGTAAGTGACAAGATTATATTCTCCTATATCGCACTATAAGTAATGTAACTATCGCAAAAAAAAAAAAAAGACTTTTGTGGGGTGACAGAAGCCCTTTAACACAAAATGTGTAGGGATGAGCGAACTGATTCATCTTATCAGCAAGAGTTCTTCACCTATCAGGTGCTTTCCCCGTAGATGAAGAAGCACCCATCTGCTACTTGATGGACAGGGTCGGACCTCTCGTTCAGTCCTAATAATTTCATGCCTTCCACTTCCCCAATTAGCAGCTCAAATGTAGTGGTTCTGTTTCTACTACTGGAGCAGTGACTGTACATGCGCTGTGACACTTTGGCCCATGAACTGTCGCTGCTCTGGAAGCAGAAGTAGAGCCTCTGCACTTGCGCCAGGACTTGTTGCAGTTATGCAGGCGTGAGATTGTCAGGGTTGGACGAGAATCAAGCAGCAGGTGGGCTCTTTTTAACCGGCCAGAACTCTTGCATTAGTACTAGGGAATCGATTCACTCCTCTCTAGTACCAATACAATTTTCTTTTTTAGTCTCAGTCTTCTGCTTATGATCTTCCTGCTCCAGTCAATTATGTTACTCAGTTTTTTATACCTCTACCTTCATATATCTATGAACGTACAGTGTAACATAGTTCAGGAAAAAATAAACTTCACAGAGATACAATGTTCAGAAATAAGAAAAATGTTTGGATCAAATTTATACCAATTAAAAAGTGTTTTTGTATTATTAGAGAGTGACACTAAAATAACCACAAACACTTAGATTAATAAAAGGCAATGGTCACTGAGTCAAGTTCTCTCATTTACGTGATATTTGCCTGTAATAATTGTTACCTTGTGTTTGACTTCCTTCTCTTATTAAACTATTTGTTACTAATTATGTTAAACATAAACTGCTAATTATCACTTTCCACTTGCACTAATTATGTATGTCTTGAATTAATTTGCATTTGATTATATGGTCTGGCTACATTTTTAGGTTTATTTGTATTGATTTATTTCTTGAGGTGGGGGGGGAAGGCTATAAAACCTCTGCAGAACGATTTTTTTTTCTCCTTTGGACAGAGAATTTCTATTACAGATAATGGGCCATTACTGCAAGTACTTAATTTCCATGTGCCATTATTAGCCTCTAAATTGATGTTTAGCTTTCTGAGTGGCAAGCTGATCATATGTATATAAAATAGTATCTACTGTTTATATCAGCACCAAATACTTAAAGGGAACCTGTCAGGTTGAACATTGTGTATGAGCTGAAGGCAGCTGTAATGCCTGTATGTAGGGACAGACATGAACAGTGAGCCCTAACCTAGAACACAGTCCGCTTTATATACCTACTTGCAGTGCAAATGCAGTAGCAGGTCACAGTTGGTTGATAGTGATGAGCAGGAGGTGCCATATTCGATTTTGCGATATTTCGCGAATATTCGATTGAATATTTGTATTATATTCATCGAAATCGAATATTCGTAATTATTTAATTTATCGCGAATAATATGCGATTAAATTAATCGTGCAATTTTTTATTTATTTTTCCTGTATAAGGCAACGTTCCTATGACTATGGCTAGGCTAATATGTGTATTTTATGAATATTCTTAATATTCGTAATATTCTAAAAGACGAAGTTAGAGCAATATTAAGAATATTCGTAAAATACACATATAGATTGTAATTTATCTAATATAGTGCTATAATCTTTTTTTTGTCTATTTTTTTTGCCTCTTCTGAACTTCAGTTTTGGAAAATATATACACTATAAAAAAAAATACTATAGCACTATATTAGCTAAATTGCAGTCTATATGTGTATTTAACGAATTTTCGTAATATTGCTCTAACTTCGTCTTTTAGAATATTACGAATATTCTAAAAGACGAAGTTAGAGCAATATTACGAATATTCGTAAAATACACATATAGACTGTAATTTATGTGTACTGTTATTCCACTTTGGCATACTGCTCCCCGACAAGCGTCCCCGTAACCATGGGAACGCCTGTGCGTTAGAATATACCATCGGATCTGAGCTTTCACGATCTCAGGGAAAACTCAGATCCGATGGTATTTTCTAACCCACAAGCGGGGACAGGGACGCTTGTCGGGGAGGAGTATGCGAACAACTGTACAGATAGGAAAAAAATAATGCCAAAATTCTAAATAACGAATATATTCACTATATTGCTATGTATTCATTTTTTTAGAATATTGGTCATTTTATTTTCCATATGAAAACATGATTCCCCCCTGCTTAAGTTGCTTGTGGGTCAATGGCTTATTGACCCACAAGCAAGAAGCAGGGAGAAATCATATTCAGATGAAAAAAAACGAACAAATATTCGATTTCGCGAATATATAGAACTATATTCGAAATATTCGCGAAATCTCGAAGTTACGGTATTTGAGAAAAAAAATTGCAATTCAATATTCGCGCTCAACACTACTGGTCGACAGTGCCTATTAGGGATGAGCAAACTTGTGTTTTCAAGTTCGGCGTATGTTCCCCTACTGTTCCCCCGCTTACCGATGCAGTCCTGGGCTCTGTCAGGGTCTGTGCATTGCTTCTGAGGATTCCGCCCCACAGCTTCCACTCAGCCCTGGTCACTGCCTGTGTTCGCTTCATGTTTCACTGCTCTAAGGGCGGAGCCCAACACTCCCTGGGCTGGGTGGGTTAGGTGAGGTGACCTCGTTGACCAACCCTGGCTCTCCTCCAGGTATTTAAGTGGCTCTGCCCTCTTCCCAGACGCCTTAGTGTCAGGATCCTTGTCTTTTGCTAAAGAGACTTATAACCACTTGTGTTGCTGACTTGTACTTCGTTCCTGGACTCTGCTTATCGTCTGATCCATGCCTGCTTGCTTTGACTCTCCTCTTCCTGACCCAGATTGCCTGACCTGTATCTTTGCCACCTGCCCTGTACTGCACCGCATGACTACGCTTATACTTCAGGTACCTACTCAGGTACCTCCTGGTCTGCCTTACCAGCTGCCACTGACTCGGTGACTGCTCTGGAGTAGTCCCTGGCAACTACCCTAATGCCTCAAGTCTATTATCACCACCAAAGGCTCTAGTGAAAACCAGGTAGTTGCTTAGACACAAACCTCCAGAGAATAGCAAGTCAGTAGCACAGTGGGTTCACACTCGCTGATCTGTGACATTCGGGTTATCTAAGAATCCAGTTATGGATTTCGTTACCATGGACCATAACGGAATTCTATGACAGCATGCAGCACGGAAGTCTATATTAGATATTCTGTATTGCATTCCAGTCATAATAGAAGTCTATGCACTGCTTCCCGTCATTGTACCCCTCAAATGCCACGTTTATAGCTGATTGCGGCATCTGACAGCAATAATACAGTGTAAAATGTAAAAAAAAATTAAAATAAAATCATACTTACCCTCATCCATTTGATCGCAAAGAGCGGGCCACCACCATCTTGATTGTAGATCCAGCAAAATCTCTTGCAGCCCATGAAGACATCATCACGTCGGCTGGAATGGTGATGTCATGTGCCACCGTGCACGGGATTTTGCAAGATGATGGCCGTCTCTTCACCTGAAGGCAGCAACGGCAATCAAATAAGTATGATTACCACGGCAGGGATGGCCACGCTGAGCGGTCTGCAGAAAATATTCTAGGAGTGAGCAACCCCTATAATATTGTAGTAAAGCTTTTCCAACATGTGTCTATACTTATACTGTACATCTAAGACTTGATATTGCTAATCCTTAAACTTATTTATGAATGTAGATTCTGAACAGTGCACATTATATACATGAATTGTAAACTGAAAAAAGTGGCATAACTATAGGGGTGTAGAAATAACAGTTTCCCCTGAATATAAACAGGGACCAAAGGCTTAGCTGGTACAGAAGAAGGCACTCGTATGCACTTGGGCAATCAAAACAGGTTGTGCCCTGTCACATTTGTTGCATAGGGCACTGGAGCTTCAAGTAATGCTTCTGATTCCAATATGTAGCACCCCAGGGAGGGCACTAGCATTCCTTCACCCTGTTACTGTCTCTAATGGCTAACAAATAATGTGATCTGTGTATTTGATTCCAGGTCCTTTGATATTGTACCTTAATAACATTGCTATGTAACTAATGTATTGTTATTTCATGCACTGTGCCTGGTTGTCCAGCAGGTGGCAGTGTATCTAGCAGAGAAATATCTGTAGAAAGAAGGGAACCAGGGCCGGTGCCACCCAAAGTAGGCCACTGCGTAGAGCACACTCTTGCTAGGGGCACCAGCGGTGGCCTACTTTGCTTATGGGTGGCGCTAACTCTGATGCTGGAGCCGGCCCTGCATGTAAATCCTTCTCTCCTCAGCAGTACACATGTATAGACAAGCTCACTGCTCTCTGGAGGCTCCGCCCCTTCCTGTGACATCACACCTCCCAGAATCACATGACCAGTGAAGGAGTGAAGGGTAAGTGACCAGAGATCCTGTCCTGTGTACTGGACCTGTGACTACAACCCCCATAATGCTTCAGGATCAGCCCCAGATGTCATTATAGAGTTAAACAGAAGGGGCAAATAGAAAGAGAGCAGTGCGTGTGCAGGCAGCAGGGGGAGCAGTGTGTGTGTCTGCAGGCAGCAGGGGGAGCAGTGCGTGTGTGTGCAGGCAGCAGGGGGAGCAGTGTGTTTGTGCAGGCAGCAGGGGAAGCAGTGTGTGTGTGTGCAGGCAGCAGGGGGAGCAGTGTGTGTGTGTGCAGGCAGCAGGGGGAGCAGTGTGTGTGGGCAGGCAGCGGGGAGAGCAGTGTGTGTGAAGGCAGCACGGAGAGCAGTGTATGTCTTCAGGCAGCAGGGAAAGCAGACAGATTTCTCACTGGACTCGGGGCAGCTGATGCTCCCGCACTATGCGGGAGCATCAGCTGCCCCAAGTCCAGGGAGAGAGCTGTGACATCACCGTCAGAGTCCAGAGCACAGAGTGAGAGGCGGAGCTGGGAGACGAGCTGCTGCAGGACACATGTTACGACAAGAACTGGGTAGAGATGTCGCGAACATAAAATTTTCCGTTCGCGGACGGCGAACGCGAATTTCTGCAAATGTTCGCGAATGGGCGAACCGGGCGAACCACCATTGACTTCAATAGGCAGGCAGGGACTTTTTCTAGCCACAGTAGTGATGGAAAAATTGTTTCAAGGGGACTAACACCTAAACTGTGGCATGCCGGAGGGGGATCCATGGCAAAACTTCCATGGAAAATTACATAGTTGACGCAGAGTTGGATTTTAATCCATAAAGGGCATTAATCACCTAACAATCCTAAATTTTTTTGAACAGCGTGGTTTAAAACATCCAGTGTGTGTATACGATCAGGTATGATGTTGTATCGATCAGGTAGTGTAAGGGTTACGGCCGCTTCACAGACATTGACAGACCAAACTCCCCTTTTAATGCACCTCAAACAACCGCAAACAGTCCACTTGGCCAACCGCAAACTTCCCATTTGCACAAGGTTGGATACCAAGCTAGCCATGTCCCGTTGATGTCATTGAAGGTTTCTTCCTCCACCCAGCCACGTACAACACCAAGGGTCCCCGAAAGATGAATTGAATAGATTTTTCGAATGGGGAGATGGTTAAAAAAACTCTGGCTCACTCCCCTTTGTTTGAATCCATGCCACGGTCACTGCCTCTGCGCTGTGCAATTTACTGTCACACCCGATATGAGTGATATTTTCTGTAGTACTATTCTCATCAGTTTAATCCCTGTTACGTGACATCCCCAATCTGGAGTCCATTTATTAAATTGATTTTTCGAACGGGGAGATGGTTAAAAAAATTCTGTCTCCCTCCCCTTTGTTTGAATCCACGCCACGGTCACTGCGTCTGCGCCGTGCAATTTACTGTCACACCCGATATGAGTGGTATTTTCTGTAGTACTATTCTCATCAGTTTAATCCCTGTTATGTCCCCTATCCGACACGAATTGATTAATTATTGTCGAATTAACGACATCCTGAAATAATTTTGTTCTGAGCTCTGTACTTGCTTTGTATTGGAATTGATGGGGATTTTTAAAATTGTCTGCATTATTTCTAATAAAAAAATCATAATAAAGTCTCTTAATAGTTTATTTTATGTATTAAAAACCCTTACAACTTAAAAAAAAAAAGAAAAATAATGTTTTTTCTATGAAAAATTATCCAGCCGATCGCTTTTAGTCTGATCATAATGAAGCAACGGCCTTAACTGGGGTGTGGTAACATTGCCAACACACTCATAGAGGTGATGATCGCTTCATTGTGATACGCAAGCCCCTTCACCACAACAAGGTACCGATCACGAAGGGGAATTGACACATGTATGTGCCTTTTTTTTTTTTGTTTTTGCAGCCACAGTGCAGCACTAGAGGCCAGAAAAATTAGGCACGTACACATGCCTGAAAAACTAGGTATTGTTGCAGCCGCTGCTGATGTTTTCCAGGCAGAAAGGTGACTAAAACATTGTGGCTTGAACCCTAGTTGGTGGCGGAGAATTCACGAAAGTCATCCGGTATGCAGACATTAAATACAGCAGCGTGGGGACCATTTTGAGGCCAAGGCATGTCATCAGGCCTTTTGTTAGTTAAACAGTATCCCCTACTGTCAGTCCCTTCGGGATCCATGCCTCATTCATCTTAATGAAGGTGAGGTAATCAACACTTTTTTGACCGAGGCGACTTCTTTTGTTAGTGACAATGCCTCCTGCTGCACTGAAGGTCCTTTCTGACAGGACACTTGAAGCGGGGCAGGCCAGAAGTTCTATCGCAAACTGGGATAGCTCAGGCCACAGGTCAAGCCTGCACACCCAGTAGTCAAGGGGTTCATCGCTCCTCAGAGTGTCGATATCTGCAGTTAAGGCGAGGTAGTCTGCTACATGTCGGTCGAGTTGTTCTCTAAGGCTAGATCCCGAAGGGCTGTGGCGATGTGTAGGACTGAAAAAGCTCTGCATGTCCTCCATTAACAACACATCTGTAAAGCGTCTTGTCCTTGCCGACGTGGTCGTGGTAGGAGGAGGATAACTTTCCCCTGTTAGATTCCCGTTGTGCTGTGACATCCCCCTTATAAGCTGTGTAAAGCATATTTTTTTGTTTGGTTTTGAACTGCTGCATCCTTTCTGACTTCCGATAATTTGGTAACATTTTCGCCACTTTCTGCTTATACCGGGGGTCTAGTAGCGTGGCCACCCAGTACAGGTCGTTCTCCTTCATCCTTTTTATACGAGGGTCCCTCAACAGACATAACAGCATGAAAGACCCCATTTGCACAAGGTTGGATGCCGAGCTACTCATTTCCCGTTCCTCCTCCTCACTGATGTCATTGACGGTCTGTTCTTCTCCCCAGCCACGTACAACACCACGGGTCCCAGATAGGTGACAACAACGAGCACCCTGGGATGCCTGCTGTGGTTGGTCTTCCTCCTCCTCAAAGCCACATTCCTCCTCTGACTCCTCTTCCTCATACTCCTCTTGCAGCGTTGCCGCAGGTCCGGCAAGCGATGATGACAAGGCTGTTTCTGGTGGTGATGGTGATCACAACTCTTCCTCTTCTCATCTACAGCCTGATCCAGCACTCTTTGCAGGGCATGCTCCAGGAAGAAAACAAATGGGATGAGGTCGCTGATGGTGCCTTCGGTGCGACTGACTAGGTTTGTCACCTCCTCAAAAGGACGCATGAGCCTACAGGCATTGCGCATGAGCGTCCAGTAACGTGGCAAAAAAATTCCCAGCTCCGCAAAGGCTGTCCTAGCACCCCGGTCATACAAATACTCGTTGACGGCTTTTTCTTGTTGGAGCAGGCGGTCGAACATTAGAAGTGTTGAATTCCAATGTGTTGGTCTGTCGCAAATCAAGCGCCTCACTGGCATGTTGTTTCGGCGCTGAATGTTTGAAAAGTGCGCCATGGCCGTGTAGGAACGCCTGAAATGGCCACACACCTTCCTGGCCTGCTTGAGGACGTCCTGTAAGCCTGGGTACTTAGACACAAAGCGTTGTACAATGAGATTCAACACATGTGCCATGCACGACACATGTGACAACTTGCCCAAATTCAATGCAGCCAACAAATTGCTTCCATTGTCCCACACCACTTTGCCAATCTCTAGTTGGTGCGGGGTCAGCCACTGATCCACCTGTGCGTTCAGGGCGGACAAGAGTGCTGGTCCGGTGTGGCTCTCTGCTTTCAGGCAAGTCAACGCCAAGACAGCGTGACACTTTTGTATCCGGGATGTAGAATAGCCCCTGGGGAGCTGGGGGGATTCAGTTGATGTGCAGCCAGACACCGCAGAAGAAGAGGACTCAGCCGAGGAGGTTATGGAAGAGGATGGAGTAGGAGGAGTAGAGGAGGTGGCAGTAGGCCTGCCTGCAAGTCGTGGCAGTGTCACCAACTCCGCTGCAGAGCCACGCATTCCATGCTTGGCAGCCGTCAGCAGGTTGACCCAATGCGCAGTGTAGGTGATATACCTGCCCTGACCGTGCTTTGCAGACCAGGTATCAGTGGTCAGATGGACCCTTGCCCCAACACTGTATGCCAGAGATGCCATGACTTCCTTTTCAATCACTGAGTAGATGTTTGGGATTGCCTTATTTGAAAAAAAAAATTGTCCGGGTACCTTCTACTGTGGTGTCCCAATAGCGACAAATTTTTTGAAGGCCTCAGACTCCACCAGCTGTTATGGTAAAAGCTGGCGGGCTAAGAGTTCCGTCAAGCCAGCTGTCAGACAACGGGCAAGGGGGTGACATTGGCTTCTTACGCTCAAACATTTCCTTTACAGACACCTGACTGTGGGCAAATGAGATGGAACTGCTGAAGGTGAGAGGCGGAGAGGCGGGTGGTTGAGAGGGGGCAAGGAAGACAGCAGTGGTTGATGTGGCTGAAGATGCTGGACCAGGAGGAGGATGGTGGCTTTGAGCTTGTGTGCTGCTTCTACTTGTCATCATGTGTTGATCCCATAGGTGTTTGTGATGTGCGATCTTGTGCCTTCGCAAAGCAGTTGTACCTAGGTGGGTGTTGGATTTCCCACAACTCAGTTTCTTTTGGCACAAGTTGCAAATGGCATCGCTGTTGTCAGAGGCAGATACACAAAAAAAATGCCACACTGCTGAGCTTTGCAATGACGGCATTCTGGTGGTGGCAACAGCATGCGTTGATTGGCGTGCTGTCTGGCTGACCCCGGGTGCCGATACATGCTGTCTGACTGTGCCACTAGCTCCTTGCGACGACCTCCCCCTGCTTCCAACTCGTCTCCTCCTTCTCTCTGTCTCCCCTTCTGAACTTTCCCCCTCTTCTTCTTCTCTTCGAGCATGCACCCACTGACACATCGTCATCATCAACCACTTCACTTGTATCTGACACCTCAGCAAAGGAAGCAGCAGCGGGTACAACATCATCATCATCATCACACTGTACGTCCATGTGTGTAATGCTGCCTGACTGAGACATATCCCTGTTATCTACATCCCCTGGCAATAATGGTTGCGCATCACTAATTTCATCCAACTGATGTGTAAATAACTCCTCTGAGGGATCAAGTGAAGCGGCTGTGGTGGCTGTGGTAGTAGTGGTGGTGGTGGCGGCAGGCGGGAGAGTGGTAACTTGAGAGCAGGTGACCAAAGCTGAGCTGGAGGAGGATGGTACGTCAAGGTTCTTAGCGGAAGCTGTTGAAGATTGGGTGTCCTGTGTAAGCCAGTCAACTATTTTCTCTGAATTTTTTGGGTTCAGGGTACGTGGCCTCTGAACACTGGACATTATGCCGGGGCCAGTGGAAATCACAGCACCATGACCACGACGGCCCCTGCGGGGTGGCCTGCCTCTGCCTGACATTTTTTTTTAGTTAAGTGGTTTATGCGTGCAAGGTACTGTGCCACCCTATATAAGTTGTGGTCAGTGGGCACAGTACAGTCTGTGTGGGCCTGACACACACGGGCTTGCAATTTGCAAAAGTGATAATATCACAGAATTTTTTTAAATAGATTTTTTTTTATCTACAAGGTATTTGAGTGAATGACACCCTGCAACGGTATGAGTGGAGGCCTAGCCAGTCGCCACAATACAGTCTGTGTTAGCCTGACACACACGGCCTTGCAATTTGCAAATGTGATTATATCACAGAAAACATTTTAATATAATTTTTTTTTATCTGCAAGGTATTTGAGTGAATGACACCCTGTAACGGTATGAGTGGAGGCCTTGCCAGTGGCCACAATACAGTCTGTGTGGGCCTGACACACACGGCCTGGCAATTTGCAAATGTGATTATATCACAGAAATTTTTTTAATAGAATTTTTTTTATCTGCAAGGTATTTGAGTGAATGACACCCTGTAACGGTATGAATGGAGGCCTAGCCGGTGGCCACAATACAGTTTGTGTGGGCCTGACACACACGGGCTTGCAATTAGCAAATGTGATTATATCACATACATTTTTTTAATATAATTTTTTTTATCTGCAAGGTATTTGAGTGAATGACACCCTGTAACGGTATGAGTGGAGGCCTAACCAGTGGCCACAATACAGTCTGTGTTGGCCTGACACACACGGCCTTGCAATTATATCACAGAAAATTTTTTATAGAATTTTTTTATCTGCAAGGTATTTGAGTGAATGACAGCCTGTAATGGTATGAATGGATGCCTAGCCACTAGCCAGTGGCCGCAATACAGTCTGTGTGGGCCTGACACACACGGGTTTGCAAATGTGATTATATCACAGAAAAATGTAAATATTATTTTTTTTATCTGCAAGGTATTTGAGTGAATTACACACTGTTACGGTATGAGTGGAGGCCTAGCCACTAGCCAGTGGCCACAATACAGTCTGTGTGGACCTGACACACACTGGCTTGCAAATGTGATTATGTCACAGAAAAATATTAAATAGAATTTTATTTTATCTGCGAGGTATTTTCTGTCACACCCTGTATGAATGGTGTGCACGTGCTGTCTGTGACTGAGCCTGCAGCCTCTCACACATGGGAAGCCAGGCAACTGCAATATATATATATATATATATATATATATATAAAAAAAAAAGTACACTGATGTACCAGCCCTGAAAAGGTCTTTTTGGGGTGCTGTCAGGACGCTGTCCTAACAGCAGATGAGTCTTTGGACACAGAACAATGCCCTAACGCTTTCCCTATTGAATCAGTAGCAGCAGCACTGTCCCTCCTCTCACTGAGAATGCAGCTTCCGAATGAATCTAAAATGGATGCTGTCCAGAAGGTGGGAGGGTCTGGGAGGGAGGGTCTGCTGCTGATTGGCTGGAATGTGTCTGCTGACTGTGAGGTACAGGGTCAAAGTTTACTCAATGATGATGTATAGGGGGCGGACCGAACATCGCATATGTTCGCCCGCAGCGGCGAACGCGAACAAGCAATGTTCGCCGGGAACTATTCGCCGGCGAACTATTCGGGGCATCACTAGAACCGGGCGCGGGCATGGCACCACTCACGTGACTACTGTGTGTATTGGGCCAGTCACGCTCCCACCCACAGGACTATCGGCACCGGGAGCCTCCAAACTTCTCTGTGGCGCAGTCAGCTGTGCAAGTTTTTCTGTCAAGGCTCTCTGCCGGTTGTGACTGAGGAGACTTATCCATCGCGCTGGGCAGTGGAGCCCTAGAGCCGCCATGGGGAAAGTGTTTACAAGTTGACTGCTGACTTTGGCTGGACTTTTGCCCGCTGTGGCGTTAGGACCTACTCCGGTAAGTGCAGGCTGTCAAGGGTTGGTGTCATTGCCAACCATAGGGATGCTACATCGGGCACAGTCTGGGAAGGTCGGCACGGTGCCATGTGCGGAGTTAGGGGAAGTTTCTATGTAGTCTCTTGGCTGGGCTCAGCCTCCTTGTGGACAGTTAACCATATGTATGCCTCTTCTTCACTCCATAGACACTAGTGAACATCAGCCGGTGTGTAAGTAACGGAGAGGTGCTGCTGTGCCATAGCCCGGGTGTAGTAAACAGGCACACATGGCACCTGGTCTGATCGGACAGTGAGCACACACTGTACATAGCACATGTAAGGCTGATGCCAGGGCTGAGTAGTGCCCTGCTACGTAGCAATCTTTGGCTCCGTGCAGCCTCAGTCTAAAGGTCCTCTTCTGCAGATTTTGCCACTTTTCCACAGCAGAAATTTCTGGGCGGCTATGTAATGGGACTGCTGTAGAATATCTAAAATTAGCTGGTCAAGTAAAATGTTGCATGCAACAATCATTAAATAAGTGGCACTGGCCAACAAAAAAGGGGCGGGTTAAAGGGCATGGCCAATGGGCGGAGCCAATGGGGGCGGCAAAATTAGCTTTTGCCTAGGGTGGCAAAAATCCTTGCAGCAGCCCTGAATGGAACCATTCCATTCTGTCCCTTTTGGGCAGAAGTGGGCTATTCCTGTTTCCTACCAAGGGAGAGGTTGAAGGAAGCAATAGTCAGTCGAGAGTGAAGTTGAGTCTTCCAAGAGAAGTAGCTTGCAAAGCACCCTGACTCCTTACAGTTTACAGACTGAGTATTACAAGGGGATAAAACGATCACCCCTGGGGGGCGGCGCACTGCAAATATACTATCTGTATTAATAAAAAATATAAACATGTAATTGTACCTGTCTCAGATTTTGGGAATTATTTTTCATGTACTTGAAGGACTTTTATCTAGAAGGATTTTAATTGTGTTACCCTGCAGTATCTGCAGCTCATTGTTTACCAGTTATCCCTATAAACAAGATGATAAACTGTTTGGAGACATATCAATAGCTGACGAGAGCATGATAAACTGGAGATGGCTGTGTTCTGTGAACAAAGGAAGGAGCCTGGCCCATCACTCCTGTCTGTCAGTTGGAATCCTCAGTCCTCAGCAAAGTTTTTTTCAGCTTAAATTCAGGAGATAGTCTGCATAGTGGCAAGGTGTTGATGGATTGCATATTATAAAGCATGCATTTGTTTATTTCTCTATTGATTGGCTTTGTGGAGGTGTCTGGGTCTGTGACACTCTAATAATCATTTTGCAAAACCTTATTTTTATTTTTTCTCCTAGCAGGAAATGTGTGTTTTGTACAGTGTGCACTTTAATACGGACCTGACAAATTCTGGATTGAGTTTCATTCCATGGGAAGATTTAGCATTTAATTATTGAGTGAACACGTACTAAATCAGTTGCTCTAAGAAATTAGTTAGCAGAAATTGATGTTTTTCTATCAGGCTTGTGGCCACTCATACAGCAGGTCGGAATTGGGAGAACACTGTGCATAAGGGTCAACCTCTCTAAATAATTTATAGGGGGCTTCCCCTCCTGTATTCCTTCAGTTTATGATTCAATCTTCTTTTGTGAGACACTCATTCTTATTGTATGACATCACTGTGCTTTTTATAACCCTACTGTGTTTCTTTTTTATGACAGTGCTTATTATACCTGTACTGGGACATTACTGTGTTTATTATCTCTGTACTGGGACATCATTGTGTGTATTGTCTCTGTACTGTGACATCACTGTGTGTATTATCTCTGTACTGTGACATCACTGTGTTTATTATATCTGCATTGTTTATTATATCTGTACCCAGGGTGTTGCTAGGTTAAAACATTCAGGGCCTGGGCCCCTGAAGTTTTGTCCCAAGCCCCAAATGTCCTGCCTGCCTGCTAGATACAACTGTATTGCCATCCTCGGGATGGCAATACTATTGAATCTAATGCACTGGAAGGGCTGAAGGACCTGAGAGGACATCACAGGTCATGTGACCAGTAAAACAGGCAGTGGTTGAGAAGGACTTGCAATGATGTCACCATTATGTGACCAGTGCCGGAGAGGACGGCAGTCAAGAGAAGTCCTGGGGGAAGAAGATGTGGTGATGTCTGTTACATGAGAAGAGGTAAGTGAAGGGAGAGGCAGAGGAATGCTGGGAGCTGTGGTTATTTAATTGGGACTGTATGTTAGTGCTGAAGGGAGAGATGCTATTTACATGGAACTGTGTTGGAGGTGTCTGGGGAGGGTGCCATGTTGGAGGGGGCTTGGGGAAGGAATAATGTTATTTACATGGGACTGAATATTGGAGGGAGCTGGGGCAGGGTTATGTTAATTTCATGGGATTGTATGTTGAAGGTGGCTGGTGGGAGGGAATTATGTTATTTACATGGGACTGAATGTTAAGGGGGTGATGTTTACATGGGATTGCATGTTGGAGGCAGATGGAGAGCGGGTGATGTTATTTACATGGAACTGTACATTGGAGGGGGCTGGAGAGATGGTGTGGTGTTAGTTACATGGGACTCTATGGCGGAGGGAGGGAAATAGTGTTATTTACATGGGACTTTGTTTTGAAGGGGGCAGGAAAGATGGTGTGATGTTATTTACATGGGACTGTATGGTAAAGGAAGGAATATAACTACAGGGGGCATTATAAATACTGGGGGCACTTCAGAGTGAGCATTATAACAGTAGGGGCAGCTTATTTCTATTAAGAGCACTATGGGGGCCTTATTACTACTGAGGAGTCTGTAAATAGCTTTATTACCAGTGGGGGAACAGTAGAGGCCTTATTTCTACTGGGAGCTCTGTGAGGGTATTATTAATACTGGAGGGCTCTTCTACTAATGGAGGCACTCTTGGGAGCGTTATCACAGTTGGAGGCATTGTAGGGGGCAGTATTACTAATGGGGGCATTCTTGGGGAGCATTATCACTGTTGGGGGCACTGTAGGGGACAGTATTACTAATCAGGACATTCTAGAAGGGAATTACTATTGGTGGGACTAGGAGGAGCAATATTGCTATGGGGAGGGGGACTATCTGGCACTAATTTTTCTTCAGGAGAGTATTTTGGGGTATTTGGGAGCACAGTGAGCAGCCAGATAACACTATGGGGACTTCAGGTTGGGGGATGATTATAGAAATGTAAGGAAGCTAAGATGTCCATGTGTCACACTCTGCAGAGAGAAGGCACGGCTGAATGAAGTTGTACGGACCAAATAGAGAAGATGATGACAGAGAAGATCTACATCGGAGGAGACATCATCTGGAGGCACTGGATGTGACAGGTATGTGCTGCTGTATAGAAAGTACAGCAAAATGCAGTGTGTGTTGGGTGGGGACAGGGGGGATAGGCGAACAGAGTGAACAGAGATGAAACGTGAATGAAATATTTTCATGTCTTCTGTATTTTGTACCCACTCCTGCTTTTGGCTACCAAATCGCAAACTAATTCTGATGGGACCATACAGGCCTTACAGCTGCTACACAGACAGGATCTGTTGTGTGTCTCATTTTTCCTTCCTTCTAAAAGATCAGAAGAAAGGTCAAATAAACGATGATGTCAACCAGCCCGATAGCCAAAATAGTGGACCAGTCACAAAGTGGAGAGGGTGGGAACAGCATGACAAGTCTACAGAGTGGCCCAAATGACATAGTGTGGAGGTGGCAGCAGCATGAGGAGACCACAGAGTTACAAGGTGACATAGTATAGAGGTGGCAGCAGCATCAGGAGGCCACAGAGGGGCAAGGTGACATAGTGTGGAGGTGGCAGCAGCATTAGGAGACCACAGAGTGGCAAGGTGACATAGTGTAGAGGTGACAGCAGCAGCATCAGAAGACCACAGAGTGACAAGGTAACTTAGTGTGGAGGTGGCAGCAGTATCAGGAGACCACAGAGTGGAAAGGTGAAATAGTTCGGATGTGGCAGCAGCATCAGGAGACCAGAGTGGCAAGGTGACATATTGTGGAGGTGGCAGTAGCATCAGGACACCACAGAGTAGCAAGATGACAGTGTGGAGGTGGCAGCACCAGCATGAGGAGGCCACAGAGTGGCAAGGTGACATAGTATGGAGGTGGCAGCAGCAGCATGAAGAGGCCACAGAGTGGCAAGGTGACAGTGTGGAGGTGGCAGCATCATCAGGAGACCACAGAGTGACCCAGTGACAGAGTGGGGAGGTGGGTGGCTCTAACGATACCTGCTGACAATATGTGTAAGAAGGAGCACTTGGCATCAGATGTGTTGTATCAGGCGGGTGGCAGCATCAGAATAGTAGCTGAGGCATGTAGCCAGAAGAAACCAGTCTCTTTTGTCAAGGTTTGGGTGAGGCAGCATTGATGATCAAATCTGAGGCATAAGGATCCATTGTGTGTCTCATTTTTCCTTAATTCTGACAGATCAGAAGAAATGTCAAATAAACAATGATTTCAACCAGGCCGAAAACCAAAATAGTGGATCAGTCACGAAGTGGGGAGGGTGAGAACAGAATGACAAGTCTACAGAGTGGCTCAATGACAGTGTGGAGGTGGCCCATAAAAAAAGATGGAGGCAGCATGTCCGGTACAAAAAGATCCCTTTATTGGGAGCCGCTCAAGTGAACAAACGTGCAGAGGATAGTGACGTTTCAGCTGACTCACAGCCTTTATCAAACACAATGTGTACTCTTAAAGATCATGCTTAAATACCATAAAACACACCCACTCTCATAGGAGTGGCCAATCACCCAGTTAGTGAAGTGCTGATGTCATCAAGGTGGATACAAATACACTCCTACATAGTGTCATAATATGCGCCCACTCTGGGCATATGATCCAACTCCACACATACCTTCATGGCGCACATCTTCCTAAGCGTCCTCCTGCAACCAGCGCGCATGTCCGGGGAGGCGGGGTCACGTCACCGCATGACCATCTCCGGGTCACCTGATCGCCAGCGACTCCGCCCATGCGATCATCACGTCAGCCCGGCTCCTCCCGAACCTCCTCCAACACGCGCACCGTTGCTAAGGACGCTAGTGGATCGATCCGTCCACCTCCCCGCAGTGAAGGCGATCAACCCACACCAGCGCGTCAGGGACCCCGGCGGAAGGACACTCCCCCAAGTGGTACGGTAACCATAGTGCACTCTCATGCCATCTGTTGATCACCTCACCCGTGTCGTCCGGCAAATTTGGGGACTGTCCAGGGGGGCGGAGTCTCCCAGTCTCCAGGCCACCAGCCAAAGTCACGACCAAAGTGACATCATGGCTCTGCCCCCGCTCTGTTCAGCCAACCCTGTGTTGTCAAGGACGCACCCGGGGCCTGACTCCGCCCGCATCACCGACGCGCATCTGGGGACCCACACGCCCACGACAGGGATTCAAGCAGGAACGAGCCACATTACAAATCAGTGCAACATGATGCAGTGTGGATTGGAAAATTAGGTGCATGTAAAATAGCAAAAAACAAAACAAAAATCAATAAAAATCACTATACAGATAGTAGATTCAAATGCAGAGGTCACTCGGATCATTTACACATTTCTCACATAAAAATCTAGATTCATCCCAAAGGGTTGGAGTGCTCTCATCTCAAAAATCCATTTGAGCTCTTTTTTGCGTAGGATCCGATCCTTGTCTCCCCCACGTCTCATTGGCCAACCGAATCAATGATTCGGAACCTGAGTTGGTTGACCGAGTGTCCACGCTCCAGGAAATGTTTCGCCACCGGTTTGTCAATCTGGGCCCTTCTGATGTTACTCTTGTGAGAGTTAATACGCTCCCGGGCTTCCATTGTGGTCTCACCTATATAGATGAGGCCACACGGGCACGTGATCATGTATATCACGTCCCGTGATCTGCATGTAAAGAAATTATTGATCTTATAGATCTTACCACTGTAGGGATGGGCAAAGGTATCCCCCTTCACCATGTTGCCGCAGTGGCAACAACCAAGGCAGGGAAAACATCCCAACTTCCTTGGTGCCAGATACCTCTGCCCATCCCCACGGGGATCCCCAACCTCAGTCCTTACCAGCTTGTTGCGTAGGTTGGCACCTCTCCTATATGCCATCATGGGGAAGCCTTCAAATTCATCTATCATAGGTAGCCCTTTCTGCAAGATGTGCCATTCTTTGCGTATGATACGAGCTATATCTCCACTGTTAGCTCCATATGTTGAGACAAACGGGATCCGTTTGTGGTCCCTAACCTTCTTCTTTCCCTGGAACGTGGACTCACGGCCAACCTCCCCAACCCCTTCTTCACCATTTCATCCACCCTCTTCTCAAACAGCTCGTCCCCTGATACCACCCGTCTCACCCTCAGCATCCTGGCTCCAGGGCAATGACTCCACCATCCGTCGTGGATGGTTACTCTTAAACTCCAATAAGTTATTTCTGTCTGTGGGTTTATGGAAAATATCTGTCTCGATTGTCCCATCCCTGAGATGTACCATCACATCCAAGAACTGTAGTGAGACTGGCGAAGCTGTCATAGTGAACCCCAATCCGGGTACCATGCTATTGAGAAACTGAAAGAACTGTTGTAGTTCATCATGAGAGCCCCCCCATACCACAAAGATGTCGTCGATGTAGCGCCACCAGTGACATCAAAGCAAAAGAGGGTAGATCTATAAATGAGTCTGTCCTCCACCTCGGCCATGAACATGTTGGAACCCATGGCCACACCACGTAATTGTTGGTAATAGGTGTCCCCAAAGCAGAAGTAGTTCCACCTCAGGACCACCTCTAGGAGGTGGAGGACAAACCCGGTGCCGGCCAGGGCCACATCGACGACATCTAATCCATATGTGTGTTCAATGGAGGTATATAACAAGACTACATCAAAACTGACGAGGAGAGGATCAGAGGGAAGGCTCAGATCCCTGAGTTTCAATAGAAAATGGCTGGTGTCCCTGATATAAGACGGGGTGCTGGTGGCATGGACACGCAACACCCTATCTAGGAATATGGCTATGTTGCTAAAAATCGATCCACAAACGGATCCCGTTTGTCTCAAAATATGGAGCTAACGGTGGAGATATAGGTCGTATCATACGCAAAGAATGGCACATCTTGCAGAAAGGGCTACCTATGATAGATGAATTTGAGGGCTTCCCCATGATGGCAAATAAGAGAGGTGCCAACCTACGCGACAAGCTGGTAAGGACTGAGGTTGGGGATCCCCGTGGGGATGGGCAGAGGTATCTGGCACCAAGGAAGTTGGGATGTTTTCCCTGCCTTGGTTGTTGCAACTGCGGTAACATGGTGAAGGGGGATACCTTTGCCCATCCCTACAGTGGTAAGACCTATAAGATCAATAATTTCTTTACATGCAGATCACGGGACGTGATATATATGATCACGTGCCCGTGTTGCCTCATCTATATAGGTGAGACCACAATGGAAGCCCGGGAGCGTATTAACTCGTAGTGGGCGTGTGGGTCCCCAGATGCTCGTCGGTGATGCGGGCGGAGTCAGGCCCCGGGTGCATCCTTGGCAACACAGGGTTGGCTGGGAGGAGCCATGATGTCACTTTGGTCGTGACTTCGGCTGGTGGCCTGGAGACTGGGAGACTCCGCCCCCCTGGACAGTCCCCGAATTTGCCGGACTGGCACGGGTGAGGTGATCAACAGATGGCATGAGAGTGCACTATGGTTACCGTACCACTTGGGGGAGTGTCCTTCCGCCGGGGTCCCTGACGCGCTGGTGTGGGTTGATCGCCTTCACTGCGGGAAGGTGGGCGGATCGATCCACTAGCGTCCCTAGCAACGGTGCGCGTGTTGGAGGAGGTTCGGGAGGAGCCGGGCTGACGTGATGATCGCATGGGCGGAGTCGCTAGCGATCAGTTGACCCGGAGATGGTCATGTGGTGATGTGACCCCGCCTCCCCGGACATGCGCGCTGGTTGCAGGAGGACGCTTAGGAAGATGTGCGCCATGAAGGTATGTGTGGAGTTGGATCATATGCCCAGAGTGGGCGCATATTATGACACTATGTAGGAGTGTATTTGTATCCACCTTGATGACATCAGCACTTCACTAACTGGGTGATTGGCCACTCCTATGAGAGTGGGTGTGTTTTATGGTATTTAAGCATGATCTTTTAAAGTACACATTGTGTTTGATAAAGGCTGTGAGTCAGCCGAAACGTCACTACCCTCTGCACGTTTGTTCACTTGAGCGGCTCCCAATAAAGGGATCTTTTTGTACTGGACATGCTGCCTCCATCTTCTTTTATGGGACTTGCTATATAGGAGCCCTGATGGATCTTGGACTCCAGGTAGGCTGCTGCATTCCGGGTGACCACGAGATCTGGTGAGTGCGATTCCACAACACTTTTTTACAGTGTGGAGGTGGCAGCAGCATGAGGAGACCACAGAGTGGCAAGGTGACATAGTGTAGAGGTGACAGCAGCAGCATCAGGAGAACACAGAGTGGCAAGGTGACATAGTGTGGAGGTGGCAGCATCATCAGGAAACCACAGAGTGGCAAGGTGACATAGTGTGGAGGTGGCAGCAGCATCAGGAAACCACAGACTGGTGGGTGAAAATCCTGGCAGATTCACGTCTGATTCATCTTGACAAAGGTCAGTCTCTCCACATTTTGGGTGGACAGGGGAGTTCTCCATGGGGTAACTTTGGCCCCCGCCGCACTAAACACCCGCTCTGATGCCACACTACTGGCCAGGCAGGACAGCTTTTCTACGGCAAACTCAGCCAGTTGTGGCTACAAATCCAGTTTGGCTGCCCATTAGTACAGTGGATCTTCAATGACGGCTGGCAGGGTGCACTCCAAGTATACCACCACCTGCTAGTTCAGGTTCTGCTCTATGTCTAGCTGCTGGTGAGTAGTTTCTTCACTATGCGGGTGAAGA
Organism: Bufo gargarizans; assembly: GCF_014858855.1. NCBI lineage: Eukaryota > Metazoa > Chordata > Amphibia > Anura > Bufonidae > Bufo > Bufo gargarizans. The sequence continues at coordinate 95,860,084 of NC_058081.1, read as the reverse complement.
AAGCTGCTCACCAGCGGCTCTAGACTCAGACTGCTACTGATGGAGCTGGATGGATGATGGCACAGATAGGCAGCGGCCAACTGACTACATAGGATGTGTTCATAGTAGTTCAGTTTGTTCTCCCTCTCAGCGGGTGTAAAAAAGGCCCCCATTTTGTACCGGTAGCAAGGGTCTAATATGGTGGAGAGCCAATAGTCATCCCTCTAACGAATGGTGACAATTTGGCTGTCATAATGCAAGTGAGCATGCATCGGCCATGTGCACAAGTGACTAGGAGGGACTCCCTGCCTCCATTCTCACTGCATACTGCCACGGTGTGTCTGGGTCATCTGCCTCATCTTCCTCATATCGCTATTGCTCCTCCGGCTGCTCCTGCTCCTTCTCTGCTTTCACCCGTGTAGAAAAAACACCCATTTCACTACACATTTCATGTGTTCAAAATGACCTCCTCTAGTTTAGCCCCCACAGGGCTCATGTGGCCGTGAGATATAGGTGCCACTTCTCCAGTCCCCTGACCGGACAGATTTACCAGCATCTTTTCCAGGATATTAATCAGTAGAATGACGTTGTTCATCTCGTAGTCCTGCCAACTGACAAATAGTGGCCTCCTCAAAGGGCACAAGCAAACAGCAGGTGTCAAGCATGAACTGCCACTGGCTAACACTGAAGTTACACAGGGGAGTACCTCATCAAGAAATCGTTTATGAACTCTGTTCGTACAGTCCGTCCAACATATGGAGGGTGGAAACGTTGACTATCAGCCTATGTTGGGGGAAGCATTTTGCCGCTGTAGCTCAAGCAGGGTCTGCTTGGCGGTGCACGAGTGGCTGAAGGGCATGCAAAGTTTCCTGGCCACTTTTAAGATGTCTTGCAGATAGATGGAAGACTTCAGACAACTCTTGACAACCATATTAAACACGTGTGCCATGCAGGGCGCATGGCTCAGCCCTTCCTGACGCAGCATAAACATCATGTTGTCGGTCACGATGGTTCAGATTTTGAGTTGTCGCAGAGAAAGACAGGATTCGATTTCTTAATGAAGGATGCCGAGCAGTTCCTCCCCTGTGCGACTCAGTTCGCCCAGGAAAACTAGGTGAAGAACAGTGTGACACCGTCGTGCCCTGCACATGTGGTATGCTGGTGGGGCACTGTGAATTGTACCTGCAGTGGAGGCTAAGGACAAGGTTGAGGATGAGGAGGTAGAGGTGGAAATTGTCGCAGGACCAACGGCGTGAGAATGTGAAGGCGGAAGCGGCGTCACCTGGCCAAGTTGCTGGTTTGGCTGGACAGGAACCACATTTACCCAGTGGGCCCTAAAGAACATATAATGTCCTTGATCATAGTTGCAGCTCCACAAGTCGGCGCTGCCATGCACTTTGGCAGACACTGACTGACCCACCTTCTGTTCTACATATGTGTACAGGGCTGGTACTGCCTTTTTGGCAAAAAAACAATAGCTTGGGACTCTCCACAAGCCATCAGTTCTCTGAAAGGTGCAGAGTCCACCACTTGGAAAGGGAGGGACCGCAGTACCAGCAACTTGGCCAGGAGTACATTCAGCTTATGCACCGTTGGATGAGTGCATGCATACTGTTGTCTCTTGGCAATCGCTTTGATGATCGATTGCTGATGGAATGAATGACGAGGAGTAGGAGCAGGTAGAATCAGAAGAAGCAGATGATGGGAAGGACAGACAGCTCCCTTCGGTTGAGGTGGTGGAGCCTTGACTGCCTTGACTGCCCGTGCGTGCCACTAGCTGATGCAGCAGTTGCAGCAGCAGGCTGGACCACAACATCGGAGCCAAGGTTCTCCCAGGCCACTTTATGGCAACTCTGCATATGTTGACGCAGGGCCGTGATGCCAACATTGGCACCCTGGCCACGCTTCACCTTCTGCCAACAGATTCGACAAATGGCCATTTTTACCTTCCCCGGCAGCTTAATAAAAAACTGCCACACCCCGAGTAGAGATGGCCTTGCGGTTTTCCGGGCCGTGGTTTCGAGGTGAACTTTGCGCATTCCTCGAACATGCGAACATATGGCGATGTCTGCCGGCGCCATATTCTTTTGCATTGCGCCGAACTTTGACCCATGACACATCCATCATGTGGGACAGGACAGCCAATTGAGACGTTTCAGCACACGGACCTTCCCCCCCACCCCCACCCTATCAAAGAACCCGATCTGGCAGCCATTTTACATTCTTTGTTTTGACAGTGTAGGGAGAGGTTGCTTTGTGGAGCAGGGACAGGCTATTAGGGACACCAAATGCTAGATAATAGGGCTGCAAAAGCCCTTTTAAGGACTGGTATAAGTGTGCTATAGATAGGTGTGATATACTGAGGGGTGTGATATACTTATGATATAATTTCTAACATAGGAAGTATATTATAGTGCATTTGCATTTTGCAGCAGTTGTGTGCTGTTCTGCAGTGATACCAAAGCTATATAGATGGACAAACGCTATTGGAACAACTAATTGCAATGGGTGTGATATACCTGTTGCCCCAAAACAACTGATTGAGGGGTGTGATATACCTTCTTCCACAAAATACTGATTGAGGGCTGCAACATACCTTTTGCCAAATAAACAGGGTGGTGTGGCAAAAAAAAATTGAGGGGTATGATTTACCTGCTTCCACAAAATACTGATTAAGGGGTATGATATACCTGCTTCCACAAAATATTGATTAAGGAGTTTGATATATATCTGCTTCCACAAAATACTGATTGAGAGCTGCGATATACCTGTTTCCACAAAATACTGATTAACGGGTTCAACATACCTGTTTCTACCAAATATTGATTGAGGCCTGCGATATATCTGCTTCCACAAAATACGGATTTAAGGGGTTCGATATACCTGTTTCCACCAAATATTGATTGAGGCCTATGATATACCTGCAGCTCTTTTGTTTTCTTTTCTCCTGGTTGCTTGGTTCCTCTGACATCTTTATTTTTTATGGTTATTTCTCTTTCCGCCATGTATGTGTGGTTTATGATCACAAACTTATCACGCCTTCCTAGTTTGGAACTTTCCAATCATTGTCAGATAGGCATGTACTTTGATAAGGAATGTGACATCATTTCATTACCCATAATGCACTTTTGCTAATGTTGCAATGTCACCTACTCATACCTAGGTGGCACTGTTGTATAAGCTATTTGCATCATCCTATAAAGGGTTAGCTATATAAGTCTGACTTAGACAGACCTCTAGGCATCTCTCTGAATGTTTCTCACACTGTTAATCTATGGGCGTAGAGTGAAAGGTGCGCCGTATTGTTTTTGGAAGCCAGATTTTGCTGGACTGTTTTTTGACACCATGTCCCATTTGAAGCCCCCCTGATGCACCCCTAGAGTAGAAACTCCAAAGAAAGTGACCCCATTTTAGAAACTACGGGATAGGGTGGCAGTTTTGTTGGTATTAGTTTATATGAACACATTTTTCATTAATAAATACCTAACTGTTTAGGTATTTAATACCAGCTGCTTCTAGGGCTTATCTTATCTCGGCCATAAAAAGGAGACAAGGAGGCCTCTTCTTAGACTGGTACATTCATGAACAGAATACACTAATGAGCAGTTACCTTTATACACAGTAACTTCACCATTAACGTATATTCCACTATGCATGAAGATTCATATAAGTTGGTGCATATAATCCAACATGGCTTCTTATAGGCAATCGATATCCACTACAACTGGAATATTTGAAAATAAATGTTTTGCACCTATAAAAAAGCACAACAAATTCCTCCTTATCAGCATATTCAATTTCGTTAATAAAAGGTGGACTAGGCTGTAATGCAATAAAGGGTTAAATTCTCCAAATCATTATGGATTGGGGTACACAAGTTTTAGCTTGGAATAAATGTATCACAACTAGGGATGATCGAACCCGAACTGTATAGTTCGGGTTCATACCGAATTTTGGGGTGTCCGTGACACGGACCCGAACCCGGACATTTTCGTAAAAGTCCGGGTTCGGGTTCGGTGTTCGTCGCTTTCTTGGCGCTTTTTGAAAGGCTGCAAAGCAGCCAATCAACAAGCGTCATACTACTTGCCCCAAGAGGCCGTCACAGCCATGCCTACTATTGGCATGGCTGTGATTGGCCAGTGCAGCATGTGACCCAGCCTCTATTTAAGCTGGAGTCACATAGCGCCGCCCATCACTCTGCTCTGATCAGTATAGGGAGAGGTTGCAGCTGCGACGTTAGGGCGAGATTAGGCAGTGATTAACGCCTCCAAAAGACTTCATTCAGAGATCGATCTGCAGCTGTGGATGTGTCACGGCCAATTTAGGTTTGACCGTGACGCTGTTGCGTGCAGACTGGTTGCCGGGGGCAACGTGTAGGTTTCTGTTTGCACGTACACTTTTCCTTTATTTGGTGCTTTCCCCGTTTTGGTTGTCACGGGGTTAATTTAGGTGTGTCTGCTAGGTGTGGTGGGTGTGACCACAGGCCTCTTTATAAGATGGTGTGTTGGAGCCTGTGGTCATTCTTATTTTGTTGTCTGCCTGTGTAGGAGCTCTGCTCCCTGGCGGTATGTCTTTGTGTCTGTGTGAGTCACCCTTATTTATTATATTCTTTCCTTACCCTGGCTGTGTGTCCCCTCCGGTGTGTCTCTGTTTTCCTCCCCCACCTGGTGTATGTTGTATTGGTGTGGTTGGTGTCTGGAGGTTTTCTGGTGGTGTCTCTGCTCCGGAAGGGGCGCGCTTTCCCGGAGGGGTTAAGCGAAGGCAAGACCGTGGGTTTCCCAGCCTGGAGCCTCCGTCCATCTTGGCTGCGGCAGGTAAGAGTAGATAACATCGTTATTTTGCTGTGTGACTTACCTGCCGTACTGCTTTACCCATGTTCTTGTCTCCTATCTGACACTGGGTCTCTGGAGACACCTTTTCATCCGTTGTGTAGGATGAATGGGTGGTCTCTGCCCTTTCATCGGGCCTAGGGCGTAGCAGGGATAGCAGGGTCCTAGGTTGGTGAGCATGAGCCCCCTTACCTTATGAGGCGGCTCATGCGCTAGGAGTCTAGGGAGAGCGTTTAGGGTTACGTGAGGAGGTGACCTGCTCCCTGTTCCCTGCTATCTGGCATAGCAGCCTCAGCAATTGCACGGTGGGGGGTTTTCCACACTCCCCACCGTGACATTATAATAAATAATGGCTCCGCAGTCGCAGAGCCTTCAGAAGAGGGTGCAGCATGTATGGCCTGCCGTTTGGGGCATACATGCGCGTTCTCCGGAGGGAGAGCGTTATAGGGGATCACCGTTAACGGCACGGTTGGTGGCTTTTTCCCCGCCACCTAGCTAACTGTTGTCCGTGTTGGTGACCCCTCGTCCCTCTCAGGGTTCCTATCTCTGGTCGTCTGCTGGCAGCTTTCCTTTGGTGTTCCGGCGGTGTGCTGGTTGGGGAGTGGCTGCTGGCAGCGACCTGGAGTGGGAGCGTTCCCCGAGTCGGATGCGGTGTCCAGTGTTCCTCCTCCAGACTGCTTTGTTGGCTGGCGACCTGGGATTGTTGTGTACGGTCCAGGTTTGTTGGCGGCAGTTCTGGAGATAGATACGGTCACCTGTCTGGCAGTGCCTCCAGTTGTTCTTCTCTTCCAGTCTGCTTTGTTGGCTGGCGACCTGGGACTGTTGTGTACGGTCCAGGTTTGTTGGCGGCAGTTCTGGAGGGAGACACTGGAGGTAATCAGGCATTGCCCCTCCCCCCCTCCCTGTTGTTTGGCCCCACCAGCTTCCCCTTTTCGGTTGGAGGGGGCTTTGAGGGGTGGGAGTGTCACGGCCAATTTAGGTTTGACCGTGACGCTGTTGCGTGCAGACTGGTTGCCGGGGGCAACGTGTAGGTTTCTGTTTGCAGGTACACTTTTCCTTTATTTGGTGCTTTCCCCGTTTTGGTTGTCACGGGGTTAATTTAGGTGTGTCTGCTAGGTGTGGTGGGTGTGACCTCAGGCCTCTTTATAAGATGGTGTGTTGGAGCCTGTGGTCATTCTTATTTTGTTGTCTGCCTGTGTAGGAGCTCTGCTCCCTGGCGGTATGTCTTTGTGTCTGTGTGAGTCACCCTTATTTATTATATTGTTTCCTTACCCTGGCTGTGTGTCCCCTCCGGTGTGTCTCTGTTTTCCTCCCCCACCTGGTGTATGTTGTATTGGTGTGGTTGGTGTCTGGAGGTTTTCTGGTGGTGTCTCTGCTCCGGAAGGGACGTGCTTTCCCGGAGGGGTTAAGCGAAGGCAAGACCGTGGGTTTCCCAGCCTGGAGCCTCCGTCCATCTTGGCTGCGGCAGGTAAGAGTAGATAACATCGTTATTTTGCTGTGTGACTTACCTGCCGTACTGCTTTACCCATGTTCTTGTCTCCTATCTGACACTGGGTCTCTGGAGACACCTTTTCATCCATTGTGTAGGATGAATGGGTGGTCTCTGCCCTGTCATCAGGCCTAGGGCGTAGCAGGGATAGCAGGGTCCTAGGTTGGTGAGCATGAGCCCCCTTACCTTATGAGGCGGCTCATGCGCTAGGAGTCTAGGGAGAGCGTTTAGGGTTACGTGAGGAGGTGACCTGCTCCCTGTTCCCTGCTATCTGGCGTAGCAGCCTCAGCAATTGCACGGTGGGGGGTTTTCCCCACTCCCCGCCGTGACAGGATGATTGAACTGCTGCTATTGAATTGCTCACTGTTTTTAGGCTGCCCAGAGCGTTTTTTCAGTCACTTTTTTCTGGGGTGATCGGTGGCCATTTTGTGTATTGTGGTGCGCCAGGACAAGCTGCCAACAAGTGCATTTAACCCTCAGTAGTGTGGTTGTTTTTTGGCTAAATCCTACATCAGGGTCAAGCTGTCACACCAAGTGCATTTAACCATCAATAGTCTGGTCATTTTTTGGCCATATACTACATCAGGGGCAAGCTGAGCCTGTCACCAAGTGCATTTAACCCTCAATAGTGCGGTTGTTTTTTGGCTAAATCCTACATCAGGGTCAAGCTGTCACACCAAGTGCATTTAACCATCAATAGTCTGGTTATTTTTTGGCCATATACGACATCAGGGGCAAGCTGAGCCCGTCACCAAGTGCATTTAACCCTCAATAGTGTGGTTGGTCAAGCTGTCACACCAAGTGCATTTAACCATCAATTGTGTGGTTATTTTTTGGCCATATCCCAGTCTAATTCTGTCCGTAAACGGATACCTGTCACCCAGCGCCTAAATAATAGGCCTCAAATTTGTAGTCAGCTAAATCTGTGGTTATTGCTGTGGCTGGGCGAGTTATTTAGTGTCCGTCAAAGCACAGTTTTTTTTCTGGGTTGAAATACAATTCCCAATTTAGCAATTCTCTAAATTAGTGGTTTCTGCTGTATCAGGCCTACTTTAAATTTATCCCTAAAAGGGAATATTAGATTCAAGGTGCTGATAGGGTCATTCTCAATAACTTCATACACACGCTACTGTGCATATACCAGTCTAATTCTGTCTGTAAACGTATACCTGTCACCCAGCGCCTAAATAATAGGCCTCAAATTTATAGTCATCCAAATCTGTCGTTATTGCTGTAGCTGGTCAAGTTATTTAGTGTCCGTCAAAGCGCAGTTTTTGTTCTGGGTTGAAATACAATTCCCAATTTAGCAATTCTCTAAATTAGTGGTTTCCGCTGTATCAGACCTCCTTTAAATCTATCCCTAAAAGGGTATATAAGATTCAAGGTGCTGATAAGGTCATTCTCAATAACTTCACACACACGCTACTGTGCATATCCCAGTCTAATTCTGTCTGTAAACATATACCTGTCACCCAGCGCCTAAATAATAGGCCTCAAATTTATAGTCATCCAAATCTGTCGTTATTGCTGTAGCTGGTCAAGTTATTTAGTGTCCGTCAAAGCACAGTTTTTGTTCTGGGTTGAAATACAATTCCCAATTTAGCAATTCTCTAAATTAGTGGTTTCTGCTGTATCAGGCCTACTTTAAATTTATCCCTAAAAGGGTATATTAGATTCAAGGTGCACATAGGGTTATTCTCAATAACTTCACATACACGCTATTGTGCATATCCCAGTCTAATTCTGTCTGTAAACGTATACCTGTCACCCAGCGCCTAAATAATAGGCCTCAAATTTATAGTCAGCTAAATCTGTGGTTACTGCTGTGCCTGTATTAGTGTAATACGGTACCTAAATAGATAGCCAGATAGTGTTAGGTGTCTTTAAAAAAAGGCCTGAATTTAAATTCAATACATTGGGCCAAATAATATTTTTGTTGTTGTGGTGAACGATAACAATGAGGAAAACATCTAGTAAAGGACGCGGACATGGTCGTGGTGGTGTTAGTGGACCCTCTGGTGCTGGGAGAGGACGTGGCCGTTCTGCCACAGCCACACGTCCTAGTGTACCAACTACCTCAGGTCCCAGTAGCCACCATAATTTACAGCGATATTTGGTGGGGCCCAATGCCGTTCTAAGGATGGTAAGGCCTGAGCAGGTACAGGCATTAGTCAATTGGGTGGCCGATAGTGGATCCAGCACGTTCACATTATGTCCCACCCAGTCTTCTGCAGAAAGCGCACAGATGGCGTCTGAAAACCAACCCCATCAGTCTGTCACATCACCCCCATGCATACCAGGGAAACTGTCTGAGCCTCAAGTTATGCAGCATTCTCTTATACTGTTTGAAGACTCTGCTGGCAGGGTTTCCAAAGGGCATCCACCTAGCCCTTCCCCAGCGGTGGAAGACATAGAAACATAGAAACATAGAATGTGTCGGCAGATAAGAACCATTTGGCCCATCTAGTCTGCCCAATATATCTGAATCCTATGAATAGCCCCGGCCCTATCTTATATGAAGGATGGCCTTATGCCTATCCCATGCATGCTTAAACTCCTTCACTGTATTTGCAGCTACCACTTCTGCAGGAAGGCTATTCCATGCATCCACTACCCTCTCAGTAAAGTAATACTTCCTTATATTACTTTTAAACCTTTGCCCCTCTAATTTAAAACTGTGTCCTCTTGTGGTAGTTTTTCTTCTTTTAAATATGCTCTCCTCCTTTACCGAGTTGATTCCCTTTATGTATTTAAAAGTTTCTATCATATCCCCTCGGTCTCTTCTTTCTTCCAAGCTATACATATTAAGGTCTTTTAACCTTTCCTGGTAAGTTTTATCCTGCAATCCATGGACCAGTTTAGTAGCTCTTCTCTGAACTCTCTCTAGAGTATCTATATCCTTCTGGAGATATGGCCTCCAGTACTGCGCACAATACTCCAAGTGAGGTCTCACCAGTGTTCTGTACAGCGGCATAAGCACTTCACTCTTTCTACTGCTTATACCTCTCCCTATACATCCAAGCATTCTGCTTGCATTTCGTGCTGCTTTATTACATTGTCTTCCCACCTTTAAGTCTTCTGAAATAATTACTCCTAAATCCCTTTCCTCAGATACTGAGGTCAGGACTGTGTCGAATATTCTATATTCTGCCCTTGGGTTTTTACGCCCCAGGTGCATTATCTTGCACTTATCCACATTAAATTTCAGTTGCCAGAGTTCTGACCATTCTTCTAGTTTTCCTAAGTCCTTTTCCATTTGGCGTTTCCCTCCAGGAACATCAACCCTGTTACATATCTTTGTGTCATCAGCAAAAAGACAAACCTTACCATCGAGGCCTTTTGCAATATCACTTATGAAGATATTAAACAAAATTGGTCCCAGTACAGATCCCTGTGGAACCCCACTGGTAACATGACCTTGTTTTGAATGTTCTCCATTGACTACAACCCTCTGTTGCCTGTCACTCAGCCACTGCCTAATCCACTCAACAATATGGGAGTCCATGCTCAATGACTGCAGTTTATTGATAAGTCTTCTATGTGGGACAGTGTCAAAAGCCTTACTAAAATCTAGATATGCGATGTCTACTGCACCTCCACCGTCTATTATTTTAGTCACCCAGTCAAAAAAATCTATAAGATTTGTTTGACATGATCTCCCTGAAGTAAACCCATGCTGTTTTTCATCTTGCAATCCATGGGATTTTAGATGTTCCACAATCCTATCCTTTAATAGGGTTTCCATTAATTTGCCTACTATTGATGTCAGACTCACTGGTCTATAGTTGCTCGATTCCTCCCTACTACCTTTCTTGTGAATGGGCACGACATTTGCCAATTTCCAATCTTCCGGGATGACTCCTGTTACTAATGATTGGTTAAATAAATCTGTTAACGGTTTTGCCAGCTCACCACTAAGCTCTTTTAATAATTTTGGGTGTATCTCATCAGGCCCCTGTGATTTATTTGTCTTCACTTTAGACAGCAAACTTAGAACATCTTTCTCTGTAAAGACACATGCATCAAACGATTTATTAGTCATCCTTTCTAGTGGAGGTCCTTCTCCTTCTTTTTCTTTTGTAAAAACTGAACAGAAGTATTCATTAAGGCAGTCGGCTAGCCCTTTATTCTCTTCTACATACCTTCCGTTGTGCGTCAGTGCATAGAATGCACTGACGCACAACCACTTATGTTTCCTCATGATGAGGACATGGGAATACCACCTCAGCACGTCTCTGATGATGACGAAACACAGGTGCCAACTGCTGCGTCTTTCTGCAGTGTGCAGACTGAACATGAGGTCAGGGAGGAAGACTGGGTGGAAGACGATGCAGGGGACTATGAGGTCCTAGACCCCACATGGAATGAAGGTCGTGCCACTGACTTTCACAGTTCGGAGGAAGAGGCAGTGGTGAGACCGAGCCAACAGCGTAGCAAAAGAGCGAGCAGTGGGCAAAAGCAGAACACCCACCGCCAAGAGACTCCGCCTGCTACTGAACGCCGCCATCTGGGACCGAGCACCCCAAAGGCAGCTTCAAGGAGTTCCCTGGCATGGCACTTCTTCAAACAATGTGCTGACGACAAGACCCGAGTGGTTTGCACGCTGTGCCATCAGATCCTGAAGCGAGGCATTAACGTTCTGAACCTTAGCACAACCTGCATGACCAGGCACCTGCATGCAAAGCATGAACTGCAGTGGAGTAAACACCTTAAAAACAAGGAAGTCACTCAGGCTCCCCCTGCTACCTCTTCTGCTGCTGCCGCCTCGGCTCTTCAGCTGCTGTCGCCTCTGCCTCTTCTGCTGCTGCCGCCTCGGCCTCTTCCTCCACCTCTGGAGGAATGTTGGCACCTGCCACCCAGCAAATAGGGGATGTACCACCAACACCACCACCTCCGTCACCAAGCATCTCAACCATGTCACACGGCAGCATTCAGCTCTCCATCTCACAAACATTTGAGAGAAAGCGTAAATTCCCACCTAGACCTCGATCCCTGGCCCTGAACGCCAGCATTTCTAAACTACTGGCCTATGAAATGCTGTCATTTAGGCTGGTGGACACAGACAGCTTCAAACAGCTCATGTCGCTTGCTGTCCCACAGTATGTTGTTCCCAGCCGCCACTACTTCTCCAAGAGAGCCGTGCCTTCCCTGCACAACCAAGTATCCGATAAAATCAAGTGTGCACTGCGCAACGCCATCTGTGGCAAGGTCCACCTAACCACAGATACGTGGACCAGTAAGCACGGCCAGGGACGCTATATCTCCCTAACTGCACACTGGGTAAATGTAGTGGCGGCTGGGCCCCAGGCGGAGAGCTGTTTGGCACACGTCCTTCCGCCACCAAGGATTGCAGGGCAACATTCTTTGCCTCCTGTTGCCACCTCCTCCTACTCAGCTTTCTCCTCCTCTTCTTCCACCTGCTCATCCAGTCAGCCACACACCTTCACCACCAACTTCAGCACAGCCCGGGGTAAACGTCAGCAGGCCATTCTGAAACTCATATGTTTGGGGGACAGGCCCCACACCGCACAGTAGTTGTGGCGGGGTATAGAACAACAGACCGACGAGTGGTTGCTGCCGGTGAGCCTTAAGCCCGGCCTGGTGGTGTGCGATAATGGGCAAAATCTCGTTGCAGCTCTGGGAATAGCCGGTTTGACGCACATCCCTTGCCTGGCGCATGTGCTGAATTTGGTGGTGCAGAAGTTAATTCACAACTACCCCGACATGTCAGAGCTGCTGCATAAAGTGCGGGTCGTCTGTTCGCGCTTCCGGCGTTCACATCCTGCCGCTGCTCGCCTGTCTGCGCTACAGCGTAACTTTGGCCTTCCCGCTCACTGCCTCATATGCGACGTGCCCACCAGGTGGAATTCCACCTTGCACATGCTGGACAGACTGTGCGAGCAGCAGCAGGCCATAGTGGAGTTTCAGCTGCAGCACGCACGGGTCAGTCGCACTGCGGAACAGCACCACTTCACCACCAATGACTGGGCCTCCATGCGAGACCTGTGTGCCCTGTTGCGCTGTTTCGAGTACTCCACCAACATGGCCAGTGGCGATGACGCCGTTATCAGCATTACAATACCACTTCTATGTCTCCTTGAGAAAACACTTCGGGTGATGATGGAAGAGGAGGTGGCCCAGGAGGAGGAGGAGGAAGAGGGGTCATTTTTAGCACTTTCAGGCCAGTCTCTTAGAAGTGACTCAGAGGGAGGTTTTTTGCAACAGCAGAGGCCAGGTACAAATGTGGCCAGCCAGGGCCCACTTCTGGAGGACGAGGAGGACAAGGATGAGGAGGAGGTGGAGGAGTATGAGGATGAAGCATGGTCACAGCGGGGTGGCACCCAACTCAGCTCAGGCCCATCACTGGTGCGTGGCTGGGGGGAAACGCAGGACGATGACGATACGCCTCCCACAGAGGACAGCTTGTCCTTACCTCTGGGCAGCCTGGCACACATGAGCGACTACATGCTGCAGTGCCTGCGCAACGACAGCAGAGTTGCCCACATTTTAACGTGTGCGGACTACTGGGTTGCCACCCTGCTGGATCCACGATACAAAGACAATGTGCCCACCTTACTTCCTGCACTGGAGCGTGATAGGAAGATGCGCGAGTACAAGCGCACGTTGGTAGACGCGCTACTGAGAGCATTCCCAAATGTCACAGGGTAACAAGTGGAAGCCCAAGGCCAAGGCAGAGGAGCAAGAGGTCGCCAAGGCAGCTGTGTCACGGCCAGCTCCTCTGAGGGCAGGGTTAGCATGGCAGAGATGTGGAAAAGTTTTGTCAACACGCCAAAGTTAACTGCACCACCACCTGATACGCAACGTGTTAGCAGGAGGCAACATTTCACTAACATGGTGGAACAGTACGTGTGCACACCCCTCCATGTACTGACTGATGGTTCGGCCCCATTCAACTTCTGGGTCTCTAAATTGTCCACGTGGCCAGAGCTAGCCTTTTATGCCTTGGAGGTGCTGGCCTGCCCGGCGGCCAGCGTTTTGTCTGAACGTGTATTCAGCACGGCAGGGGGCGTCATTACAGACAAACGCTGCCGTCTGTCTAGAGCCAATGTGGACAAGCTGACGTTCATAAAAATGAACCAGGCATGGATCCCACAGGGCCTGTCCATCCCTTGTGCAGATTAGACATTAACTACCTCCCCTTAACCATATATTATTGTACTCCAGGGCACTTCCTCATTCAATCCTATTTTTATTTTCATTTTACCATTATATTGCGAGGCAACCCAAATTTGAATGAACCTCTCCTCTGCCTGGGTGCCGGGGCCTAAATTTATGACAATGGACTGTTACAGTGGTGGGTGACGTGAAGCCTGATTCTCTGCTATGATATGAAGACTGATTCTCTGCTGACATGAAGCCAGATTCTGTGTTATGGGACCTCTCTCCTCTGCCTGGGTGCCAGGGCCTAAATTTATGACAATGGACTGTTACAGTGGTGGGTGACGTGAAGCCTGATTCTCTGCTATGATATGAAGACTGATTCTCTGCTGACATGAAGCCAGATTCTGTGTTATGGGACCTCTCTCCTCTGCCTGGGTGCCAGGGCCTAAATTTATGACAATGGACTGTTACAGTGGTGGGTGACGTGAAGCCTGATTCTCTGCTATGATATGAAGACTGATTCTCTGCTGACATGAAGCCAGATTTTGTGTTATGGGACCTCTCTCCTCTGCCTGGGTGCCAGGGCCTAAATTTATGACAATGGACTGTTACAGTGGTGGCTGACGTGAAGCATGATTCTCTGCTATGATATGAAGACTGATTCTCTGCTGACATGAAGCCAGATTCTGTGTTATGGGACCTCTCTCCTCTGCCTGGGTGCCAGGGCCTAAATTTATGACAATGGACTGTTACAGTGGTGGGTGACGTGAAGCCTGATTCTCTGCTATGATATGAAGACTGAGTCTCTGCTGACATGAAGCCAGATTCTGTGTTATGGGACCTCTCTCCTCTGCCTGGGTGCCAGGGCCTAAATTTATGACAATGGACTGTTACAGTGGTGGGTGACGTGAAGCATGATTCTCTGCTATGATATGAAGACTGATTCTCTGCTGACATGAAGCCAGATTCTGTGTTATGGGACCTCTCTCCTCTGCCTGGGTGCCAGGGCCTAAATTTATGACAATGGACTGTTACAGTGGTGGGTGACGTGAAGCCTGATTCTCTGCTATGATATGAAGACTGAGTCTCTGCTGACATGAAGCCAGATTCTGTGTTATGAGACATCTCTCCTCTGTCTGGGTGCCAGGGCCTAAATTTATGACAATGGACTGTTACAGTGGTGAGTGACGTGAAGCATGATTCTCTGCTATGATATGAAGACTGATTCTCTGCTGACATGAAGCCAGATTATGTGTTATGGGACCTCTCTCCTCTGCCTGGGTGCCAGGGCCTAAATTTATGACAATGGACTGTTACAGTGGTGGGTGACGTGAAGCATGATTCTCTGCTATGATATGAAGACTGATTGTCTGCTGACATGAAGCCAGATTCTGTGTTATGGGACCTCTCTCCTCTGCCTGGGTGCCAGGGCCTAAATTTATGACAATTGAGTGTTACAGTGGTGGGTGACGTGAAGCCTGATTCTCTGCTATGATATGAAGACTGATTGTCTGCTGACATGAAGCCAGATTCTGTGTTATGGGACCTCTCTCCTCTGCCTGGGTGCCAGGGCCTAAATTTATGACAATGGACTGTTACAGTGGTGGGTGACGTGAAGCCTGATTCTCTGCTATGATATGAAGACTGATTCTCTGCTGACATGAAGCCAGATTCTGTGTTATGGGACCTCTCTCCTCTGCCTGGGTGCCAGGGCCTAAATTTATGACAATGGACTGTTACAGTGGTGGGTGACGTGAAGCCTGATTCTCTGCTATGATATGAAGACTGAGTCTCTGCTGACATGAAGCCAGATTTTGTGTTATGGGACCTCTCTCCTTTGCCTGGGTGCCAGGGCCTAAATTTATGACAATGGACTGTTACAGTGGTGGCTGACGTGAAGCATGATTCTCTGCTATGATATGAAGACTGAGTCTCTGCTGACATGAAGCCAGATTCTGTATTATGGGACCTCTCTCCTCTGCCTGGGTGCCAGGGCCTAAATTTATGACAATGGACTGTTACAGTGGTGGGTGACGTGAAGCATGATTCTCTGCTATGATATGAAGACTGATTCTCTGCTGACATGAAGCCAGATTCTGTGTTATGGGACCTCTCTCCTCTGCCTTGGTGCCAGGGCCTAAATTTATGACAATGGACTGTTACAGTGGTGGGTGACGTGAAGCCTGATTCTCTGCTATGATATGAAGACTGAGTCTCTGCTGACATGAAGCCAGATTCTGTGTTATGGGACCTCTCTCCTCTGCCTGGGTGCCAGGGCCTAAATTTATGACAATAGACTGTTACAGTGGTGGGTGACGTGAAGCATGATTCTCTGCTATGATATGAAGACTGATTCTCTGCTGACATGAAGCCAGATTCTGTGTTATGGGACCTCTCTCCTCTGCCTGGGTGCCAGGGCCTAAATTTATGACAATGGACTGTTACAGTGGTGGGTGACGTGAAGCCTGATTCTCTGCTATGATATGAAGACTGATTCTCTGCTGACATGAAGCCAGATTCTGTGTTATGAGACCTCTCTCCTCTGTCTGGGTGCCAGGGCCTAAATTTATGACAATGGACTGTTACAGTGGTGGGTGACGTGAAGCATGATTCTCTGCTATGATATGAAGACTGATTCTCTGCTGACATGAAGCCAGATTCTGTGTTATGGGACCTCTCTCCTCTGCCTGGGTGCCAGGGCCTAAATTTATGACAATTGAGTGTTACAGTGGTGGGTGACGTGAAGCCTGATTCTCTGCTATGATATGAAGACTGATTCTCTGCTGACATGAAGCCATATTCTGTGTTATGGGACCTCTCTTCTCTGCCTGGGTGCCAGGGCCTAAATTTATGACAATGGACTGTTCCAGTGGTGGGTGATGTGAAGCCTGATTCTCTGCTATGGGACCTCTCTCCAATTGATATTGGTTAATTTATTTTATTTTTATTTTTATTCATTTCCCTATCCACATTTGTTTGCAGGGGATTTACCTACATGTTGCTGCCTTTTGCAGCCCTCTAGCCCTTGCCTGGGCTGTTTTACAGCCTTTTTAGTGCCAAAAAGTTTGGGTCCCCATTGACTTCAATGGGGTTCGGGTTCGAGTTCGGGACGAAGTTTGGATCGGGTTCGGATCCCGAACCCGAACATTTCCGGGAAGTTCGGCCGAACTTCTCGAACCTGAACATCCAGGTGTTCGCTCAACTCTAATCACAACTTTGTGTGTACTTTTACAACACAAATCTAACGCACAAACTATGATTGGTTTAACTACAAGTATGTTACGTTCCTTGTATTAGTGCTAAACGAGCCGGTTCATAGAACGCATATTATAAAATGTTATTTTTTTCTTTTATGACCACTGTAGAGACAAAGACGTTTCGGTCATTTTCTGGACTTTCTGGAAACATGTCTCTAGTTAAGATCTTTCTTTGGTCCTCTAACTTAATAACGTTGCTGCTAAAATAAAATACTTGAAGTAATAGCTTTCTGGCTTGTCAGCAACTTGGCAACTCGAACTAGCGAGCGGTCCACAAAATACTGATTAAGGGGTTCGATATACCTGTTTCCACTAAATATTTTTTGAGGTCTGCGAAATACCTGCTTCCACAAAATACCAATTGTGAGAGATAGTATTTATTCCTCTATACATAAATAATGTGAACATTCTGTAGTACACATTTTTGTGTAGTACACATTTTTGTCCACTAGATGTCCGCAAACCAGATGTATGAGCCATGTGTGCATTCTTTTGTTTAAGGTCATTAGGGGAGGGGTAAGGAGGCAGTTTTCAAATCTACCTATGAACTCAGAGTTGAAGTTGCTGAAACCACGCCTATCACGTTAAGGAGCCAATAACCTCTTCTTAAGTAACACCCCTTTTGTGATGTCATGTCTGCTATATATGTGAATGTATTTTCAAATAAACAGGGTCTTGCTCAGGGGGATAAGGAAGTGCTTTCCCATGAAACCACCTAGTGTGTCTGGTCTCATTATGAAAGCTGTATGGCATGCACATACTTATACTTCTAATTGATTTGGAAACCACACAAAAGAAGAAGGGAATCACATAAATTACGGTGACACCGATTAAGCGGTTTGATATACTCGCTTCCACAAAATACTGATTGAGGGCTACGATATGCCTGCTTCCACAAAATACTGATTAAAGGGTTCGATATACCTGTTTCTACCAAATATTGATTGAGGGGTGCGATATACCTGCTTCCAAAAAATACTGATTAAGAGGTTTGATATACCTGCTTTCACTAAGTATTGATTGAAGCCTGCGATATACCTGCTTCAAAAAAATACAGATTAACCCCTTAAGGACTCATCCCTATTTCACCTTAAGGACTTGGCCATTTTTTGCAAATCTGACCAGTGTCACTTTAAGTGCTGATAACTTTAAAACGTTTTGACTTAGCCAGGCCGTTCTGAGATTATTTTTTCGTCACATATTGTACTTCATGACACTGCTAAAATTGGGTCAAAAAAGTTAATTTTTTGTTACATAAAAAATACCATATTTACACAAAATTTAGAAAAATTTGCAAATTTCAAAGTTTCAGCTTCTCTACTTCTGTAATACATAGTGATACCCCCAAAATTGTGATGACTTTACATTCCCCATATGCATACAATTTTTTTTTATTTATGTAAGTTTTACACAATGATTTCATTTTTAAAACAAAAAAAAATGTTTTAGTGTCTCCATAGTCTAAGAGCCATATTTTTTTTCAGTTTTTGGGCGATTATCTTGGGTAGGGTATCGGTTTGATTGGCACTATTTTGGGGTGCACATGACCTTTTGATCACTTGCTATTACACTTTATTGTGACGTAAGATGACAAAAAAAATTGCTTTTTTTACACCGTTTTTATTTTTATTTATTTACGGTGGTCATCTGAGGGGTTAGTTAATGTGATATTTTTATAGAGCCGGTCGATACGGACTCGGCGATACCTAATATGTATACTTTTTTTTATTTATTTAAGTTTTACACAATAATTTCATTTTTGAAACAAAAATAATCATGTTTTAGTGTTTCCATAGTCTGAGAGCCATAGTTTTTTCAGTTTTTGGGCGATTATCTTGGGTAGGGTATGAGTTTTGCGGGATGAGATTACAGTTTGATTGGTACTATTTTGGCGTACATGCGACTTTTTTGATCACTTTTATTACCTTTTTTGAGAAGTTAGGTGGGCAAAATTTCAATTTCCTAATAGTTTTTATTTTTTTATTTTTATGGTGTTCACCGTGCGGGGAAAGTAACATGACTGTTCTATAGATCAGGTCGTTACGGACGCGGCGATACCAAACATGTGTACGGAATTTTATTTTTTTCATTTTTAATCAGTGATAAATGTGTTTTGGGATTTTTACTTTTTTTTCACTTTTTTTTACTTTTTTTTTTACCCAGACCCACTTGGTTCTTGAAGATCCAGTGGGTCTGATGTCTGTATAATACAGTACAGTACAATATATATTGTACTGTACTGTATTTTACTTACACTTTATCTGAACAGATCTCTGCCTTCAGCATAGATCTGTTCAGCACCATGGACAGCAGGATGCTTGAGACGGTGTCCTGTTGCCATGGGAACCTTCCCCATCTGCTCAGTACTGGTCAGAACTTCGCAGACGGGGAAGGGTAAGGAGGGGGGCTCTCTAGGGGCTGTCTCCCTCTCCATTGGGGGGCTGCAAAGGCACTGCAGCCCCCCGATGGGAGAGGGAGGGAGCTCCCTCTTACTGTTAACTTTTTCCATACAGCGGTCTGTACGGACCGCTGTATGGAAAGGGTTAAATGGCTGACATCGCATCACCAATGTCAGCCATTTATACCAGGGTGTCAGCAATGTGCTGACACCCTGGTATACCCACTGTCCACCAACGAATTTTCAAGGGGAGGTGGGCGGGGGATCGCGATCCCACCTCCCGCACCGCCCACAACTCCCCCCCTGCACCAGTGGGTTGGACATAAGGTTTTAATAGGAACCTGTGAAAAACATTATAGATCTTCCAAGTCAGAGGAAGATCAAGATGGAAAGCAACAGGATTGATGACGGACAAGATCTTGTAAGGCCCAATAAACCTAGGACCCAACTTCCAGGAGGGAACCTTCAGTTTGATATTCTTTGTAGACAACCACACCAGATCCCCCACATTAAGGTCCGAATCAGGCACACGTCTATTATCCACCACACGCTTATATCTCTCACTCATCCTCTTCAGATTACCCTGAATCTTTTGCCAAATAACTGACAGGTTGAGCTGGACCGCAGAGTGAAGGCAAAAGAGCCAACAAGTGCTAAGCATCTCTGGGAACTCCTTCAAGACTGTTGGAAGACCATTTCAGGTGATTACCAAGAGTGTGCAAAGCAGTAATCAAAGCAAAAGGTGGCTACTTTGAAGAACCTAGAATATTACATATTTTCAGTTGTTTCACACTTTTTTGTTATGTATATAATTCCACATGTGTGAATTCATAGTTTTGATGCCTTCAGTGTGAATCTACAATTTTCATAGTCATGAAAATAAAGAAAACTCTTTGAATGAGAAGGTGTGTCCAAACTTTTGGTCTGTACTGTATGTATGTAGATTTTATGAGTTTTATGCCAATGCATTAGTTTTATGCAAATAAATTAGGATTATTGATATCCTGCCTTGAATGTGGTCAGATATTTGAGTGCCCTCCATCAGATATTTGAGTGCCCTCCAATTACTTTATTTATTAGCTTTTTTCTTAACGGATTTGGATGAATCCATTGAGTGAGCACCGGCCATTGGAAGTGGTGGGGTGAGACGCTGTACACTGGTATATTTAAAACTCAATATTTGTTGCCCTGATTTTGTAGTTTACAGAAACAGCCCATATGTGGTTGTAAACTGCTGTACAGGCACACTGCAGAGTGCAGAAGGAAAGAAACGCCATATGGTTTTTTGGAGGGCAGATTTCACTGGGATAATTTTAACTTGCCATGTCACATTTGAAGACCCCTAGAGTAGAAACTACAAAAAAGTGACCCCATTTTGTAAACTATGGGATAAGGTGGCAGTTTTGTTGGTACTATTTTAGGGTACAGATGATTTTTGCTGGCTCTATATTACACTTTTTATGAGGGAAGTTAACAAAAAATAACTGTTTTGTCCCGGTTTGAATTTTTTTTTATTTACAACGTTCAACAGACAAGTAAGATTATGAGCTATTTTTTGAGCAGGTTGTTACGGTTTTGGGTTGTTTGTTTAAGTTTTACATAATAAAGCATTTTTGAAAAAAAATATTTTTTTAGTGTCTCCATATTCTGAAAGCCATAGTTTATTTTTATTTTTTGGGTGACTGTTATATAGGGGTTCATTTGTTTCAGTTTGAGATGACGGTTTGATTGGTACTATTTTGAAGTGTGGATGATTGATCGCTTGCGATTACACTTTTTGTGATGTAAAGAGACAAAATGGCGTTTTGATACCATTTTTATTAGATTTTTTTCTACGGTGTTCATCTGAGGGGTTAAATATGCAATATTTTTATAGAGAATGTTACGGAAGCGACGATACCTAATATGTATACTTTTTCATTTTTATTTAAGTTTTATACGCTAATATCATTTTTGAAACAAAAGAAAATCATGTTTTAGTGTCACCATAGTCTGAGAGCCATAGTTTTTTTATTTTTTTGGGCGATTCTCTTAGGGTAAAATTTTTACGGGATGAGATGACGGTTTGATTGTTACAATTTTGGGGTACATATGACTTTTTGATCACTTGCTATTAGACATTTTGTGATGTGAGGTGACAATAAATATTTTTACACCTTTTTTTTTTTTTTTTTAACGGTGTTCACCTGAGGGGTTAGGTCATGTGGTATTTTTATAGAGCAGGTTGTTACGGAAGTGGCGAGACCTAAAAAGCATTTTTGAAACAAAAAATTGTGTCTCCATAGTCTGAGAGCCATAGTTTTTTTTTTTTGTTTTGGGCGATTGTCCTATGTAGGGGCTCATTTTTTGCAGAATGAGGTGACTGGTATATTAGTACTATTTTAGGGGGAATATGATCACTTGGTGTTGCACTTTTAGTGATGTAAAGTGACAAAAATGGCTTTTTTTTACACAGTTTTTATTTTTTATGGTGATTATGGGAAGGGATATAGCATGTGATATATTTATAGAGCCGGTCGTTTTTATTTTTTATGGTGATTATGGGAAGGGATATAGCATGTGATATATTTATAGAGCCGGTCGTTTTTATTTTTTATGGTGATTATGGGAAGGGATATAGCATGTGATATATTTATAGAGCCGGTCGTTTTTATTTTTTATGGTGATTATGGGAAGGGATATAGCATTTGATATATTTATAGAGCCGGTCGTTACGGAGGCGGCGATACCTAATATGTGTGTTTTTTTCTTATTTTTTTTCTATTTTTTATTATAAAATCAGGGGAAAGGGGCTTTTTCTCCTTTTTTAACTTAAAACTTTATTTTTATTGAAAACCCTTTTTTTTACTTTTTTTTTTAAACTTTATTTCTGTCCCACTCTGGTACTTCAACTTTTGGGGGTCTGATCCCCTCTGCAATGCATTGCAATACATCTGTATTGTAATGCATTGCCTGTTCGTGTACTACAGTGAGTAGTACGCAAACAGGTTGCCTAGGAGACCCAGCCTGGGGCTGGATCTCCTCAGCACCCATAGAAGGGAAGTACCGATTTCTGCAAGGCATTGGGCAGCCTCTGCATGGCATCAGGCTGCCTTCTGAAACATTGAGTCCCAGCCACAGCAGTGTGCAGACTCTATGCGCTCACTCACCCGCCGCAAACCACTTCTATGTCACGGTCAGCATAGACCACGGAATAGAAGGGGTTAATACAGCAGGGGTACGGCTACCAGGGATTGCTGGACTCCTGCAGTGATCGGCTGCGCACCACTCTGTTGCCTGCCTGATCAGTCTGCCGTGCATGTTCGGCGGAATGCATTCTGGCAATGCACCCCCCGCCGTACATGCACGACATTTTGCGTTAAGGGGTTAATTCATTTAGGCATACTCATGCATACCAAAATTTTGTTACGTGTTACAACAAATGTTTTTTGCCCAGTAGCAGATGAAAAGTTTTTTTTTTGCGTAGTGATATTGTTTGAGGCCTGCGATATAACTGCTTCCACAAAATACTGATTAAGGCGTTCGATATACCTGTTTTCACCAAATATTGATTGAGGCCTGCAATATACCTGCTTCCACAAAATACTGATTAAGGGGTTCAATATTACTGTTTCCACCAAATATTGATTGAGGCCTGCAATATACCTGCTTCCACAAATACTGCTCTTCTCTAGGGACTTGGGTACAGGCTCATTTTGACAGGCAGAGGAAGAGGCAGGACGTTCCGCAGGGGTGGTAGGGGTCGGGCAGGTGTACCAGTCCAGGAGCTTAAGTGGGAAGTTGGAGAATGCATGTGCGATTACTTCAAAGGGCGCACCAGAGTTGGTTGAGTGGCTCACTCAGCCTTCTGCTTCTGCACCCTCCTCATCCTCTGTATCTGCACCCTCCTCACTCTCGGCTGTGTGCACCCCCAAATACACCACCACCGTAGCTCCTCCACTCAAGTCAGAGGAATTATTTCCCCATCCATTCCCAGACCTTACCGATGCGCAGCCATTCTTGACATTGGATGAGGAAGAGGAAGTAGCAACGGCCGCCACCTAGTGGTCTGACGACAGTACCCAGATCAGTCCAAGGAGAGAGGTCCCCGCTGTTGCTGCCTAATCCGAGACCTTAAATGTCAGTGGTGGTGAAGGTGACGTGTCGATGGACGTGACGTGGGTGCTAGTGGTGAACGTCAGGGGTCATATTCAAATTAGCGATATTTCGCTAATATTTTGTAGAATATTCGGCAAATATTTGCAAATTAGAATATTCTTTATTTTCTACAGTTTTTGCTTGAAAAATCAGCAATGTAATGATCGCGTAATATATGAATATTACGTGATCAATACAGGCATGGGTCAAAAAGGAATATATAGCACTATATTCAATTTAGTGCTATATATTTGTTTTTTTAGAATATTCTGCATTTTTTTCAAGCAACTTAAGCAGGGAGGAATCATGACTTCAGTTGGCAAAAAAATTACGAATTTTCCCCAAAAATAATATATAGCGCTATATTCATTTTTCACACAGTATATGGCCATGTTCAGCGGCAAGTGAATATATCTCTAGCACAGTGTCGGTGCCAAGATACATCTGACAACAGACACGTGGTCTAGCAAACATGGGCAGGGAAGGTACATAACTTTTACTGCCTACTGGGTGAACCTTCAGACTGCCGTCAAGCATGTGACCCGTGGATTTCGTGTTACCGCCAAGTATTGCATGCAGGCCTGCCTCTTCTTCACCTCCTCCTACTCCATCCTCCGTCTCCTCCTACTCCATCCTCCTGCTCCATCCTCGGCTGACTCCTCCTTTTCCACTGCTACCACCTCTTCTGCTGCGCCCCCCAAGCTTCCCAGAACCTATTCAACGTGCCAGGTGAGACGTTGCCATGCTGTGCTGCGGCTGTTGTGCCTGGAAGTCAAGAGCCAAACCAGTCCTGCACTGTTTCAGCTCTGCAGTCACAGAGCAATCAGTGGCTAACAGCACTCAATTTGACAGTTGGTAAAGTGGTGTGCGACAATGGTGCCAATCTGCTGAGCGCACTGTAACAGGGCAAAATGACACAAGTGCCGTGCATGGCACACGTCCTGAACTTAGTTGTGCAGCGACTCGTTGCCAAATACCCGGGGTCCAGGACGTCTTGCGGCAGGCCAGGATAATCTCTGGCCATTCTAGAAGATATTACACTGGCCTATGGCTCGCCTTGCTGACGTTCAGCGGATACACCACTTGTCTGTCAGACGTCTGTTTGGTGATAGCCCAATGCGCTGGAACTCCACCTTGTATATGATTGATAGGCTGCTCCAGCAGCAAAATGCTGTTAATGACTACCTGTACGAACTCGGCAGCAGGATAGGTTCTGGCGAGCTTGGTTTCTTTCACCGCGCCAGTGGCTGCTCATGCGCGACGCATGCAGACTTCTGTGGCCATTTGATGAGATCACCAACCAAACTGGTCAGTCGCAGCCAGGGCGCCATCAGTGATATACACCTTCTGGAGCGTGCATTGCGTTGTGTCATTGATCAAGCCGTCGAGTCGCAATGCTGAATGAATTCCCGGGGGGGGGGGGGCTACTCCATCAGAGACAAGTCAGCAGGAGTCTGAAGAGGAGTCAGAGGAGGATGGTGGATGGGGGGAGGAGGAGGAGCAAGAGGAGCAGGCTTTGAGGGGGACTTTAAACTTTTCGGGGATCCCTGGTGTTGTCCGTGGCTGGGGGAGACCAAGGACAACATTCTCCTGGACGATGAGCAGGAGCCAGGGCGCTCTACCGCTTCCAATTTAGTGCAAATTTGGGCCTTTATGCTCCAGTGTTTCAAGAGGGACCTCTGCATAAAATGCATAAAGGGCAAGGACCAGTACTGGGTGGCAACGTACTTAGACCGCCGGTACAAACAAAAAATGGCAGACATGTTACCAGCATCTCAGAGGGCTGGTAGAATGCAGCATTTCCAGGCCTTTCTGTGAGAGATGCTGCATTCTGCTGTTGCAGGGGCTGGCAGAGGAATTTCTACCCACAGCGAAACAAGTGCGGGTACCAATCCTACCGCACCTGCAAGAAGAGGGCGGTTTGAAGATGTGTTGGTCACTTTGGATATGAGATCATTCTTGCAGCCGACCCATCTACAGTCGCCCTCCGGATCCTGCCTCAGGGAACGCCAAGACCGACAGGTATTCCACTACATCATGTTAATAATCGATGTGGACGCTCTGAGATGATAAGCGAGGAACCCCTGAACTACTGAGTGTGCAGGCTTGACCTGTGGCCAGAACTGGCACAATTTGCCATGGAACTCTTGGCTTGCCCCTCGTTGAGTGTCCTGTCCGAAAGGACATACAGCGCAGCAGGGGGGATTGTGACCGATAAGGGCACTCGCCTAGCTCACAACAGTGTGGACTACCTCACATTTCTAAAAATGAATGAGGCATGGATCTCGGAGGAATTCAACACCTGTGACAATCATGTGTAATTAAATTTCCTCATGCCAGCCCACACATATCTGCCATCACCCAGAACAAAGAATGGTCCTTGTCTTATGTATATACAGCGGCATAATAGGCTTTTTCTGTCAGGTGAATGCCTAATTTTTGGGGCCTGTACTGGCCTACAGTAAAATTTTTATCCAAGGACCGCCTAATGTACCTCCAGCCACATTATCACAAGTTTTTTTCTGTCAGGTGAATGGCTAATTCTTGGGACCTGTACTGGCCTACAGTAAAATTTTTATCCAAGGATCGCCTAATGTACCTCCAGCCACATCATCACAAGTTCTTTTCTGTCAGGTGAATGGCTAATTTATGGGGCCTGTACTCCCATGGCCTAAAATAACATTTTTCTAGGGTCCAGAAGAGCACATTTTTGAGAGTTTCCCTTTAAGACGCATAAAAAATGGCCTTTGATTAAAGTACATCTTTTTTTGTGGGAGTTTCTGCCAATGATCCCCGTCTGGTATGTAACTGTCCATGTTGTGGGACATCGTATTTGTGCACTTCTAGTAAGTTTTTGGTGGCTGCAAATATGACCTGAACGTTTTCAAGGTTCACCTGCCTTTAAAGTCAATGGGGCTCACCGCAAACGCGCGGTTTGCGAACATTTGATCATGAACGCGCATTCGCGAAACGTCCCGGCCGATGTTCGTCCATCACTACCGCTGAGTAGGTGATTTTGCCCCCAACACTCCATACTGACTGACTGCTACTGCCACTGTCTCCATGAACCCCTGCACCACTATTTTCCAGGCCGGTAGGTTCCTGCAAAGCGGGTGGTCTAACCCAGGCACGTTTGGCTCCTGACCTCCCAATGCTGCCACCCTGCTGACTCCCGGCCATGCTACTGACTTGCAGGCTTCACAGCTGCCTCACAAGCAAGCTTCCACCCTCTTCTCCCAATGATGATAAAGCCCCTTCGTCACCCGACTCCCAATTGTGATCAGCTACATCATCATTGAGTATTGTCTGTACGTCACTGATGTCCTCCTCAACGGCCTCTGAGCTAGGAGCCTGATCGCTCGAAAAACCAGCTCTTGCCTTCCTTGCTGACTGTCCTCTAGTAGCTTGTCCTCGCTGTATAGTGGAGCTGAGCCCACAGCATATAGTAGTTCTCTGGCTGAGGGAACAGAAAAGGACAGAGGCAGGTTGTGAACAGGTAAGGATACAGGGCCTGGCCCCGGGCCATGCCAACTAAGGGTTGTGTCTGATGAACCCACCGACTCCTGGCTGGGGGTGCCTGATGTCACTTGCGATGAAGTCGAAGATTGAGTCAACCATTTAAAACCGCTGGGTTGCTGGTCAAGACACGACCGCAAGCTGACAATGGTAGCTCAGGCCTCTTGAAGTGACCCCCTGCTGCCACGTCCCCTTACTCTGATGCGACCTGTGCCTGCGCCAGAAACATTTAGGCCTCTCTCTGCCCCTCCCCTGTGCAGGGCCTGTCACGTCTCTGTCTGACATAATTTTAGATCAAATAGGTAAATAAAAATGGAATTAATAGATGCCAAAAAGGGCTTTCATTTTCTCACTTTACCACACAACCGCTAATAAGCCCTTTTTCTTTTTCCCCACGAATACACGCCAAAAAAAAGTCTTTAGAACATATAACTGCGACCGTGAACAGCAAATAATATATATATTTTTTTTGCCACTAATACACGCCTAAAAAGGCTGTAATTTTCTCACATTACCACACAACGGCTAATAAGCCCCCCCCACCCCCACTAATACACGACAAAAAAGGCTTTAGAACATATATTTAACTGCACGGCACAAGGGCTAATAAGACCCCAATAACAAGAACGGTTTGCTGGAATTACAGAGGTATTGCAAACTTGAAATGAGCAGCAGTATAATGGCAATTTAGATCTGCAGTCAGTGCAGCAAGGTGTAATAGAATTGCTCCTATTACCCAGGCTGTAAACTCCCCTATTGAACCTTGTTCTGCTTCAATACTGGGTAATAATTCCTCCCTATCATTTTCCTACACTTCTAATGCTCTTTCCCTGAACTTCTACTGAGCAAAATATGTTTTCAAGTCTTTCCTAACACTGTCCCTAGCGCCTGCTGATGTCTGTCCCTGAACTAAGTACACTGAAAAAGGGCTGAATCCAAGATAGCTCAGGCCCTTTATAGGGCTGTGATATCACATGGTTGGCTGGCTGCTGATTGGCTGCATGAATGGCATTGTGGGTGATCCCTCCTTCCTAGAGTTCCTTGCTCCATGTCCTAACACATGCAGCAGCCATTTTAGGAAAAAATGTTATTCGTTACCACAAAGCATGAGGAAATTCAGATTCGGTGCAAATTGAATAATTCCTAAAAGTTCAGATAGAATTCCACTTTGTCATCTTTGATTCGCTCATCTCTAATCACTGTGTTTATTGGTCCTATACTGTGACATCACTGTGTATATTATCCCAGAATTGTGTGTATTACCCATGTACGGTGGCATCAATATATGTATTATCCATGTATTGTGACATCACTGTGTTCATTATCTTATCCTTGTACTTTTCTGTGTTAATTATGCAGCGTCCCACTACGTGTGTGTGGGCACTGCTTAAAAGCACTTTTTGTCTTAACAATTGTATTGTGCGGTATTGTATGACTTTGTATTAATGTATCAGCAAAATCCCTGTTACCAGGCAGATTAGGTGTAATCTATACATCCCACCACTAGATGGGGATAAAACTTAGGTTCTATATATATATATATACCTAGGTCAGGCCTAGTTACAGAGGAGTGGAGACAGACCAGTGTTGAGATCAGTGTGGAGATCAGTGAGTAGTAGACTGATACTGAGAGTGAAAGAGTGCAGATCTAGCACTTCTGCTCTGATGAAAGTTTAGTCCAAAAAGGGACAAGGAAAAAGGACTTATCTATCCAAAGGATAAAAGCCACAAATCAGGCATCAAGGACCTTTGGGATATTCAGGTGAAGGTGCCATAGCCTCCGGCAACCTCACCAAATTACACTGATATAAAAAAAAATCCGGCTAACCCCGAACGCAAGTGTGAAAGTAGTCTAAGCCCCAAGTCAAGCCTAAAAAGCCTAGAAACAGTAGATTTGCAGAATCAACTCTGTAACATCAAGAGACTGTATTCTGTACTGCTGCAACCAAAGACATCAACAGTAAAAGTTGTGAGTTGCATCTTACCACTGTCTACCTCATTATTACCACTATTGGTTGTACCACCATTAACAGTACTGGTGTGACGACAAATGCCATCAAGGGACTCAGCCGCAACAAGCACCCTAAGCACCCCTAACATCAAGGGCACCTCAACCACCATCTTGGCTGATGCTTCCTACCACATTCCTACCAGGATTTCGTGCTGTCCACCTCAACACTGTGCTGCCAGCCCAGGGAGGCTTTCTGCTAAACGTGAGTAAACTGATGAACTGTGTGTTATAATTTGGCCCCTCATCGGTCCACCGTGCACCTCACGTGTTGCCCCTGCGCTACTGGCTGGCTGCACTTATATATCCATTCTGTGATATCATTGTTTTTTTAATTTCCTCACCACTTTATTCCAGCACTGATCTTGTGGTCTCCGCTGTTCTTTGTTGTCAATTTGCCAGCACCACTGTATGAGTGGCTTTAGCCATCATGTGGCATACTATTGGTGACTATTTAATGATAAAATAAAACTACAACAAAATAATACAAGTTATAATAGATAAAAATAATAAAAGAGATGTTAAAAACAATTAATTGTAGTATTATTATAGTAGGAATCAATTTAACAGTTCAACAGCCTGTTCTAATATTTCTATTAAGGATGAGTGAACCAGACACTATAAATCACTGGTCAGACCACACATGGAGTACTGTGTACAGTTCTGGTCTCCTGTGAACAAGGCAGACATAGCAGAGCTGGAGAGGGTCCAGAGGAGGGCAACTAAAGTAATAACCAGAATGGGGCAACTACAGTACCCTGAAAGATTATCAAAATTAGGGTTATTTACTTTAGAAAAAAGACAACTGAGGGGAGATCTAATAACTATGTATAAATATATCAGGGGTCAGTACAGAGATCTATCCCATCATCTATTCATTCCCAGGACTGTGACTGTGACGAGGGGACATCCTCTGCGTCTAGAGGAAAGAAGGTTTGTACACAAACATAGAAGAGGATTCTTTACTGTAAGAGCAGTGAGACTATGGAGCTCTCTGCCTGAGGAGGTGGTGATGGTGAGTACAATAAAGGAATTCAAGAGGGGCCTGGATGTATTTCTGGAGTGTAATAATATTACAGGCTATAGCTACTAGAGAGGGGTCGTTGATCCAGGGAGTTATTTTGATTGCCTGATTGGAGTCGGGAAGGAATTTTTATTCCCCTAAAGTGGGGAAAATTGGCTTCTACCTCACAGGTTTTTTTTTTTGCCTTCCTCTGGATCAACTTGCAGGATAACAGGCCGAACTGGATGGACAAATATCTTTCTTCGGCTTTATGTACTATGTTACTAGATCGATTCGGAAGTATTTTATTTTTCGCACAGCAGACAAAATAGGGTCTTTCCGGGTTTGCTTAGGACGAATCCACTAAAACGGCGCATAACTCCATTTTAGTGCACATGTTGGTGGGAAAAAAAGGACTAGGGAGGAAGAAGAAGGGCTCTCACATAGCCATGAGAGAAAGTGTGTGTGTGTGTGGGGGGGGGGGGACCTTTCCCTGATTGGCCGGCAATCCGGACACAAATGGATGGCATTTGTCAGACAGATCCGCATGCGGATCCATCTGACAACTGCATTGAAATACCGAAATATCGGATCCGTCTCTCTGGTGTCATCTGGAAAAACGGATCCGGTATTTATTATTTTCACAGATTTAAAGATCTGCGCATGCGCGGACCAGAAGAACGGATCCGTCAAATGCGGCAATTTTAATGTTGGATCCGGCACTAATACAGTTCCATGGAAATTAATGCAGGCAAGTGTTCAGGATTTTTGGCCGGAGAGAAAAATACAGCATGCTGTAAAAACGTAAGAGGGACTGAACTGATGCATCCTGATGCATACTAAACGGATTGCTCTCCATTCAGAATGCATTAGGATAAAACTAATCATTTTTTTTTCCGGTATTGAGCCCCTCTGATGAAACTCAATACCGGAAAAGAAAAACTGCTAATGTGAAAGTACCATTAGTCATCCCTTTATGTATTTTCAGTTTCCAACCAGTCGCAATTATTTTTTATTTTTTTGGTAGGTGTGTGCTTTCAATTTAATTAAGCAATTGATCGTCAAGCCTCAGTCAACCATTTACATATTTTCAGTTTCCACATGGAAACAATAAAATTTATTTATTGTGGGGGTCCTTTCAATTTAATTAAGTAGTAGTAATGAGCGGCAGGGCCAATATTCGAATTTGCAATATTTTGCAAATATTTGGGCGAATATTCATCATAAATTAGCAAATTTAAGAATTTGTCATTATTTAATTGATTGCAAAAATCAGCAATGTAATATGTGTGTATTGTGTGCGCAATACAGGCGTGGGTCACTTTTGCTACATTTTTCAAGCTGATAGAAGTTTCCTGAGACTGGAGAAAATGGTTGGCAAAGGCAGAACATTAGAATAGCTTTATATAGCTTTATATGCAGATAGAGTGCTCCAATATATTCGCGAGTGCGAAAATCTCCAATTAATGATGCACATATTTTGGCACAATATGTGCAACTTCACATTTTAGCAGGTCTGACTACATATTACTGATTGGTGCACTAAGTATTGTTGTGAACTTGTGACATCACAGCACTATGTATGTATGTATGTATGTATGGACAGCAGAACCTATCAGCTACACTATATCACTATCTAACCTATACTGACTATCTCTCACTAACTACTGTATCTGTAATATATATATATATATATGTAATATATATATATATATATATATAAATAAGCTTACTAGCTATCTAATGTAATGACACAGCAAAGCACATAGCACAGCAATGAACTGCAGAAAACTGCAGAAAATGGCTGCTGGGGAGGTTCTTATATAGTAAGGGGTAGGGGACGTTCCTATTGGTTGCTATGGATGTTGCTAAGCTCAGACAAAGGCATTGCAGCCTTCTCATTGGTCCACAAGCAAGAAGCAGGGAGGGCTCATGGGTTGAGGTGAGAAAAAAAATCTAGAATATTCACAAATACGTACAGTACAGACCAAAAGTTTGGAAACACCTTCTCATTCAAAGAGTTTTCTTTTTTTTCATGACTATGAAAATTGTAGATTCACACTGAAGGCATCAAAACTATGAATTAACACATGTGGAATTATATACATAACAAAAAAGTGTGAACAACTGAAAATATGTCATATTCTAGGTTCTTCAAAATAGCCACCTTTTGCTTTGATTACTGCTTTGCACACTCTTGGCATTCTCTTGATGAGCTTCAAGAGGTAGTCACCTGAAATGGTCTTCCAACAGTCTTGAAGGAGTTTCCAGAGATGCTTAGCACTTGTTGGCCCTTTTGCCTTCACCCCAAACCATCTCGATTGGGTTCAGGTCCAGTTACTGTGGAGGCCAGGTCATCTGGCGCAGCATCCCATCACTCTCCTTCATAGTCAAATAGCCCTTACACAGCCTGGAGGTGTGTTTGGGGTCATTGTCCTGTTGAAAAATAAATGATGGTCCAACTAAACGCAAACTGGATGGAATAGCATGCCGCTGCAAGATGCTGTGGTAGCCATGCTGGTTCAGTATGCCTTCAATTTTGAATAAATCCCCAACAGGTTCACTAGCAAAGCACCCCCATCACACCTCCTCCTCCATGCTTCACGGTGGGAACCAGGCATGTAGAGTCCATCCGCTCACCTTTTCTGCGTCGCACAAAGACACGGTGGTTGGAACCAAAGATCTCAAATTTGGACTCATCAGACCAAAGCACAGATTTCCACTGGTCTAATGTCCATTCCTTGTGTTCTTTAGCCCAAACAAGTCTCTTCTGCTTGTTGCCTGTCCTTAGCAGTGGTTTCCTAGCAGATATTCTACCATGAAGGCCTGATTCACACAGTCTCCTCTTAACAGTTGTTCTAGAGATGTGTCTGCTGCTAGAACTCTGTGTGGCATTGACCTGGTCTCTAATCTGAGCTGCTGTTAACCTGCAATTTCTGAGGCTGGTGACTCGAATGAACTTTTCCTCCACAGCAGAGGTGACTCTTTGTCTTTCTTTCCTGGGGTGGTCTGCATGTGAGCCAGTTTCTTTGTAGCGTTTGATGGTTTTTGTGACTGCACTTGGGGACACTTTCAAAGTTTTCCCAATTTTTCGGACTGACTGACCTTCATTTCTTAAAGTAATGATGGTCACTCGTTTTTCTTTACTTAGCTGCTTTTTTCTTGCCATAATACAAATTCTATTCAGTAGGACTATCAGCTGTGTATCCACCTGACTTCTCCACAACGCAACTGATGGTCCGAACCATTCAAAGGCAAGAAATCCCACTTATTACACCTGACAGGGCACACCTGTGAAGTGAAAACCATTTCAGGTGACTACCTCTTGAAGCTCATCAAGAGAATGCCAAAAGTGTGCAAAGCAGTAATCAAAGCAAAAGGTGGCTACTTTGAAGAACCTAGAATATGACATATTTTCAGTTGTTTCACACTTTTTTGTTATGTATATAATTCCACATGTGTTAATTCATAGTTTTGATGCCTTCAGTGTGAATCTACAATTTTCATTAAAATAAAGAAAACTCTTCAAATGAGAAGGTGTGTCCAAACTTTTGGTCTGTACTGTATATGTAGCACTATATTAAAATTTGCGATTCGAATATTCACACACAACACTATTGAGCAGCATATATACATGATTGCTGTGGAAATGCTGTGGGTGTTAAGTTGAAATTGAGCATCAAGCCTCAGTTGTGCGTTAACTTATCTTTCGTTTCCACACATACAACTTTTTTTTTGTTTTTTGAGGGGGGGCTTTCAATTTCAAGCAATACCCACGTCATGGCAGCAATCTACCTGTGTGTGTGTGTTAAGTTAAAAAAAACTCAGTCGTACCATTTACGTATTTTCAGTTTCCACATGGTCGCAAACTTATTTTTCTTTGGGGGTGCTTTCAATTTAATTAAGTAGCATACCTATGTCGCTACTGCAGCACTACCCACCGTGGGGTCGCAATCTACTGTACCTGTGTGTTAAGTTGAAATGGAGAATCAAACCTCAGTCATCCCTTTATGTATTTTCAGTTTCCAACCTGTCACAATTAAATTTATTTTTTGGGGGGTGCTTTCAATTTAATAAAGCAGTATATATGCAGGATTACTGCAGCAATACTGGCATTGTGGCAGCAATCTATCTTTGTGCTTCGTTGAAATTGAGCTTCATGTCTTTTATATATTTCTAGTTTCCACGAGGGTGATAGTTTAAAATTCTGCATGTCAAATTTAGTAGTGGGCATGGTTACATTTCTTTAAGGAGCAACATAAATGTATATGATTACTGCATCAATGAAAACAAGGATAATTCAGCTCCACGTACAATATACTTTAATCGGCTTCAATTAAAATCCATACATCAAAAATGGACAAATTTGCTGTGACGCGTTTGGGGCTATTACGTCGTTAGCCCTTCATCAAGACAAACAAACAAACTTAAAACCAAAGTTATATACATTGACATGACACTCCCACCTGATTGAATAATCATCCCCACCGGAGACCCACACCAACCGGTGAATAGGGTTCAACAGAGGGAGGAGACTTCAGCC
Source organism: Bufo gargarizans (assembly GCF_014858855.1). NCBI lineage: Eukaryota > Metazoa > Chordata > Amphibia > Anura > Bufonidae > Bufo > Bufo gargarizans. The sequence continues at coordinate 95,825,803 of NC_058081.1, read as the reverse complement.
AGGTAGAACAGAGGCTTCATACATATGAGGGATTTTATTTATATTGTAAAGTTAGATTATTTAATCCATTCAGTATACATGTTCCCAAATTGAACATCCAGTAGGTTTCCCTGCTGAAGAGTTTCTGTCTGCGATCTCCACCCCTAATTGGCATAGTCACTCTTTCAATACCCTGCACAGAAAACGCTGAGGTGTCCCCTTTGTGAACAGATGCAAAATGTAATGTCGCCGCTGATACATTGCGCGTTGAAAAGTGTGGGACGTCACTCAAATGTTTCCGTATTCTCACCTTAAGTTGGTTCGTGGTGCATCCCACATCCTGCAACGCGCAATCTCGACAGGTAATGACATAGACAACATATTCAGTATTGCAATTAATGTATTGTCGCAACTCATGCGTACTGCCTTTAGACGCAGAGACGACATTTTTACTAACTGACATATGTTGACAGCAAATGCACCTCTAACTCCCACATTTAAAATTGCCCTTCGTTCTAAGCCAAACTGGTTGGCAAGGGGCGCTATCAAGGAATAAACTGGGGCTCACTTTTTGACCAATTGTAGGTAGGGATGAGCGAACTCGAACTGTATAGTTCGGGTTCGTACCGAATTTTGGGGTGTCCGTGACACGGACCCGAACCCGGACATTTTCGTAAAAGTCCGGGTTCGGGTTCGGTGTTCGTCGCTTTCTTCGCGCTTTTGTGACGCTTTCTTGGCGCTTTTTGAAAGGCTGCAAAGCAGCCAATCAACAAGCGTCATACTACTTGCCCCAAGAGGCCATCACAGCCATGCCTACTATTGGCATGGCTGTGATTGGCCAGAGCACCATGTGACCCAGCCTCTATTTAAGCTGGAGTCACATAGCGCCGCCCGTCACTCTGCTCTGATTAGCGTAGGGAGAGGTTGCGGCTGCGACAGTAGGGCGAGATTAGGCAGATTAACTCCTCCAAAGGACTTGATTAACTGATCGATCTGCAGCTGTGGATCATTGAGCTGCTGATCCTCAATTGCTCACTGTTTTTAGGCTGCACAGACCGTTTGTCAGTCTCATTTTTCTGGGGTGATCGGCGGCCATTTTGTGTCTTGTGGTGCGCCAGCACAAGCTGCGACCAAGTGCATTTAACCCTCAATGGTGTGGTTGTTTTTTGGCTAAAGCCTACATCAGGGTGAAGCTGTGACACCAAGTGCATTTAACCAGCAATAGTCTGTTCATTTTTTGGCCATATACAAAATCAGGGGCAAGCTGCGCCTGTCACCAAGTGCATTTAACCCTCAATGGTGTGGTTGTTTTTTGGCTAAAGCCTACATCAGGGTGAAGCTGTCACACCAAGTGCATTTAACCAGCAATAGTCTGTTCATTTTTTGGCCATATACAAAATCAGGGGCAAGCTGCGCCTGTCACCAAGTGCATTTAACCCTCAATGGTGTGGTTGTTTTTTGGCTAAAGCCTACATCAGGGTGAAGCTGTCACACCAAGTGCATTTAACCAGCAATAGTCTGTTCATTTTTTGGCCATATACAAAATCAGGGGCAAGCTGCGCCTGTCACCAAGTGCATTTAACCCTCAATGGTGTGGTTGTTTTTTGGCTAAAGCCTACATCAGGGTGAAGCTGTCACACCAAGTGCATTTAACCAGCAATAGTCTGTTCATTTTTTGGCCATATCCCAGTCTAATTCTGTCACTAAATCCATACCGGTCACCCAGCGCCTAAATACTAGGCCTCAAATTTATATCCAGCTAAATCTGTCCCTAGTGCTGTAGCTGGGCGAGTTATTTAGTGTCCGTTCAAGCACATTTCTTGTTCTGGGTTGAAATACAATTCCCAATTTAGCAATTTCATAATTTAGTGGTTCCTGCTATATCAGAGCTCTTTGAAATCTATCCCAAAAAGGGTATATAATATTGAAGGTGCACATAGGGTCATTCAGAGTAACTTCACACACACCCGCTACTGTGTATTTCCAAGTCTAATTCTGTCACTAAATCCATACCGGTGACCCAGCGCCTAAATACTAGGCCTCAAATTTAATTCCCTCTAAATCTCTCGTTACCCACCGCTGTACTGTTGTTGCTGGGCAAGATATTTAGTGTCCGTCAAAGCACATTTTTTGTTCTGGGTTGAAGTACAATTCCCAATTTAGCAATTTCATAATTTAGTGGTTTCTGCTATATCAGAGCTATTTGAAATCTATCCCAAAAAGGGTATATAATATTGAAGGTGCACATAGGGTCATTCAGAATAACTTCACACACACCCGCTACTGTGTATTTCCAAGTCTAATTCTGTCACTAAACCCATACCTGTCACCCAGCGCCTAAATACTAGGCCTCAAATTTAAATCCCTCTAAATCTCTCGTTACCGTTGTCCTGTTGTAGCTGGGAAAGTTATTTAGTGCCCGTCAAAGCACATTTTTTGTTCTGGGTTGAAGTACAATTCCCAATTTAGCAATTTCATAATTTAGTGGTTCCTGCTATATCAGAGCTATTTGAAATCTATCCCAAAAAGGGTATATAATATTGAAGGTGCACATAGGGTCATTCAGAATAACTTCACACACACCCGCTACTGTGTATTTCCAAGTCTAATTCTGTCACTAAATCCATACCGGTGACCCAGCGCCTAAATACTAGGCCTCAAATTTAATTCCCTCTAAATCTCTCGTTACCCACCGGTGTACTGTTGTTGCTGGGCAAGATATTTAGTGTCCGTCAAAGCACATTTTTTGTTCTGGGTTGAAGTACAATTCCCAATTTAGCAATTTCATAATTTAGTGGTTTCTGCTATATCAGAGCTATTTGAAATCTATCCCAAAAAGGGTATATAATATTGAAGGTGCACATAGGGTCATTCAGAATAACTTCACACACACCCGCTACTGTGTATTTCCAAGTCTAATTCTGTCACTAAACCCATACCTGTCACCCAGCGCCTAAATACTAGGCCTCAAATTTAAATCCCTCTAAATCTCTCGTTACCGTTGTCCTGTTGTAGCTGGGAAAGTTATTTAGTGCCCGTCAAAGCACATTTTTTGTTCTGGGTTGAAGTACAATTCCCAATTTAGCAATTTCATAATTTAGTGGTTCCTGCTATATCAGAGCTATTTGAAATCTATCCCAAAAAGGGTATATAATATTGAAGGTGCACATAGGGTCATTCAGAATAACTTCACACACACCCGCTACTGTGTATTTCCAAGTCTAATTCTGTCACTAAACCCATACCTGTCACCCAGCGCCTAAATACTAGGCCTCAAATTTATATCCAGCTAAATCTGTCCCTAGTGCTGTAGCTGGGCGAGTTATTTAGTGTCCGTTCAAGCACATTTCTTGTTCTGGGTTGAAATACAATTCCCAATTTAGCAATTTCATAATTTAGTGGTTCCTGCTATATCAGAGCTCTTTGAAATCTATCCCAAAAAGGGTATATAATATTGAAGGTGCACATAGGGTCATTCAGAGTAACTTCACACACACCCGCTACTGTGTATTTCCAAGTCTAATTCTGTCACTAAATCCATACCGGTGACCCAGCGCCTAAATACTAGGCCTCAAATTTAATTCCCTCTAAATCTCTCGTTACCCACCGCTGTACTGTTGTTGCTGGGCAAGATATTTAGTGTCCGTCAAAGCACATTTTTTGTTCTGGGTTGAAGTACAATTCCCAATTTAGCAATTTCATAATTTAGTGGTTTCTGCTATATCAGAGCTATTTGAAATCTATCCCAAAAAGGGTATATAATATTGAAGGTGCACATAGGGTCATTCAGAATAACTTCACACACACCCGCTACTGTGTATTTCCAAGTCTAATTCTGTCACTAAACCCATACCTGTCACCCAGCGCCTAAATACTAGGCCTCAAATTTAAATCCCTCTAAATCTCTCGTTACCGTTGTCCTGTTGTAGCTGGGAAAGTTATTTAGTGCCCGTCAAAGCACATTTTTTGTTCTGGGTTGAAGTACAATTCCCAATTTAGCAATTTCATAATTTAGTGGTTCCTGCTATATCAGAGCTATTTGAAATCTATCCCAAAAAGGGTATATAATATTGAAGGTGCACATAGGGTCATTCAGAATAACTTCACACACACCCGCTACTGTGTATTTCCAAGTCTAATTCTGTCACTAAATCCATACCGGTGACCCAGCGCCTAAATACTAGGCCTCAAATTTAATTCCCTCTAAATCTCTCGTTACCCACCGGTGTACTGTTGTTGCTGGGCAAGATATTTAGTGTCCGTCAAAGCACATTTTTTGTTCTGGGTTGAAGTACAATTCCCAATTTAGCAATTTCATAATTTAGTGGTTTCTGCTATATCAGAGCTATTTGAAATCTATCCCTAAAAGGGTATATAATATTGAAGGTGCACATAGGGTCATTCAGAATAACTTCACACACACCCGCTACTGTGTATTTCCAAGTCTAATTCTGTCACTAAACCCATACCTGTCACCCAGCGCCTAAATACTAGGCCTCAAATTTAAATCCCTCTAAATCTCTCGTTACCGTTGTCCTGTTGTAGCTGGGAAAGTTATTTAGTGTCCCGTCAAAGCACATTTTTTGTTCTGGGTTGAAGTACAATTCCCAATTTAGCAATTTCATAATTTAGTGGTTCCTGCTATATCAGAGCTATTTGAAATCTATCCCAAAAAGGGTATATAATATTGAAGGTGCACATTGGGTCATTCAGAATAACTTCACACACACGCTTCTGTGCATTTCCAAGTCTAATTCTGTCACTAAATCCATACCGGTGACCCAGCGCCTAAATACTAGGCCTCAAATTTAATTCCCTCTAAATCTCTCGTTACCCACCGCTGTACTGTTGTTGCTGGGCAAGATATTTAGTGTCCGTCAAAGCACATTTTTTGTTCTGGGTTGAAGTACAATTCCCAATTTAGCAATTTCATAATTTAGTGGTTTCTGCTATATCAGAGCTATTTGAAATCTATCCCTAAAAGGGTATATAATATTGAAGGTGCACATAGGGTCATTCAGAATAACTTCACACACACCCGCTACTGTGTATTTCCAAGTCTAATTCTGTCACTAAATCCATACCGGTGACCCAGCGCCTAAATACTAGGCCTCAAATTTAATTCCCTCTAAATCTCTCGTTACCCACCGTTGTACTGTTGTTGCTGGGCAAGATATTTAGTGTCCGTCAAAGCACATTTTTTGTTCTGGGTTGAAGTACAATTCCCAATTTAGCAATTTCATAATTTAGTGGTTTCTGCTATATCAGAGCTATTTGAAATCTATCCCTAAAAGGGTATATAATATTCAAGGTGCACATTGGGTCATTCAGAATAACTTCACACACACACGCTTCTGTGCATTTCCAAGTCTAATTCTGTCACTAAATCCATACCGGTCACCCAGCGCCTAAATACTAGGCCTCAAATTTATATCCCGCTGAATTTGAATACAATACATTGGGCCAAATAATATATTTGTTGTTGTGGTGAACCATAACAATGAGAAAAACATCTAGTAAGGGACGCGGACGTGGACATGGTCGTGGTGGTGTTAGTGGACCCTCTGGTGCTGGGAGAGGACGTGGCCGTTCTGCCACATCCACACGTCCTAGTGTACCAACTACCTCAGGTCCCAGTAGCCGCCAGAATTTACAGCGATATATGGTGGGGCCCAATGCCGTTCTAAGGATGGTAAGGCCTGAGCAGGTACAGGCATTAGTCAATTGGGTGGCCGACAGTGGATCCAGCACGTTCACATTATCTCCCACCCAGTCTTCTGCAGAAAGCGCACAGATGGCGCCTGAAAACCAACCCCATCAGTCTGTCACATCACCCCCATGCATACCAGGGAAACTGTCTCAGCCTCAAGTTATGCAGCAGTCTCTTATGCTGTTTGAAGACTCCGCTGGCAGGGTTTCCCAAGGGCATCCACCTAGCCCTTCCCCAGCGGTGAAAGACATAGAATGCACTGACGCACAACCACTTATGTTTCCTGATGATGAGGACATGGGAATACCACCTCAGCATGTCTCTGATGATGACGAAACACAGGTGCCAACTGCTGCGTCTTTCTGCAGTGTGCAGACTGAACAGGAGGTCAGGGATCAAGACTGGGTGGAAGACGATGCAGGGGACGATGAGGTCCTAGACCCCACATGGAATGAAGGTCGTGCCACTGACTTTCACAGTTCGGAGGAAGAGGCAGTGGTGAGACCGAGCCAACAGCGTAGCAAAAGAGGGAGCAGTGGGCAAAAGCAGAACACCCGCCGCCAAGAGACTCCGCCTGCTACTGACCGCCGCCATCTGGGACCGAGCACCCCAAAGGCAGCTTCAAGGAGTTCCCTGGCATGGCACTTCTTCAAACAATGTGCTGACGACAAGACCCGAGTGGTTTGCACGCTGTGCCATCAGAGCCTGAAGCGAGGCATTAACGTTCTGAACCTGAGCACAACCTGCATGACCAGGCACCTGCATGCAAAGCATGAACTGCAGTGGAGTAAACACCTTAAAACCAAGGAAGTCACTCAGGCTCCCCCTGCTACCTCTTCTGCTGCTGCCGCCTCGGCCTATTCTGCTGCTGCCGCCTCGGCCTCTTCCTCCGCCTCTGGAGGAACGTTGGCACCTGCCGCCCAGCAAACAGGGGATGTACCACCAACACCACCACCACCACCTCCGTCACCAAGCGTCTCAACCATGTCACACGCCAGCGTTCAGCTCTCCATCTCACAAACATTTGATAGAAAGCGTAAATTCCCACCTAGCCACCCTCGATCCCTGGCCCTGAATGCCAGCATTTCTAAACTACTGGCCTATGAAATGCTGTCATTTAGGCTGGTGGACACAGACAGCTTCAAACAGCTCATGTCGCTTGCTGTCCCACAGTATGTTGTTCCCAGCCGGCACTACTTCTCCAAGAGAGCCGTGCCTTCCCTGCACAACCAAGTATCCGATAAAATCAAGTGTGCACTGCGCAACGCCATCTGTAGCAAGGTCCACCTAACCACAGATACGTGGACCAGTAAGCACGGCCAGGGACGCTATATCTCCCTAACTGCACACTGGGTAAATGTAGTGGCAGCTGGGCCCCAGGCGGAGAGCTGTTTGGCGCACGTCCTTCCGCCGCCAAGGATCGCAGGGCAACATTCTTTGCCTCCTGTTGCCACCTCCTCCTTCTCGGCTTCCTCCTCCTCTTCTTCCACCTGCTCATCCAGTCAGCCACACACCTTCACCACCAACTTCAGCACAGCCCGGGGTAAACGTCAGCAGGCCATTCTGAAACTCATATGTTTGGGGGACAGGCCCCACACCGCACAGGAGTTGTGGCGGGGTATAGAACAACAGACCGACGAGTGGTTGCTGCCGGTGAGCCTCAAGCCCGGCCTGGTGGTGTGTGATAATGGGCGAAATCTCGTTGCAGCTCTGGGACTAGCCAATTTGACGCACATCCCTTGCTTGGCGCATGTGCTGAATTTGGTGGTGCAGAAGTTCATTCACAACTACCCCGACATGTCAGAGCTGCTGCATAAAGTGCGGGCCGTCTGTTCGCGCTTCCGGCGTTCACATCCTGCTGCTGCTCGCCTGTCTGCGCTACAGCGTAACTTCGGCCTTCCCGCTCACCGCCTCATATGCGACGTGCCCACCAGGTGGAACTCCACCTTGCACATGCTGGACAGACTGTGCGAGCAGCAGCAGGCCATAGTGGAGTTTCAGCTGCAGCACGCACGGGTCAGTCGCACTACAGAACAGCACCACTTCACCACCAATGACTGGGCCTCCATGCGAGACCTGTGTGCCCTGTTGCGCTGTTTCGAGTACTCCACCAACATGGCCAGTGGCGATGACACCGTTATCAGCGTTACAATACCACTTCTATGTCTCCTTGAGAAAACACTTAGGGCGATGATGGAACAGGAGGTGGCCCAGGAGGAGGAGGAGGAGGATGAGGAAGAGGGGTCATTTTTAGCACTTTCAGGCCAGTCTCTTCGAAGTGACTCAGAGGGAGGTTTTTTGCAACAGCAGAGGCCAGGTACAAATGTGGCCAGCCAGGGCCCACTACTGGAGGACGAGGAGGACGAGGATGAGGAGGAGGTGGAGGAGGATGAGGATGAAGCATGGTCACAGCGGGGTGGCACCCAACGCAGCTCGGGTCCATCACTGGTGCGTGGCTGGGGGGAAAGGCAGGACGATGACGATACGCCTCCCACAGAGGACAGCTTGTCCTTACCCCTGGGCAGCCTGGCACACATGAGCGACTACATGCTGCAGTGCCTGCGCAACGACAGCAGAGTTGCCCACATTTTAACCTGTGCGGACTACTGGGTTGCCACCCTGCTGGATCCACGCTACAAAGACAATGTGCCCACCTTACTTCCTGCACTGGAGCGTGATAGGAAGATGCGCGAGTACAAGCGCACGTTGGTAGACGCGCTACTGAGAGCATTCCCAAATGTCACAGGGGAACAAGTGGAAGCCCAAGGCCAAGGCAGAGGAGGAGCAAGAGGTCGCCAAGGCAGCTGTGTCACGGCCAGCTCCTCTGAGGGCAGGGTTAGCATGGCAGAGATGTGGAAAACTTTTGTCAACACGCCACAGCTAACTGCACCACCACCTGATACGCAACGTGTTAGCAGGAGGCAACATTTACTAACATGGTGGAACAGTACGTGTGCACACCCCTCCACGTACTGACTGATGGTTCGGCCCCATTCAACTTCTGGGTCTCTAAATTGTCCACGTGGCCAGAGCTAGCCTTTTATGCCTTGGAGGTGCTGGCCTGCCCGGCAGCCAGCGTTTTGTCTGAACGTGTATTCAGCACGGCAGGGGGCGTCATTACAGACAAACGCAGCCGCCTGTCTACAGCCAATGTGGACAAGCTGACGTTCATAAAAATGAACCAGGCATGGATCCCACAGGACCTGTCCGTCCCTTGTCCAGATTAGACATTAACTACCTCCCCATAACCATATATTATTGGACTCCAGGGCACTTCCTCATTCAATCCTATTTTTATTTTCATTTTACCATTATATTGCGATGCTACCCAAAGTTGAATGAACCTCTCCTCTGCCTGTGTGCTAGGCCTAAATATATGCCAATGGACTGTTGCAGTGGTGGCTGACATGAAGCCTGATTCTCTGCTATGACATGCAGACTAATTCTCTGCTGACATGAAGCCAGATTGTCTGTTACGGGACCTCTCTCCTCTGCCTGGGTGCTGGGCCTAAATTTATGACAATGGACTGTTGCAGTGGTGGCTGACGTGAAGCCTGATTCTCTGCTATGACATGCAGACTGATTCTCTGCTGTCATGAAGCCAGATTGTCTGTTACGGGACCTTTCTCCTCTACCTGGGTTCTGGGCCTAAATTTATGAAAATTGACTCTTACAGTGGTGGGTGACGTGAAGCCTGATTCTCTGCTATGATATGAAGACTGATTCTCTGCTGACATGAAGCCAGATTGTCTGTTACGGGACCTTTCTCCTCTGCCTGGGTTCTGGGCCTAAATTTATGAAAATTGACTCTTACAGTGGTGGGTGACGTGAAGCCTGATTCTCTGCTATGATATGAAGACTGATTCTCTGCTGACATGAAGCCAGATTGTCTGTTACGGGACCTTTCTCCTCTGCCTGGGTTCTGGGCCTAAATTTATGAAAATTGACTCTTACAGTGGTGGGTGACGTGAAGCCTGATTCTCTGCTATGATATGAAGACTGATTCTCTGCTGACATGAAGCCAGATTGTCTGTTACGGGACCTTTCTCCTCTGCCTGGGTTCTGGGCCTAAATTTATGAAAATTGACTCTTACAGTGGTGGGTGACGTGAAGCCTGATTCTCTGCTATGATATGAAGACTGATTCTCTGCTGACATGAAGCCAGATTGTCTGTTACGGGACCTTTCTCCTCTGCCTGGGTTCTGGGCCTAAATTTATGAAAATTGACTCTTACAGTGGTGGGTGACGTGAAGCCTGATTCTCTGCTATGATATGAAGACTGATTCTCTGCTGACATGAAGCCAGATTGTCTGTTACGGGACCTTTCTCCTCTGCCTGGGTTCTGGGCCTAAATTTATGAAAATTGACTCTTACAGTGGTGGGTGACGTGAAGCCTGATTCTCTGCTATGATATGAAGACTGATTCTCTGCTGACATGAAGCCAGATTGTCTGTTACGGGACCTCTCTCCTCTGCCTGGGTGCTGGGCCTAAATATATGCCAATGGACTGTTGCAGTGGTGGCTGACGTGAAGCCTCATTCTCTGCTATGACATGCAGACTAATTCTCTGCTGACATGAAGACAGATTCTCTGTTACGGGACCTCTCTCCTCTGCCTGGGTGCCGGGGCCTAAATATCTGAGAATGGACTGTTCCAGTGGTGGCTGACGTGAAGCCTCATTCTCTGCTATGACATGCAGACTAATTCTCTGCTGACATGAAGACAGATTCTCTGTTACGGGACCTCCCTCCTCTGCCTGGGTGCTGGGCCTAAATATATGCCAATGGACTGTTGCAGTGGTGGCTGACGTGAAGCCTCATTCTCTGCTATGACATGCAGACTAATTCTCTGCTGACATGAAGACAGATTCTCTGTTACGGGACCTCCCTCCTCTGCCTGGGTGCTGGGCCTAAATATATGCCAATGGACTGTTGCAGTGGTGGCTGACGTGAAGCCTCATTCTCTGCTATGACATGCAGACTGATTCTCTGCTGACATGAAGCCAGATTCTCTGTTACGGGACCTCTCTCCTCTGCCTGTGTGTGTGCTGGGCCTAAATATATGCCAATGGACTGTTGCAGTGGTGGCTGACGTGAAGCCTCATTCTCTGCTATGACATGCAGACTGATTCTCTGCTGACATGAAGCCAGATTCTCTGTTACGGGACCTCTCTCCTCTGCCTGTGTGTGTGCTGGGCCTAAATATATGCCAATGGACTGTTGCAGTGGTGGCTGACGTGAAGCCTCATTCTCTGCTATGACATGCAGACTAATTCTCTGCTGACATGAAGACAGATTCTCTGTTACGGGACCTCCCTCCTCTGCCTGGGTGCTGGGCCTAAATATATGCCAATGGACTGTTGCAGTGGTGGCTGACGTGAAGCCTCATTCTCTGCTATGACATGCAGACTGATTCTCTGCTGACATGAAGCCAGATTCTCTGTTACGGGACCTCTCTCCTCTGCCTGTGTGTGTGCTGGGCCTAAATATATGCCAATGGACTGTTGCAGTGGTGGCTGACGTGAAGCCTCATTCTCTGCTATGACATGCAGACTGATTCTCTGCTGACATGAAGCCAGATTCTCTGTTACGGGACCTCTCTCCTCTGCCTGTGTGTGTGCTGGGCCTAAATATATGCCAATGGACTGTTGCAGTGGTGGCTGACGTGAAGCCTCATTCTCTGCTATGACATGCAGACTAATTCTCTGCTGACATGAAGACAGATTCTCTGTTACGGGACCTCCCTCCTCTGCCTGGGTGCTGGGCCTAAATATATGCCAATGGACTGTTGCAGTGGTGGCTGACGTGAAGCCTCATTCTCTGCTATGACATGCAGACTAATTCTCTGCTGACATGAAGACAGATTCTCTGTTACGGGACCTCTCTCCTCTGCCTGGGTGCCGGGGCCTAAATATCTGAGAATGGACTGTTCCAGTGGTGGGTGACGGGAAGCCAGATTCTCTGCTATGGAACCTCTCTCCAATTGATTTTGGTTAATTTTTATTTATTTAATTTTTATTTTAATTCATTTCCCTATCCACATTTGTTTGCAGGGGATTTACCTACATGTTGCTGCCTTTTGCAGCCCTCTAGCTCTTTCCTGGGCTGTTTTACAGCCTTTTTAGTGCCGAAAAGTTCGGGTCCCCATTGACTTCAATGGGGTTCGGGTTCGGGACGAAGTTCGGATCGGGTTCGGATCCCGAACCCGAACATTTCCGGGATGTTCGGCCGAACTTCTCGAACCCGAACATCCAGGTGTTCGCTCAACTCTAATTGTAGGTGCTTTTTTTGCTATACATCTAATGCCTGCATCGGCGACATCTCCCAAATCCTCATCATAGCCTATGACCGGGAACTGTTTGCGTAATATATTGCAGATAAGGGGATATTCTTTGCTGTAATTGGTGACAAAGGTCACCGGTTCACTCAAACCCCATGCATAGCAATGATTCCGTTTTTCTTTTCTTATATTTTCTTTTTTTGTAATTCTATTTCTTATTTGTATCATCTTTAGTTTGAGTAAACAGAAGACAGTCCCTGTCTTTTTGTCTAGCAAATTCTCTAGCTACATGGATACTCTCCAATGGATAGCCCCTGGTCTGCAATCTTGCTGTGATGTCAGAGGCTTCCTTAGAAAAAAGGTCAAGAGTTGAACAATTCCGTTGAGCCCCCAACATCTCCCCTCTGGGAATATTCCTGGCGACATGGTCGGGTGACAGGATGATGCATGGAGCAGAGTGCTCCCCGCAGTTGTTTTACGGTGGGTGCATCAGTATCGAAATTTTCCCACAGTCCAAGCAGTGCTAGGGCCTGCATCATGCCACTAATTCCGGAGGGTCGGTTTCTGTCTACTCACTGTCAACACAATTAAGATTTATACATTTTTTTTGTTGGGGGGGCGGGGGATACCATTTTACTAAGCAGCATACGTACGTGATTACTGTGTCAATACCAACATTTTGTCACAGTTAAGGCAATGCTGGGGCCTGCATCATGCCACTAATGCCTGAGGGTAAGTTTCCAAGTACTCACTTTCCACACGGTTGAAATTTATACTTTTTCTTTCTGGGAAAAAAATATTTAAGCCACAGTATAAATGTAAGTGATTACTGCATCAGTATCGACATTTTCTCACAGTCAAGGCAATGCTGGCGCCTGCATCATGCCACTTATGCCTGATATATATATATATATATATTATTATTTTTTTGGGAGGGGGGGTAAATTACTCACTTTCCACACGGTTGAAATTTTTGAAAACAATGTGTGTGTGGGGGAGGGGGGGCGTTAACACGGTTGGCGTAGATTTCAGTTTTTTTTCCTGTTTTCCTGGAAGGGCGGCTACTTGTAGTCTGTTGGTTCCCAAGCAGCCAAATCCATCCTGCCTTGCAGCGGACTGTGGTGAATACCTAGAGGTAGCTTTAGTCTTAGGCCCCTTGCAGACGAGTGTTCCTCCCGCAGCTAGTCCGCATCGCAGCACTCGGCCTGACCTCCCAGCACTGAGGGGATTCATATAGCATTATATTAATTTATGATGCTATGTAACCCTTACAGTACTGGAATGCATTGGATAACACTGGCAGCATTATGCCAGTGTTATCCAATATATACCAGAACTGTAAGGGTTACATAGCATCATAAATCAATATAATGCTATGTGATCCCTGGCAGCGCTGGGAGGTCAGGCTCGGAGCTGCGTTGCGGACTCACCGCGGGAGGAACACTCGTCTTTAAGGGGCCTTATACTACCCAGGGAGGTTTCAGAAAGCTCATAGCAGTTTTGAGAGTCACTGGCTGTGGTCCAGCCGGTGACTCGTGTACGTACTAACAATGCTAGACTAAAAGGTCTTTGAACTTGAACAATCCTTAGTCTGCAACAAAGGTCCAATGAGCAACAAATCAAAAAGGAATAAAGCTGTAATCAACTGAAAGGTTTGTCCCAATGATTCTTGTTCTAGAACCCTATGAAGTATGAACCAAGCTCTCCTTAGAGCATTTGTCATGTACACAAAGTTAATACAAGGCACTTACTAATGTATTGTGATTGTCCATATTGCCTCCTTTGCTGGCTTGATTCATTTTCCATCACATTATACACTGCTCGTTTCCATGGTCATGACCAGCCTGCAGTACATGAGCAGTGGCCGTGCTTGTACACTATAGGAAAAAGCAACAGCATCTCTGGTGACTGGGACCGCTGGATTGCATATAGGCCGCCTCTTTTTCCTATAGTCTCCAAGCACGACCACCACACTTAGATTGTGGGGTGGTCATAACCCCTGGATATGAGCAATGTATAATGTGAAGGAAAAATGAATCATGCCAGCAAAGGAGGCAATATGGACAATCACAACACATTAGTAAGTGCCTTGTATTAACTTTCTCTACATGATAAATGCCATTTGTCAACCTCTTCTAATATACGTAATGTACAGTAGTTTAGAGTCTACAGTATACAGCAGTACCTGTTTAATCACCGTGAAGGTGTCATTTTTACTCTTAAATCTCTAGACAGTTGAAGGCAATCAATAGAGCAAGGTGTTACGGAATGATTTACTCCTGTATTATGTTTAGGTTTTATGGAAATCGTAGCCATCAAGCTGTTATGTTCACTGTTAGCATGTACATTATCTCGAACCCCAGTGACACGCATACATGTGTTATTTTATGCTCCGTCATGGAAATGCAAATAAAGCTGTGGTGCCTACAGGTACATTACATATTAAACATACTGAACTGTACTGTGCATTAGTTATTATTTTTCAGAAATGAAGTCTGTACAGAAGCCTAAGGGTATTCTTTTAGTGGAAAACAAAATGTTCTCACCTTGTTTTTATTACAATCTAAAAATGCAAGAAACTGTGAAGTGATGCAGACCTTGCACCTCTTTTATTGAAATAAGCCCAGACTTTCCAAAATAATTGTCCATTTTTTTCTGTAAAGTTTAATTTATAGATGGTATACTTCAGTGTTAGCCAGGGCCGTCTTTAATATTGATTGGACCCTGGGCAAGAATTTACTTGGGCCCCCCGGATCCCGCCTTCCCACACCCTAGCATGCAATCAAGCCCTCCACCACAACACACAAATTCACAAAAAAAACTGTTATATATATATAATATAGCTTACAGTGAATTACTGTAAATACTTACAGTTCTGAAGACTCCAGCAGGCTCAGGATCAGTGCTCTGGGCAGCTGGGCTCAGGGCTGTAAGTGGGCACCGCTCTGCAGGAAGGAGACCGGGGCTCAGCTCACCCTAGCGTTGCAGTGCCCCCGCGTGACGTCACGGCGCACGGCATATGCAAAGGGTAGGGGAGGTCGGGAGGAGGAGTAAGCAAGTACCATATTTTCCACCCTATAAGACGCACTGGCCCATAAGACGCACCTAGGTTTTAGAGGAGGACAATAAGAAAAAATTATTTTCCATTACACCTCAGGTCAGACCACCAATCAGACCCCCAATGTTAATCAGATCTCAGCTGATAGCCCCAATCAGACCCCCAATGTTAATAAGACCCTCAATCAGACCTCATATCAGCCCCCCCAATGCCATATATCAGCCCCCCAGCTTCATGTATCAGCCCCCCAGCCTCATGAATTAGCCCCCTAGCCTCATGTATCAGCCCTCCAGCCTCATTTATCAGCCGCCCAGCCTCATGTATCAGCCGCCCAGCCTCATGTATCAGCCCCCCCCCCCCGCCTCATGTATCAGCCCCCAGCGCAAATAAAATAAATAAAAATCTTACCTTTCTTGCTCCTGGACGCCGCTGCTCCTCACCACCAGCGCTCTCTTCTCTTCTTTCTGGTCCTCAGCTGTCGGCTGTGAAGGCTGCGCACAGCGTGAGGTCACGCCATGCGCAGCCACTGCACAGCCGACAGCCAAGGACCAGGAAGCGGTGAGTACAGAGCTTTCACCTCTTCCCTCCGGTACTAATTAGCACTTCCATAATGGAAGCGCTGATTAGTATTCACCCCATAAGGCTCAGGGGCATTTCCCCCCCATTTTTGGGGAGAAAAAGCTTGTCTTATAGGACAAAAAATAATTTGCGGGCAGTGGCCAGTGGGGCTCAAGAGGCAGCTGCCTTGGTCTCCCCAGGACCAACTGGGCCCGGGGCAGCTGCCCCTTTTGCCCCGTGTTTAAGAAGGCCCTGGTGTTAGCAAAAGGACAAGTTAGCGCATTTAAAGGAACACTCTGGGTAAAACTGATGTATAATGTTATGTCTTTTATATGGCATGAGGTGGAGGTGCATGAATTTTCCTGGTGATATACTATGAGTTTCTGTATTATGCACTGCCCCATCAGGCTCTTAATTAGGTATAACAAGCTGTATAAGTTTTAACTAGAATGTTCCTTTAAATGTACAGGTAGTCAGTTACCTGTATGTGAACATTTGTATATATACATTTCCTACACATTATAAACAATGGCCAAGACTACAAGCCATAGGTAAGAATATTTAACCCCTTAAAGAACCTGCCATATGGCACCTTAAGGACCAGGCCATTTTTTGCAAACCTGACATGTGTCACTTTATGTGGTCATAACTTTAAAGTGCTTTTACTTATCCAGGCCATTCTGAGATTATTTTCCAGTCACATATTGTACTTCATGACACTGGTAAAATGTGCAAATGTGCAAATTTCTATTTCTCTACCTTTATAATAGATAGTAATAAAATACCTCCAAAAATAGTTATTACTTTACATTCCCCATATGTCTACTTCATGTTTGGATCATTTTGTGAAAGCCATTTTATTTTTTGGGGACGTAGTGTTGATCAAGCACCATAGTGCTCGGGTGCTCGAGCCGTACACATCGGAATGCACAAAACCGAGGAAAAAATATTGATTTTAGAGGAAAAATGTTTAGGAAACATTCTTTCTTGTATATTTACTTGTATATAAAGTGCAAGAGCTGCCAAAACTTACAAGGAAGAGGCACTCCGATACGACCTGAATGTCACATAAAGGAGGGCCTCATTCACATTGTGGTACATTTGTTCATGTAGTGGGACTTTGCACTAAGTGAAAGGGCTGCCAAAAATGGAACCAGCACTCCAATACACCCTTTGTTACACATAAAAAAGAACATCAGACACAGCCTTGAAAAATTATGATTGATGGCCTGCTAGTGAACCTCAAAAACATTTGGAGCAAGGGTCTGCTGATCTGACCATCTAAAACATTATGGGTGAGGGCCTGCTGCCGCTATACTGACTACCTGGGGCCAATCGCAGCTCCCCGGGATGGCGACAATCCATTCGGATGTCTGGCCTATCAACTTTCGATGTTATTGTCAGTGCAAACCATGGTGACTATGGGTAACAGGGAATCAGGGTTCGATTCCGGAGAGAGAGCATAAAAACCGGCTATGGCTACCACATCCAAGCAAAGCATCATGCGCACAAATTACCTATTAGGTATAATTAGGTGAGGGCCTGCAGGTGAGCTGACCCTGTAAAAGATTTTAGGTGTGGGCCTGCAGGTGAGCTGACCCTGTAAAAGATTTTAGGTGCGGGCCTGCTGGTGAGCTGACCCTCTAAAAAATTATATGTGAGGGCCTGCTGGTGAGATGACCCTGTAAAACATTGTAGGTGAGGGCCTGCTGGTGAGCAGTCCCTCTAAAAAATTATATGTGAGGACTTTCAGGTGAGCTGACCCTATAAATGATTGTAGGTAAAGGCCTGCTGGTGAGCTGACCCTGTAAAAGATTTTAGGTGTGGGCTTGCAGGTGAGCTGACCCTGTAGAAAATTGTAGGTGAAGGCCTGCTGGTGAGTTGACCCTGTAAAAGATTTGAGGTGCGGGCCTTCAGGTGACTTGACCCTGTACAAGATTGTAGGTGAAGGCCTGCTGGTGAGCTGTAAAAATTGATACGCGAAGGGCATATATGCGAGGGCATTATATGCGACAAATAAGCATGTTGATATGATGGAAGAGGAGAAGGAGCATGACAAAAAGGATGATACAACCATATACCCTTGTTTGTAGTGGAAGGCCTGCATGGGAATACAGTGTATTCAGTACATTATAAACACAATATTTAAAGTGCCTTTATGTTCATCAGCTTTCCTCTGGTGGAGTCGAGAAATCATGGTTAATCCAGGCCTTGTACATTTTCATAAGAGCCAACCTGTCAGCATTTTCAGTTGACAGGCGGATATGCTTATCTGTTATAATGCCACCAGCAGCACCAAATACCCGCTCAGACAAAACGCTGGTGGAAGGGCAGGCCAGCACCTCCAAGGCGTAGAGCGCTTGCTCGGGCCACGTGTCCAGCTTGGACACGAGTAGTTGTAAGGCACTGAGGGATCATTGAGAACGCTGACATGGTCTGCTATGTAGTCCTTCACCATCTTCCAAAATTTTTCCCTCCTTGTAACACTAGGCCGCCCATCAGGGTGAGGGTGCTGGCAGGGTGTCAAGAAACTGTCCCAGGTTTTGGAGAGTGTTTCCCTGCCTATGTTGGAACTGCTGTGTGTTCCCCTTGTCTTCCATCCTTGGTTGGTCAAAGAACTAGAGACTCTGCCGCAAGCGTTGTCAATTTTTGGAGCAATTTTTCAACAAGGATCTTCTGGTATTGCACCGTTTTGCTCATTCTCTACACCAGAGGAATGAGAGATGAGAAGTTCTCTTTGTAGAGGGGGTCAAGAAGGGTGAACAACCAGTAATCCGTGGTGTCTAAAATGCGCATAACGCTCCTCCTCTTCTTCATCGTCCAATTCAGGCTGAGAAGACGAACTTAGGGTGGTCTGGCTATCACTCTGTGTAATGTCTTCTTCCATTTCCACCTCTTCCACATGCAAAGCGTCGTCCGTAATTGTGAGCAGCGAGCGTTTGAGTAGACACAGAAGTGGGATGGTTACGCTGATAATAGCGTTATCACCGCTCACCATTTGTGTTAATTCCTCATAGTTTCTTAAAACCTCACAGAGGTCAGACATCCATGCCCACTCCTCACTTGTGAAAAGCGGAAGCTGACTGGAAAGGCGACGACCATGTTGCAGCTGGTATTCCACAACTGCTCTCTGCTGCTCACAAAGCCTGGCCAACATGTGGAACGTCGAGTTCCAGCATGTGCTCACGTCGCACAACAGCCGGTGAGCTGGCAATATCAAGCGCTGCTGCAGTGTTGACAAACCAGCTGAAGCTGTCGATGACTTGTAGAAATGGGCACAAACACGGCGCACCTTCAACAGAAGCTCAGGCAAATTGGGGTATGTTTTGAGAAACCACTGAACCACTAAGTTTAAGACATGGGCTAGGCATGGGATGAGTGTGAGTTTGCCAAGCTCCAAAGCCACCACCAAGTTACGGTCATTTTCAGACACAACTATGCCTGGTTTTAGGTTGAGTGGCGAGAGCCACAACTCAGTCTGATCTCTTATCCCCTGCCACAGCTCTGCGGCAGTGTGCCTATTGCTGCTTCCCCACTGCAGTGCTACACTGCTTCCAGCTACTGACTAATGGCTGACTGGTACTGCAAGATGATAATTCAGAGATGGAAGTGAAGGAGGAGGCAGAGAAGTGGGGGTTGTAGCCACTAACGTAGTTGCTGGCGGAAACCCTGATTGATGTATGGCCCACAATCCTTGGCGTAGGTAGCACCTGTGCCATCCCAGGGTATGACTCACTCCCGGCCTCCACAACATTCACCCAGTGTGCTGTCAGGGAAATGTAGCATCCCTGGCCGAATGTACTTGTCCATGTGTCCGTGGTTAAGTGGACCTTCCCAGTAACTGCGTTGGTCAGGGCACGTCTGATGTTATGGGACGCATGTTGCAAGGTGGTAACGGCACACCCTGAAAAATAGTGGTGGCTGGGGACTGCTTAACGCGGGACGGCTGCCGACATCAGGCTGCGGAAGGCCTCAGTGTCCACAAGCCTAAATGGCATCATTTACAGGGCCAGTAATTTGGAAACCTGCGCATTTAGTGCTATGGCCTGTGGGTGGGTGACTGGGTATTTGCGCTTGCGTTCAAATGCCTGGGGTAAGGACATTTGTATGCTGCACTGGGACACGGAAGTTGATGTGGTCGCTGATGGTGCTTGCGAAGGTGCAGGGCTGGAGGCATCCGGGCCTGCGTCTTGGATAGGTGATTGACCAGCACGTAACACAGGGTAAGAGGAGACAGTGGTGTGACCCACAGACACAGATTGTGGACCCAGACGTTCGGCCCACCTATTACGGTGCTTTGATGCCATGTGGTGGATCATGCTGGTGGTGGTGAGGTAGCTAGTGTTCACACCCCTGCTCATTTATGGCACAGGTTGCAAACTACAATTATTTTGTTGTCCGCACTTTCCTCAAAAAAGTGCCAGACTGCGGAACACCTAACCCTTGGCAAGGGAGATTTCCACAAGGGTGTGCTCCTTGGAACAGTTGCAAGCCTATTTGGTGTGGCCCACCTTCTCCCTTTTGCCACCCCACTGCCTCTTCTAACCTGTTGCAGTGCAGCAGATCCCTCCACCTCTGTACTGCTGTCCTCGCCCGGCTTTACAACTTCCCAGGTTGGGTCAGTGACTTCATCGTCCACCACCTCCTCTTCCACTTCCTCACTCTGCTCATCCTCCTGACTTGTTGACCTAACCACTACCACGGTGATTGACAACTGTGTCTTATCCTCTTCATCAACCTCCTGAGACAGTAATTGTCTTTAAGTTATTGGCAACTGTCTCATCATCATCCACCTCATTAAACAGTAATTGCCGTTCCCCACCGTCATCTTCTTGTAATTGTGGATGGTCAAGAGTTTGGGAATTAGGGCACAAGATCTGTCCCTCTTCAAGCGTGCTTGGCGATAGGGCCAAAACAAGGAATGGCGCTGAAGAGAGCTCCTTGGAATATCCTTGGGATCACTTGTTTGCCCAGACTCTCCATGGTAGAAGGAAGGAGGATCAGGGTGAGGATTGGGTTGAGCAGACTCTTGGCTACTGAGACTGTACTTGGTGGAAGACAGGGTAGTGGTTAAGCGACTGGAAGCATTATCTGCTGCAATCCAACCAACCACCTGGTTGCACTGGTCTGATTTCAAGAGTGGTGCCCTGCGCCGCCCTGCAAACATAAAGCTAGGTATCATGGATGATAGTTTTTCTTGTGCTCTGGCAGCAGGCACAGTTTCACCGCACCCAGGGCCACGGCCTCTGTGTGCACCACCAGCATCACGGCCACTGCCCTGTCCCTTACTGCTCGCTTCTTCATATCAAATGTTATATATCAGGCATCCTCAAACTGCGGCCCTCCAGCTGTTTCAAAACTACAACTCCCAGCATGCCCGAACAGCCTACAGGTATCAGCCTACAGCAGGGCATTGTGGGAGTTGTAGTTTTACAACAGCTGGAGGGCCGCAGTTTGAGGATGCCTGTTATATATGATTGGAAGTCTGTCACACGTACAGTAGCGCAGGATTTTGAAGTGTATGCGCAAAAAATTTTAAAATGTATTTTGGATGTGGAAACATCACACAGGAGATATCCTGCAGATAATGTCAATGCTGTCACCAGCGGCTAATGCAAAATTACAGGGAATGTCACAGGTGTTTGGGATGAGGAAAAGTTATACAGGAGAGGTACCACCGGTAATGTCACTGTCAGCAGCGTCTACGCAAAAAAGTACACTGTATGTCACAGATACATTTTTGAAGCGCAAACGTTACACTGCAGATTTGGCCCTGGTAAGGTCACTGTGAGAAGCGTCTACGGAAAAAGTACACTGTATGTCACAGATATTTTTGGGATGCGCACACTTTACACTGGATATGTGGCGCAGCTAATGTCACTGTCCGCAGCAGACACTGTCTACGGAAAAAGTACACTGGATGTCAGATATTTTTGGGATGTGCACACTTTACACTGGAGATGTGGCGCAGCTAATGTCACTGTCCGCAGCGGACACCGTCTACGGAAAAAGTACACTGGATGTCACTGATATTTTAGGGATGCGCACACTTTACACAGGAGATGTGGCTCGGATAATTAACTGTCCGCAGCGAACACTGTCTACGGAAAAAATACACTGGGTGTCACTGATATTTTAGGGATGCGCACACTTTACACAGGAGATGTGGTGTGTATAATTTAACTGTCCGCAGCGGACATTGTCTACGGAAAAAGTACACTGGATGTCACTGATATTTTAGGGATGCGCACACTTTACACAGGAGATGTGGCACGGATAATTTAACTGTCCGCAGTGGCCTATTAGACACTATTTAGCGCAGGATGCGCTAAAAATATATATTGCTGCTGTCACACACAATAATCCTTAAAAGGACATTTGGGTCTCTAAAAAATTTTCCGCAAAACACGGAAGGCGTCCGCGTGCGTTCTACAATTTGCGGAATGGCATGGACAGCCATTGATATAACTGCCTAATCTTGTCCGCAAAACGGACAAGTATAGGAAAGTTTTTTGTTTTTTTTGTGGACCACGGAATGGAGCAACGGATGTATCTTTTGCGGCCCCATTGAAGTGAATGAGTATGCATCCAAGCCGCAAAAACTGTGGCTCAGATATGGACCAAAACAACGGTCGTTTGCATGAGGCCTTGAGGATCAGTTCAGGTCTGAAGTCACTTTGTGAGGCTTAGGCCGAGTTCACATAAACGTGTGTGACCCATGCCCGTGCTGCGGCCCTCAAATTGCTGGCCACAATGCACGATCGCCAGCCCTGGGTCAGCCGCATCGGATCGCGAACCCATTCACTTTAATGGGTCCGCGATCCGTCCGTTCCGCAAAAAGATAGGACCTGTTCTATCTTTTTGCGGAACAGAAGTACGGGAAGCAACCCCACGGAAGCACTCCGTTGTGCCTCCGAGGGGTCCCGTTCCGTGCAGCCGTTCCGCAATTCCGGATTTGCAGACCCATTGAAGTGAATGGGTCCGCATCCGTCATGCGGAATGCACACAGAACTGTGGCCGTGTATTGCAGCCCGCAATTTGCTGGCCGCAATACGGCTATGGAGAACACACGTCCGTGTGAACTCGTCCTTACATAATAGAAACCACCAAAAAATTACCCCATTTTAGAAACTACACCCCTCAAGGTATTCAAAACTGATTTTACAAACTTTGTTAATCCTTTAGGTGTTCCACAAGAGTTAATGGAAAATGGAGATTAAATTTCAGAATTTAATTTTTTGGGCAGATTTTCCATTTTAATCCATTTTTTTTTCAGTAACAATGTAACAGCCAAACAAAACTCAATATTTATTGCCCTGATTCTGTAGTTTACAGACACACCCCATTTGTGATTGTAAACTGCTGTACGGGCACACGGCAGGGTGCAGAAGGAAAAGAATGCCATAGTTTTTGGAAGGCAGATTTTGCTGGACTGGTTTTTTGACATTATGTCTCATTTGAAGCCCCCTGATGCACCCCAAGAGAAGAAACTCCAAAAAGTGACCCCATTTTGGAAACTACGGGATAAGGTGGCAGTTTTGATGGTACTATTTTAGGGTACATGATTTTTGGTTGCTCTATATTGAGGCAAGGTGGCAAAAAATAGCTGTTTTGGCACTGTTTTTATTTTTTGTTATTTACAATGTTCATCTGACAGGTTAGATAATGTGATATTTTTATAGAGCAGGTTGTTACGGACACGACAATACCAAATATTTTTTTGGTTGTTTGTTTCAGTTTTACATAATAAAATAAAAATATAAAAAAAATTGTGTTTCCACATTCTGAAAGCCGTAGTTCTAAAAAATTTTGGGCAACTATATTATGTAGGGGTTCTTTTTTTTCGGTATCAGATGACAGTTTAATTTGTACTATTGTGGGGTGCGTATGACTTTTCGATCTCTTGGTATTACACTTTTTGTGATGTAAGGTGACAAAATATGGCTTTTTTGACACACTTTTTTTTTCTTTTATTTTTACGGTGTTAGGCCTCTTTCACATGACCGTAAGGCTGCATTCACACGTCCGTGGAACACTGCGTTATTGGTTGCTATGATGCCATGCGCTTCCTGCTGCTGTCCCTGTACAGTGCTTTGTTGCCAGGGGCAGGGAAGCATATAGTTTTCATGCTGCCTGAGTCAAAAATTAAAATGCCCGCCCCAAACCACATTCCTGACCTAAACCCTTCCCTCCAGCCAGAACTTGACTAGCATACTCTTCCTATAATACCGGTGTCTACTTATGTGGCACAAGGGTCTTTGGGCCCCCTCAGTCTCCTGGGCCCGGTAGCGACTGCTACCCCTGCACCTACCCTTTCTCTGCAGTCTGTGAAGCTATAGACAGGCTCAGACAGCGCAGTCTCTGCAGCCTCCCCTCCTGTTAGTCCCTACTGTCAACCTGAGCTGTGTTCTATTACCACCAGCAGGAAGATGGATTGCTCTATCTTTCTGTAGGGGGGTGGGGGGCAGAAGCTGGCTAGCTGCTACCAGCTAAGCAGGTGACTAACGCTGGTGGATTTTAAATAAAGCCTGCACTCCTCTGGCTGGTGAGAGTGAACTCCAGTTCTGATTCTCTCTTCAACAGTATGCATGGATATCGGGTCCCAAAAGAGAAACCCTCTCCCCTCCATGGACCCACCCAGCCTCAATGCTGGTGTACTTAGGGTACTTTCACACTAGCGTTATTATTTTCCGGCATTGAGTTCCGTCCTAGGGGCTCAATACCGGAAAAGAACTGATCAGTTTTATCCCCATGCATTCTGAAAGGAGAGCAATCCGTTCAGGATGCATCAGGATGTCTGCAGTTCAGTCTTTTTGACTTTTCAGGACGGAGATAAAACCGCAGCATGCTACGGTTTTATCTCCATCCAAAATTCCAGAACACTTGCCGGCATTTTTTCCCATTGGCATGCATTAATGCCGGATCTGGCCCAGAGTGTTCCGGCAAAACGGATGACACTGGAGAGACTGATCCGGCATTTCAATCCATTTGTCATACGGATCAGGATCCTGATCCGTCTGACAAATGCCATCAGTTTGCATGCGTTTTGACAGATCCGGTAGACAGTTCCGGCGACAGAACTGCCTTCCGGAATCCTCTGCTGCAAGTGTGAAAGTACCCTTAGCCAAGCTTCCTCTAAGGGGTGGGGCTACCAGTGGAACTCAAGATGCTGGCTCTGCTTGATGCACTGAAAAGAACATGGAAGGACTGCACTCTCTAGGGGGGCTATGAGAGGAGCAAATCACATGACAAGGAGTTCTTCCCGGTCTATTACTGCTGTTACTGTATCTAGTACTGCTCTGGGCCACTTCATAGCTGGGGCCCCGAAGCCGCTGCTTCCCTTGCTGCCCTGGTAGCTACACCACTGACAGTGACTGAATGGTGTATGAACTATACTGTATATTGTACGGCATGGGACAGGGATTATATTGCATTCTGTAATGCATGGTGCAGGGATTATACTGTATATTGTACGGCATGTTGTATGGATTATAATGTATTCTGTACAGCATGGTGCAGGGATTATACTGTATATTACACAGCATGGTGCAGGGATTATACAGTATTGTACGAGATGGTGCAGGGGTTACACTCTATACTCTTTGATGTGACAATTATCTTAGGCTTTCCTATCGCACACCTTTGATGGTGCTGTGCCCAGCTCTGAGCCAACCCTGCTCAGCAGTTGCCAAGTCTAAGATTGAACACTGCTCCTTATGTAGTGTCCTACTAGGTAAATGTGGGCACTACACAAGGGTAAATTGGGCCATGTTGTTCCCCAGCTTTGTGGAACATGGTCATTATATTTTATATGATGTTTTTTATGTGTTCTTCCTGTTATCTCCTGTATCAGGCCTGTTAGGGGTAGTTCCTCCTCCTAGACAGTAGAGGGAGCTAGGGAACCCCTAGTATATATTGTCAGGTTCAGGACAGGAAAACTAGGTCTGGAGTGTTGGTTAGTGAAAAGTCAGTGTGTACTTTAGCCAGAGGAGAGCTGAGGAGCAGCTTCTAACATGCAGCTAGATAGCCCAGGCTTCTAGCTTGCCATCCAGGGGAAGAGTTTGCCTCCTGAGAAACCAGGTTCCTATAAAAGTACAGTGCAGAGCCAAGTTTATTCCAGCCAAACAGAGAGCTGAAGGGCAGAAGAATATTCTACAGAAAGGAGATATATACCAGAGGAAGGTTTCCCTACCCACGGATAAAGCCAGCAATAGGGCACACTGGCCTTGGAGTAAGCCAGACAGGATTTGAGGACAAGTGCAGCCTGATCTGTAAGTTTTTATGCCCTCTGAGTATCTTGCAAAGACTGCCTGCCGTTTTATATAAAGCCTGCCTGTATTCAACCTTTTTACATATGGAACCAACTAAAGACTGTAAATAGTTGAACTGTTTCAGTAAAAGGAAGTTCTGGTTTACTGCAACTTGTGTTTCTCAATTATTACTACAATAAATCGGCGTGCCACCGTTACCGACACTGGCGTCACGAACTTACAGGGATCTTGCCACTGGCACATTAAACCTGCAACACCCAGGGCACCTCACCTACCACCCAGCCTGGTCCCTATACATAGAGAGTGCCCCAGAGGATCCATGTGCCAGCCTCTCCATCACTGCTGTACACCTGCCCAGGGTATATAAAAAACTGTGAGTACCAAAGACACCCTCGGTTAGTAACTACCCCTGTGACCTCACCATTCGCCTCACCCTGCAGGGCTGCGAACTACACTTACATGCACTGGGTAGTAGAGCTTCACTGTGAAACACTGAGCTTCTTCACAGCCCCATCCCTCTGCTCTGAGTGCTGGTTGTTTTGGTCTCCTGGTGAGATGCTACAGTCAAGCCTCCGAGCAGACGGAATGGGTTGTGATGCAGCTCAATGTGGAGAGCACATCACAGTAAGGCGTCTTGCACACGATCATATGTATTTTGCAGTCCGTAAAAAATGGATACGCAAAAAATACAGATGACATCCGTGTGCATTCCTAATAGAACAGTACTATCCTTGTCTATAATGCCGACAATAATAGGACACGTTCGTGTGCAAGAGGCCTAAGGGTCCATTCACACGACCATATGAATGGGTCCGCATCTGTAGTTCCATTTTGCGGACTCTGCAAAAATATAGAGCATGTCCTATAGGCATTTTCTATATAGCCCCTGCCATGTGCAGTCCACAAAATGCGGAACACAGACGGCCAGTATTTGCTTAGTAGGAGTGGCATAGCTACCGACTTTATATGTAAATTTGCACCTTTATTTATGAAAAATCTCCAATTTACCCCCACATTTTCAAAATAACAATTTTCAAAATTTCCATTTCTCTGCTTTTAAAACAGAAAGTTATACCTCATAAAATATTTATTACTTAGCATACCCCATATGTCTACTTTATGTTGACATAATTTTGTAGAAAATTTCCAAAACCCACTTTTTAAGTACCAGTTCAGGTCTGAAGTCACTTTGTGGGGCTTACATAGTGGAAATGCCCCATAAATGACCCCATTGTAGAAACTACCCTCCACAAGTTACTCAAAACTGATTTTACAAACTTTGTTGACCCTTTAGGTGTTCCAGAAGAATTAAAGGAAAATGGAGATTACATTTCTAAATTTTCCTTTTTTGGCAGATTTTCCTTTAACACATCGAGGGTTAACATCCAAACAAAACTCAATATTTATTACCCTGATTCTAAAGTTTACAGAAACACCCCACATGTGGTCATAAACTGATGTAAGGGCACACAGCAGAGCGCAGAATAAGAGAAGCACCATATGGTTTTTTGGAAGGGAGATTTTGCTGGACTGGTTTTTAGATGCCATGTCCTATTTGAAGCCCCCCTGTTGCACCCTTACAGGGCCGGCTCTATCCTAAGGCAGCCAAGCGGCTGCTTGAGGGCGCAGAGAAGGGGGGAGGCAGAAAACAATTAACTTGCTAACTCACATTTGCCAAGCAGCCCGGCTGCCCCCACTCACTAACTACTCAGTCACAGAGCTGCACACAGCTGACAGGCTGAGGCAGCAGCACTCTGAGCTACGAGACCCTGGTGTATTTAAAATCTCATTTAGCATGTCTTTCAGAAAAGTTTCTCCTGGGATTCGAACTCCCGACCTTTCACATCAGAGGCAAGGCATAAAAAAAAAAAAAAAAAAAAAAAAAAAATATAAGACTTCTTCTGTAGATAACTTTGATACCTAGTGTACATACACATGACAGCTGCCCCAGCACAGTGTATAGATGCAGCAGAGCTAGGTGTGTTGGGGCAAATGTCATGTGTATGGTTGCACCCTAGGTATCAAAGTTATCTACAGTAGAAGTCTTATATATATATATTTATTTTTTTTAGTAACTAGTTGTACACCTTTCATAGCTGGGTGGGTAAGCGCTTTGCCTTTGATACAGAAGGTCATGGGTTCGAATCCCATCCCAAACTTTTCTGAAAGACAGGCTAAATAAGAACACGAGCACAAAATCTTCAACATTAGAGGTTGGTGGGAACACAGGCCGGAAGAGGCCTGCATCGCATCACTGACATGGAGGTAAGTATAAAAGTTTTTTTTTATACCGGACTGTTACTTTACTGCCATGGGGTAGGGGGAGTGGAGGGGGCTATTGGCACCATGATACTGGCACATGGAGGGGGGAGGAGAGAGGCACTTGATACTGGCACATTAGGGGGCAGGGGGAGAGGATGGCACTATGATATTGGCACATGGGGGGGAAAGAAATGGATATTAATCATGAGGGGCAGAAATGTGAAATGATGGGGGGGGGGCAAGAAATGGATATGAATCATGAGGGGCAGAAATATAAAATGATGGGGGGGCAAGAAGTGGACATGAATCATGAGGGGCAGAAATGTGAAATGATGGGGGGGGGGGCGCGCCAAAATGTAGATTCGCTTGTGTTGACAAAAATCCTTGCACCGGCCCTGCACCCTTACAGTAGAAACTCCCAAAAAGTGACCCCATTTTGGAAACTACAGGATAAGGTGCCAGTTTTATTAGTACTATTTTGGGGAACATATGATTTTTAATTGCTCTATATTACGTTTTTGGTGAGTCACGGTAACAAAAAATGTCTGTTTTGGCACCGATCGGCGGAGTCATCTGACAGTGTAGATCATGTGCTATTTTTATAGAGCAGGTTGTTACGGACACAATGATATCAAATATGTCTACTTTGTTTGTTTCAGTTTAACATAACATAAAGCATTAAAAAAAATATATAACATTTTTGTGTCTCCATTTTCTGAACGCCATATTTTTATTTTTTTCTGGTGATCGTCTTGTGCAGGGGCTCTATTTTTGCAGGAAAATTTGATGTTTTATTGGTACCATTTTTGGGCACATATGATTTTTTGATCATTCATTATTACACTTTATGGCGCTAGGTACCCAAAAATTTGGTTGTTTTGGAACAGTTTTTATTTATTTATTTTTACAGAGATCACCTGAGGGGTTAGGTCATGTGACATTTCAGACATTTTAGAGTAGATTGTTACTGAGTGGAAATACCCAATATGTATACTTTTTCTTATTTAAGTTTCACACAATAATATTTTTTAAACCCAAAAAATGTTTTAGTGTCTCCATAGTCTGAGAGCTATAGCTTTTTTATTTTTTGACTGATTGTCTTAGGTAGGGTCTCATTTTTTGCAGGATGATGTGACTGTTTGATTTGTACTATTTTGGGGGGCATAAACCTTTTTGATCATGTTATGTTGCACTTTATGTGATCTTAGGTGACAAAAAATAGCTTTTTTGGCAATGATTATTTTTTACGGTGTTCATCTGAGGGGTTAGGTCATGTGATATTTATATAGAGCAGGTTGTTACGGACATGGAAATACCTAATTTATTTCATTTTAACACAATAAAAACAGTTTTGCAAATCATATTTTAGTGTCTCCATTGTCTGAGAGTCATAGTTTTTTTTCATTTTGTCATAGGTAGGGTATTATTTTTTGTGTAATGAGGTGATGGCTTGATTGGTACTATTTGGTGGGCATACACCTCTTTGTTCGCTTTGTGTTGCAATTTTTGTGATGTAAGGTGACCAAAAATTGCTTTTTTTTTTGCACTGTTTTTCTTTTTTTCTTTTTTTGCAGTGTTCAGCTGAGGGGTTAGGTCATGTGATATTTTTATAGAGCTGGTTGTTACGGATGTGGAGTTACCGAATATGTATACTTTTTTAAAATTTATTTCACTTTAACACAATATTAAGTTACTGTGTGGGGGCAGTGTGGGGAAAATTACTTTGGGGGACAGTGTGGGGAAAATTACTGTGTGGGGGCAGTGTGGGGAAAATTAATGTGGGGGGCAGTGTGGGGGAAATTACTGTGCGAGGGCAGTGTGGAGGATATTACTGTGTGGAGGAAATGACTGTATGGGTGCAACTACTGTGTGGGGGCAGTGTGTGTGTAAATACCTTGGTTGGGTGCAGTGTTTGGGACATTACTGTGTGGGAAATTACTTTGTGGGGGCAGTGAGGGGGAAATTACTTTGTGGGGGCAGTGTGGGGGGAAACTACTGTATGGTGGAAATGACTGTATGGTGCAGTGTGGGGGAAACTACTACATGGGGGCAGTATTGGGGAAATTACTGTGTGGGGGTAGTGTAGGGGAAATTACTGTATGGGGCAGTGTGAGGGAAATTACTGTGGGGGCAGTGTGGGGGAAATAACTGTGTAGGGGAAATTACTGTGTGTGTGTGGGGGGGGGGGAATTACTATAGGGGATTACTATGTGGGTGCAATGTGGGGGAAATTACTATATGGGTGCAGCGTGGGGGCGTTGCTATTCAGGAGGCACTGTAGGGGCAATTCTATTATTTCTGGGGACACTATAAAGGGATTATCAACCACGGTAAACCTAAGACCATAGGAGCGGGTAAGTCCTTCATGACAAAACAGGAAATGATCTCAACATGCGAATCACCCACCCTTAACTGAATACCATGAGCAATATCAGTGAGACTCCTTTGAGAAGAATCAATTGCGAGCTTCGGAATCTCTCTTTCTAAAGTACAAGTACTTAAGCCCAGATTTTGAAGAAAAAGAAAATCAATAAGGTTTACCCCAGCACCACAGTCAAGGAATACTTCAAAATAAAATTTTGCTGAGTCTAGTACCACCATAGCTGGAAGGAGAAAATGAGTATTGCAGGGAGATTGCATACCTGCTTGCTCCGACACCCCATTCACACTACCAAGAGTCAGGGATTTTATTTTATTTTTTCATGTAAACCTCTTTGTGGTTCTTTATCATCATCTTGTGGTTTAACAAAAGGATAAGCATAAACAAAATGACTACTTTCTCCACAGTAAAAACATAGCTTATGCAACCGCCTAAAGTTCCTATTACCAGAATGGAAAGACACCTGATACAGCTGCATGGGTTTCTCCCCTACCCCAGAATTACATGTCTATTACCCTGGGGAACCGGTGTGACGAAACCACTCCCAGAAGGGATTAGGTGTAGTGCTCACTGAATGGATAGAATTTGCCTTACAATTTGTCTGCAATATTAGCAGATACTATACTCAATATAAAATAGCTTAGTTTTCTGTACAGTGATATATACAATTGCTATAGAGCTATACATTGGGTGCATTACATACACCTACAATGTGTTATGTTCATCTACCATGCTCTGAGTTGCCACCTCTGCTTGATGCTGCCGGTGCCGTGGGATGACCGCCGATAATGTTGTGTACCCAGTACTGTTGATCTACCATTGCTTGTCTGAGTGAACTCCCCCATGCAGATATATGTCATGTTTCCATGGTGAGGCTTGCGCTCCATATGTCTTTTGGAACGCTTGCCGCTGTGATCCATTGATGTTGAACTTGTAATTGCAGTTTTGAGACTGCACTTGGCAAATCACTTGCTGCATCACACTCTCCCCAGGAAAGGAAGGAGTTCCGGTGCAGAGCAGGAAGGGGAGTAATTCTCTGCCTGTGTAATGCTGAGGTCATTAGGAAGGACTTGCTGTAGAGCTTAGAAGAGGAATTTTGGCTTACAGTGGATTCTCTCTACAGCCCTAAGGGAAGATTCACTGCAACAAATCCGGGAAGCACGTAGCTGTATACAGTTCTGGAGTGGACCAGGGAATCAAGGAAAAGTACCAAGAACTTACCAAACTACCCAAGGAACTGTTATTGCGGCTCTGCCGTATCACACCTCGTTGTTCTGCACCAGTCATACTTTGGGGACATATAAGAAAGCGGTAAGATACAGACTTCACTTTGCTGGATTACAAATAGTATTGCACAATACTTTAAAAGGGTTCTCTGGACCTTTAATATTGATGACCTATACTCAGGATAGGTCATCAAAATCTGATCGGCGGGGGTCCGACACCCGGCACCCCCGCCAATCAGCTGTTTGAAGAGGAGGCGCTCGCCGTGCCAGCGCTGCCTCCTTTTCACTGTTTACCTTCTTGCCATCACCTCTGCAGTGGTGAGCAGGTGTAGTTACACCTAACCGTCCCATTCATTTCAATAGGACGGATCGTTCCCATACACTTGAATAAGAGCACTATATTCGAAATATTCGCAAATTCTCGAAGTTGCGATATTCGAGATAAATATTCGTAATTCGAATATTCGCGCTCAACACTACTAGCAAGGGCCAGAGTGTGTGTTTATCCTGTGTGTTAACATATACTACCATTAAGTTACCTTCCATGCTGGTGAAAAAGTGGCTGATTTATATGTGCTGCAAGGAGAACCACTCGCAGGTAGCCATTTCGCCCTACGGGCAGTTGAAAATGACACCTGGACCTTGGCAGTGGACCAAAACTCAGTGGAGGAAACCACTCCGGAGTGGAATGGTTAGCGGATCTTGGAGCAAATGGAGATTGATGCGAACCAATTCACCACTGAACAAATGGAGAAGATTGAAGCAGTACTATGGGAGTTTCAATCTACCTTTTTTCCTGTGTGTAGAGGACTTCGGGTGCACAACGGCTATAGAACATGAAATACCGACTGAGGGCACTCCCCCAATTCGAGAAAGGTACTGGCAGTTCCATCCTACTCTCTACCAAAAAGTGAAAACGATTCTATCACATATGTTAGACAGTGGAGTGGTAAAAGAGCCAAAGCCCGTGGGCCGCCCCAGTGGTCTTGGTGCGGAAGAAGAATGGGTCCTTGCGATTCTGTGTGGATTATCGGAAATTAAATGCTAGTAATCAGTGGCAGGGGCAATATTCGAATTTATGATATAATATTGATCATATATTTGTGAATTCGCGAATTCGAGATTATATTCTTGATTGCGAAAATCAGCAATGTATTATTTGCGCGAAATATCGGCGTGGGGTAGGCAACTTTTTTATTGGTTGCTAGGGATGTTGCTAAGCTGTAACAAAGCCTTCTCATTGGCCCACAAGTTAGAAGAAGGAAGGGATGATCACCTGATATGTTAAAAAAATAAAATAAAATATTTGTCATTATGAATATATAGCATTATATTCTAAATATTCGCGAATTCTCAAAGTGCTGGTACTCGCGAAAAAAATTTGCATTTCGAATATTCATGCTCAACACTATTAAACGTTGCCACAGTAAAGGACGCTTTGTCCCTGCCCAGGATTGAAGAGTCATTGACGACATTACAGCGGGCTGAGTATTTCTCAACTCTGGAATTGGCAAGTGGTTACTGGCAAGTACCTGTGGCAGAGAACGATAGACAGAAGATAGCCTTTATCCTACCCATGGAGCTGTACGAGTTCAGCAGAATGCCCTTCAGGCTGACAAATGCTCTGGGTACATTTCAACGCCTAATAGAACACTGCCTGGGTGAACTGAACTTTGAGTCAATTCTGATCTATCTGGATGACGTAGTAGTCCATGCCTCTATGTTTGAAGAACATTTGAGTAGATTACGGCAAGTGTTAAGTAGGCTCCATGCTCATGGTTTAAAGGTCAAACCGAGGAAGTGTAATCTCTTTCAAACAAGCCTAGAGTTTCTGGGACACGTTGTGTCAACTGAGGGAGTTCGTCCTGCAGAGAATAAGATAGATGCAGTGAGTAAGTGGCCACAACCTAAGACGCTTTGAGAAGTGAAAGCATTTCAAGGATTGGCTGGGTATTATCGAAGATTTATAAAAGGCTTTGCGAAGATTACCGGACCACTACACAAACTCTTGAGAGGGACCATGCAGCATCCGAAGACATGACCCATATCATTGGGACTGCCTCAGCAGCCAGCATTTGACGAGTTGAAGAAAGCCCTGATTAGTGCCCCCATCCTGGCATATGTTCAGTATAACAGACCATTCACACTCTACACAGATGGACGTCTGCATGGATTAGGAGCAGTACTAGCCCAAGAACGAGTCATTGTGTATGCCTTGGCAGAGTGCCTCAGCAGTCACCCGTGGCCAGTTCAAGTGGGGTGGCCACGGTTAACACAGTGTTGTTAGGAAGACTAAAGAAGAATGGGCTCAACTACAAGATGATGATCCTAACTTGAAGAAGATCAAACATTGGATGAAGACTGGCCTATGGCCCAAGATAGAAAAGTGAAGTCGCTTGTCCTCAGATGGATGGAAGCTGCTGCAGGAGTGGGATTGGCTACGAATCTGAAATGAAATCATGCACCGGAGGGTGTTTCTACCTAATGATCTTTAAGAAAGGTGGCAAATAGTGATACCAAGTAGCCTGGCCCGTAAAGCGGCCCTCGAGGGACATGAAAAGGGTGCCTACCTTGGAGCAGAGAAATCATACAAGTAGATACAGAGATTCGTATATTGTCCGCAGTTGGAGCAGATTGTCCGTGAAGTGTGCTAGAAGTGTCAAGCACGTGAGATGACGAAGCCTCCTGAACAGAGAGCTCCAATTCAAGTGATTAAAACATCTGCGCCACTGGAGATCCTAATGATCAATTACATTTTAATCGGCCAGTCGGTGAGTGGCCACCAATATTGCCTTGTGATGACTGTTTACTTTACAAAGTTCTCTGTGGCAGAACCTACCCATGACCAGGCAGCAGAGTCAGCTACCCGTGCGGTGTGCCAACACTTCATCCAGGTGTACGGATGCCCAGAGCGGATTCATTCCGATAAAGGACCTTGCTTCCAAGGGAAGTTGATGGGAGAGCTGTGTTAGTTGTATGGGATTGAAAAGTTGAGGACAATGCCATACCACCCACAGGGCAATGGGGCCTATGAAAGATTCAACAGGACGATTCTACAGATACTCTGCACTCTGGAGAATGAACGCAAGTGTGCTGGCCCAAATACTTGCCTGAACTACTCTGAGCATATAATCGTGTTCATAACACCACCGGCTATAGTCCACACATGCAGCTGTTCGGTCGCCCAGGACAAGAAGTGGACCTCTTTCAGATGAGTTCCGTAGGACTCATGGGTGCAGGAGCACCAAGACAAACTGAGGACTGTTCATCGGTTGGTCAATGATAAGTTGCAACAACAAACCCCTAGGGATCATCAACCGGTGCAGACTACACCCTTGTTAGCCGGGTGACAAAATATTAGTTCATGCTAAACGACCTACAGATAAATTGGATGACTGCTGGGAACTGCAGACATACAGTACAGACCAAAGTTTGGACACACCTTGTCAAAGAGTTTTCTTTATTTTCATGACTATAAAAATTGTAGATTCACACTGAAGGCATCAAAACTATGAATTAAAACATTTGGAATTATATACATAACAAAAAAGTGTGAAACAACTGAAAATATGTCATATGCTAGGTTCTTCAAAGTAGCCACCTTTTGCTTTGATTACTGCTTTGCACACTCTTGGCATTCTCTTGATGAGCTTCAAGATGTAGTCACCTGAAATGGTTTTCAATTCACAAGTGTGCCCTGTCAGGTTTAATAAGTGGGATTTCTTGCCTTATGGGACCATGAGTTGCGTTGTGGAGAAGTCAGGTGGATACACAGCTGATAGTCCTACTGAATAGACTGTTAGAATTTGTATTATGGCAAGAAAAAAGCAGCTAAGTAAAGAAAAACGAGTGGCCATCATTACTTTAAGAAATTAAGGTCAGTCAGTCTGAAAAATTGGGAAAACTTTGAAAGTGTCCCCAAGTGCAGTCAGAAAAACCATCAAGCGCTACAAAGAAACTGGCTCACATGCGGACTGCCCCAGGAAAGGAAGACCAAGAGTCGACTCTGCTTGCGGAGGATAAGTTCAACCGAGTAACCAACCTCAGAAATCGCAGGTTAACAGCAGCTCAGATTAGAGACCAGGTCAATGCCACACAGAGTTCTAGCAGCAGACACATCTCTAG
This sequence comes from Bufo gargarizans, assembly GCF_014858855.1. NCBI lineage: Eukaryota > Metazoa > Chordata > Amphibia > Anura > Bufonidae > Bufo > Bufo gargarizans. The sequence goes on along the minus strand of NC_058081.1, from coordinate 95,789,955 downwards.
AACAACTGTTTGAAGAGACTGTGTGAATCAGGCCTTCATGGTAGAATGTCTGCTAGGAAACCACTGCTAAGGAATAGGCAACAAGCAGAAGAGACTTGTTTGGGCTAAAGAACACAAGGAATGGACATTAGACCAGTGGAAATCTGTGCTTTGGTCTGATGAGTCCAAATTTGAGATCTTTGGTTCCAACCACCGTGTCTTTGTGTGACGCAGAAAAGGTGAACGGATGGACTCTACATACCTGGTTCCCACCGTGAAGCATGGAGGAGGAGGTGTGATGGTGTGGGGGTGCTTTGCTGGTGACACTGTTGTGGATTTATTCAAAATTGAAGGCATACTGAACCAGCATGGCTACCACAGCATCTTGCAGCGGCATGCTATTCCATCCGGTTTGCGTTTAGTTGGACCATCATTTATTTTTCAACAGGACAATGACCCCAAACACACCTCCAGGCTGTGTAAGGGCTATTTGACCATGAAGGAGAGTGATGGGGTGCTGCGCCAAATGACCTGGCCTCCACAGTCATCAGACCTGAACCCAGTCGAGATGGTTTGGGGTGAGCTGGACAGCAGAGTGAAGGCAAAAGGGCCAACAAGTGCTAAGCATCTCTGGGAACTCCTTCAAGACTGTAGGAAGACCATTTCAGGTGACTACCTCTTGAAGCTCATCAAGAGAATGCCAAGAGTGTGAAAAGTAGTAATCAAAGCAAAAGGTGGCTACTTGAAGAACCTAGAATATGACATATTTTCAGTTGTTTCACTTTTGTGTTATGTATATAATTCCACATGTGTTAATTCATAGTTTTGATGCCTTCAGTGTGAATCTCCAATTTTCATAGTCATGAAAATAAAGAAAACTCTTTGAATGAGAAGGTGTGTCCAAACTTTTGGTCTGTACTGTATATCGTGAAACTTCAAGTGTTTCCGGAAGGCCCAGTCTACGATGTCCAAAGGGAACACTCTGATGGGCCGACTCAAAGATTACACCGTAACATGCTCAGACCTTGTCTCTCAGAGAGTCGCCCCACGACAGATAATTCTGGAGATGCTCAGAAGACACCTGCTAAAATTCTTTTGGTCAGTACATGGAAGCCAAGGACTAATCTACATTAAAGTTTACTATAGAGAAAATTCTTCTTTACATTTACCTTGCAAAGTCAAAATACCAATAATTTAGGGGCAGGCTAGGACTCTCAGAAGGATTATGGTGAACTGTAATTGCAGTTTTGAGACTGCACTTGGCAAATCACTTGCTGCATCATACTCTTCCCAAAAAAGGGAGGAGTTCCGGTGCAGAGCAGGAAGGGGATTGAGTCTCTGCCTGTGTAATGCTGAGGTCGGCAGGAAGGAGTTCTGGAGTAGACCAGGGGATCAAGGAAAAGTACCAAGAACTGACCAAACTACCCATGGAACTGTAAGTGCGGCTAATCTGCTACTGCCATCGCTATTAATGCTAAGCATCTGCCACTACTACCACTGTCACCACTACCACCATTACTACTACTACCTATAAACAGCCGACCTACGGTACTGCCTTGTATGTTCCATGCTATGATGCTATTGTGACTGCAGGCCATTATATTGGTACCATACCCTTTCCACATCCACACTGCTCTGCTGCTTCTCTCAATTAAAAAGGAGAATTTTATAGGGCTCATTTAAAGCGAGCCACTTTTTTACAAACAACATTTGTGAGTATCATATGGGCAGACAATCTGACCTTGTCAAGGCACAATCTTTGGATGCTTGTCCCCCAAGCCACTTTATTTATATTTATTTTTTATATCCCATAACACTGTGTGCGTTTAAACATCATCTGCCCCCAGTAAAAGACAATTTTTGGAAAATTTTGAATATGAGACATGTGCCAGCGTGATGTGTGTTTAAACACACTGTATGTTAACACGAAACGTGCGTTTACCCATAGCTATGTACAGATGAAACTCGAAAAATTTGAATATCGTGCAAAAGTCCATTTACTTCAGTAATGCAAATTAAAAGAAATTGCATTTATGCAGCTTTAAAATAGAATATTGTGAAAAGGTTCAATATTCTAGGCTCAAAGTGTCACACTCTAGTCAGCTAATTAATCCATACCCCCTAAGCAAAGGGTACCTCAAAATTGAGACTTTAGGGTTTCATAAGCTGTAAGCCAAAATAATCCAATTTATAACAAATAAAGGCTTGAAATATCTCACTTTTCATGTAATGAGTCTATCTCACCTTTTAAGTTGCATCACTGATTATAAATGAACTTTTCACGATATTCTAATTTTTCGAGTTTCACCTGTATATCAGTGTCACTCGGACATCATTTAATATTGTTGTCATTGCGTTCCAGAGCTTGGGGATTGAGGAGGGAAAAAAAATTATATAAAATGAACAAAAAGAGATATCAAGGTTTCCTAAAAATTATAGGAAATATTCTAAGAGCCCTAGGAGGCTAGAGGGGGTATATACCAACTTCCAGGGCAATTGGAAATTGGAGCACCTGATTCAGTGTCCAAAGCTAACTTAAAAAAAAAAAAAAATTGCAAATCTTCAGTAGTTTGCTAATATATATATATATATATATATATATATATATATATATGTATATTAACAGTACAGACCAAAAGTTTGGACACACGTTCTCATTCAAAGAGTTTTCTTTATTTTCATGACTATGAAAATTGTAGATTCACACTGAAGACATCAAACCTATGAATTAACACATGTGGAATTATATACATAACAAAAAAGTGTGAAACAACTGAAAATATGTCATATTCTAGGTTCTTCAAAGTAGCCACCTTTTGCTTTAATTACTGCTTTGCACACTCTTGGCATTCTCTTGATGAGCTTCAAGAGGTAGTTACCTGAAATGGTCTTCCAACAGTCTAGAAGGAGTTCCCAGAGATGCTTAGCACTTGTTGGCCCTTTTGCCTTCACTCTGCGGTCCAGCTCACACCAAACCATCTCGATTGGGTTCAGGTCCGGTGACTGTGGAGGCCAGGTCATCTGGCGCAGCACCCCATCACTCTCCTTCATGGTCAAATAGCCCTTACACAGCCTGGAGGTGTGTTTGGGGTCATTGTCCTGTTGAAAAATAAATGATGGTCCAACTAAATGCAAACCGGATGGAATAGCATGCCGCTGCAAGATGCTGTGGTAGCCATGCTGGTTCAGTATGCCTTCAATTTTGAATAAATCCCCAACAGTGTCACCAGCAAAGCACCCGAACACCATCACACCTCCTCCTCCATGCTTCACGGTGGGAACCAGGCATGTAGAGTCCATCCATTCACCTTTTCTGCGTCGCACAAAGACACGGTGGTTGGAACCAAAGATCTCAAATTTGGACTCATCAGACCAAAGCACAGATTTCCACTGGTCTAATGTCCATTCCTTGTGTTCTTTAGCCCAAACAAGTCTCTTTTGCTTGTTGCCTGTCCTTAGCAGTGGTTTCCTAGCAGATAATCTACCATGAAGGCCTGATTCACACAGTCTCCTCTTAACAGTTGTTCTAGAGATGTGTCTGCTGCTAGAACTCTGTGTGGCATTGACCTGGTCTCTAATCTGAGCTGCTCTTAACCTGCGATTTCTGAGGCTGGTGACTCGGATGAACTTATCCTCTGCAGCAGAGGTGACTCTTGGTCTTCCTTTCCTGGGGCGGTCCGCATGTGAGCCAGTTTCTTTGTATCGCTTGATGGTTTTTGTGACTGCACTTGGGGACACTTTCAAAGTTTTCCCAATTTTTCGGACTGACTGACCTTCATTTCTTAAAGTAATGATGGCCACTCGTTTTTCTTTACTTAGCTGCTTTTTTCTTGCCATAATACAAATTCTAACAGTCTATTCAGTAGGACTATCAGCTGTGTATCCACCTGACTTCCCCACAACGCAACTGATGGTCCCAACCCCATTTATAAGGCAAGAAATCCCACTTATTAAACCTGACAGGGCACACCTGTGAAGTGAAAACCATTTCAGGTGACTACCTCTTGAAGCTCATCAAGAGAATGCCAAGAGTGTGCAAAGCAGTAATCAAAGCAAAAGGTGGCTACTTTGAAGAACCTAGAATATGACATATTTTCAGTTGTTTCACACTTTTTTGTTATGTATATAATTCCACATGTGTTAATTCATAGTTTTGATGCCTTCGTTGTGAATCTACAATTTTCATAGTCATGAAAATAAAGAAAACTATTTGAATGAGAAGGTGTGTCCAAACTTTTGGTCTGTACTGTATATATATATATATATATATATGTGTATATACATATATATAGTAAGGCAAAATGGGAGGCAGCACCGATGTAGGTATGAAGTAGCCGAGTGCACGCTCTGGGGACTGAAGCTTACCCAAATATAATGTGCAAAAAAAGAGCAGCACTCCAACGCAAGATAAAATAAAATCCAAGAAAATGTATTCACCCATGGTGTAGCAACGTTTCGGCTCTACGATTGATCCTTTCTCAAGCAATAAAAGTGACTCAGTGAACAGAATATAAACACCCACATCATTAATAGTGTTGATCACGAATATTCAAATTGCTAATTTTTATTGCGAATATCGGCACTTCGAGAATCCGCAAATATTTAGAATATCGCTAAATATATTCGTAATTGCGAATATTCAATTTTTTTTAAAAATACCAGTTCATGCGAATTTTTATGCGAAATATTGTATGCAAATTTTATGCGAATTTTCGCAATCAAGAAAATAATGCCTGGAGATTACGAATTCGCGACTTCGTGAATATATGGCGAATATTCTCTTAAATATTAGCGAAATGTTGCAAATTTGAATATTGCCCCTGCCGCTCATCACTAATCATTAATAAAGTGTCACATGATCATTACAATACATACAACTTTTAACCATCTGATGTATCATGATTACAGAAAAAGAAAATATCTACGTGTCATAAATCCATTATTACAACTTGTTCATAAATATACATATATGCATAATTCATCAAATACTGTGTGACAATACAATTATCATAAAAATTCATATAAAAGTGCAAGTGCTTATGTGCATCGGTACATAATAGGTTAAAAACCAAAAAAAGTGCAAGGTGCTGTTAATTATTATTTGCTGGGGCTAAGTAACCAGCCAACTGTGTACAGACTCACTGACATGATGGAAGCGTGATCCTGCTAGGTAGCAATGGCGTCCTTGGTGTGTTGGAATTCTTATTGCGCATGCTCTGGATTGCATACATGTCATCAACCTCATAATGACGATACTGAACTTCAGAGTTCTTGCATTCATCGGCCATTTTTTTTATTTATTTATTTTTTTATTTAAATATATTTTATTAATTTATAATGCAAAAATTCATATCCATATTACAATTATAATATTATAAAATCCTTCAGTCCGTAAATTTGTGATTTGCAACATAATTAAGAATAATTTCATACAAGTATCCCTGCTTATGGAGACAACAAGAATACAAATGGAGATCTCACTTGCTGGGGGAAAAGCGGGATACGTCCATCATCCACAGCCTAATGAGGCAAAACAAACACACAGAACATCCCACTTGACATATTGTTGTCTATACAGGGGAAAAAGGTCAGGGGCCCGCAGCCCGGGCGGCCACCAGGGAACGAGCGCGCACCCCGCGCTCTCTCCCCCGATCATGGGTAAGAAATTGACAGGATTGACAACCATGTAACCATTCATCCGATACTCACATTAACCGTACGTAGCGGGCCTACTGCAATCTTTGATCGCAAGCATTTCATAAAACAAGTTTGGGGGTCCAGCAGTCTTCAATCGCAGTGGAAAAGGAACCTCTTACATATTTTGCTGCCTCATCCCCATGTAGTTAAATTAAGAATTTAATGCCCGACTTAACCGTACCTCACGTATGTCCACATTAGTGTCTCACATATAAAGGGACTCAACTCGAGTATCACTCGGTGATCACCGGCATTTAGGGAAAATGTAAACATGAGCACTACCTAAAACCGGCTCTGTCCCGCTGAGAGAACACCTCTTGGTACCCATACAACATGTGTCATATCACTGCCTGCAGTCGAGCCACATGTCTGACAGAGAGAGCCGCGTCCTAGGGCACACCCAGTCACTGGGCTGCCCAATATCCCGGGCCCCGGGTCCCCGCCCATAGCCGGCACGGTACTATGGTTCAGTTAAAAATTTTAGCCATTGTTTAATGCCGGAAGGTCCCGCCATCCCCCAGCATTCCTAGAGATACTCCAGTACCCAATTGCAGCTTCACCTCCTTTACTATTTATGATTCATATAGAAAAGGCCGGACTAATAGGATCATCCCCAGCCCACCCCGCCAAGCCCCCCCCCCCCCCCCCACCTTGCAGGAAAAAAAAAAAAAAAAAGTATATATAACCCAGATTAATTATTTAGGCTTGTCCCAATCTGCCCACAACTTGCCCCACTTTAGATAGGATCCTCTTTGTTTATACAAAATCCTCTCATAACTTTTCACTTTCTCAACCAGGCTTAACCAGTGGTTGCAATCTGGAGCAGAAGAACAAAACCATAATCTAGAGATGAGAAGCCTGGCCAAAAACATTACCTTGATCAATAGTTGGCGTTTTATAGGCTGGTAATTAACCTCTGATAAATCTCCCAGGACCCATATCCTGGGGGACAGAGGGACAACAATATTAAGTTTACGAGCCAAGTTAATTTGGACCGATCTCCAATAGCTGCTCACCATTGGGCAGTCCCAAAACAAATGTAAATGATCTGCCTCGGAATCGCCGCAGCGTGGGCAGTCAGAGGAGGCTCTAAGTCCTCTCCTATATAACCACATAGGTGTCACATATATTTTGTGCAAAATATTGAATTGTACAACAGTGTGATTAAAATTATGTGAAACTAATCTTAAACTTTCCCCTATATTCTCCCAATCTGGGGGACCCATCTCTAAAAGTACAGAAGACCAGGATCTTTGTCCTGGAGAAAGAACACCCAAAAAAAATTCTTTCATTAAGTGTCTATAACAATGTGGTATTTTAATTCTCGTGACAGCTTTTTTACAGAGTAAGTCATGTAAAAATTGAGGAGTATCTATAGAAAAAAGGTGACTATTCAAAGTACTAGAAAGTGCTGACCTCAATTGAAAGTATGCATACCAAGCCACCTCACCCAAGTTTATTCTTTGCCTTAGCTCCGTCAGGGACAGGATTTGTCCGCCACTGACCACCTGATATAAGTACTGAACATTCTTAGTCCTCCAATACTGGCAACAACCCAAATCCCCTAACTCCAAGAGCTTTGAGTTATGCCATAGTGGAGTACAAATAAGTGATGCCTTGACTCCACACCAGCTCCTTATAACCAGCCACGTCTTTATAGCCATTCTGCAAAAAAGTGTATACCCAGTCTGTGGATTTGATAAGTAATCGGACTCCAGTACGGTAAAAAAGTCCGAAAAACCTGAGTCTTTCACCACTCTGTTGCAGAAATGGCTACTTTCCCAATCATTAAAAAAACAAAGTTGAGAGGCCACAAAATAGCCCTTAAAATGAGGGAGGTTAAGACCTCCCTGATTATAGGGCATGGAAAAATAGAGTGCCTTCAGTCTCACGCGCTTCCTCCCCCATAGTAGATCATTAAGCATCCGCTCTATCAATCTAAAATACTTGTCCGTGATCCATACAGGCGAGTTGCGCAGGACATAAAGAACCTGGGGCAGCACTGCCATTTTTATTAGAGAGATTCTATCCGCTCTTGCGGGCAGGATTTTTTGCCATATCTTAATCTTGGCCCTCAGCTTTTTCAGCAGGGGAATCAAGTTGAGTTGTAAGTATTCCTGAGGTTTGGCAGAGACTGAAATCCCCAGGTATTTTATTGAATCGGAGATTGTTAGCTGGTTGTCCCAGTCGCCTCGCAACTCATCTATAGGGAGGAGAACAGTCTTCTCCCAATTAATCTGCAAACCAGACGGAGCAGAAAAAGAACCCACCAAATCCATTATTCGAGGAAGAGTGGTTTCTGTTTGATGGACAAAAACCAAGATGTCGTCTGCATAGAGGGATACGCGATCATGCTTCCCCATTACACCGAAGCCGGACACCTGCAAGTCTTGCCTAATAGTAACTGCTAAGGGTTCAATATAAATGTTAAACAAGAGGGGGGAAAGAGGACATCCTTGACGGGTGCCTCTTCCTAGGGAAAAACTCTCAGTGATCGTATCATTAATCCTAATCCTGGCAACTGGAGAGCCATATAATAACTGCACCATCGACATAAATCTCGGACCAAATCCCATTTTTTTCATCACCTCCCAGAGAAAAATCCACTCCACCCTGTCGAAGGCTTTAGTAGCATCCAACGACAGGATGGAGCGGGAGCCGCACCCCGGAGACTGAATATTCATAAATAACCTATGCAAATTATGATAGGTGCCTCTCTTTGGCATAAAGCCATTTTGATCTGGGTGGATAATGGTGGATATGACCCGCGAAAGCCTCCTAGCCAAAACTTTTGATAGTAGCTTAGCGTCAGTATTTAGTAAAGAAATTGGTCTATAGGAACTCATTTCTAGCGGGTCTTTATCCTTTTTGGGAATTAAAACAATAAGAGCTTCCATCATAGAGCCATCGGCCATTTTGATTGTGGTCCGAGCCCATACTTATTACAGCCCAAACATTCGGGCAACAATGTATAACAGCAGAAACTTATAGGCCAATATCATTCAATTCGTGCACATCTATCGACCGTTCTGTATGCGGATCACTGTCTGGACCAGCTGATCACTGTCAAGTGCATACGGAAGAAAAAAAGTGGACCGACCTCAACAACTGAATGCCATATCCATCCACATTATCCTCCGGATCCAAAATTATAGTCGAGGAGGGATCTCCTCTATTACATACATACTACTCCACATCCTATAAACAGAACCATCTATGTCTCCATGTTGCAATCCAGATACATACAATTATTTTTTGCAAAAACAATTATTAATAATAACCAGGTCCGTGCTAACACCAGTTGAGAATATACCAGATACGGCTTCATGTCACTCAATCCAGCGAAGCTTGTGTATAGATATATATGAAAAAAGAATACATAATTATATAATGAAAAAAATAATAAAAATAAGATAAATAATTAATTTGTCCCAAATAAACATTTACTATCTAACACACATGACCTCAGGATTCCTAAAAACCGGAAAATAAAGGGCAAGCCACCCACCCTAAATGTTCACAATCCTATAATCCACATTTAGTCCATTTGGTCTCAATGTGTTGAGCATGAAGATCCACTGTAATTCTTTCTTTTATAGTATGTTTATTCTATTGCCCCCTCTCCTGGGCATAGGTACTAGTGATGTCCTGAACTATTCGCCGGCGAATAGTTCACAGCGAACATAGTTTGTTCGCGTTTGCCGCGGCGGGCGAACATATGCGATGTTCGGTCCGCCCCCTATACATCATCATTGAGCAAGCTTTGACCCTGTACCTCACAGTCAGCAGAGACATTCCAGCCAATCAGCAGCAGACCCTCCCTCCCAGACCCTCCCACCTTCTGGACAGAATCCATTTTAGATTCATTCGGAAGCTGCATTCACAGTGAGAGGAGGGAGAGTGTTGCTGCTGCTGATTCAATAGGGAAAGCGTTAGCTAGGGCAGTGTTCTGTGTCCACAGACTCATCTGCTGTAAGGACAGCGTCCTGACAACACCCCAAATAGCCCTTTTTAGTGCTGGTACATCAGTCTGCTTTTCATATATATCCGGTTTTTAATAAGGTACAGCTGTAAGGACAGCAGATGATTTTAACCCTTTATGCACCTAGCACTGTAGATCTTGTTCACTGTGTACAATTGACATGGATCTTTGTTATATATTACATATGCACTTAAATAGTTGTGCACACTGTTTGTTCTTGAATATTGATATGTACACATTTGTGTGCTTTAATATGAATGCAATTTAAAATGTTTACTATACACGATTGTCATGTGATGAAGTAATTTTGGTCATGTGACCAGATCGAAAACATGTGGTATCAATGATTGTAATTCACTTGTATTGAAGTGTGGGTATATATACCCTGTTATTTGCACTGTTATGTAGCTTGATAAAGGCCTCATTGAGCAGGCCGAAACGTCGCTTGGATTAAAGTTTGGGGTCTTCACCCGTACACCAAAAGCTGGAAGTGCTGCCTCGTTATTTACTTTATATATATATATATATAAATATATATATATATGCGGAAATGGGACAGCACTCCAAGACTTGAAAATAATAAATATCTTTATTCACCCTGCTATTTTTTCACATGGGTGAATAAAGATATTTGGAGTGCTGTCCCATTTCAGCATATATATTAAGGGTGAAGCTCATTCCCTTGGACATAGCACCTGAGCCAGCGTACTGGTGCCGCCAAATTCCCTTTTGTTATATATATATATATATATATATATATATTGTAGTTGCCTGCCCGTGTGTGAGAGGCTGCAGGCCCACAGACTGTACTGTGTGCACACGACTCATATAGGGTGTCACAGTACCTTGCAGATAAAAAAAATAAATTTATTATTATTTTTTTAATATAATCGCAGTTGCCAGACAGTGTGTCACGACCATGGTTATGGTCGTGACTCTTTGGTCGCATGCGGTTGTCAGCGGTTTTGGTCTATGTTTTCAACAACAGGTGAGGGCTTTAGATTTGTTGCCTCATGTGTGGTTGCCGCTGGCAACATAAGGTTGTTGGCAGTGGGGCGGCCTGAGCGGTTGCTAGGCACTCACTGTCACAGCATGCGGTTGCCGCTGGCAACTTATGTTTGTCTGCACTTTCCCTGTTTGGTGTGTACGGGGTTATTTGTGTGATGTTGTTTGTACACCTCCCTTTTCAGTAGCCTTCTCCCATGCCTGGTGTAGGAAGGGTTAACTCCCTTCTGTGTGTGTGAACACTGGGTGTGTCTGTGTGGGTGTGACTACATGGGCTATTATGCTGAGAGCAGTAGTCAGAGGGATACTTCAGCCATGGTCTGCTGGAGTCATCCTCCTACTTATATACCATCTGCCAGTGGGGGCCACCCTTGTGGTCATAAGTTTAAGTTTATGTATAAGTTTATGTTATACACAATGTTATGAAGGTGTGTCTTTTGTATGCTTCTCTATTGCTTATGGTCCTGGGTTCCTGTGTGACGTGTGGTGTGTGCTGTGTCCGTTTATGTTTGGTGTGAACAGCAGCACTTGCAAATGGGTTCCAGGCTTTGTGTCTGTGGCAGGTAGGTGTTATTCTTGTTGCATTTACCTGCCATTGCCATAAGTTGTTTAGGTTCCCCTTTCCTTGCAGCTTGGCCAGTGAGACTCCTGTTCCTCCGTGCCTAGGAGAAACAGGTCGTCTTACCTTGCTCCTTGTTCCAGGGCAATCCTGAGGGCTAGCAGGGATTATAGGTTACGGTGTATAAGCCCTCCCACCATCAGGGTTGGCTCATATGGTTAGGAGTCAGGGTCAGATTAGGGACGCGATAGGAGGTGACCTGCTCCCTAATTCTGTCGTCCTGGCCGAGCAGCCACTAACATCTTCTGGCATCGCACAGCTGAGGGTTTTCCCCATCCTCAGCCGTGACACAGTGAGAGGCTGCAGGCTCACAGACTGTACTGTGTGCACACCATTCATACAGGGTGTCACAATACCTTGCAGATAAGACTAAAGTCAATAAATTTTTTCTCTGTGATATAATCGCAGTTGCAAGCCAGTGAGTGTCTGGCCCACAGACTGTACTGCGGCCACTGGCCAGGCCACCACTCATACCGTTACAGGGTGTCACAATACCTTGCAGATAAAAAAAAAGTCAATTTATTTTTTCTCTGTGATATAATCGCAGTTGCCAGACAGTGAGAGGCTGCAGGCTCACAGACTGTAATGTGGCCACTGGCCAGGCCACCACTCATACCGTTACAGGGTGTCACAATACCTTGCAGATAAAACGAAAGTCAATTAATTTTTTTCCCTGTGATATAATCGCAGTTGCAAGCCAGTGAGTTTCTGGCCCACAGACTGTACTGTGGCCACTGGCCAGGCCACCACTCATACCGTTACAGGGTGTCACAATACCTTGCAGGTAAAAAAAGTCAATATATTTTTTTCTCTGTGATATAATTGCAGTTGCAAGCCAGTGAGTGTCTGGTCCACAGACTGTACTGTGGCCACTGGCCAGGCCACCACTCATACCGTTACAGAGTGTCACAATACCTTGCAGATAAAAAAAGTCAATTTATTTTTTCTCTGAGATATAATCGCAGTTGCCAGACAGTGAGAGGCTGCAGGCTTACAGACTGTACTGTGTGCACACCATTCATACAGGGTGTCGCAATACCTTGCATATAAAACTAAAGTCAATAAATTTTTTCTCTGTAATAAATATAATCGCAGTTGCAAGCCAGTGAGTGTCTGGCCCATAGACTGTACTGTGGCCACCACACATACCGTTACAGGGTGTCACAATACCTTGCATATAAAACTAACGTCAATTTATTATTTCTCTGTAATAAATATAATCGCAGTTGCAAGCCAGTGTGTGTCAGGCCCACAGAGACTGTACTGTGCCCACTGCCCACCACTTATATAGGGTGGCACAGTACCTTGCATGCATAGTACCACTTATCTAAAAAAAAATGACAGGCAGAGGCAGGCCACCCCGCAGGGGCCGTCATGGTCGTGGTGCTGTGATTTCCACTGGCCCTGGAATAATGCCCAGTGTTCAGAGGCCACATTTCCTGAACCCCAAAAATTCTGAGGACATAGTTGACTGGCTTACACAGGACAGTCAATCTTCAACAGCTTCCACTAAGAACCTTGACGCACCATCCTCCACCAGCTCACCTTTGGTCACCTGCTCTCAAGTTACCACTCTCCAGCACGCCACCACCACCACCACTACCACCACAGCCACCACAGCCACCACAGCCGTTTCACTTGATCCGTCAGAGGAGTTATTTACACATCAGTTGGATGAAATTAGTGATGCGCAACCATTATTGCCAGAGGATGTAGATAACAGGGATATGTCTCAGTCAGGCAGGATTACACACATGGACGTACAGTGTGATGATGATGATGATGTTGTACCTGCTGCTGCTTCCTTTGCTGAGGTGTCAGATACAAGTGGATGCCACGTGGGTGCCTGCTCGAATAGAAGAAGAAGAGGGGGAAAGTTCAGAAAGGGAAACAGAGAGAAGGAGGAGACGAGTTGGAAGCAGGGGGAGGTCATCGCAAGGAGCTAGTGGCACAGTCAGACAGCATGTATCGGCACCCAGGGTCAGCCAGACAGCACGCCAATCAATGTATGCTGTTGCCACCACCAGAATGCCGTCATTGCAAAGCTCAGCAGTGTGGAATTTTTTTTGTGTGTCTGCCTTTGATAACAGCAATGCCATTTGCAACCTGTGCCAAAAGAAACTGAGTGGGGGGAAGTCCAGCACCCACCTCGGTACAATTGCTTTGCGAAGGCACATGAACTAACATCACAAACGCCAATGGGATCAACACATGAATACAAGCAGCACACAAACTCAAAGCCACCATCCTCCTCCTGGTCCAGCATCTTCAGCCACGTCAACAACTGCTGTCCTCCTTGCCTTCTCTCAACCACCTGCCACTCCGCCTCTCACCTTCAGCAGTTCCATCTCATCTGCCCACAGTCAGGTGTCTCTCAAGGAAATGTTTGAGCGTAAGAAGCCAATGTCACAGAGTCACCCCCTTGCCCGGCGTCTGACAGCTGGCTTGACGGAACTCTTAGCCCGCCAGCTTTTACCATATCAGCTGGTGGAGTCTGAGGCCTTCAAAAAATTTGTCGCTATTGGGACACCATAGTGGAAGGTACCCGGACAAAATTTTCAACATAGTGGAAGGTACCCGGACAAAATTTTCAATCAAAAAAGGCAATCCCAAACCTCTACTCTGTTATTGAAAAGGAAGTCATGGCATCTCTGGCATACAGTGTTGGGGCAAGGGTCCATCTGACCAATGATACCTGGTCTGTAAAGCATGGTCACGGTATATCACGTACACTGCACATTGGGTCAACCTGCTGACGGCTGACAAGCATGGAATGCGTGGCTCTGCAGCGGAGTTGGTGACACCGCCACGACTTGCAGGCAGGCCTACTGCCACCTCCTCTACTCCACCTACTCTTCGATAACCTCCTCGGCTGAGTCCTCTTCTGCTGCGGTGTCTGGCTGCACATCAACTGAATCCCACCAGCTCCCCAGGGGCTTTTCCACACCCCGGATAGGACAGTATCACGCTGTCTTGGGGTTGACTTACCTGAAAGCAGAGAGCCACACCGGACCAGCACTCCTGTCCGCCCTGAACGCACAGGTGGATCAGTGGCTGATCTTGCACCAACTGGAGATCGGCAAAGTGGTGTGTAATAATGGAAGCAATTTGTTGGCGGCATTGAATTTGGGCAAGGTGTCACATATGCCGTGCATGGCACATGTGTTGAATCTCATCGTTCAACGCTTTGTGTCTATGTACCCAGGCTTACAGGACGTCCTCAAGCAGGCCAGGAAGGTGTGTGGCCATTTCAGGCATTCCTACACGGCCATAGCGCGCTTTTCCGATATTCAGCAGCGAAACAACATGCCAGTGAGGCGCTTGATTTGCGACAGCCCGACACGTTGGAATTCAACACTCCTAATGTTCGACCGCCTGCTCCAACAAGAAAAATCCGTAAACGAGTATTTGTATGACCGGGGTGCTAGGACAGCCTCTGCGGAGCTGGGAATTTTTTTGCCACGTTACTGGACGCTCATGCGCAATGCCTGTAGGCTCATGTGTCCTTTTGAGGAGGTGATAAACCTAGTCAGTCGCACCAAAGGCATCATCAGCGACCTCATCACATTTGTTTTCTTCCTGGAGTGTGCCTTGCGAAGAGTGCTGGATCAGGCTGTAGATGAGCGTGAAGAGGAAGAGTTGTGGTCACCATCACCACCAGAAACAGCCTTGTCATCATCGCTTGCCGGACCTGCGGCATTGCTGGAAGAGGAGTATGAGGAAGAGGAGTCAGAGGAGGAATGTGGTTTTGAGGAGGAGGAAGACCAACCACAGCGGGCATCCCAGGGTGCTCGTTGTTGTCACCTATCTGGGACCCGTGGTGTTGTACGTGGCAGGGGGGAAGAACAGACCGTCAATGACATCAGTGAGGACGAGGAACAGGAAATGAGTAGCTCGGCATCCAACCTTGTGCAAATGGGGTCTTTCATGCTGTCATGTCTGTTGAGGGACCCTCGTATAAAAAGGATGAAGGAGAACGACCTGTACTGGGTAGCCACGCTACTAGACCCCCGGTATAAGCAAAAAGTGGTGGAAATGTTACCAAATTGCCGAAAGTCGGAAAGGATGCAGCAGTTCAAAACTAAACTAAAAAAATATGCTTTACACAGCTTATAAGGGGGATGTCACAGCACAACGGGAATCTAACCTGGGAAGAGGTGAAAGTAATCCTCCTCCTAACACGACCACGGCAGCAAGGACAGGACATTTTACAGATGTGTTGTTGATGGAGGACATGCAGAGCTTTTTAAGTCCTACACATCGCCACAGCCCTTCGGGATCCAGCCTTAGAGAACGACTTGACCGACAGGTAGCAGACTACCTCGCCTTAACTGCAGATATCGACACTCTGAGGAGCGATGAACCCCTTGACTACTGGGTGTGCAGGCTTGACCTGTGGCCTGAGCTATCCCAGTTTGCGATAGATCTTCTGGCCTGCCCCGCTTCAAGTGTCCTGTCAGAAAGGACCTTCAGTGCAGCAGGAGGCATTGTCACTGACACGAGAAGTCGCTTCGATCCAAAAAGTGTAAATTACCTCACCTTCATTAAGATGAATAAGGCATGGATCCCGAAGGGGCTGACAGTGGGGGATACTTTTGACTAACAAAAGGCCTGATGACATGCCTTGGCCTCAAAATGGTCTCCACGCTGCTGTATTTAATGTCTGCATACCGGATGACTTTCGTGAATTCTCCTTCACCAACTAGGGTTCAAGCCGCAATGTTTTAGTCACCTTTCTGCCTGGAAAACATCAATTTTTCAGGCCGCTGCTACAACAGCGGCTGCAACAATACCATTATTTTTCAGGCATGTGTGCATGCCTAATTTTTCTGGCCTCTGGTGCTGCACTGTGGCTGCAAAAACAAAACAAACAAAAAAAAAGGCACATACAAGTGTTACTTCCCCTTCATGATCGTTACCTTGTTGTGGTGAAGGGGCTTGCGTATCACAATGAAGCGATCATCACCTCTATGAGTGTGTTGGCAATGTTGCCACACCCCAGATGATAAGGCTGCTTCATTATGATCAGACCAAAAGCAATCGGCTGGATAATTTTTCATAGAAAAAACATTAATTTTCTTTCTTTTTTTTTTTTAAGTTGTATGGGTTTTTAATACATAAAATAAATAAAAAAAATCATAATAAAGTCTCTTAATAGTTTATTAGAAATAATGCAGACAATTAAAAAAATCCCCATCAATTCTAATACAAAGCAAGTACAGAGCTCAGAACAAAATTATTTCAGGATGTTGTAATGGTTCGTTAATTCGACAATTGTTAATCAATTCGACACACGTCCCCGGATAGGGGACGTAAAAGGGATTAAACTGATAGGAATAGTACTAGTTAAGACACCACTCATATAGGGTCTCACAGCACATTGCTCCGTGCACGCGCAGTGCCCCAACTTGGGAGTAAGAGGACCGACCAAGCTGCTTTTTCCTTCTCCCGGTTCCTAAAATCAATTCAGTTTCATATATCAGAGTTCGGTCACTGTGAAGGCAGTCGAAGGTACCCGGCCAAAATTTTTATTCACAAAAGGCAATCCTTGATATGGGACGTAACAAGGATTAAACTGATGAGAATAGTACTACAGAAAATAACACTTATATCGGGTGTGATAGTAAATTGCACGGCGCAGACGCAGTGACCGTGGATTCAAACAAAGGGGAGGGAGCCAGCGTTTTTTTAACCATCTCCCCGTTCGAAAAATCAATTCAATAAATGGACCCCAGATTGGGGACGTAACAGGGATTAAACTGATGAGAAGAGAACTACAGAAAATAACACTCATATTGGGTGTGAGAGTAAATTGCACGGCGCAGACGCAGTGACCGTGGATTCAAACAAAGGGGAGGGAGCCAGCGTTTTTTTAACCATCTCACTGTTCGAAAAATCAATTAAATTCACCTTTCGTGGACCCTTGGTGTTGTACGTGGCTGGGTGGAGGAAGAAACCTTCAATGACATCAACGGGACATGGCTAGCTTGGTATCCAACCTTGTGCAAATGGGGAGTTTGCGGTTGGGCAAATGAACTGTTTGCGGTTGTTGTGGTGCATTAAAAGGAGAGTTTGGTCTGTCAATGTCTGTAAAGCGGGTGTAACCCTTACACTACGAAACAACATCATACCTGATCGTATACACACACTGGATGTTTTAAACCACGTTGTTCAAAAAAAATTAGGATTGTTAGGTGATTTATGCCCTTTATGGATTAAAACCCAACTCTGCGTCAACTATGTAATTTTCCATGGGAGTTTTGCCATGGATCCCCCTCCGGCATGCCACAGTCCAGGTGTTAGTCTCCTTGAAACATTTTTTCCATCACTACTGTGGCTAGAAAGAGTCCCTGTGGGTTTTCAAATTCTCCTGCCTATTGAAGTCTATGGCGGTTCGCCCGTTCGCGAACATTTGCAGAAATTTGCGTTCGCCATTCGCGAACTGAAAATTTTATGTTCGCAAAATCTCTAATAGGTACTTGATCTATGACCCAACATTTTAAGTCTCTATCCTGGTGTTTCTGTTCAGAAAATATTTGGAGACTCGCAGGTCAAGACATTTTATCCTAATCGTGTTACGGTGATTATTCAATCTGGTTTTAAAGTCTGTGGATGTTTCTCCAACATATAACATGTTGCATATATATATAAATATATATATATATATATATATATATATATATATTATATACAGTGAGGAACAGAAGTATTTAAACACCCTGCGATTTTGCAAGTTCTCCCACTGAAATTCACATTGTAGGTGCATTCCCACTCTGAGAGACAGAATAAAAAAAAAATCAGGAAATCACATTTCCTGCTGAACATAAGTATTTGAACACCTGAGAAAATCAGTGGTAATATTTGGTACAGAAGCCTTTGTTTGCAATTACAGAGGTCAAACGTTTTCTGTAGTTCTTGACCAGGTTTGCATACACTGCAACAGGGATTTTGGCCCACTCCTTCACACAGATCTCCTCTAGATCTGTCAGGTTTTGGGGCTGTCGCTAAGCAACAAGGAGTTTCAGCTCTCTCCAAAGATGTTCTATTGGATTTAGGTCTGGACACTGGCAAGGCAACTCCAGAACCTTGATATGCTTCTTATGGAGCCACTCCTTTGGTTATCCTGGCTGTGTGCTTCGGGTCGTAGTCATGTTGGAAGACCCAGCCACGGCCCATCTTCAATGCTCTGACTAAGGGAAGGAGGTTGTTTCTCAAAATATCACAATAAATGGCCCTATTTATCCTCTCCTTGATACAATGCAGTCGTCCTGTCCCCGTCGCAGAAAATCACCCCACAAAGCATGATTTTACCACCCCCATGATTCACAGTAGGGATGGTGTTCTTCTTTTCCTCCAAACACGACGAGTGAAGTTTAGACCACAAAGTTCTACTTTGGTCTCATCTGAACACATGACTTTCTCCCATGCATCCTCTGGATTATCCAGATGGTCATTGGCACCTGGTCAGGGTCAGAGAAGGAGACGAATGGAAGACGGCCTTCAATACCCCTGAGGGCCATTTTGAGAATTTGGTTATGCCTTTTGGTTTGATGAATGCCCCAGCTGTTTTTCAGCATTTCGTGAACAGCATTTTTTATCATTCGATGGGAAAATTTGTATTAATGTATTTGGATGACATTTTGATTTTTTCTCCTGATTTCAAGACTCATAAGGAACATTTACGTCAGGTCTTGCTCATCCTGCGGGAGAATAAATTATATGCGAAACTGGAAAAATGTGTGTTTGCGGTTCCAGAAATTCAATTTCTGGGGTTTCTTCTCTCCGCTTCTGGTTTTCGCATGGACCCCGAGAAGGTCCACGCTGTGCTTGAGTGGGAGCTTCCTGAGAATCAGAAGGCGCTGATGCGTTTTGTTAAACCACTCACTGATATGACCAGAAAGGGGGTAGATTTTTCTTCTTGGTCAGTAGAGGCGCGTAAGGCTTTTTCTAATATCAAGGAGAGTTTTGCTTCCGCTCCCATCTTGGTGCAACCTGATATTTCTTTACCCTTCATAGTTGAGGTCGATGCTTCTGAGGTGGGTGTGGGGGTGGTCTTGTCTCAGGGTTCCACTCCTGCCAAATGGCGACCGTGTGCCTTTTTCTCGAAAAAACTCTCCTCCGCAGAGAGAAATTACGATGTGGGAGATAGGGAATTGTTGGCCATCAAGTTGGCTTTTGAGGAATGGCGCCATTGGCTAGAGGGAGCCAGACACCCTATTACCGTTTTTACTGACCATAAAAATCTGGCCTACTTGGAGTCAGCCAAGCGTCTGAATCCGAGACAGGCCAGATGGTCTTTGTTCTTTTCTAGGTTTAATTTTGTTGTCACGTTCCGCCCTGGAGTTAAGTATGTGAAGGCAGATGCCCTGTCACGTTGTTTTCCGGGAGGCGGGAAATTTGAAGACCCGGGTCCCATTTTGGCTGAAGGTGTGGTGGTCTCTGCTCTTTTTTCTAAATTGGAGGCAGAGGTGCAGGCAGCCCAGTCAGAGGCTCCTGATCTTTGTCCTCCTGGGAGGTTGTTTGTGCCTCTCGCTTTAAGACACAAGATTTTTAAGGAACACTACGATACGGTCCTTGCTGGGCACCCGGGGGCAAGAGCCACACTGGATCTCATCGCTCGGAGATTCTGGTGGCCTGCGCTTCGTAAGTCGGTTGAGGGTTTTGTGGCAGCCTGCGAGACTTGCGCTCGTGCCAAAGTCCCTCATTCACGGCCATCAGGTCCTCTCCTTCCCTTACCCATTCCTTCCCGTCCTTGGACACATCTGTCCATGGACTTCATAACGGACCTGCCTCGTAAGACTGTGATTCTGGTGGTGGTGGACCGTTTTAGCAAGATGGTGCATTTCATCCTTTTTCCTGGTTTGCCCAATGCTAAGACGCTGGCGCAGGCATTTATTGATCACATTGTCAAATTGCACGGTATTCCTTCAGATATAGTCTCTGATAGGGTCACGCAGTTTGTTTCCAGATTCTGGAAGGCTTTCTGTTCTCGCTTGCGGGTTCGGTTGTCATTCTCTTCTGCTTTCCACCCGCAGTCGAATGGCCAGACAGAGCGCGTCAATCAGAATCTGGAGACATATCTGCGCTGTTTTGTGGCGGAGAATCAAGAGGATTGGTGTTCTTTTTTGTCCCTTGCTGAGTTTGCTTTAAATAACCGTCGTCAGGAGTCCTCTGGTTTCATCCGCAGTTTGGGACTTTCTCGGGAGAGGGGTCTTCTGGTTTACCTGATGAGGACAGATTCTCCTCGTCTTTGTCATCTATTTGGCAAAAGATTCAGGATAATCTAAAGAGCATGAGTGAGAGATATAAGCGTGTGGCAGATAAGAGACGTGTGCTTGGTCCGGACCTGAATGTTGGTGATCTGGTGTGGTTGTCTACCAAGAATATCAAACTGAAGGTTCCCTCCTGGAAGTTGGGTCCTAGGTTTATTGGGCCTTACAAAATCCTGTCTGTCATCAATCCTGTTGCCTACCGTCTTGATCTTCCTCAGACTTGGAAGATCCATAATGTTTTTCATAAGTCCTTATTGAAACCTTATGTTCAACCCATTGTACCCTCACCTTTGCCTCCTCCTCCGATTATGGTTGATGGGAATCTTGAATTTCAGGTCTCTAGGATTGTGGATTCTCGTCTTGTCCGCGGTTCTCTTCAGTACCTTGTTCATTGGGAGGGTTATAGTCCTGAGGAGAGGATGTGGCTCCCAGTGACGGACATTAAGGCCTCTAGTCTCATCAGGGCTTTCCATAGGCCCCATCCTGAGAAGGTGGGCTCTGAGTGTCCGGAGTCCACTCGTAGAGGGAGGGGTACTGTCACAACCAGACAGCTGAGAAGCTCTGACAGAAGCCTTTCAGAACCTCCTCCTTGAGTTTTCTTTGTTGTGGTGTTCAGTTCCTCATCTCGTTAGCCTCTCTCAGATGTCATGTAGTTGGACTGATTGCTTCCCTTTAAATTCCTCCCCATAATGCATTACTGGGCGGCATATACTTCTTCCTGGAGTGTGTGTGCATGCTGATCCTATTTCCCAGTCTGCTACTAAGTTAAGTGCTGTACATTTATCAGTTATTTTCTGTTTGCTGGATCCCAGGTGACCCTGACTCCCTCCGTGTCTGGTGTAGGGAGCCGGTGGTCGTGTCCCCTCACTATTGTAGGGTGTTCAGGTGTTATATAGTCGAGGTATGTGGATATGCAACCATCCACCGTTGGGATTTTTGCATAGGCTGAGCAGCCAGGGAAAGTGCCAGGTCTTGTGCAGGGGTCTCCCTTTTGGTTCCTTAGCTTTGGATCCAGTGAGTCATATATGCATGTTGCATTGTCTTGTTTCCTGTACACCGTCCGTGACATTATATGCATGTTGCATTGTCTTGTTTCCTGTACACCGTCCGTGACACACAGTAACAGGTCTTTGAGAGCCAGAATTCTTGCCGTTTCTCAGGTGTTCAAATACTTATGTTCATCAGTGCAAGACAAATAAATACTTTGGAAATCATGGAATGTGATTTCATGATTTTTTTATTCTGTCTCTGAGTGGGAATGTACCTACAATGTGAATTACAGACCCCTCCATGATCTCCAAGTGTGAGAACTTGCAAAATTGCAGGGTGTTTAAATACTTTAGTTCCTTAGGCTGCATTCACAAGTCCGTGGAACACGGGCCTGGATTTTTACAGAGTGCAGGAGTGCACGGCGTCATTGGTTACTATGACGCTGTGCACTTCCTGCTGCCGCCGCATTACAGTAGTACACTGGAACCAGTGTAACATACCAGTGTATTACTGTACTGCGGCGGCAGCAGGAAGCGCACAGCGTCATAGCAACCAATGACGCTGTGCACTCCTGCACTCTAAAGAAATCCAGGTCGGTATCACATGGACCGTGTTCCACAGGTGAATGCAGCCTTACTGTGTGTATATATATATATATATATATATATATATATAGCAAAAGATAATTTAATTGAAAGTCTGTTTGTCACTGTATTCATTTTATATATTTACATAGCATTTTATGGTGATTAGAAATTACATTTTATGCTCGCCTCAAGACTACATAACAATAACATCTAAAATTAGCAGTCTGTATTGCAAATTAAATTGACTTTTTTATTATCCTAATTGACCTTTTCGCCCTGTAAACAAGGTTGCGTTGCATCCTGTCAGAGCGTTGTGCTGCATTTGGCTTTCGAATATGCCTAGATCTGTATTTTCTTGTCATCAACAGCATATTAATGTCACCTCATCATAGGTCATTAACTTCACATAACTGCTCGTTAAGGAAAAGGGTTCTTGTTGCGCACAGACTTGTATTTCAGGGTTTGGGAAATGGCAGATAGAATTTGTACCCAATTAGTCACAGGTTAGATGTGTCGTGCACTGTGCTGGAGTGAGAAAGAGAACATAATTGTATGACAGCCTAAGAGGAGACATATTGGCTGGGAAATAAGCAAACCAGTCACTGATTTGATGCAGGCCCAGAGTAGTCCATCTTATTACAGAGTGTCATAGTAACCAGGGCCCTCAGGTGTCCTGTGCTCTTTACCATTGACATGAGGTGGGAAAATTAAAGTTAGTGTTGGCAGGTCAGGAATACAGTAGGTAAATAATTATTCAAGAAATATACTCCAGCAATCAAGAAGACATTTGTTACGGTGGAAGATTTGTTTTCCCTCTCTCCTACAAAGTCCTCGCATATAGAAAATAATAAGAAACACTATGTGATTAGATACAATTTATACATTCTAGGCGACTAAAAGCAAGAAATAAGGTTCTGTTCACATGTGTCTCATGCTGGGTCCCAGTATTATTTACACCAAGAATAGTGCACATGCTTTCTGTCAAAAGCATTGTACCCCAGGGGAAACCTGACTGTCAATGGATCTACTCGTATCAATAGCATGCAACTGAAAATGTATCTTTGCCCAGACAAAGGCCATTCATCCAGCCCCAAATTCTACTTAATCTAGGTTAACACCACCTTTGGGATGAATATCCAGAGCAGACGCCAGGAAAAACTCCCAAGCATATACAGGTGAAACTCCAAAAATTAGAATATCGTGCAAAAGTCCATTTATATCAGTAATGCAAATTAAAAGAAATTGCGTTAATGCAGCTTAAAATTAGAATATTGTGAAAAGGTTCATTGTTCTAGGCTCAAAGTGTCACACTCTAGTCAGCTAATTAATTCATACCCCATGAGCAAAGGGTACCTCAAAATTAAGACTTTGGGGTTTCATAAGCTGTAAGCCATAATCATCCAAATTATAACAAATAAAGGCTTGAAATATCTAGCTTTGCATGTAATGAGTCTCTCATATTTTAGTTTCACCTTTTAAGTTGCATTACTGAAATAAATTTGAACTTTGCACGATAGTCAAATTTTTCGAGTTTCATCTGTATGTCAAATGTGTACTAAAAGAATGTCTCTTCATCATACCTTTGGCTGCCACATACTACACCAGTTAGGGTTGGACTGGAAGACTAGAGTACCAGATTACTCTCCGGTGTTCCCAGGCAAATACCAAAATGGGCCAAAAAGATTCAAGAGTAAAAACCAATTTGCCTTTGGAACCAATCACTTGTCACAGGGTGTATTTCTGTGCTTCCAAACCTGTTAACCGTTATTGATAATATAGAAGTTGGACCTCAATAATAATTTTCTTTAGTGGGCCCCAGGAACCCAAGTCCAAAGCTGGTACCAGTAGTGTTGGGCGAGCATGCATGGCCGAACACCACAATGTGCCGAACATCACAATGCTCGAGTCTCCTCTCTGCATGTTTGTTGGCTGCTACGCAGCCAATAAACATGCGGGGAAGTACTGGCCCTCACTGTAATGCCGTAACCATGTTGGTTACTGGCATTACAGTGATTGGCTGACCGGAACGCGTCATTGGTCGCTATATAGCACCCGATGACACGTGGTTTAGCTCAGTCTTAGTCAGGGAGAGCTGCAGCAGAAGGGACAGAGGGCGTAGGGACTGGAATTGTTTTTTAGGCAGGGTTTAGTCTTGAAAAGTGTTAAAGACCCAAAAGTTTATGTAAAGGACTATTGTTTTATCTGGCTGCAATATATTAGCGCTAAATTGCATGCAATTGTTTGGCCACTGCTGACAGTGACATTACCTGCGCTCTATCTCCTGTATAACGTTTGCACATCCTAAATATCAGTGACATTCAGTTTAATATTTTTGCCGCTGGTGACAGCTACATTACCTGCACTACATCTCCTGTATAACGTTTGAGCATCCTAAATATCAGTGTCATTCATTTACATTTTTTCGCCGTTGGTGACAGCTACATTACATGTGCTACATCTCCTGTATATCTCCTTTGCGCATCCTAAATATCTGTGACATTCAGTTTAATTTCTTGCACATACAATTACAAAACCTGTGCTACTGTACATGTGACATACTTGCAAGCATATATACTATTTAATATGCTCAAGGCGAGCAGTAAGGGACGGGGAAGTGGCCGTGCTGCTGATGGTGCATGCAGAGGCCGTGGCCCTGGGTGCGGTGAAACTGTGCCTGCTACCAGAGCACAAGAAACACACTCATCCACTATACCTAGCTTCATGTCCCAGTTTACAGGACAGCGCAGGACAATGCTCTCGAAGTCACACCAATGAGACCAGATGGTCGGTTGGATTGCAGCAGATAATGCTTCCAGTCGGTTAATCACCACCCTATCTTCCACAAAGTCCAGTCTTAGTACCCAAGATTCTGGTCAACAGAATCCTTACCCTGATCCTCCTTCCTCCCACCATGGAGAGTCTTTGCAAACAAGCGATCTCACACTCGGATATTCCGAGGAGCTCTTTTCATTGCCATTCCTTGATTTGGGCCTCTCACCAAGCCCGCTTGAAAAGGGACATGAGGAAATCTTGTGCACTGATTCCCAAACTCTTGAGCATTCACAGTCAGAAAAAGATGACGGTAGGGAAGGGCAATTAGTGTTTCACGAGGTGGATGATGATGATGAGACACAGTTGCCAATAAACGCCTAAATAATTAGAGACATATTTCAAATCACAATACAAGAATACATCTTTATTAAATCATCCAAAAAGGACATCACATACATAATCATAAGCAATAATGATAAAACCTTGCGAAAAGTGCTATAAAATGGAGGAAAGCCCTCCCCACATAAACTGGAGTCAATAGGGTAAATATGCTGCCCAAAATGTTGGCTGTAAATAACACGGTTTAACACAGGGTTCCAAATACAGTATATACCAACAGGCTGAATGAGCTGTACATAGAAATTAACACCCCAATCCACCAATTAAACAGTATATTAAGCAGCCAGCAGTAGGGGGATACAGTAAATATGCCACACTGCTAATATGCAATCAGTATATAAATAACATGATGTTATCATATGTTAGAACATGTGTTCAATGGGAGATATGAAGCTGACATTCCAATAATGGAAGTATCATAAATCCCAAGTGGGAGATACACACAGTGTAAGAACACACCATATAATCAGCACAATCAACCCCAAAGAAGCGCGTCTGCGAAACGTACGTCGGGTCTTGGCTCTCCTTACACTGGGTCGTATAGTTATGTTTTGATCAATTGTTTGCCCTGCTAAGGCTTCAGGACTGCTGCTTGTTTTTCAGTGGTAGATTGGTGATTGTGCTAACTATATGGTGTGTTCAGCGTGGATAGACCGAAAAGGAGGAAGAGGATGAGGAGATTGAGAGTCCTCCTCCTGATGAGGACAGTGAAGTCTTGTCTGTTGGGACTCTGGCACACATGGCTGACTTTATGTTATGCTGCCTTTTCCGTGACCCTCGCGTTATACGCATTTTGGCCAACATCGATTACTGGTTGTTCACCGTTCTCAACCCCCGCTACAAAGAGAACTTCTCATCTCTCATTCCTGTGGTGGAGAGGACGAGCAAAATGGTGCAATACCAGAATGTCTTGTGCATAAATTGCCGCCAGTGTTGTCAGCTGTAAATTTTTGGAGGAGAGTACGTAGTTCCTTGGGCAACCGAGGAGGGAGACGAGGGGAACACACAGCAGTTCCAACAGAGGCAAGGCAACACTCTCCAAGGCCTGGGACAGTTTCATGACACCCCACCAGCACCCTCGCCTGATGCACGACCTAGTGTAACAAGAAGGGAACATTTTTGGAAGATAGTGAAGGAGTACGTAGCAGACCGTATCAGCGTCCTCAGTGATCCCTTTGTGCCTTACAATTATTGGGTGTCCAAGCTGGACACGTGGCACGAACTGTCGCTCTATGCATTGCCCCTAATGTTTTGGAGGGTCAGCTCAGCAGCAGACCCTCACCCCTAATGTTTTAGGTGGTCAGATCAGCAGCAGGCACTCTTCCCTAATGTTTTAGAGGGTCAGCTCAGCAGCAAGCCCTCGCCCCTAATGTTTTAGAGGGTCAGCTCACCAGCAGGCCCTCACCCCTAATGTTTTAGAGGGTCACCAGCAGGCCCTTGCTCCTAATGTTTTAGATGGTCACCAGCAGGCCATCAATCATAATTTTTCAAGGCTGTTTATGATGCTCTTCTTTATGTATAATAAAGGGTGTATTGGAGTGCTGGTTCGTTAAAATTTTTGGCAGCCCTTTCACTTAGTGCATAGGCTGAACAATTGTACCACAGTGTGAATGAGGCCCTCCTTTATGTGATATACAGGTGCCTCTTCCTTGTAATTTTTGGCACCACTTGCACTTTATATACAAGTAAATATGCAGGAAAGAATGTTTCCTAACAATTATTTCTCTAAAATCTATTTTATCTTGGGTTTTGTGTTTATTATTGTCAGTCTGTAAAATTGCCGTACTACTCGAACAACATCGTTCCCAGCAGCAACCTGAGAGTCCAAGATGCATCCAGACATCCTCCCCATGCTGTTCCCGAACCATTTCAGTGGTTTTTCCATCAATTTCTGACCTTTTACTGTGAACCAGACACCCTCCCCTTTTCAGAGCAGGGGGTGCCTGGTTTAATTCTCTGGTTCTTCCATTGACTTCCAATGTGCTTGGGTGCTCTATATTCAGACCATTGTCTTGTTACCAGTGGGGTACCTCAGGTATCTGTTCTGGGACCCATATTGTTTCATATCTTTATCAGCGAAATTGCAGAAGGCCTCGATGGTAAGGTGTGTCTTTTTTGTTGATGACACAAAGATTTGTAACAGGGTTGAAGTTCCTGTAGGGATACACCAAATGGAAAAGGATTTAGGAAAACTACAGGAATGGTAAAAAATCTGGCAACTAAAACTTTATGTTGATAAGTGCAAGATAATGCACCTGAGGCGTAAAAACCCAAGAGCAGAATATAAAATCAGTGATACAGTCCTAACCTCAGTATCTGAGGAAAGGGATTTAGGGGTCATTATTTCAGAAGACTTAAAGGTAGGCAAACAATGTCATAGAGCAGCAGGAAATGCTAGCAGAATGCTTGGGTATATAGGGAGAGGCATTACCCGTAGAAAGAGGGAGGTGCTCACGCCGCTCTACAGAGCACTAGTGAGACCTCATTTGGAGTATTGTGCGCAGTAATGGAGACCATATCTCCAGAAGGATATTGACACTTTGGAAAGAGTTCAAAGAAGAGCTACTAAACTAGTACATGGATTGCAGGATAAAACTTACCAGGAAAGATTAAAGGACTTGGAGTTTGTCAGAATTAGTGGGTTTTTGTTTGTCCGCCCGCCTCTTAAGGATTGACCACAAGTTCTTAATGGGATTAAGATCTGGGGAGTTTCCAGGCCATGGACCCAAAATGTCAACGTTTTTGTCCCCGAGCCACTCAGTTATCACTTTTGCCTTATGGCACGGTGCTCCATCGTGCTGGAAAATGTATTGTTCTTCACCAAACAAGGAAAGATTAAATGGAGTACACAACGGATCCGGACAACGCAAGTGTGAAAGAGCCCTAAGCGAAACCCATAACACACTTACCTGCCACAGACACACTGACTGGAACCCGTGCACAAGTGCTGCTGTCCACACCAACATTAAAGGACACAGCACACACGACAACCACACAGGAACCTAGGACACCCATAGCTGTAATAAACGTGAGACAGGGAAATGTCTAGCAAACATGCTGGACACCAAACATCACCAGCCATGTAACACAACACAAGACATACAACACCCTGAACATAACCCACGCAAACAAAAAGATAAGGGAAAGAGACACCACATTAACATCATTGACCACAAGGGTGCCCCTCACTGGACAGATGGTAAAAGCCAGGAACCGCAAACCACCAGCATACACCAAGGCTGGAGGAACCCCGAGCTTCAGGCATCCAGCAGAGACTAAATAGCCCAAGCAGCCACACACACACATAAACCCAGTGTTCACAAAACACTAGGAAGGGAGTTAACCCTTCCAACACCAGACAAGGAAGCCACTTAAAGGGGAAGTGCACACACAAGCATACCAAACCACACGTTACCACCGGCAACAGCATTCAACCATGTCATGGCAATCACCCAGAAGGCTGAGACACTGCCACCCTATGCTCTCACAGCAACATGTTGCTGCGGGCAACCGCAAGTGTGGCAACAGTGTCACAGCGCAAACCAAAGGCCGTGACAGCTGGTACCGGATATGCCAAAGTTAAGTAGAGGTGCAGCCTATGCAAGATGAATATAAACTATGCGAGTTCCTTTTCTAGTGCAGTTTAAGACCATTTTCCACGCCATAAACTGGTAATATGATGATTGGGACGGGACAGCCTTTCTTCTGCCCCACCCATGCCACGCCCCCCTTTTCTACCACCTTGGAAAAGTAGCATGAGCAGGCAAAAGTGGCAAATTTGGCCACAAAACCCTTTTGCGACTAAATCTGCAAACAAATAGCGCCAAAAAATGGCATACTAATAATAATAATAATATGACCCCTAAAATGTTTCACAAGATGTCTACATTTCTGCATTTGGGTCTCATAAATGATTACTCGTTTCGCACGTGACAGATGCAATCTGAAAATGTCAGCATTCCTACCCTTGAAAATATAGCATTTAGTTTACAGTATATGAATATGGCTTTTGACAGAGTGTGAACAGCATGTCCCTGCAGTAGTGTAAACCACTTACATCATTTGGTGTCTAAACCTGATTAGCACAGTCTGAGGAATGAGAGAGGCAGAATATTCTTGTTTTATGTCGAACATTCATTATTAGTAAATATTCAATATCATCTTCCATTGCAACATGCTCATTACAACCCACTGAGAATGCTGTCAACTGCTTAGCCATTAAGAAAAGAGATTTTAGTGACATAAAGCAAGATGTCTCTGTTGCTGTTAGCTGATATTTTTCAGAAAAAAAGACATATAAATAGAGCCAAAAGTAGTTGAATACTTGTTGCAGGTACCAAGGATGATTTCCTTTTCTAGATTGCACTGGACATTTTAAAGGGGTTTTCCAGGCTCCTAATTCTCATTACCTATTTACATGATAGGTCATCAATAACCAATGAGTGGGGATCTACGCCCCCACAGTCATCTGTTCCTTGCAGCCTCTGGTGCTGGATCTAGCACTTTGAATGGAACAGGAAGTACAGCTTTGTTCAAAGTGTAATGGCCGTGCTGGGTTAGGCTACTTTCACACTAACGGCACAGACCTCCGACAGGCTGTTCTGTCGGGTGAACAGCCTGTCGGATCCGTCCTGCCGCTAGTGACCGTGTTCAGATGACGTCCATGTGCATTACGTATTTTGCGGAATGGAATAGCTGGCCCCTAATAGAAGAGTACTATTTTTGTCCGTAATGCAGACAATAATAGGACATGTTCTATTTTTTTTGCGGAACGGAAATATGGACATACGGAAATAGAACGCACACAGAGTAACTTCTGTTTTTTTTTTTGCAGACCCATGACGGTGGTATTGGTTATCTGCCGTCCGACCCCTGACTCTACTCCCATCCTTACCAACCAATCCCCCATATCTTACCTCCACCCATACCTCCTCTCTAACCTGCCCCCAATGACACACAGACGCCAGGCTTGGAATAAATCGGCCACAGCAGCCGTCTTTTATTAACATATAAACAGAACATATAATAAATAACAATTCTCCCCCCCGAGGGGAGGTCCTTGAAGCCTCCAAGCAACTGCAAATACCCCACCGGGTAAGCCATCTTGCCTCCAGCCGTTGCCCACCAGCTCAGAAGCACCACTGAATGGCCCCTTTTAAATCCGTCACCACTGGGAGTCCAGCCCCAACCATGGAGCCCTCCCAGCATCCTCCTCTGTGAATCTGACCAACTTCAAGGACCTCCCCCCGCCACAGCCACCGTGACACCTAAAACCACCCCCACCTGTCCCCATTACCTTTTAAACTCCAACCCTCAATCCATAAACAAAGGGAGGGCGGGCGGGAGCTCACTCCAGGATCCTACAAAATGGCCCCCGATCTTCCCTCAGCTTCCTTACTTAACCCCTTAACCACACTACCTACACTCGAACCACCCAATCCCCAGCTTTTCCCAATCCTCCTCCCATCCTCCCAAACTCCACCTATCCTCCTAACTGGGGTCTCCCTAAACCAAACCCCCGTCATGATGCCCTCCCCTAAGGCTACGCCCCCAGTCCAGCCATAACTTTAAAATAAATGGCTCCGCATACGGTCTGCAAAAAAAAAAAGGAACAGACACGGAAAGAAAATATGTTTGTGTGCATGAGCCCTTACTCTGCCACCTGGATGTCATGTTCCCTGTGTAAACCATTACTGTTCTATGTATGTAATCACTTTCCCCTGGGTATGCCACCACTCTGTGCCCTGTATGTCGTCATTGTCTGAGGACCTAAGAAGATGTGTTTTTGATGCTTATCTGATTGGAAAAGGATACAAAAAATGTACCATCTCTAAAGAGTTTGGACTCCACCAATCCACAGTCAGATGTATAACTGGAGGAAATACAAGACCATTACTAGTGTTGGGCGAGCATGCTTGGCCGGACACTAGTTCGACTTGAGCATTGCGATGCTCGGCACATCGCGGTGCTTGGCCAAAAACTGTGTGTCCTCAAGCGCGATGTTCGAGTCTCCTCCCCGCATGATTGTTGGCTGTTACGCAGCCAATAAACATGCAGGTAAGTACTGCCATTCACTGTAATGCCGTAGCCATGTTGACTGCTGGCATTAGAGTGATTGGTTGGACGGAATGAGTCATTAGGTGCTATATAGCACCCGATGACACGTGTTCGGCTCAATATTAGTCAGAGAGAGCTGGAGAGCAGAAGGGAGAGAAAGAGTGTGGGATTGAAATAGCAATATTTTAGTTTTTATACTTGTTATAGACCCAAAAGTCCTTTTAAGGACTATTGTGTGTGGCAGCAATATATATTTTTAGTGCAACCTGCACTAAATTGCTAAAACTTTTTAGAGACCCAAACGTCCTTTTAAGGACTATAGTTGTATCTGGCAGCAACATATATGTTTAGCGCAACCTGCGCTAAATAGCTTGCAATTGTTTGGCAGCTGTAGACAGCGACATTATCTGCACTACATCTCCTGTGTAACGTGTGCGCAGCCTAAAAATATCTGTGACATCCAGTGTACTTTTTCCTTAGATGGTGTCCACTGCAAAGTTACCTTAACTGCGCTACATCTCCTGTATAATGTTTGCGTATCTGAAATATTAGTGACTTTCAGTCTCATTTTTTTGCTGCTGGTGACAGCGACATTACCTGTGATACATCTCCAGTATAACGTTAGTGCATCCAAAATATCAGTGACATTAATTCAATGTACATTTTTATTAGCCGCTGGTGACAGCGACATTACTTGTGCTATACCTCCTGTATAACATGTGCGCATCCTAAATATTCAGTGTAATTTTTTTATTAGGCAGTGGTGACAGCGACATTACTTGCGCTATAACTCCTGTTTAAGGCTACTTTCACATTAGCGTTCGGGGCTCCGCTTGTGAGTTCCGTTTGAAGGCTCTCACAAGCGGCCCCGAACGCATCCGTACTGCGCTAATGCATTCTGAGTGGATGCGGATCCGCTCAGAATGCATCAGTCTGACAGCGTTTGTCCTCCACTCCGCTCAGCAGGCGGACACCCGAACGCTGCTTGCAGCGTTCGGGTGTCCGCCTGGCCGTGCGGAGGCAAACGGATCCGTCCAGACTTACAATGTAAGTCAATGGGGACGGATCCGTTTGAAGTTGACACAATATGGCTCAATTTTTAAACGGATCCATCCCCTATTGACTTTCAATGTAAAGTCTGGACGGATCCGTCCGAGCTACTTTCACACTTAGAATTTTTCTTTAAATATAATGCAGACGGATCCGTTCTGAACGGATCCCATCGTCTGCATTATATGAGCGGATCCGTCTGTGCAGACCCCAGACGGATCCGCTCTGAACGCAAGTGTGAAAGTAGCCTAACGTGTGCGCATCCTAAATATCAGTGACATTCATTGTGTACATTTTTATTAGGCGGTCGTGACAGCGTCATTACTTGCGCTATACCTCCTGTTTAACGTGTGCACATCCTAAATATCAGTGACTTTCATTCAGTGTAATTTATTAGGCGGTGGTGACAGCGACATTATTTTCGCTATACCTCCTGTTTAACGTGTGTGCATCCTAAAAATATCAGTGACATTCTGGGTACTTTATTTGCATAATCACTTACAAAACCTGAGCTACTATACGTGTGACATACTTGCAAGCATATGTGTTAAGCAAAAGTATTTTGCTGTATTTGTGAGAGGAGAGGCTGATTACACGGCTACTTACTTGCACCTGTGAGGCCAGGCTGGGTGGGTACTAGGCTATTTATAGGCTCCTGTAGGCCTAGGCTGACGACGATTCAGCTGATTTCACTACCTGTGAGTCAGCTCTAGGATACAGCAGCATGGTGTGGAGGCTCCTTACAGCTGGGCGATGGCAGAATGTCTTAGCAGGGCGCTGGTATTCACGGTAGGATCGGAGTGGTTTGCACGGGACCAACGCTGCGGTCCGCGTCATGTAGCGCTCTGAGATGTAGCAGAGTCGGGCGCTAAACGGTTGAGTGATGGTTGTTAGTTGGTTCAAGCCATGCACGCTGTGTTTTCATATCAATGGTAAAAAATAAATAAAAAAAATGCTGTAGTATGGCACGCTGCCCACAGTGCGGTATGCGATGCGCAGTACTCTGGTTCAAAGCAGAGTGGGGTGCTAACGGTCTAGTGCATGCCCGGCTGTCTAGGGGGCCATTGCATATAGTTATTGGCCTAGCAGGCGCCTGGAGTAGGTATGGTCGCAGGTTTCCTCTATCTGAAAGAGGGGAAAAAAAAAAAAAAAAAAAAAGTGTGTTTTAACATGTGGGGTCACAGCCGTATCCAACGCCAAACATGCAAGGAGTTGGGGTATGTATACCAGGGGTCTGCATGTGGAGATCCATGCAGATCAGTCGAGGCGCCCGCATTTGAGTTCTGATGCTCTTGTAGGTAAGTATGGTTTATCTATAAACTGTATGTTATCCACCTCCCGACCGCTGTACGCACCGATGCGTCCGGGAGGTGGTTGATTAGTTCCTCCTGGACGCATCGGCGCGTCTTCTCGCGAGACGCGAGATTACGTCACAGCCGGCCCGCGCATGCGCATCGCGGGCCGGCATTTCACTGCAGAGTATTTCGTCAGCAGCCTGCCGGCCACGATCATTGGCTGGCAGGCTGCTGATTTTCAAAAAAACCAATCAGCAGCCATTTAACCCCACATATTAGTAAATATGATGGGGTTATATGGCTGCTGTGCTCTTCTGCTCCTTCTTTTGGTCGGTTGGTTCCAGCAGAGGAGCACATCATTACTGTGAGTACCCACTACACCACACTTAGCCCCCAGATCACCCCAACTAACCCTTTGATCACCCCTTTTATCCCCCCTGTCAATCACTAGTGAAAGGAAAAAAGTGATCAGTGCAAACTGTCACTTTTTTTTTTCACTGGTATTGACCGTTAGGTTTTAGGTATAGTTTAGGCCCCTTGGTTAGGTAGTTTAGCGATCAGTTAGCGCCCAGCCCACCGCACCGCAGTCCGTTATTCGCTGATTAGCGTATCGCTAATCAGCATTTGTACTTTTATAGTATCTGGAAGTGATCAAAACTGATCACGGTCAGATCTATAATTGTACTAGTGTCACTTTAGTTCGCCCTCCACCCAAAACGCAGTGTTTGCCCGATCAGGCCTGATCGGTCGCCCACACGTGCGTACACCCACGCCCGCCCCACCGCAGTGACAAAAACAAATATTTTTTTTTTGATCGCTGCACATTCACTTTACACGCACTGCGGCGATAAAAAAATCAGTTTTGATATTTTTTATCAACCGCAGCGGCCTCCGGTACTTCGCTAGCCTCCCATTTGTAAGACAGGCTTGCTTTTTTTTTCTTGGGTAGTCTCAGGGAATACCCCGAAATTTAGTTGCCCACATGTCTAACAGGGGGTATTCTTCTGAAGAGGCCTACAGGCTTCTGACCCAGTCGGATGAGGAGTGGGAACCCTCATCTGATGAATCCAGCGGGTCAGAATAAGAACCTGTAGAAAGCAGTGGCTCTCTGACCCAAAGTTCGGACGAGGAGGCTGAGGTCCCTGATAGCACCAGGCGTACCCGGCCCCGTGTCGCTAGACCGCAGGATCCGCTTCAAGAGCAGCAGAGTGGGGCTGGTGCTGTCGGATTACGTGGTGAGGCATACACCAGCAGCCCAGCCCTTCCTGGACCTAGTACCAGCACTGCCGTACAACCTGGTGAAGTAGCGAGCACCAGAAGGGCAGTTGAAGCTGGTACGGTGGCACGTGCAGTAGTGACCCCGTCGCAGCCACCGCAAAGACGTGCCCGTAGAGCCCCTAGAATCCCAGAGGTGCTGGCAAACCCTGATTGGCAGTCCCCAACTTCAGCCGCACCCGTAGTTTTCCCTTTCACCGCCCAGTCTGGAGTTCGGGTTGAGACAGCTCAGATCGATTCGGCCCTGGGATTTTTTGAGCTGTTCTTGACTGCGGAGCTTTTAGACTTAGTCGTGGCAGAGACAAACAGGTATGCCACACAATTTATCACCGCTAACCCGGAAAGCTTTTATGCCCAGCCTTTCCGGTGGAAACCAGTCCAAGTTTCCGAATTTAAAACTTTTCTGGGCCTCCTCCTCAACATGGGCCTGACAAAAAAGCATGAATTGCGGTCATATTGGTCCACGAACCCGATTCATCACATGCCCATGTTCTCTGCTGCTATGTCCAGGACACGATTTCAGGTCATCCTGCGTTTCCTGCACTTTAGCGACAACACCGCCTCCCGTCCCAGGGGCCACCCTGCTTTTGACCGGCTCCACAAAATTCGGCCCCTCATAGACCATTTCAACCAGAAATTTGCAGATTTGTATACCCCTGAGCAAAACATCTGCATAGACGAGTCCCTGATACATTTTACCGGGCGCCTTGGCTTCAAACAATACATCCCAAGCAAGCGCGCCTGGTATGGGGTCAAATTGTATAAGCTCTGTGAAAGGGCCACAGGCTATACCCACAAATTTCGGGTCTATGAGGGAAAAGATCAGACCCTGGAGCCGGTCGGTTGCCCTGACTACCTGGGGAGCAGTGGGAAGACAGTTTGGGACTTGGTGTCACCCTTATTCGGCAAGGGGTACCATCTTTATGTGGACAATTTCTACACAAGTGTGGCCCTCTTTAGGCATTTGTTTCTAGAACGGATTGGCGCCTGTGGTACCGCGCGAACTAGTCGCGCGGGCTTCCCCCAACGGCTCGTTAGCACCCGTCTTGCAAGGGGGCAGAGGGCCGCACTGTGTAACGAAGAACTGCTCGCGGTGAAATGGAGAGACAAGCGTGACGTTTACATGCTCTCCTCCATTCACGCAGACACGACAATACAAATTGAGCGAGCAACCCGTGTCATTGAAAAGCCCCTCTCAGTCCACGACTATAACCTCCACATGGGAGGGGTCGACTTCAATGACCAGATGTTGGCTCCGTATTTAGTTTCCCGACGCACCAGACGCTGGTATAAGAAGGTGTCTGTATATTTAATTCAATTGGCTCTGTACAATAGTTTTGTTCTCTACAGTAAGGCTGGGAGAACTGGATCCTTCCTCAAATTTCAGGAAGAGATCATCGCGAACCTCCTGTATCCAGGAGGTTCCGTGGCCCCATCCACCAGTGTAGTTAGCCGTCTACACGAGCGACACTTCCCCAGTGTCGTTGCTGGTACCTCAAACCTACCGCCACCCCGAAAAAAATGTTGTGTCTGTAGCAGGAGTGGAATAAGGCGTGACACCCGCTATTTCTGTCCTGACTGTCCCGACCACCCTGCCCTATGCTTAGGGGAGTGTTTCCGAAAGTACCACACACAGGTACACCTAGCATAGGGATCACATCTCACCAGGATAGGCACACAGGGCTATTAGGGCCCATTCACTCACAGCTGCTGCAAACGTCTCCTTTCACATGGGACAAAGTGCATAACGCACTTCGCCACATCTTTGGGCGATTTGCGCTTTGCACATTGACCCATGGGGAAGGAGAGGTTTGTTCTATAAAGGTAAAAAAAAAACAAAAAAAAAAAAAACAGGTAAGCAAACAGGTTAATGTTTAGTTCCAAAAGTTAAAGTTACATGTTCTGTTCCAAAGTTAATAAAATTATTGCGTTGTGGCCTGTTTTTTTCTTATTTTTTTTTTTTTTTTTGTCTTTTTACCTTCCAGGTGGACCAACCGATCTACTAGCTGCAGCACCGATGTGCATTCTGACAGAAGCATTGCGCTGCTGTCAGATTACACGCAAGTCGGTGTATGCGGCGCTGCAAGACGGGATTTTCTCCTCTGCAGTGACAGATACGTTTGCCGAGGCATACGAGCTGAGGAGGAGGCGGCGTTCCTATGCTTTGGCAAGCACTTTGTGTGTGTGTATATATATATATATATATATATATATATATATATATATATATATAATCCCGGCAATGATTTATTCATCCACATCGATTGATGCGAATGGAGAAATCTGGTTTGCCAGGGCATACGAGCTAAGTGGGTATGGATGTAGGGCGGAGCTCCTATGTCCTGGCAGACGCCTTTCCCCTCCATTTTTTTTTTTGGCAGAGATTTTTTCATCCACATTGATCGATGCGAATGAAGAAATCTGTGCCGTTCATTTTTTTCTTTCAGCCCAGAGGCTGAACGGAAAAAAAAAATCTCATTACCTGTATGCTCAATATAAGGAGGATAGCAGAAACTCCTAATGCTGGCCATACATGTAATGATTGCGGAGACCCTCAAATGCCAGGGCAGTACAAACACCCCACAACTGACCCCATTTTGGAAAGAAGACACCCCAAGGTATTGCTGAGGGGCATATTGAGTCCATGAAAGATTGAAATTTTTGTCCTAAGTTAGCGGAAAGTGAGACTTTGTGAGAAAAAACAAAAAAAAATCAATTTCCGCTAACTTATGCGAAAAAAAAAAAAATTCTATTGAACTTGCCAGGCCCCTCATTGGATACCTTGGGGTGTCTTCTTTCCAAAGTGGGGTCACATGTGGGGTATTTATACTGCCCTGGCTTTTTAGGGGCCCTAAAGCGTGAGAAGAAGTCTGGGATCCAAATGTCTAAAAATGCCCTCCTAAAAGGAATTTGGGCACCTTTGCGCATCTAGGCTGCAAAAAAGTGTGACACATCTGGTATCGCCGTACTCAGGAGAAGCTGGGGAATGTGTTTTGGGGTGTCATTTTACATATACCCATGCTGGGTGAGATAAACATCTTGGTCAAATGCCAACTTTGTATAAAAAAAATGGGAAAAGTTGTCTTTTGCAAACATATTTCTCTCACCCAGCATGGGTATATGTAAAATGGCACCCCAAAACACATTCCCCAACTTCTCCTGAGTACGGCGATACCAGATGTGTGACACTTTTTTGATGCCAAGGTGGGCAAAGGGGCACATATTCCAAAGTGCACCTTTCGGATTTTGCAGGCCATTTTTTACACATTTTGATTGCAAAGTACTTCTCACACATATGGGCCCCTAAATTGCCAGGGCAGTATAACTACCCCACAAGTGACCCCATTTTGGAAAGAAGACACCCCAAGGTATTCTGTGAGGGGCATGGTGAGTTCCTAGAATTTTTTATTTTTTGTCGCAAGTTAGTGCAATATGAGACTTTGTAAGAAGAAAAAAAAAAAAAAAATCATCATCATTTTCCGCTAACTTGTGACAAAAAATAAAAAGTTCTATGAACTCACTATGCCCATCAGCGAATACCTTAGGGTGTCTACTTTCCGAAATGGGGTCATTTGTGGGGTAGTTATACTGTTTGGGCATTGTAGAACCTCAGGAAACATGACAGGTGCTCAGAAAATCAGAGCCGTTTCAAAAAGCGGGAATTCACATTTTTGTACCATAGTTTGTAAATGCTATAACTTTTACCCAAACCATTTTTTTTTTTTGCCCAAACATTTTTTTTTTTATCAAAGACATGTAGAACTATAAATTTAGCGAAAAATTTATATATGGATGTCGTTTTTTTTTTGCAAAATTTCACAGCTGAAATTGAAAAATGTCTTTTTTTTGCAAAAAAATCGTTACATTTTGATTAATAACAAAAAAAGTAAAAATGTCAGCAGCAATAAAATACCACCAAATGAAAGCTCTATTAGTGAGAAGAAAAGGAGGTAAAATTCATTTGGGTGGTAAGTTGCATGACCGAGCGATAAACGGTGAAAGGAGTGTAGTGCCGAAGTGTAAAAAGTGGCCTGGTCATGAAGGGGGTTTCACCTAGCGGGGCTGAAGTGGTTATGGGCACGCATGTGTCAGTGGTTCTGTGCTGGGGTATAGGTGCACTATATGTTGATTTATTGGCGTCACATCAAGGTTCATGTTCATGCACGTCTATGTTTCTTGGGTGGTGCTGTGGGGACCATCCCAGAGAAAAGAAAAAAAAAAAGCCTGCAGCATTATGTGGAGGCGTTACCTTCAAAGCTATGTCCATGTGTCTGCATTTACAATTTATACTCTGTTCACCACTAGAGCTGCGTTCATGTGTTGCTGTTGCATCACATTGATACCCTGTCATTTCAGATTGCATTCACAGCTGCGTTATACCGTGCTCTTCATGCTCACAGCTGGGCCCATACCATGTCTTAGGCACTACTCACATCCACAGCTGCGTTCACCCACCTGTTCATACATCACTTTGGCTTCCACTTAAGGCTGCATTTTCCTTTTCATTGCTACATCATGGTTACTCAGTATTTTCTCTGGGGGAGTCAGTGCACCGCTCTGATACCGTTCTCCTGATGAACATAGCTGCTTTCCTTCAGGTTTACGTTTCTTCCCTCGCTGGCGCCTGGCCCCGCCATTAGGGTTCTCTCGTGCATGGCGGTTAATAAATCCTGTCACGACTACAGGCGATTACGAAGTCCTGATCCATTATCAGAGTTAAGCGGCATATGCCATCTTCTAACATTTGGGTCCTTTTATAAATAATAAGAAATAATTTAAGCAGTGGCCTGGGGAATAAGTATAGGTGAACTATTTGCTACCAGCAATAGTTGGTGTCCGAGCAGGGCCCTTAGCGAATGGTTGGACTTCATTAAGTCTTCCATCACATTCACCATTGTTATTTCAGTCTGCAGCTCCCGGGTTCAGACCTTCTCGTAATATGTTCATATGATCGTCAACATAGGGGTAAATCGTTTCTGACTACCGACCGCTCTTTCAAAACATCAACTTTAGCTACCTCCAAAAACAACGGCACGTGACAAAGAGGTAAGGTATATAGAAGTCGCTGATATGTACGGTATATTCCGCACCTTCATCGGGTAGAGTCTTCTGCATTCAAAGCGGGTGTCGTAATGGTATGTATATGTTTTACTCTAAACAAGGTCTACGCTTTTTGGCCCCTTTAGGCTGCCCTACCGCAGCAGTTATGGCACAATTCTACTGCTTGTTGCAAGATAGGGTAGATAGGTTAGGGACACCTTTCTGATAGCCGATCCGAACACAAGTGTTAAGCAAAAGTATTTTGCTGTATTTGTGAGAGGAGAGGCTGATTACACGGCTACTTACTTGCACCTGTGAGGCCAGGCTGGCTGGGTACTAGGCTATTTATAGGATCCTGTAGGCCTAGGCTGATGACGATTCAGCTGATTTCACCCACCCACGCCATCTTACAGTCACTTCATATTAGGGTGGCCCCCTTTAGGCTGCCCTACCGCAACAGTTATGGCACAATTCTACTGCTTGTTGCAAGATAGGGTAGATAGGTTAGGGACACCTTTCTGATAGCCGATCTGACCACAAATACTATTTAATATGCAAAAAGTGATCAGTAAGGGACGGGGAAGTGGCCGTGCTGCTGATAGTGCAGGCAGAGGCCGTGGCCCTGGGTGCGGTGAAACTGTGCCTGCTACAAGAGCACAAAAAACATACTCATCCATGATACCTAGCTTAATGTCCCAGTTTGCAGGGCGGCACAGTACACCACTCTCGAAGTCAGACCAGTGCGACCAGGTGGTCGGTTGGATTGCAGCAGATAATGCTTCCAGTCGGTTAAGCACCACCCTGTCTTCCACAAAGTCCAGTCTCCATAGCCAAGAGTCTGGTCAACAGAATCCTTACCCTGATACTCCACCCACACACTATGGAGGTCTTGGAATACAAGTGATCCCACACTCAGATATTCCGAGGAGCTCTTTTCATCGCCATTCTTAATTTAGGCCTCTCGCCAAGCCCGCTTGAAGAGAGACATGAGGAGATCTTGTGCCCTGATTCCCAAACCCTGGAGCATCCACAGTCACAAGAAGATGACAGTGGGGAACAGCAATTAGTGTTTCACAAGGTGGACGATAATGATGAGACACAGTTGCCAATAAGTAAACCACAATTATTTACAAGAGGTTCATGATGAGGATAAGACACAGTTGTCAATAACTGAGGTTTTTGTTAGGTCAACAAGTCAGGAGGAGGACCAGAGTGAGGAAGTGGAAGAGGAAGTGCTGGACGATAAAGTCACTGACCCAACCTGGGAAGGTGGTAAGCCGAGCGAGGACAGCAGTAGAGAGGGGAAGGAATCTGCAGCACTGCAACAGGCTGGAAGAGGCAGTGGGGTGGCAAAAGAGAGAAGGCGGGCCTCACTAAACAGGCTTGCAACTGTTCCCAGGAGCACCCCCTTGCGGTAATCTCCCTTGCCAAGGGGTAGGTGTTCCACAATCTGCAGCTTTTTGGAGGAAAGTGAGGACGATAAAAGAATTGTCATTTGCAACCTGTGCCGTACCGAAATGAGCAGGAGCGTGAACACTAGCAACCTCACCACCACCAGCATGATCCGCCACATGGCATCAAAGCACCCTAATTGGTGGGCCGAACGCCTGGGTCCGCAACCAGTGTCTGCGGGGGGTTTAAAACCAGTGTCTGCGGGTCACATCATTGCCTCTTTTTCCCCTGTGTTACGTGCTGGCCAATCCCCTGTCCAAAATGCAGGATGCCTCCCGCCATGCAGCTGGACCTTCGCAAGCACCATCAGCTAGCACATACACTTCTGTATTGCAGCGTACAGATGTCTATACCCCAGGCCTTTGAACGAAAGCACAAATACCCAGCCACCCACCCACAGGCCATAGCACTAAATGCACACCTTTCCAAATTGCTGGCTCTGAAAATGTTGCCATTTAGGCTTTAGGACACTGAGGCTTTCCGCAGCCTGATGGTGGCGGCTGTCCTGTGGTACTCTGTCTCCAGCCGCCAATATTTTTCACGGCGTGCAATCCCATCCTTACACCAGCATGTGTTCTGTACCATCACCCGTACCCTGACCAACGCAGTTATTCGGAAGGTCCACTTAACAACTGACACATGGACTAGGGCTTTTGCCTAGTGACGCTACATTTCCCTGACAGCACACTGGTGCTACCGACGCCAAGGGTTTCCGCCACCACCTTTGTTAGTGGCAGCAACAGTCAGTAGCTGGAAGCAGTAAGCACTGCAGTAGGGAAGCGGCAACAGGACGTGCTTAAACTGATCTGCTTAGGTGACAAATAGCACACCACCGCAGAGCTGTGGCAGGGGATAAGGGACCAGATTGAGCTGTGGCTCTCACCACTCAACCCAGGCATGGTTGTGTCTGATAATGGGCGTAACTTGGTGGCGGCTTTGAAGCTCGGCAAGCTCACACACATAACATGTCTAGCCAAGTGTTCAACCTAGTGGTTTCTCAAAATCTACCCCAATTTCCATGGAACTCCACACTCCACATGTTGGCTAGGCTTTGTGAGCAGCAGAGGGCTGTAGTGGAATACCAGCTGCAACATGGTCATTGCTTTTCCAGTCAGCTTCCTCTCTTCACAAGCGACGAGTGGGCATTGATGTCTGACCTCTGTGAGGTTTTACTCAACTTTGAGGATTCAACACAGATGGTGAGTGGCGATAATGCTATTATAAGCGTAACCATCCAACTTCTGTGTCTACTCAAACGCTCGCTGCTCACAATTAAGGAAGACACTTTGCATGTGGAAGAGGTGGAAATGGGGGAAGAAAGTACACAGGGTGATAACCAGACCACCCTCAGTTTGTCTTCTCTGTGTGAATTGGATGATGAAGAGGAGGAGCAGAAGATGGTTGCCTCCGTTAACGCGGTTAGTACCCATGGAAGTTTTTTTTTTTCATCTGTTCAGAGTGGATGGGAAGAAGAGGAGGAAGAGGATGAGGAGATTGAGAGTCATTCTCCTGATGAGGACAGCGAAGTCTTTCTGTTGGGACTTTCTGTTGGCTGACTTTATGTTATTCTGCCTTTCCCATGACCCTCGCGTTGTACGCATTTTGGCCAACACTGATTACTGCTTGTTCACCCTTCTCGACCCCTGCTACAAAGAGAACTTCTCATTTCTCATTCCTGTGGTGGAGAGAACGAGCAAAATGTTGCAATACCAGAAGGTCCTTGTGGAAAAATTGCTCCAAAAATTTCCAGATGACAACGCTGGCTGCAGAGTACATAGTTCCTTGGCCAACCAAGGAGGGTAGACGAAGGGAACACACAGCAGTTCCAACAGAGGCAGGGCAACACTCTCCAAGGCCTGGGACCATTTTATGACACCCCGCCAGCACCCTCAACCTGATGCGCAGCCTAGTGTCACAAGGAGGGAAACATTTTGGAAGATGGTGAAGGAGTACGTAGCAGACAGTGTCAGCGTCCTCAGTGATCCCTTTTGTCCATTACAACTATTAGGTGTCCAAGCTGGACACGTAACTCTGGCGCTCTCTGCCTTGGAGGTGTTGGCCTGTCCTGCCGACAGCATTTTGTCAGAGCGTGTATTTAGTGCTGCTGGAGGCATAATAACTAATAAGCGCATCCGTCTGTCAACTGAAAATTCTGACTGGTTGACTCTTATAAAAATGAACAAGGCCTGAATTTCCCCTGACTTCTCTACTCCACCAGAGGAAAGCGGCTGAACATAAAGGCACTCTAAATATGGTGTACTAAATACACTGTATTCCCTTGCACCCCTTCCACCACTAAAAAGGGTATATGGTTCAATCTCCCTTTTTTCGTCCTCCTCCATCATATCAACATGCTTATTAGGCTGCTCTCGCTCCTAATGTTTTAGAGTGTCAGCTCAGCAGCAGGCCCTCAAACATAATGTTTTAGATGGTCAGTTCGGCAGCAGGCCCTCACCCACAAAATTTTTTAGATCGGCAGCAGGCCCTCACACCTAATGTTTTAGATGGTCAGCTCAGCAGCAGACCCTCACCCCTAATATTTTAGCTGGTCAGATCAGCAGCAGGCCCTCGCCCTTAATGTTTTAGAGGGTCACCAGCAGGCCCTTGCTCCTAGTGTTTTTGAGGGTCACCAGCAGGCCAGCAATCATAATTTTTTAAGGGTGTGTATGATGCCCTCCTTTATGTGTAATAAAGGGTGTATAGGAGTGCCGATTCCTTGTAATTTTTGGCAACCCTTTCACTTGCGCATAGGCTTTATAAGTGTAGCAGTCCCACTACCTGAACAATTGCACCACAATGTGAATAAGGCCCTCCTTTATGTAATATACAGGTTGTATCGGAGTGCCTCTTCCTTGTATTTTTTGGCAGTACTTGCACTTTATATACAAGTAAATATACAGGAAAGAATGTTTCCAAACAATTTTTCCTCTAAAATCGATTTTATCTTTGGTTTGGTGCATATTATTGTCAGTCTGTAAAGTGGCGT
Organism: Bufo gargarizans; assembly: GCF_014858855.1. Lineage (NCBI taxonomy): Eukaryota > Metazoa > Chordata > Amphibia > Anura > Bufonidae > Bufo > Bufo gargarizans. The sequence continues at coordinate 95,745,498 of NC_058081.1, read as the reverse complement.
ACTACTTGGACAACATAGTTCCTAGCAGCAACCTGGGAGTCCAAGATGCATCCAGACATCCTCCCCATGCTTTTCCTGAACCATTTCAGTGGTGTTTCCATCAATTTCTGACCTTTTCCTATGAACCAGACACCCTCCCCTCTTCAGAGCAGGGGGTGCCTGGTTTAATGCTCGGGCTCTCCCATTGACTTCCATTGTGCTCGGTAAAGCACCCAAGCATTGTGAGGTGTTCTACTCGAGCACCCCAGCACTTAGGTGCTCGACCAACACTAATTATTACCCTTCCCAGAAGTGGTCGAGCAAGAAAGATTATGCCAAGAGAAAGATGTGTAATAGTCCTTGAGGTCACAAAGGAACTCAAGGTAAACTTTAAGCAACTAAAGGCCTTTTTACATTAGCTAATTTTATTGTTCATAAATCCACCATCAAGAGGACACTGAACAATAATAATGTGCGTGGCAGAATTGCAAGGAGAAAGTGCAGCTCTCCAAAAAGAACGTTGCTGCCCACCTGCTGTTTTCTAAAGATCACTTGCTGCCCACCTGCAGTTTTCTAAAGATCACTTGTACAAGGCAACAGCTATTATAACAAATTTTTGTGGACAAATCAAACAAAGAGAACTTGTTGGTATACTGTAAATGTTATGTTGGAGAAAGGAAAATACTGCATCCCAGCATTAATACTTTATTCCATCTGTAAAACATGGTGGTAGTAGTATCATGGACTGGGCCTGTTTTGCTTTACCTGGGCTGGGACGGCTTGCCATCAATGATAGAACAATGAATTCTAAATTTTACCGACGGATTCTAAATTAAAATGTCAGGACATCTGTCTATTAACTCAATTTCAAGATAATGTGGGTCATTCAGCAAGACAACAACCCTAAGCACACAAGTCGTTCTACCCAAAAAATGTTAACCACTTCCAGACCATGCCATTTACCCCCTTCCTGACTATGCCTAATTTTGCAAATCTGATGTCACTTTATGTGGGAATAACTTTGGAATGCTTTTACTTATCCAAGTGATTCTGAGAAACATTCAATATAGTTTGACTTTATTTATAAACAATTATTCAGAATTCACAGAACATTTGGAAAACTAGCATTTTATTTGAACGTATCTGCTTTTAAGACAGTGTTACCTTACAAAGTAGTTATTAACTAACATTCCCCATATGTCTTCTTTATAATGGTTATCATTTTGTAAATTTTATTTTTTTCATTTTTTAGGACATTAGAAGGCTAGAACTTTAAAATATATATTTTTAAAAGTTTCCAAAACTGACTTTTAAAAGGACCAATTCAGTTCTGAACTGACTTTCAGGGGCTTACATAATAGAAAGCACCCGTGAATGACTACATTTTAGAAACTACACCCCTCAAATTATTCAATACTGATTTTAGAAACTTTGCTAAACCTTTAAGTGTTTCATAGGAATTAAACTAATATGGAGGTGACTTTTTTTTATTTATTTTGCTGATTTTCCATTTGAATAAATTTTCCCCTTTTAACACAACAAGGATTAACAGAAAAAACAAACATTAATGTTTATTACCCTGATTCTGCAGTTTACCAAAACACCCCATATGTGTGTATAAACTGCTTAATGGGTACAAAGCAGGGCTCAGAAGGGAAGGAGCACCATGTGGTTTTTGGAGGGCACATTTTGCTATGATGGTTTTCAGATGCCATTTTCACATTTAAAGAGAGATAACCTTACAGTGGAAATTCCCCCAAAATAACCCCATTTTGATGTGTCAACTCTAAATTATATTCTATCCAATAAAGTGCTGTTTTTTTTCACAAGGGGTAACAAGGGTAAAAGCACCCCATAACTTGTTACCCATTTTATCCTGAATGTTCCAAAACCCCATATGTGGTTACAAACTGCTGCAGGTAAGTTTAGAAATAAATATAGAATATTTTTCAAAATACACATAAATCAATAGCCAAGGGCTAATTGCTGCAGGGGCACACCACAGGGTTCATTTTAAAATATCCGTAGGTACCCTATAGTTAAGCTCTTTGTATACAGCGATAGAGAAGGCGGGCTTGGTAAAAAAATCATCCCAGCCTTTTCTATGGGGAGCTCTGCTGTTTCTGACAGCTGGCCTCCTGCTCTAGTGGCTGCATGATTAGCATGCAACTGCTATCTCTGCGCTGACATTTTAAAGCAACAGTGCAGAGATATGTTCCGACTGCTCGAAAGTTTATAGTCTATGAGCGGTTGGGAACTGGTTAAATAAGAATAAAGTTAATGTTTTGGAATGACTATGTCAAAGTTCTGCCCATAATATGATAGACATTTTGTTGAAAGACCTGGGAGGAAAACCACCAACACAACAGAGTTCCTCCAAATCAATGTGCAGAACCAATCAACAATTAACAGAAATGTTAGGTTGCAGTCATTGCTGCACACCAGAAAGCAAGGGCTGTTTCACACGAGCTGTTTCATCGCTCTCCGTGTGCGAGTGTGATCCTCTGCTCTGGACTTGCGGGAGCGCAGGGCATTATCATGATTTATAATGCTATGTGCCTCTGCTTGACCTTGTTTCTACAGAATCATACTGACGGCTTTATGTCACTATGATTCTGTGGAAAAAAGGCCAAGCAGAGGCACATAGCATTATAAATCATGATAATGCCCTGCGCTCCTGCAAGTCCAGAGCAGAGGATCACACTCACAGACGGAGCGCGATTCCCGCAATGGACTTGCTCGTGTGAAACAGCCCTAAAGGTTCACATACTTTAGCCATGCACAGACATGTAAAATTGAACCAAACTCATTTGTTTGATTTGGTCACCTTAATCTACTTTTAGGATTTCTGTGAAAATCTGATGCAGTTTCACGTCAAATTTTAACAGAAATTTAAAGTACCATTATACATAGACAATTTCATTGTTTGCATTATACTGTATATGGCTTCTGGATATATCACTTTATAACATGATTTCATAGTTTATTATTCATTTGTGAATAGTATTTTTGGTCTTGATTTTATTTTCTCATCTCCAATACTACAGGGTGGGCCATTTATATGGATACACCTTAATAAAATGGGAATGATTGGTGATATCAACTTCCTGTTTGTGGCACATTAGTATATGTGAGGGGGGAAACTTTTCAAGATGGGTGGTGACCATGGTGGCCATTTTGAAGTTGGCCATTTTGAATCCAACTTTTGTTTTTTCAATAGGAAGAGGGTCATGTGACACATCAAACTTATTGGGAATTTCACATGAAAAACAATGGTGTGCTTGGTTTTAATGTAACTTTATTCTTTCATGAGTTATTTACAAGTTTCTGACCACTTATAAAATGTGTTCAATGTGCTGCCCATTGTGTTGGATTGTCAAAGCAACCCTCTTTACCCACTCTTCACACACTGATAGCAACACCGCAGGAGAAATGCTAGCACAGGCTTCCATTATCCGTAGTTTCAGGTGCTGCACATCTGGTATCTTCACAGCATATGGCGACTTCAAAATGTCCGCCATGGTCACCACCCATCTTGAAAAGTTTCCCCCCTCAAATATACTAATGTGCCACAAACAGGAAGTTAATATCACCAACCATTCCCATTTATTAAGGTGTATCCATATAAATGGCCCAGGTGACCAGGCTTTAGATATAGTTCTGACACTTTCTTTACAATAGATGCCTGAAAAAACAGACTCATAAGAAAACTCACTTTGAACCAAGGAAAATTATATATGAAACAAAAAAGAGCTTTACATGTACATCTCCAGGATTAGTGATGGAGGAACATCGGCCGGGACGATTTGCAACGGGCCCCATTTACTTTAATGGCAGGCGAACCTAAAAAACCTTCAGGTCATATTTGCAGCCATTAAACACTTACTAGAAGTACACAAATAGTCCCACAACATGGACAGTGATATACCAGAGGGGGATCATTGGCAAAAATTCCCACAAAAAATATGTATTTTAATCAGGGGCCATTTTTATGGGTCTTAAAGTGAAACTCTCAAAAATGTGCCCTGCTGGAGCCTAGATAAATTTTATTTCCTATCGGTTTGATGTATATAAATGTGCAGCACTCCACGTTTTTGTATCCTGCAGAGTCCATAAAAAAAAAATGCATACGTTAATCTAATTTTTTTTTTTCTACAATGGAACTGTATGGTTAACGGATGCCTGGTGTATGGCATCAGTCTGAGGCATCTGTTAACGCATACATTTTTGGTATACATTAAATGGATGGCAAAAATAGGATGTGAACCCAGCCCTAGTGTCAGAATAAGCACCAGTACACAGCGAAGCAGCATGGCAGAAAGGGGAGGCCGCCGTACTGACAGAACACTACCTAGTCCTGGTGGTCAGGGATGAGGACTGTGTTTGCCAAGGATCATTTTCTACTGGGAAATAGAGGGCACAGTATAATACACTATAATATACATAATATAAAGATATTAACTCTACCCCCAAATAATAATACAATTAGGTGGTCATTTATTATATAGAAATATGTCTATGTTAGGCGTATTTCTGACACAGATTGTGGTGCAAAGGTCCTTAGCACCGCAATCTGCATATTTTTCCCAGCTCATGCCAGGTCTAAAAAAGGATGGCGTGGGCAGAAAAAGGGATACAGTTATGGCCATCCAGTTATTGGATACCGCCGCCATACATTGACCGGATAACACATATGTACAGTGACCAGATAACACCTTTATACAGTGACCGGATAAAAGAGTTTAAGAGGGAATGACTAGGGGCACTGCACAGGGAGTGGTAAGAGGGCACAAAGCAGGGGGCACAGTACAGGATGAGGGGCACAGTATGGGGTGGGGGGGGGCACAATCACATGACCCTGTAACAATAAAAGGTCCTTATGGTGAATGCAGTTCATACACCACTATAATGAGAGGCAGAGGAGTGAGACAAGGGTGTGATTATGTGGATAGATATAAAATATTTAACTGTCGGCCAGTGCAGGTGCCAAAAATTAGGCAATAGGCATTCACCTGATAGAAAAGAATTTTGGATTCTGTGGCTGGAGGTACATTAGGCGGTCACAGGATAAAAATGTAACTGTCAGCCATTACAGGCCCCAAAAATTTGGCTATAGGCATTCACCTGACAGCACAGAACTTTGAATTCTGTGGCTGGAGATAAATTAGGTGGTCACAGGATAAATATGTAACTGTCGGCCAGTAAAGGCCCCAAAAATTAGGCATTCACCTGACATAAAATACCTCTTATGCCGCTGTATATACATAAGGCAAGGACTATTCTTTGTTCTGGGTGGTGGCGGATATGTGTGGGCTGGCATGAGAAAATTCAATTACACGTGGTCATTACAGGTGTTGAATTCCTCCGAGATCCATGCCTCATTCATTTAAAAAAATGTGAGGTAATCCACATTGTCGCTAGCTAGACGAGTGCTCTTATCGGTCACGATCCCCCCTGCTGCGCTGGACATCCTTTCTTACAGGACACGAGTCAAGAGTTCCATGTCAAATTGTGCCAGCTCTGGCCACAGATAAAGCCTGCACACCCAGTAGTCAAGGGGTTCCTCGCTTCTCAGAGCGTCCACATCGGTCGTTAACCCGATGTAGTCAGACACCTGTCGGTTTAGGCCAGGGGTAGTCAACCTCCGGCTCCCAGCTGTTGTGAAACTACAAGTCCCAGCATGCTCCATTCATTTCTATGAGAGTTCTTAGAAGAGCAGAGCAAGTATGCATACTCGGAGTTGTAGTTTCACAACAGCTGAGAGCCGGAGGTTGCCTACCCCTGGTCTAGGCGTTCCCTGATGCTGGATCCGGAGGGCGGCTTTTGATGGGTTGGGTGCAAGAATGATCTCATATCCGAAGTGACCAACACACTTTCAAACCGCCCTGTTTTTGCAGGCGCAGTAGGATTGGTAAACGCACCTGTTTCGCTGTGGGTGGAAATTCCTCTGCCAGTGCTTGCAATAGCAGAATGCAGCATCTCTCGCCGCAAGGCCTGGAAATGCTGCATTCTGACAACCCTCTGTTATGCTGGTAATATGTCTGTCATTTTGTGTTTGTACCGGGGGTCTAAGTACGTTGCCCCACAGTACAGGTCCTTTCCCTTTATGCTTTTCATACAGGGGTCCCTCTTCAAACACTGGAGCATGAAGGCCCCCATTTGCACTAAATTGAAAGCGGTGGAGTGCCCTGGCTCCTGCTCATCACCTAGGAGAATTTCGTCCTCGGCAACACTAGGGATCCCTGAAAAGTTTAAAGCCTGCTCTTCTTGCTCCTCCCCCTTCCTCCTATAGAGTGGTCCTATGACATAGTGGTGAGGTGGAAGCAACATGAGGAGACCACAGAGTGGCCGAATGACTGAGTCTGGAGGTGGCAGCAGCATCAGAAGGAGGCCACAGAGTAGCACAATGACAGTATGGAGGTGGCAGCAGCATCAAGAGACCACAGAGTGGCAAGGTGACATAGTGTGGAGGTGGCAGCAGCATCAGGAGACCACAGAGTGGCAAGGTGACCTAGTGTGGAGGTGGCAACAGCATCAGGAGACCACAAAGTGGCACGGTGACAGAGTGGGGTGGTGGGTGACAATACCAGTACCAGCTGAAGATGTTGGGTGAAAGAAGGAGCACTTGGCATGAGATGTGTTGCAACAGATGGGTGGCAGCATTAGAATAGTAACTGAGATAGGTAGCCTGAAGAAACCAGTCTCTTTTGTTAAAGTGTTGGTGTGGCACCATGGATGATCTAGTCTGACGCATTAAACATTGGTGGTTGGAAATCTTTGCTGATTGATCTTGACAAAGGTTAGTCTCTCCACATTTTAGGTGGACAGGCGAGTTCTTCTTAGGGTAACTATGGCCCCCACCGGACTAAACATCCGCTCTGATGCCACACTACTGGCTGGACAGGACAGCTTTTACAGGGCAAACTCTGTCAGTTGCGGCCACAAATACAGTTTGGCTGCCCAGTAGTCCAGCGGATCTTTAATGTGGGGTGGCAGGGTGCTGTCCAAGTATGCCACTGCCTGATGGTTCAGGTTCTGCTCCAGATATAGGTGCTGCTGCTGCTGCTGGTGAGTAGTTTCTTCACTAGGTGGTTGAAGAAAGCTGCTCATCAGCGACTCTAGACTCAAGTTGCTGCTGATGGAGCTGGAACTTCTCCTACCCTCCCCCCCCCACCCTGCCACAGCAGCAATGGCAGAGGAATGTGAGCACAGAGGGCCCCCCTGGTCAGACTTGCGAGAGGATGGATGATGGCGCAGATAGGCAGCGGCCAACTGACTACATAGGATGTCTCTATAGTAGTTGAGTTTTTCCTCCTTCTCAGCGGGTGTAAAAAGGCCCACATTTTGGACCGGTAGCAAGGGTCCAACAAGATGGAGAGTCAGAAGTCATCCCTCTGCCGAATGCTAATGATTCAGCTGTCACTACACAAAAAAGTGAGCATGCATCGTGCCATTTGTACAAGTAACTCAGACGGACTCCCTGCCTCCATCTCCACTGCATACTGCCACAGTGTGTCTGGGTCCTCTGCCTCATCTTCCTCATTACCCTGTAACTCCTCTGGCTGCTCCTGCTCCTCCTCTCCTGTCACCTGTGTAGAAAAACTACCTGTTTTGCAACACATTGCTTGTGCTCCAATGTCATCCTCCTCATCCTTCTTCAGTTCAGCACCCACAGGGCTCATGTGGCAGTGAGATCTAGGTGCCATGTCTCCAGTCCCCTGACCAGCCAGATTTACCAGTATGTGTTCCAGAACAATCAGCCTATGTTGGGGGATGCTGTTCTGCCGCTGCAGCTCAAGTAGGGTGTGCTTTGCGGTGTACAAGTGGCTGAAGTGCATACAAAGTTTCATCGCCATTTTTAGGATGTCTTGCAGATGGATGGAAGATTTCAGGAACCGCTTGACAACCAGATTGAACATGTGTGCCATGCAGGGTGCATGACTTAGCCCTCCATGATGCAGCACTGACACCATGTTCTTCCCATTGTCGTTTACTGTGGTTCTGATTTTGAGTTGTCGCAGAGAAAGGACACGGAGCAGTTCCTCCCCTTTGTGACTCCGTTCACCCAGGCAAACAAGGTGCAGAACAGGGTGACACCGCCGAGCCCTGCACATGTGGTATGCTGGAGGGGATCTGTGAATTGTCCCTGCAGTGAAGGCTAAGGACACGGTGGAGGATGAGGAGGCAGAGGCGGACATCGTCGCAGGACCAATGGTATTAGAACGTGGAGGCCGAAGCCATCAGGTCTCTGAAACGTGCAGAGTCCACTACTTGGAAAGTGAGGGACTGCAGCACTAGAAACTTCGCCAGAAGCACATTCAGCTTCTGCGCCGTTGGATGAATGCACGCATACTGTTGTCTTTTGGCAATCGACTGACGAGGAGAAGGAGGAGAAGCAAGAGCATCAGGACCAGCAGATAATGGGAAGGACAGTCAGCTCCCTTTGGCTGAGGTGGTGGACCCTTGACTGCCTGAAATTGGGTGCATGCCAGCGGAGCCAAGGTTCTCCCAGGCTACTTTATGGTGACTGTGGATATGTTGACGTGGGGCCGGGGATGCCAACATTGGCACCCTGGCCACGCTTCACCTTCTGCCCACAGATTCTACAAATGGCCATGTTCAACTCTTCCGGCAGCTTAACAAAAAACTGCCGCACCGCCAAGGAGGTGATTTTACCCCCAACACTCCGCACTGACTGACGGCTACTGCCGCTGCTTCTGTGAACCCCTGAACCACTAATTTCCGGGCAGGTGAGCTCCTGTGAAAGTGGGTGGTTTACCCTGGGCATGTTTGGCTCCCGACCTCCCACTCCTGCCACCCTGCTGACTCCCGGCCATACTACTAACTTGCCGGCTCCACCGCTGCCTCACTTGCAAGCTGCCACCCTCTTCATCCGATGATGATGAAGCTCCTAATTCACCTAGCTTCCAAGTGTGATCTGCTACATCGTCCTCATCAAGTACTGTCTGCACGTCACTGATGTCCTCCTCAGCCGATTTTGGGTCAGGATCCTGACCACTCGCAACACCAGCTCCCACGCCACTCTCCTCTTCATTACTTGCCTGCCTACCGGAGGGAGCGGCGGATGTCTCCTCCACATCTTGGCTGGCTAGTAGCTGCTGACTGTCCTCTAGTAGCTCATCCTTGCAGTATAGTGGAGCTGAGCCCACCGCATATACTATAATACTTTTCTGGCTGAGGGAACAGAAAAGGACAGAGGCAGGTTGAGGACAGGTGAGGGCATACTGCCTGCTCCCGGGCCTTGCGAACTAAGGGTTGTGTCTGACGAACCCACCGACTCTTGGCTGGGGGTGTCTGATTTCACTTGGGATCAAGTGGATGACTGAGTCAATCATTCAAGAACCGCTGGGTTGCTGGTCAATACACGACTGCTAGATGACATCGGGAGCTCAGGCCTCTCCCTGCGACTCCTGCTGCCACGCCCCCTTATTCTCCTGCGACCTGTGCCTGCGCCAGAAACATTTAGGCCTCTGTCACTCCTGTGCAGGGCCTGGCACTTTTCTGTCTGACATACTGTTAGATCAAATAAATTAATAAATAAATAAAAAGGAAATTAAAACACCCCAAAAAAGTCAGTATTTTTCATCACACAATGGCTAATAAGCCAGTTTTTTTCCACTAATACATGCCAAAAAGGGCTTTAGAACATATAACTGCACTGCTGAATGGAAAATAGGCCCATATTTTTTTCCACTTATACAAGCAACAAAAGGCTTTAGAACATATAACTGCACCCCCGAAACGGCCAATATACAGGTCCTTCTCAAAAAATAAGCATATTGTGATAAAGTTAATTATTTTCTGTAATGTACTGATAAACATTAGACTTTCATATATTTTAGATTCATTACACACCAACTGAAGTAGTTCAAGCCTTTTATTGTTTTAATATTGATGATTTTGGCATACAGCTCATGAAAACCCAAATTTCCTATCTAAAAAAATTAGCATATTTCATCCGACCAATAAAAGAAAAGTGTTTTTAATACAAAAAAAAGTCAACCTTCAAATAATTATGTTCAGTTATGCACTCAATACTTGGTCGGGAATCCTTTTGCAGAAATCACTGCTTCAATGCGGCGTGGCATGGAGGCAATCAGCCTGTGGCACTGCTGAGGTGTTATGGAGGCCCAGGATGCTTCGATAGCGGCCTTAAGCTCATCCAGAGTGTTGGGTCTTGCGTCTCTCAACTTTCTCTTCCCAATATCCCACAGATTCTCTATGGGGTTCAGGTCAGGAGAGTTGGCAGGCCAATTGAGCACAGTAATACCATGGTCAGTAAACCATTTACCAGTGTTTTTGGCACTGTGAGCAGGTGCCAGGTCGTGCTGAAAAATGAAATCTTCATCTCCATAAAGCTTTTCAGCAGATGGAAGCATGAAGTGCTCCAAAATCTCCTGATAGCTAGCTGCATTGACCCTGCCCTTGATAAAACACAGTGGACCAACACCAGCAGCTGACATGGCACCCCAGACCATCACTGACTGTGGGTACTTGACACTGGACTTCAGGCATTTTGGCATTTCCCTCTCCCCAGTCTTCCTCCAGTTTCTGGCACCTTGATTTCCGAATGACATGCAACAGTCCAGTGCTGCTTCTCTGTAGCCCAGGTCAGGCGCTTCTGCCGCTGTTTCTGGTTCAAAAGTGGCTTGACCTGGGGAATGCGGCACCTGTAGCCCATTTCCTGCACACGCCTGTACACGGTGGCTCTGGATGTTTCTACTCCAGACTCAGTCCACTGCTTCCGCAGGTCCCCCAAGGTCTGGAATCGGTCCTTCTCCACAATCTTCCTCAGGGTCCGGTCACCTCTTCTCGTTGTGCAGCATTTTCTGCCACACTTTTTACTTCCCACAGACTTCCCACTGAGGTGCCTTGATACAGCATTCTGGGAACAGCCTATTCGTTCAGAAATTTCTTTCTGTGTCTTACCCTCTTGCTTGAGGGTGTCAATGATGGCCTTCTGGACAGCAGTCAGGTCGGCAGTCTTACCCATGATTGCGGTTTTGAGTAATGAACCAGGCTGGGAGTTTTTAAAAGCCTCAGGAATCTTTTGCAGGTGTTTAGAGTTAATTAGTTGATTCAGATGATTAGGTTAATAGCTCGTTTAGAGAACCTTTTCATGATATGCTAATTTTTTTAGATAGGAATTTGGGGTTTTCATGAGCTGTCGAGCTGGTCGGACGCCATACTCTCCGGGTGGATAGAATAGCAGATGATTTCGGTAACACAAGAGGCGTAGGACTGTGCATTTATGTTAACAAGACTTGGTGTACGAACTCTGTCATTGTTGGAAAACACTGCTCAGCTGACCTAGAGTATCTCGTGGTTAAGTGTAGATTGTTCTATCTGCCGAGGGAGTTCAACTCAACTATAATAACAGCTGCATATATCCCACTGGATGCTAATGCCAAGCTTGCTATGAATGAACTTTATGCGGTCATCAGCAAACAACAATCTGCACACCCTGAGGCTGCATTTATTGTAGCGGGTGACTTTAACCACTCCGACTTAAAGTCAGTGCTACCTAAATTTCATCAACATGTCTCCTGCCATACCATAGGGGAAAAAAAACATTGTTGGAACCTACAAGGCAACACTCCTTCCCCACTTCAGACAGTCTGATCACCTTTCTTTGTTTCTTACCCCCAACTACTTGCCGCTTATCCGTGTGAAACCATCTGTGAAGACAATCAAAGTGTGGCCAGCGGAGGTAGATTTTTGTACTCCAGGACAGGTTTAAAGACATGAACTGGAGCATGTTTGCCTCTCAGGCCACCTGTGGTTCTCACACTAATATCGACTCTTACACGTATTCAGTAGTGGAATACATTAACACCACAATTGACAATGTTACCACAGAAAAGCAGATCACAATGTACCCAAATCAGAAACCATGGATGAACAAGGAAGTGCGGCTTCTACTAAAGGCACATAACATTGCCATTAGATCAGGTGATGCTCAGGCCTACAGTATGTCCAGGGCAGATCTGAAGAGGGGCATCAAGAAGGCCAAGCACAGCTACAAGCTGAAGGTGGAGGAACACTTTGTCAACTCTGACCTACGACGCATGTGGATGGGCATTCAGGTCATCTCTGACTATAATCTCAGCAATTCCACACAAAAAAGTTTGCCAAAACCCTACCTACTGATGACTGCCATATCTTCAGTCTCACCATCATAGATGTCCATAACACACTGATCAGTATCAATGCTTGCAAGGCTGCTGGCCCTGACGGCATTCCTGGATGTGTGCTTTGAGCATGTGCTGAGCCACTTGCAGGGGTCTTTACTGACCTCTTCGACCTGTCGCTTGCCCAGGCAGTAGTACCAGCGTGCTTTAAAACCACCTCTATTGTGCCAGTGCCAAAACACTCATCACCAATGTGCCTGACCTGAACGACTATCGCCCTGTAGCACTCACGCCTATAGTTATGAAGTGCTTTGAGTGACTGGTTTTGGCACACCTAAAGTTATGCTTGCCCCCCACGTTGGATTCTTGCCAATTTGCCTATTGAAGTAATAGGAGTACAGAGAATGCTGTATCTACAGCGCTTCATTGTGTACTCTCACACCTGGACAACAAGAATACTTAATACTTATGCAAGAATGCGGTTTGTTGATTTCAGCTCAGCATTCAATACAGTCATTCCCTCCAAGTTGATCACTAAACTTGTGGATCTTGGAATCGGAAACCCTATTTTTTATTGGATCATGGACTTTCTGACTAACAGACCCCAGCATGTTAGGTCAGGAAATAACTATTCCACCACCATCACACTCAACACTGGCACTCCACAGGGCTGTGTGCTGAGGCCGTTACTCTACTCCCTTTTCACCTATGAGTGCAGGCCTAGATATGGATCTAATTTCATCATCAAGTTTGCGGATGACACCGCGGTGATTGGTCTCACTGACAATGATCAGTCTGACTATAGGGAAGAGGTAAAGCACCTAGCTGTGTGGTGCAATGACAATAACCTGCTCCTGAATACCAGCAAAACAAAATAGCTATTTGTGGACTTCAGGAAGGAGAAGAGACAGTCATGTCTCCATCCACATAAATGGCATGGCTGTTGAACGGGTTCCCAGCTTTCATTTCCTGGGGACCTACATCTCTGAGAATCTGTCCTGGTCAACCAACATCTACAGCCTGGTCGAGAAGGCACATCAGCGGCTCTTTTTTTTTTTTTTTTTAGGACACTGAAGAAAAACTTTCTGTCTGCTGACATACTGGGTAAGTTCTTTTGCTGTGCGATAGAGAACATCCTGACCAACTGTGTTACAGTCTGGTATTGGAATTGCTCTGTTATTGACCACAAGGCACTGAAGCGGGTGGTGAAAACCGCCCAATGCATTACAGGGGCTCCACTTCCTGCTATTGAAGGCTGTTCACAAGAGATATCTACGTCGGGCACGTGCAACACGCCAGACCTGCAGGGGATGACGAAGTGAGGTCACAGTTATGGGCAATCGAGGGTACTCACTATATTTGAAGAACCCTGGGCAGGCGCGTGGCAGTGAAGGAGAGGTAGACACGGTTCCTCTGGGGCACGCTGTGTAGATAGGGACCAGGCCTGATGGTAGTTGAGGTGCCCTGGATGTTACAGGTATTTTGTGTGCCTGGGGCAAGGTCCCTGTGGTATTCGTGACGCCAGTGCCTTTGGACGGTGGCACGCCGGTTGGTGGTTGGAATGATGAAGGTACACAAGTATATAGTGAACCAAACGTAAACTTTACTGGACAATCCAACTTTGCACAGCAGGTGTAGCACAGTCTCTGTATTACAGTTCCACAAAAGGGGCTTATTCACAAGTATGGCAGGCAATAGTCATGCAAGTTACACTGAGGGTAAATTCCACAAGCACTCAGCAGCAGGTTGTACTTTTCCCAGAACCACTGTACACTGTCCTTTATAGAACTCCTGCTCTGGCTTTATATCTCCCAAGGCCCGGATGCCTAAAAGGGTGGCTTATATCCTTGGTTACTTTCTTCCTCAGGTATTATACTGCTTGATGCACTGTATAAAGAGTCTCTGCCCTTCAGGGTCACTTTGCTTACCCTGGGTCGCCTCCTCCTATCAGGTGGGTAACTGTAGGTTTTCTCCCAGGAGGTTGGATCCTGCAACTGGGGTATCTCTACTGAGCTGATCCTAGCTTCAGGAGCTTCAGGTGGACGAGCTGACTCCTCTAGTCCCCTGGAATGAACTAACACTTCCCTGTCTGGGCCTTCCTATATGTAATTAGGGCTCTCCAGCTCCCTCTAACGTCTGGGAGGCTAAACTACACCCTGACAGGCCTGACACCCAGATAATACAGGGAAAAACATGCACATGACATTTAATGCAATGCAACACATTAACCTGTGCAGTGCCCACCTTTACCTGGTGGGACACTACATACCCCCACGCTATAACGTTGCCCGTCCTCGGCGCAACATGGAAGGTCCGCCCATCTGGAACGGCAACCTGAAAGATAGCAGAGAACATACATATGCAATATTCACCACATTAACAATGTAACAGTTATTAAATGCACTGAAAGGAGTGATGACAAGGGGCGTCGTTCTCTTCTCTCAGGATAAGGTAAAGGAACAGGGGCGCTGACCTGGCACAGCATATCAATAAACCAGGATAGTCCATATAAAATGTAGGTAAACATAAGTCCTTGGAGGCTCAAAGAACAACATGAGTCCGTACCCAGGCTTGCAACGGTTAAACAGGGGTTTCCCGTGAGGGGCTACCTGGTCCCATAACGTAGTCCACAAACCTCACAGGACGATGCCCCCTGGTAGAACGGGTAGACCTCCTTACTGGCAGGGATTCTTCCTGCCTGGCTTCAGGAATGTCAGAGGAGCCCATTGCCTCTGGAGCTTCTTCAGGAGGCTGAGGGCTAACAGGAACAGGAGCAGGAACCAATAGATTCAACCAAGGCGTGAGGGCCCAGTGGAGCGGCTCTTTATCATGGATTAAGTTCTCCACAGCCTGCATGGGGTCCATAGGTGTAGCCGGCAACTCTTCCTGAGTAGGCTCAGGTTCCATCTCCTCCGCTGCTGGTTCTCCTTCTATACAGGGCTTGAGACGGTTCCTGTGAACAACTTGGGGACCTTTTCCTTCCCTGGAGATCTGGTAAATGTGGGCCGCAGCATTAGGTATGGCAGTGATAAGATAGGGAATCCTTTCCCATTTGCTGTCCAACTTGCTGGTCCGGTGGTTGTTTTTCAACCATACCTTGTCTCCCAGAGCCAGGGGTCCCGCATGGGCAGTCTGGTCAAAGTCTTTCTGCTGCCTTTCTCGGACAATCTCCATCCGTTCCTGGACAATCTCCTTAGCATTAAGACGACGCCTTTGGTGCTCCACTACCCAGTCAGTCTTGGGCAGTGGGTTGATCTCATCCGGCACTTGTACCCCTAGGGAGTGGTCCGCAGGCAATCTCCCTTGTCGGCCGAACATCAAATAGAACGGGGTATAACCGGTGGAACAGTGGATGGTGTTGTTGTAAGTGTACATAAGCTGCGGCAACAAAGTAGGCCAATCTCCCCTCGTCTCAAGGGGTACTGCTCTCAGCATTTCAATGAGAGTCTTATTCATTTTCTCACAGAGTCCGTTACCTTGCGGATGATAGGCGGTGGTCCGGACCTTCTGGCAGTTGTGTAGCAGGCACATCTCATGGAACAGCTGTGACTCAAATGCGGACCCTTGATCAGTGAGGATCCTTTCTGGGCAACTGTAGGGCAGCAGGAAATGCTTCCAGAACGCCTCCGCTGTGGTCTTTGCTGTCAGGTCTTTCACAGGCACTGCTACGACAAACTTAGTGAAGTGATCAATTATAGTCATGGCATATGTATACCCTGAGCGACTCGGCTCTAACTTTACATGATCAATGGCAACAAGTTCTAAAGGAGCCTTACTTACGATGGGATGGAGAGGCGCCCTCTGGTCATGGCGTTCAGTTCGCCCCACAGCACAGGCAGTGCATTCTCGGCACCATTTCTCGATATCTTCTCTCATCCCGATCCAATAGAATCTTCTGCGAATGGTGGCCTCAGTCTTTTGCACACCGAAGTGTCCGGACTGGTTGTGGTACATATCCAGCACCAGGCTGGCGTCCCGACGTGGCAGGAGAATTTGATACACTCTATCATAGGACACTGGATCCAGACTCCTTCTGAGCAACAGGCCCTTTTGAAGGAATAGTTGATGGCGATGTCTCCACAGTCTCACTAGCTCTGGGTCTGCACTCTTCCTGCGGATCCTCTCAGGGACTTTTCCACTGGTAAGGAAGTCGAGCAGTTCACCGAGGACTCTACTTTCGGACTGGAGCTTAATCCATCTTTCTTGATCGCCTCTGGACTCAGGACCATCTGATGAGGAAGGATCAGCAGCAGGGGAATCTTCAGTACGTATATTATCCTGCTGGGTAAATTTGTTATAAAACGCTGGCATCTCCACCTCTTCCCAGGCATCTTTCGGTTCATCTGGGGCTTCTGTAGTGGGGAGTCGTGACAGAGCATCAGCGTTATCATTGGAGCGGCCTGCCCGGTACTTCACAGTGAAATCATAGTTGGCCAGGCGGGAGGCCCATCTTTGCTCCAGTGCCCCTAATTTGGCTGTATTCAGATGTGCCAAGGGGTTATTATCTGTGAAGGCAACAAACGGTGTGGCAGCGAGATAGTCCTTAAACTTTTCGGTCACAGCCCACACTAAGGCAAGAAACTCCAGCTTGAAAGAACTGTAATTCTGGTCGTTCTTCTCAGCTCCCTTCAGGGATCTGCTGGCATAGGCAATCACCCTTTCTTTGTTATCTTGCACTTGAGCCAACACGGCCCCCAGGCCTCTTTTACTGGCATCTGTGTAGAGGTGGAATGGCTTCTGATAATCTGGGTAACCCAGAACAGGGGGTTCAGTCAACTTCTTCTTTAGGAGTTGGAAGGCAATTTCCCGCTCTTCATTCCATTCAACAGGGATAGGAGTCTTTGGGCTCTTTTTTGGATGCCCCCTCAAGAGTTCCTGGATGGGATCCGCAATTTGTGCGAAATGCGGGATGAATCGCCTATAGTACCCTGCAAAACTGAGAAAGCTTCTCACCTCTTTCACGGTCGTAGGAGTAGGCCAGTTACGGACAGCAGCAAGTTTGTCAGGGTCAGGCTGTACTCCTTCGGCACTGACAATGTGCCCGAGATATCTGACGGCTGGTTTCAGCAGGTGGCACTTGGATGGCTTGATTTTGAGGCCATATTTAGAAAGAACTTGAAACACCTCACCCAGGTGCTTTAGATGGTCCTCATACGTCTTGGAGTATATAATGACGTCATCCAGGTATAATAGCACCGTCTCAAAATTCCTATGACCTAAACAGCGTTCCATCAGCCTCTGGAACGTTCCTGGAGCATTACACAGTCCAAATGGCATATAATTAAATTCAAACAGGCCCATAGGTGTAGTGAAGGCAGTCTTTTCTCGATCTTCTGGGGCCATGGGTACCTGCCAGTACCCGCTGGTTAAGTCCAAGGTGGAGAAATAGGCTGATGACCCCAGGGCAGTCAAAGACTCCTCAATGCGTGGCAATGGATATGCATCCTTGTGGGTGATTTGATTAATTTTCCTGTAATCCACGCAGAACCTTATGCCGCCATCTTTTTTTCGAACAAGTACTAGGGGCGCAGCCCAGGGACTATGGCTGTCCCGGATTATATTAGAGTCTTTCATCTCTTTTATCATCTCTTTCACAGACTGATAGGTAGTAGGTGGTATGGGTCTGTGCCTCTCCTTAATAGGAGGGTGAGAGCCAGTGGGTATGGTATGTTTGATCACACTGACCTCTCCATAGTCTGCGGAGTGTTTGCTGAAAGCCTGGTGGTGCTCCTTCACCAGCTTCAGGACCCCCTCGATTTGCTCCTTTGGGGTGGATTCGTTCCCCACATGTAGTTCTTCCCACCAGGATGCCGTAGGGGTGCTGCTGTTCTGCGCGGTCTGGAATGCCTCCGCGGCAGGCAGACGGATCACATCCTGGAAAGTCACCTGTAAAAGCTGAGCAACGGGGCAGTGTTTAAAGAGGGTAACGGGATGATCACCAAAGTTGATTAAACGAACAGGCACTTTACCTTGGGACACGGTCACCATGCTCTTGGCTGTCCGTACGAAAGGATGATCCTTAATAGGAATAGGTTCCACTAGGGCTTGATAGTCCTGGCCCTGGATCCCTAATACAGCACGGCACCACAGGATGATCTGGGAATTTGGAGGCAAAACCACCGGCCGGTTATCCCGGATCCGGACAGTGCAAATTTCTCCTTTCTTGTTGGCGAACCTTTGTTGAGCGCACAGCACGCTAATAGTTTTCTGAATAACTCTTCTGGACGCAGGTGAGGCGGATGATATGGTTTGGTTCAATGCTTCAAGCACTTCGGAGTAACAATTTTTAAGAACATTAGTCCCTAAGATCACGGGGTGTCCTCCTTTACCTCCGGCTTGTACCACAATCACGCCTTGCTGTGGCAGGGTGGCTTCTCCCACCTGAAGAGTAGGTTCCCAATACCCATGCACTTTCACTGGCTTACCGTTGCTAGCGATAATATCTAGCCAGGACTCTGGTGGCTGGGTGAGGAGACTTGGATCCCAGAACTTGTCAAAGGCAGGCCGCTGAATGGTGGTGACCTGTGACCCGGTGTCCAACAGGGCTTCAAAGGGTATCCCGTTGATACATATATTAATTTTCGGACGGGACCCGACATACTTAGGCATCCAGTTTGGATCCTTTGGACCTTCTGTTCTACCTCCCGAGGGGCGGTCCTCTGCCTCAGGGGTTAGTCGTTTAACTGCCAGCACATGGATTCGGTATGTCCATATTTCTTGCAATGCTGGCAGACAGGCTGTTTTCTACTTCTGGGCCGGTACTTCAGTCGCCCATCAGGCTCTTTTGGATACACATCTCCATATGCAGGTGGGAGCCTGGGAGGAAGAGGATCCTTATCTTCTAGTAACAATGGTCTCTCCCACTCCTCTATCTTTTTGCACACCTTCTCTAGACTTAGAGTAAGATAGTTCACTTGCTCCATTAATGCTGCCACTACATCCGTGACTGGAGCTTGGGTGGCTTGACTGACTCCTGCAGACCCCACATTAATAGTCTTTGGCGGACAAGCCTGGGGTTCAGGGAAGGTTGCTGGCCCTGGAGCAGGGTTCTGGCCCAGTATGCTGATGGCCAATTCTTTAAAATCCAAGAATGTACAGTGAGGGTGTTGAGCTGACAACATCCGCAGCTGGCCCTTTAAATGTTCAGTACTTATGCCTGCAATGAATTGCTCTCTAAGAGTCCGGTCCTGGTCCTCAGCTTCTTTACGATCCACTTGGACTACAGCTCTCAGCGTCTCCTGTAAGGACAGGGCAAAATCACGGAGCGACTCTCCAGGCTGCTGTTTTCTGCTGAAGAAACGCATTTTAACTTCTGACACCGTTCTGGCTTCAAATGTGGTGCCCAAACATTCAAAGATCTGTTCCAGGCTATTTTTCTCAGAATGGGGCCATGACATTACTTCCCTGCGGGCGGCCCCTTCTAACTGAGCTAAGAGGATCTCCATTTGCTGCTCAGCATTGATGGGATAAAGCCGGAACAGAGCCAGTATCTGTTCCCTAAAGTCTTTTAACTTGTGGGCTTCCCCTGAATAACGTGGGAACCAGGGGGCCCCGAAATAGTACGGCATGGTTAGCGGCATCAGGCTTGGCGGTGCCGCGGTGGCAGGGGGCCCAGAGTCGGCTACGGGTACTTCAGCAGGCACGACTGGGGCTGCCTGTGCGATTTCCTCGACCGCGGACATGACGTTGCTAGGTGGGTATGGCCCTTTAAATGTAGCGGAGCGGACCGGAGCGGCTATGGCAGTAACTTCAACTTTTTTTTTTTCAGACAAGTCTTTCACGACTAGCGGGGATCCCTCCGGTGCCTTGGCAGGGGTCGGGGAGCTTCCGGACAGGTAAGCGGAGAAGCCGGTAAAAGTTTTTAAAGTTGGTACTCACTCCGGTGGTGCTCGCTCCAAGTCTCGCGAGATGCGCAGCTCCGGGTGTCGGGACGTCCTGTGTACCGCGTCGGCAGGTGGGCGCGGCCTCGCGCAGCTCCAGGACTCAGGTAGGCGGGGTTCTTCTTCCTGGTTGGTTGGGCGATGGCTCCGCCTGATTCTTTTCGCGCCAAAGTCCTCTTTTTCGCGCCAAACAGCTCCACGAGGCGCACTTGTAATCCGATCAGGTTAAATGGGCAATATGGCTGTCTTTTCACTGACAGCAAGCGGTGACTCAAATCGGCAGAAAATAGTCCATACAATGCAATCTTCACACCGCAATTATTACAGTTCACTTTGGCCCAGCAATTTTCAATAAAACAATTGGGGCATGTCACTTTAAGACAACTTTCAGCACACAGTTTTCAAATCCGCTATGGCGCAGGAATATTCGTATCCTGTTCGTGACGCCAATTTATGCAACACGCCAGACCTGCAGGGGATAACGAAGTGAGGTCACAGTTATGGGCAATCGAGGGTACTCACTATATTTGAAGAACCCTGGGCAGGCGCGTGGCAGTGAAGGAGAGGTAGACACGGTTCCTCTGGGGCACGCTCTGTAGATAGGGACCAGGCCTGATGGTAGTTGAGGTGCCCTGGATGTTACAGGTATTTTGTGTGCCTGGGGCAAGGTCCCTGTGGTATTCGTGACACCAGTGCCTTTGGACGGTGGCACGCTGGTTGGTGGTTGGAATGATGAAGGTACACAAGTATATAGTGAACCAAACGTAAACTTCACTGGACAATCCAACTTTGCACAGCAAAAGGGGCTTATTCACAAGTATGGCAGGCAATAGTCATGCAAGTTACACTGAGGGTAAATTCCACAAGCACTCAGCAGCAGGTTGTACCTTTCCTCAGAATCAATGTACACTGTCCTTTATAGAACTCCTGCTCTGGCTTTATATCTCCCAAGGCCCGGATGCCTAAAAGGGTGGCTTATATCCTTGGTTACTTTCTTCCTCAGGTATTATACTGCTTGATGCACTGTATAAAGAGTCTCTGCCCTTCAGGGTCACTTTGCTTACCCTGGGTCGCCTCCTCCTATCAGGTGGGTAACTGTAGGTTTTCTCCCAGGAGGTTGGATCCTGCAACTGGGGTATCTCTACTGAGCTGATCCTAGCTTCAGGAGCTTCAGGTGGACGAGCTGACTCCTCTAGTCCCCTGGAATGAACTAACACTTCCCTGTCTGGGCCTTCCTATATGTAATTAGGGCTCTCCAGCTCCCTCTAACGTCTGGGAGGCTAAACTACACCCTGACAGGCCTGACACCCAGATAATACAGGGAAAAACATGCACATGACATTTAATGCAATGCAACACATTAACCTGTGCAGTGCCCACCTTTACCTGGTGGGACACTACACACGCATCATTCTTAGGGACTCCTCTCATCCTGCCAATAAACTCTTCCATCTGCTTCCTTCCAGAAGGCACTACAGGACCCTTCAGACTAAAACCAGCAGGTTTAGGAACAGTTGCTTCCCCACAGCTGTCACCCTACTGAACTCAGTCCCCTGCTGAAATATACATCTGTAAATTTGTATATATGAAGCACATCTGTATACTTGTTCATAGTATATCTGTATATTTGCCATCTGTATAGCAATATAGAACTGTTATATGTGTATACATCAGCAGATCTGCATATCTGTATATATCAGTACATCTGTATATCTGTCCACAGTACATCTGTATATTTGCTTTCTATATAGCAATATAAACAACTTAACCTATTTGTACATAATCGGTACATAACTATTCCTACTTTCGACACTATCCTGATCTGTATATAACTTTTATATTTTTTTTTATTGCACTTGCTGCTCTGCACTTCTGATTAGATGCAAACTGTATTTTGTTGCTCTGTATGTATACATGTGTAATGACAATAAAGTTAAATCAAATCAAAATCAAAAAGGACTTTAGAACATATAACTGCAATGCTGAACGGCAAATAATCTATTTATTTTTTGCCACTTTGCCACTAATACAATCCAAAAGGGCTTTAGAACATATAACTGCACCGCTGAACTGCAAATAGGCCCTTCATTTTTTCCACTTATACACTGCCACAAAAGGCTTTAGAACATATAACTGCACTGCTGAACGGTAAATATTATATATTTTTTTGGGCACTAATGCACGACAAAAAGGGCTTTAGACATATATAAATCACTGCACCACAATGATATGCAACTGACAATACCGGCTAATCCCTCAGACTGATGTTAAAAACTGAGACTTTAGCCAATGTATTCCAATCAGGAACACAACTGAGCCCTTTTGCACCACCGTCAAGGTATCTCAGTGTGTCATGGGTCCTACCACTAGACTGTCTATGGTGTGTGAATACGGTCTGAATGGTGCTAAGATTTAACTCACAGCCAAGCTCCCACATACCTCCATAGGGAGATCACTCATGTAGTGGGAGAAGGGATAGGGCTGCAAGCCCCACCTATAACAGGCCACGTGACACAGGCTACCAGGTGCAACAGAATGTTACCAGCATGGCGCAATGGCACATTCCATACATAGAAAGAAAAATCACTAAAATAAAGTGGCCTAAAAGGGAGGAAATGCTCAAAAACCCCAAACACTGTAGCGTGTTTATAACCGGGGGAGCAATTCCTCTGCATGCGATGCGCTGCTAACGGCAATCCTCGGCAAAAAAATGCATACAATTGAATGTCAGCAGCGGACCACATGCACCACAAAGGCATCCTACACCAGATGAAGTAGTGTGTGGATGAAAATATACAAATACATAAATCACTGCAAAAGGTGCACTACAATGATATGCAACTGACATATCATTGTGGTGCACCTATTGCAGTGATTTATGTTTTTGTATATTTTCATCCACACACTACTTTAAAATGTATAACTGCTCTGCTGAGCAGCAAATATATATGTTTTTTTGCCATGAATACTGTACATGCCAAAAAGGACTGTAATTTTATTACTTAACCACACAACGGCAAATACTTTTTTTGTGCCACTAATACACCCAAAAGAGGGCTTTAGAACATATAACTGCACTGCTGAGCGGCAAATATATATTTTTTTTGCCACTAATACACGCCAAAAAGGGCTGTAACTTTCTCACCACCACACAACAGCAAATACTTTTTTTTGCGTGACTAATTCATGCCACAAATGGCTTAAGAACATATAACTGCACCGCTGAACGGCAAATAGGCCCTTACATTTTTCCACTTATACACGCCACAAAAGGCTTTAGAACATATAACTGCACCACTGAACAGCAAATAATATATATTTTTGAGCCAGAATTTTCTCACTTCACCACGCAACGGCTAAGCTTTTTTTTCCCCCCACTAAATCAAGCCAATAAATGCTTTAGAACATTTAACTGCACCGCACAAGGGCAAATAAAACATATAAATATTTCCTTGCAATAAACCCTGTTAATGGCTGTATCAAACAGTACTTGCAACTCAAAAACAAGAACAGTTTGCTGGAAATACAGAACGGTAAAATGGCAATTTGGATCCACAATCAATAGTAGGATTTTTCCTATTACCCCGGCTGGAAACTCCACTACTAAACCCTATTCTGCTTCAATACTATGGAATAATTCCTCTCTATCCTTTCCCTGTACTTCTATACAGCAAAATAAGTTTTAAAGTCTTTCTTAGCACTGTCCCTAGTGCCTGCCTACGTCTCTCCCTGCACTAAGTACACTGGAAAATGGCTGAATCCAAGATGGCTGAGGCTATTTAAAGAGCTGTGACATCACAGGGCTGGCTGCTGATTGGCTGCATGCATGGCATTATGGGTGATCCCGCCTTCCCAGAGTTCCTTGCTCCATGTCCTAACATGTGCAGCAGCCATTTTAAGAGAAAATTTGATTCATTACCACGAAGCATGAAGAAATTTGGATTTGGTGCAAATTCAACCTCGTCAACTTCGATTCGATGACTGGTGAGAAGTGATATCTACAGTACAGAAATTGCCTGCATATAATCAATATAATTAGGCTTTGTGGCCAGTGTGAACTGTAGAATTGTATAGTATGTCACCAAAAATTATTTTAGAAAATATATTTAACATAAAACGTATTTTTGCAATAACATAAATTTATCTACAATCGTATGGAAATGAAATGGAACACATTGTGCTAAATAACTCTCTGTAGCACTGCTATGCTGTCAAACATAAACAAAGGTTTGCCATTCAGTAGTAAATATATTACCGAATAAGTCCGCAGTAAAAATAGATTCCTCAGATCCTGCTTAAAATACCGAATGCTGGTTCTATATATTTGAGCAAAACAATATACCAAAGAGGATAAATATATAAAGAGCTTGACACGTCTAAAGTTACTTCTTCAGGAGCAAGCACAACAAGGAAAACCACTAGATTAACCCCTTCCCGACACATGACATACTACTACGTCATGAAAGTCGGTGACTTACCGCATCTTGACTTAATAGTGCATCATGGAAAACTCCGGTCATTGTGCGGTGACCGTAGTGAGCTGGCTGAACTAATCAGCAGTCAGTCATGTTAGATGAAGGCGAGGAGGAGTTTTTCCGCCCCCCTGCAGCCCCGATTGTTGTGATTGGCTGGCTAGTGAAGACCCGCCCACCGCAGCATCAGCAATGTATGGAGCTGCAGGGGGGCTCGGCTAGAGGTGGGAGGGGCTGATGACATCAGCCAATGTCTCCTCCTAGGTCAGCGAGGGGACACCAGATACAGGTTTCCCTTCCCAGCGCTGCGATTGGCTAGAACAACGCTCCAGCCTATGGCAGCGCTATAGTACAATTAGCCAATCTGTGGTGCTGCTGGTGGCTGGGACGGAGGTGATTATCAGCCCATATCACCTCCAAGGTCAGGGAGGGGACATCACTGATGTCCCCTCACAGCGCTGCGATTAGCTGGAACAACGCTCCAGACAATGGCAGCGCTATGCAGCAGAAAGAATCGTTGGTGCCACTCTGCAGGCAGCCATTCTAGCTTGGTGACTGCTTGCAGAAAGGACCCGTGCCCCTCTGTGCTGCTCGTTGTAGGCTGGGACTTGTGGTACTACCACATTACTCAGTTATCCATTCAGTGCTTTTCAGAAGAAGAAGAAAAAGAACATCTTGAACAGCTGTAGTGATCTTTGGCTCATCTGCAGCTGTTTCAGATCCCCATTCCCTGTCCCCCTCGCCTCTCTGTCATTTTTTGGGGGCTTTTTTGGCTTTTCCAGCTCTGCGCCACTTTTTTGGTGTGCAAGCTTTTTTTGTGTGCCAGCTAGCTATATATACAGTACAGACCAAAAGCTTGGACACACCTTCTCATTCAAAGAGTTTTCTTTATTTTCATGACTACGAAAATTGTAGATTTACACTGAAGGCATCAAAACTATGAATTAACACATGTTGAATCATATACATAACAAAAAAGTGTGAAACAACTGAAAATATGTCATATTCTAGGTTCTTCAAAGTAGCCACCTTTTGCTTTGATTACTGCTTTGCACACTCTTGGCATTCTCTTGATAAGCTTCAAGAGGTAGTCACCTAAAATAAAGAAAACTCTTTGAATGAGAAGGTGTGTCCAAACTTTTGGTCTGTACTGTATATACACTCACCTAAAGAATTATTAGGAACACCTGTTCTATTTCTCATTAATGCGATTATCTAGTCAACCAATCACATGGCAGTTGCTTCAATGCATGTAGGGTTGTGGTCCTGGTCAAGACAATCTCCTGAACTCCAAACTGAATGTCAGAATGGGAAAGAAAGGTGATTTAAGCAATTTTGAGTGTGGCATGGTTGTTGGTGCCAGACGGGCCGGTCTGAGTATTTCACAATCTGCTCAGTTACTGGGATTTTCACACACAACAATTTCTAGGGTTTACAAAGAATAGTGTGAAAAGGGAAAAACATCCAGTATGCGGCAGTCCTGTGGGAAAAAATGCCTTGTTGATGCTAGAGGTCAGAGGAGAATGGTCCGACTGATTCAAGCTGATAGAAGAGCAACGTTGACTGAAATAACCACTCGTTGCAACCGAGGTATGCAGCAAAGCATTTGTGAAGCCACAACACGCACAACCTTGAGGCGGATGGGCTACAACAGCAGAAGACCCCACCAGGTACCACTCATCTCCACTACAAATAGGAAAAAGAGGCTACAATTTGCACGAGCTCACCAAAATTGGACTGTTGAAGACTGGAAAAATGGTTTCTTGAACATGACAATGAGTTCACTGTACTAAAATGGCCCCCACAGTCACCAGATCTCAACCCAATAGAGCATCTTTGGGATGTGGTGGAACGGGAGCTTCGTGCCCTGGATGTGCATCCCTCAAATCTCCATCCACTGCAAGATGCTATCCCATAAATATGGGCCCACATTTCTAAAAAATGCTATCAGCACCTTGTTGAATCAATGCCACATAGAATTAAGGCAGTTCTGAAGGCAAAAGGGGTCCAACACCGTTTTAGTATGGTGTTCCTAATAATTCTTTAGGTGAGTGTGTATATATATATATATATATATATATATCCAACAAATAAAAAACAGCAGCACTATGTGATAAATCCTGGTGCAAATTCCTCAGACCACGGGCAAGATGGTCATCAATGGTAGTAATTCTCTAAAAAAGAGGCAGCACTCAAATGTAAAAAGTGAAATGACCCCCTTTATTCCCCTCTGCAACATTTCAACTGCTCATTTCAGTCTTTATCAAGCATACACATTGGTGCCAAAACATTCACATTTATACCCACAATGCCTTGTGAGTCAATTAGTGATAATTACATAATCAGATATACAAAATGATATAAAATACATAATCCAGTGTAAAAAAAATTATACAAAAGATACAAAACATAATGGATCAGTGACATATACATCCCGTGAAGCCATGATTGTTGATCTTCAAAAGTCACATACTTCGTTGTATATTCCCATAAAGTGCCATGTGCATTAATCAAAGTGATCAGCTGTGCGTGTTTAAATAAACGGTCAATCGGGCGCATAGATTATGTGAAAAGCAACTTACACAGCTGTGTACTTGGATGGCGTCCATCTCAGCTTAGCATCCCCAGTCCGTCGGAGCGCAAGCCCCGTAACCAGGATACCAGTACACACTAGGTCACGTGACCCATCACCTGACCACACGTGATCAGTGACGTCAGTCACGAGGCATGCACCGGCAACCCGACTCCACCATAGGTGCACGTGACGAGCCAGAATGAGGCGCCCCAGCTACCGGCTCACGTGATCACATGAACGCATCACATGAGCTGTAACCTAGCAACCGGAGGCGTCCCAAAAGCCGGCAAACCACTACCACCTAGGGCGGACAGGGCACCGCTAAACCCAGACTAGGAAGGGGATAAAGTCACATATAGGGCATAATGAGGTTGTGTAATACTATTCAGGAAGTTTTAATTAATACTAGCAGAATGGGATATCAAGCCGTATATTTAGGAATAAAATTGAGTCATAAGTTCCCATATGGAAACAATGTCTCTATAAAATAGAGAATAAAGACTAAAGGGTAATAAGAGAGGGTGTGGTTTATGTGGTTATGTCTCCTAAAAAAGTTTGTACCCTTCTTTTAACAGGGACATCCACCCTTACTAGCTTGTCACGCAAGTTAGTAGGACGCCTGTATGACAGAAGTGGGGGGAGAAGAGAAGGACTCAACCAAGGGAAAATTGCTCTTTAAGATGGGCCAATGCTTCCTCAAAATGATGGCCCAAGTGTGAGGTACCACTACCCCTGTCAAAAAGCCAGACTGCATCCTTAATTACAACAGGCACATGGGAGGGGTTGATCTGTCCAATCAAGTTCTGAAGCCCTACAGTGCCATGCATAAAACTAAGGTGTGGTACCAAAAGCTTTCCGTATACATTGTACAGATGGCAATGTACAATGCGTACATTTTACATCGAACTGCAGACCACACAGAAACTTTCCTTCAGTTCCAAGAGGCGGTAATCAAGGCCCTAATTTTCCAAAGTCAGCAAGGGGAGGGCATGAGTACTTCAGGAGGTCATGGTGCCCGTGTTGTACCAGGACAACATTTCCCTGGTGAAGTGCCACAAACAGCAAAAAGGGGAAAGACCCAAAAAAGATGTTGGGTTTGTTACAAAAGGGGAATACAAAAGGACACAATTTATCAGTGCAACACCTGTCCTGATTAACCAGGCCTCACCAGGCTACCACTCATCCATGGATTTTTTATTTCATCCTTTATGCGTCCTGTAAAATTTCCACATCTCTGATTTAGTCCACCTCACTTGCATGCCCACTTTCCAACAACCAGTACATAATCTTTTCTGCAAGAAAACTGTCAAAAGGTCAAAAGTACCCTTTCCACCACTTAAAATGTTTGTACGGGGGTGCTCTTTCTAAATTGGGGTCACTTCTTGGTTTTTTTTTATTTCTAGGGACCTCAGGAATTTATTTAATGTGACATGGCTTTTGAGTTTGCCTGGTCTGTACTATGGAGATGGGTGTCTCAATGTGTTCTCCTTCACCTGCAGTAGGATCTGTGAATCTTTAGTTGCTGGTCACTCCACTGACTGTAACTCTGATGAATATCCAAAGTCTTGGACCTTCAGTCTCACTGGAGAAATATTCCACACAGTTGAGCTGATTCTGTCACCCTAAAGAGCCTGGGGGTGGGAGAAGATGGTTATGCTTCCTCACTCATCAATAGCCTAGATAGCTCTCCCTAAAACTTTATAGAGCTGCCCCTCTTTGCAGAAAGTCAAATTAGCCCACTCCCACCAAGATGGGAGGTATAGGATGGTAAGTCCCATTCCTAATGCCAACCATACCTTATTATTGCTGATAACATTATATTACATAAAACAATTGCATATACCCCCAGGTCTGGGGTACTGCATATGTACTTTATATGGAGCCAAATCCAGAAGTGGATTCAAAAGCAAAAGGACTATGATCGACGTATACTTTTCCTTCATGCTGGCTTTGGCTTGAAAAAACTGCACCAAAGACTGCAGTGCATTTTTTCCATAAGGGCTGTATGTGAAAACAAGCATAATGAGTTCCAGAGTTCCATATGAACCCATGTCATAAAAGATCTATTGTAAGTCACTCTGAAGGCAAAGGTCCTCCAAGAACTGGTGCAGGATGCCGACTGATTAACATGGACCAAGTGACTATAATGCCAGCCAAGAGAATGCAACAGGTTGGCATTACAATGGATGGTGAAGAGTATTGCATTTTTTGGTGTCTGCCCCCCTTTTCCCAACACACACATATAGTGTACTGCCTCACAGTGTCATACGATCACCAAAAACATTTCCATACAGTTGCCTAAATAATAATGCTATAGAGTGTCATAGTTTAGACACAAATGCTGTCAAATAATAGGTTATGCATAGATGGAGTAGCCACCATTTTGTACTCAAACAATGACTTCTGAAGTGGACCCTTCAGCAGGTTACACATAAAGCACACCTCAGGTATTATAGAGACTGTAATTAGTTAAAGTACTTTATTGCAAGCTTCATTTGTAGTTACATTGACCTAAGAAAGTACCCTTTGTGTTTTTTACCTGCGCTGAATTATAGACTGGAATTTAAGTGAATTTGAATCTAGATACTGTGTATTCAAATTAGACTAGTCAATGTATTGTAGTCAAATTTTTTTTATATCTTGTGTAAAATAATCTTTTATCCCCTTTTCTATGAAACCCCTAAATAAGGACTGGTCCAACCAAGTAACTAGGCTTAAGTGAATTGAGCTTCAGATCACAGTTCCAAAGTCGATTTGTTAAAAAAAACTTTGTTTGTTATGCTGTTTCCGTACAGCCTTAAAATATATGGGCTCCGCTTAGCAAAGCTTTGTCTCGGACGAAGTTGCACAAGACTTTGGTGGAAAACTTTGGCATTCCTATCTGCATAATTTAAAACATTTTAAAATAGGAATTTGAAGCCATCTGCCATCTTTTCTTCAATACTGAGTGACCAGCTTTCTAGTACCTGGCAGAGATTTGAGACCAAGACGGAGGGTCACCTTCCAGCAGAGTAATCAATTCAAACATACTGCTATAGCTACTCTGGAAGTGTCTAAAGGGAATCATTTAAATGTCTTAGGCTCCATTCAGGCGTCCGTGTGTGTTTTGCGGATCCACGGATCCGCAAAACATGGACACTGGCAATGTACAAGTTAGTTGGACCCTCCAAAGATATTAAGTACATTCTGTATCACAGTGTATTAGCCTCACCCAATTTCTATTTTATTCAATCATGATTAGCTGTAGGCTATGCTACCAATGTACTAAACAACAGGTGCTGAATTGAACTACTGACCTGAAACAACCATGCTCCATCTGTACACAGACTGATTTATGAGCACGTCTTTGAATTTTTGCCATTATATGTCTTTATTGAACTGTCTTACATTCATTTATAATAAAGAAGTTGCTGTCCAATACTCAGGTTCATTCCTTTTTAATTGGATTTTGGCAAGCTTCCCTATGTACTCTACAGAGCATGACAAGCCAAAATATAAGCAAATAAATTTGTGGCATGAGATGAGACATTGGCAATCTGTTATGGCTTGTGGTGGTATGATTTGCCTAGAAAGGTAAGGTGTTTTTTTTTTTCCTCTTTATGATAATGTTAGTGTGATGTCTGTCCTCTGACTTTTGTGTCACCCTCTCATTCTCTAACAGTACGACAGAAATACAAGTATTGCACAAAACTGGCATACACAAGTCCGGGCAATTGGTGAGATCTCTTGGTTCTAGTAGCACATAACAACTATGGTGCTAAAATGCTTTATATGTAAATACACAGGGAGTCATATACTATCACCCCCCTATGTCAAAAACTGGTGTAAAAAAGTTGCAAAACTTTGTGAATTTTTAAATGTCACTTCTAGAGATGAGCAAATTTCTCAAAAATTCGATTCGGCCGGTTCAACAAATTTTTCAAAAAGATTTGCTTTAATCCAAATTTTTTTGTGGTCAATTACGTTAAGAAACAGCTATTTCCGGGCTGCAGAGAGAGGGGTGCATACTAATGTGCCTTGAAATAATAGGGAGTCTGCTGTGGTAGCATATGAGTCCGTATGACATGCAGAAGACAGGCGTCGCTCTTAGAATCACTGAACACTGAACTTATTAGGGCAGTCACGGGGCCAAAACTGACCAAATAACTCAAGTACTGTATGAACTCAGCCTTACAGGTCGATGTTAGCGCAAGAAGAAGTGCACTCCTTTTACACCGTCACCAGCTGATTCCACATAGATGTCTACAGAACCTATTCTATTAAACCCTTATACAAGTAGAGCCCCCCCCCCCGACAGAGTGGAGAGGGTGTTAGCAGTAAGTTTGTGTTGACGTCACTGATTAATTTGCCCTTCCTCTGATCCGTCAGAACAATAACCCAGAAAAAACTGAACCTGTCTGTGGAGCATATGCCTTCACTCGATCAGCATTTGCTCAAAAATCTATCAGTAATGCTAATGTACAAAAAAACAGGAGTGGATCTAAAGCAGAGATGACACGTGAATGGAAAATTTGCATGTCTTCTGTGTTTTGTACCCACTGCTGCTTTTGGCTACCAAATCATAAGCCAATTCTGATGGGACCATACAGGCCTTACAGCTGCTACATAGATAGTATCCATTGTGCATCTCATTTTTCCTTCCTTCTGACAGATCAGAAGAAAGGTCAAATAAATGATGATGTCAGCCAGGCCCAAAGCCAACATAGTGGACAGTCATAAAGTGGGGAGGGTGGAAACAGCATGAGAAGTCCACAGAGTGGACCTATGACATAGTGGTGAGGTGGAAGCAGCATGAAGAGACCACAGAGTGGCCCAATGACAGGGTCTGGACGAGGAAGCAGTATGAGGAGGTCACCGAGTGGCACAATGACAGAGTCTGGAGGTGGCAGCAGCAGAAGCATCAGGAGAAGGCCATTGAGTGGTACAATTACAGAGTCTGGAGGTGGAAGCAGTAAGAAGAGGCCACCGAGTGGCACAATGACAGAGTCTGGAGGGGGCAGCAGTATGAGGAGGCCACCAAGTAGCAAAATGACAGAGTCTGGCGGCAGTATGATGAGGTCCCCGAGTGGCACAATGACACAATGACAGAGTCTTGAGGTAGCAGCAGTATGAGAAGGCCATTGAGTGGCACAATGACAGAGTCTGGAAGTGGTGGCAGTATGAGGAAGCCAAGCTTTCACTACAAATAACTGCAACAGTGAGGTGCATATATATTTTTCTTTTTGTACTGAAATAGGCCACTAAGCGATTTCAACATATATAACTGCAGAAGTAAACTCACAATTAGAGTTGAGCGAACACCTGGATGTTCGGGTTCGAGAAGTTCGGCCGAACATCCCGGAAATGTTCGGGTTCGGGATCCGAACCCGATCCGAACTTCGTCCCGAACCCGAACCCCATTGAAGTCAATGGGGACCCGAACTTTTCGGCACTAAAAAGGCTGTAAAACAGCCCAGGAAAGAGCTAGAGGGCTGCAAAAGGCAGCAACATGTAGGTAAATCCCCTGCAAACAAATGTGGATAGGGAAATGAATTAAATTAAAAATTAAATAAATAAAAATTAACCAAAATCAATTGGAGAGAGGTTCCATAGCAGAGAATCTGGCTTCCCGTCACCCACCACTGGAACAGTCCATTCTCAGATATTTAGGCCCCGGCACCCAGGCAGAGGAGAGAGGTCCCGTAACAGAGAATCTGTCTTCATGTCAGCAGAGAATTAGTCTGCATGTCATAGCAGAGAATGAGGCTTCACGTCAGCCACCACTGCAACAGTCCATTGGCATATATTTAGGCCCAGCACCCAGGCAGAGGAGGGAGGTCCCGTAACAGAGAATCTGTCTTCATGTCAGCAGAGAATTAGTCTGCATGTCATAGCAGAGAATGAGGCTTCACGTCAGCCACCACTGCAACAGTCCATTGGCATATATTTAGGCCCAGCACACACACAGGCAGAGGAGAGAGGTCCCGTAACAGAGAATCTGGCTTCATGTCAGCAGAGAATCAGTCTGCATGTCATAGCAGAGAATGAGGCTTCACGTCAGCCACCACTGCAACAGTCCATTGGCATATATTTAGGCCTAGCACACAGGCAGAGGAGAGAGGTCCCGTAACAGACAATCTGGCTTCATGTCAGCAGAGAATCAGTCTGCATGTCATAGCAGAGAATGAGGCTTCACGTCACCCACCACTGCAACAGTCCATTGGCATATATTTAGGCCTAGCACACAGGCAGAGCAGAGAGGTCCCGTAACAGACAATCTGGCTTCATGACAGCAGAGAATCAGTCTGCATGTCATAGCAGAGAATGAGGCTTCACGTCACCCACCACTGCAACAGTCCATTGGCATATATTTAGGCCTAGCACACAGGCAGAGCAGAGAGGTCCCGTAACAGACAATCTGGCTTCATGACAGCAGAGAATCAGTCTGCATGTCATAGCAGAGAATGAGGCTTCACGTCACCCACCACTGCAACAGTCCATTGGCATATATTTAGGCCTAGCACACAGGCAGAGCAGAGAGGTCCCGTAACAGACGATCTGGCTTCATGTCAGCAGAGAATCAGTCTGCATGTCATAGCAGAGAATGAGGCTTCACGTCAGCCACCACTGCAACAGTCCATTGGCATATATTTAGGCCCAGCACCCAGGCAGAGGAGGGAGGTCCCGTAACAGAGAATCTGTCTTCATGTCAGCAGAGAATTAGTCTGCATGTCATAGCAGAGAATGAGGCTTCACGTCAGCCACCACTGCAACAGTCCATTGGCATATATTTAGGCCCAGCACACACACAGGCAGAGGAGAGAGGTCCCGTAACAGAGAATCTGTCTTCATGTCAGCAGAGAATTAGTCTGCATGTCATAGCAGAGAATCAGGCTTCACGTCACCCACCACTGCAACAGTCCATTGGCATATATTTAGGCCCAGCACCCAGGCAGAGGAGGGAGGTCCCGTAACAGAGAATCTGTCTTCATGTCAGCAGAGAATTAGTCTGCATGTCATAGCAGAGAATGAGGCTTCACGTCAGCCACCACTGCAACAGTCCATTGGCATATATTTAGGCCCAGCACACACACAGGCAGAGGAGAGAGGTCCCGTAACAGAGAATCTGTCTTCATGTCAGCAGAGAATTAGTCTGCATGTCATAGCAGAGAATGAGGCTTCACGTCAGCCACCACTGCAACAGTCCATTGGCATATATTTAGGCCCAGCACACACACAGGCAGAGGAGAGAGGTCCCGTAACAGACAATCTGGCTTCATGTCAGCAGAGAATTAGTCTGCATGTCATAGCAGAGAATGAGGCTTCACGTCACCCACCACTGCAACAGTCCATTGGCATATATTTAGGCCCAGCACCCAGGCAGAGGAGGGAGGTCCCGTAACAGAGAATCTGTCTTCATGTCAGCAGAGAATTAGTCTGCATGTCATAGCAGAGAATGAGGCTTCACGTCAGCCACCACTGCAACAGTCCATTGGCATATATTTAGGCCCAGCACACACACAGGCAGAGGAGAGAGGTCCCGTAACAGAGGATCTGGCTTCATGTCAGCAGAGAATCAGTCTGCATGTCATAGCAGAGAATCAGGCTTCACGTCAGCCACCACTGCAACAGTCCATTGGCATATATTTAGGCCTAGCACACAGGCAGAGGAGAGAGGTCCCGTAACAGACAATCTGGCTTCATGTCAGCAGAGAATCAGTCTGCATGTCATAGCAGAGAATGAGGCTTCACGTCAGCCACCACTGCAACAGTCCATTGTCATAAATTTAGGCCCAGCACCCAGGCAGAGGAGAGAGGTCCCGTAACAGACAATCTGGCTTCATGTCAGCAGAGAATTAGTCTGCATGTCATAGCAGAGAATCAGGCTTCATGTCAGCCACCACTGCAACAGTCCATTGGCATATATTTAGGCCTAGCACACAGGCAGAGGAGAGGTTCATTCAACTTTGGGTAGCATCGCAATATAATGGTAAAATGAAAATAAAAATAGGATTGAATGAGGAAGTGCCCTGGAGTCCAATAATATATGGTTATGGGGAGGTAGTTAATGTCTAATCTGGACAAGGGACGGACAGGTCCTGTGGGATCCATGCCTGGTTCATTTTTATGAACGTCAGCTTGTCCACATTGGCTGTAGACAGGCGGCTGCGTTTGTCTGTAATGACGCCCCCTGCCGTGCTGAATACACGTTCAGACAAAACGCTGGCTGCCGGGCAGGCCAGCACCTCCAAGGCATAAAAGGCTAGCTCTGGCCACGTGGACAATTTAGAGACCCAGAAGTTGAATGGGGCCGAACCATCAGTCAGTACGTGGAGGGGTGTGCACACGTACTGTTCCACCATGTTAGTGAAATGTTGCCTCCTGCTAACACGTTGCGTATCAGGTGGTGGTGCAGTTAGCTGTGGCGTGTTGACAAAAGTTTTCCACATCTCTGCCATGCTAACCCTGCCCTCAGAGGAGCTGGCCGTGACACAGCTGCCTTGGCGACCTCTTGCTCCTCCTCTGCCTTGGCCTTGGGCTTCCACTTGTTCCCCTGTGACATTTGGGAATGCTCTCAGTAGCGCGTCTACCAACGTGCGCTTGTACTCGCGCATCTTCCTATCACGCTCCAGTGCAGGAAGTAAGGTGGGCACATTGTCTTTGTAGCGTGGATCCAGCAGGGTGGCAACCCAGTAGTCCGCACAGGTTAAAATGTGGGCAACTCTGCTGTCGTTGCGCAGGCACTGCAGCATGTAGTCGCTCATGTGTGCCAGGCTGCCCAGGGATAAGGACAAGCTGTCCTCTGTGGGAGGCGTATCGTCATCGTCCTGCCTTTCCCCCCAGCCACGCACCAGTGATGGACCCGAGCTGCGTTGGGTGCCACCCCGCTGTGACCATGCTTCATCCTCATCCTCCTCCACCTCCTCCTCATCCTCGTCCTCCTCGTCCTCCAGTAGTGGGCCCTGGCTGGCCACATTTGTACCTGGCCTCTGCTGTTGCCAAAAACCTCCCTCTGAGTCACTTCGAAGAGACTGGCCTGAAAGTGCTAAAAATGACCCCTCTTCCTCCTCCTCCTCCTCCTGGGCCACCTCCTCTTCCATCATCGCCCTAAGTGTTTTCTCAAGGAGACATAGAAGTGGTATTGTAACGCTGATAACGGTGTCATCGCCACTGGCCATGTTGGTGGAGTACTCGAAACAGCGCAACAGGGCACACAGGTCTCGCATGGAGGCCCAGTCATTGGTGGTGAAGTGGTGCTGTTCTGTAGTGCGACTGACCCGTGCGTGCTGCAGCTGAAACTCCACTATGGCCTGCTGCTGCTCGCACAGTCTGTCCAGCATGTGCAAGGTGGAGTTCCACCTGGTGGGCACGTCGCATATGAGGCGGTGAGCGGGAAGGCCGAAGTTACGCTGTAGCGCAGACAGGCGAGCAGCAGCAGGATGTGAACGCCGGAAGCGCGAACAGACGGCCCGCACTTTATGCAGCAGCTCTGACATGTCGGGGTAGTTGTGAATGAACTTCTGCACCACCAAATTCAGCACATGCGCCAAGCAAGGGATGTGCGTCAAATTGGCTAGTCCCAGAGCTGCAACGAGATTTCGCCCATTATCACACACCACCAGGCCGGGCTTGAGGCTCACCGGCAGCAACCACTCGTCGGTCTGTTGTTCTATACCCCGCCACAACTCCTGTGCGGTGTGGGGCCTGTCCCCCAAACATATGAGTTTCAGAATGGCCTGCTGACGTTTACCCCGGGCTGTGCTGAAGTTGGTGGTGAAGGTGTGTGGCTGACTGGATGAGCAGGTGGAAGAAGAGGAGGAGGAAGCCGAGAAGGAGGAGGTGGCAACAGGAGGCAAAGAATGTTGCCCTGCGATCCTTGGCGGCGGAAGGACGTGCGCCAAACAGCTCTCCGCCTGGGGCCCAGCTGCCACTACATTTACCCAGTGTGCAGTTAGGGAGATATAGCGTCCCTGGCCGTGCTTACTGGTCCACGTATCTGTGGTTAGGTGGACCTTGCCACAGATGGCGTTGCGCAGTGCACACTTGATTTTATCGGATACTTGGTTGTGCAGGGAAGGCACGGCTCTCTTGGAGAAGTAGTGCCGGCTGGGAACAACATACTGTGGGACAGCAAGCGACATGAGCTGTTTGAAGCTGTCTGTGTCCACCAGCCTAAATGACAGCATTTCATAGGCCAGTAGTTTAGAAATGCTGGCATTCAGGGCCAGGGATCGAGGGTGGCTAGGTGGGAATTTACGCTTTCTATCAAATGTTTGTGAGATGGAGAGCTGAACGCTGGCGTGTGACATGGTTGAGACGCTTGGTGACGGAGGTGGTGGTGGTGGTGTTGGTGGTACATCCCCTGTTTGCTGGGCGGCAGGTGCCAACGTTCCTCCAGAGGCGGAGGAAGAGGCCGAGGCGGCAGCAGCAGAATAGGCCGAGGCGGCAGCAGCAGAAGAGGTAGCAGGGGGAGCCTGAGTGACTTCCTTGGTTTTAAGGTGTTTACTCCACTGCAGTTCATGCTTTGCATGCAGGTGCCTGGTCATGCAGGTTGTGCTCAGGTTCAGAACGTTAATGCCTCGCTTCAGGCTCTGATGGCACAGCGTGCAAACCACTCGGGTCTTGTCGTCAGCACATTGTTTGAAGAAGTGCCATGCCAGGGAACTCCTTGAAGCTGCCTTTGGGGTGCTCGGTCCCAGATGGCGGCGGTCAGTAGCAGGCGGAGTCTCTTGGCGGCGGGTGTTCTGCTTTTGCCCACTGCTCCCTCTTTTGCTACGCTGTTGGCTCGGTCTCACCACTGCCTCTTCCTCCGAACTGTGAAAGTCAGTGGCACGACCTTCATTCCATGTGGGGTCTAGGACCTCATCGTCCCCTGCATCGTCTTCCACCCAGTCTTGATCCCTGACCTCCTGTTCAGTCTGCACACTGCAGAAAGACGCAGCAGTTGGCACCTGTGTTTCGTCATCATCAGAGACATGCTGAGGTGGTATTCCCATGTCCTCATCATCAGGAAACATAAGTGGTTGTGCGTCAGTGCATTCTATGTCTTTCACCGCTGGGGAAGGGCTAGGTGGATGCCCTTGGGAAACCCTGCCAGCGGAGTCTTCAAACAGCATAAGAGACTGCTGCATAACTTGAGGCTGAGACAGTTTCCCTGGTATGCATGGGGGTGATGTGACAGACTGATGGGGTTGGTTTTCAGGCGCCATCTGTGCGCTTTCTGCAGAAGACTGGGTGGGAGATAATGTGAACGTGCTGGATCCACTGTCGGCCACCCAATTGACTAATGCCTGTACCTGCTCAGGCCTTACCATCCTTAGAACGGCATTGGGCCCCACCATATATCGCTGTAAATTCTGGCGGCTACTGGGACCTGAGGTAGTTGGTACACTAGGACGTGTGGATGTGGCAGAACGGCCACGTCCTCTCCCAGCACCAGAGGGTCCACTAACACCACCACGACCATGTCCACGTCCGCGTCCCTTACTAGATGTTTTTCTCATTGTTATGGTTCACCACAACAACAAATATATTATTTGGCCCAATGTATTGTATTCAAATTCAGCGGGATATAAATTTGAGGCCTAGTATTTAGGCGCTGGGTGACCGGTATGGATTTAGTGACAGAATTAGACTTGGAAATGCACAGAAGCGTGTGTGTGAAGTTATTCTGAATGACCCTATGTGCACCTTCAATATGATCTACCCTTTTAGGGATAGATTTCAAATAGCTCTGATATAGCAGAAACGACTAAATTATGAAATTGCTAAATTGGGAATTGTATTTCAACCCAGAACAAAAAATGTGCTTTGACGGACACTAAATAACTTTCCCAGCCACAACAGGACAGCGGTAACGAGAGATTTAGCGGGATATAAATTTGAGGCCTAGTATTTAGGCGCTGGGTGACAGGTATGGGTTTAGTGCCAGAATTAGACTTGGAAATACACAGTAGCGGGTGTGTGTGAAGTTATTCTGAATGACCCAATGTGCACCTTGAATATTATATACCCTTTTAGGGATAGATTTCAAATAGCTCTGATATAGCAGAAACCACTAAATTATGAAATTGCTAAATTGGGAATTGTATTTCAACCCAGAACAAGAAATGTGCTTGAACGGACACTAAATAACTCGCCCAGCTACAGCACTAGGGACAGATTTAGCTGGATATAAATTTGAGGCCTAGTATTTAGGCGCTGGGTGACCGGTATGGATTTAGTGACAGAATTAGACTTGGAAATGCACAGAAGCGTGTGTGTGAAGTTATTCTGAATGACCCTATGTGCACCTTGAATATTATATACCCTTTTAGGGATAGATTTCAAATAGCTCTGATATAGCAGAAACCACTAAATTATGAAATTGCTAAATTGGGAATTGTATTTCAACCCAGAACAAGAAATGTGCTTGAACGGACACTAAATAACTCGCCCAGCTACAGCACTAAGGACAGATTTAGCGGGATATAAATTTGAGGCCTAGTATTTAGGCGCTGGGTGACAGGTATGGGTTTAGTGCCAGAATTAGACTTGGAAATACACAGTAGCGGGTGTGTGTGAAGTTATTCTGAATGACCCAATGTGCACCTTGAATATTATATACCCTTTTAGGGATAGATTTCAAATAGCTCTGATATAGCAGAAACCACTAAATTATGAAATTGCTAAATTGGGAATTGTATTTCAACCCAGAACAAGAAATGTGCTTGAACGGACACTAAATAACTCGCCCAGCTACAGCACTAAGGACAGATTTAGCGGGATATAAATTTGAGACCTAGTATTTAGGCGCTGGGTGACAGGTATGGGTTTAGTGCCAGAATTAGACTTGGAAATACACAGTAGCGGGTGTGTGTGAAGTTATTCTGAATGACCCAATGTGCACCTTGAATATTATATACCCTTTTAGGGATAGATTTCAAATAGCTCTGATATAGCAGAAACCACTAAATTATGAAATTGCTAAATTGGGAATTATATTTCAACCCAGAACAAGAAATGTGCTTGAACGGACACTAAATAACTCGCCCAGCTACAGCACTAAGGACAGATTTAGCGGGATATAAATTTGAGGCCTAGTATTTAGGCGCTGGGTGACAGGTATGGGTTTAGTGCCAGAATTAGACTTGGAAATACACAGTAGCGGGTGTGTGTGAAGTTATTCTGAATGACCCAATGTGCACCTTGAATATTATATACCCTTTTAGGGATAGATTTCAAATAGCTCTGATATAGCAGAAACTACTAAATTATGAAATTGCTAAATTGGGAATTGTATTTCAACCCAGAACAAGAAATGTGCTTGAACGGACACTAAATAACTCGCCCAGCTACAGCACTAAGGACAGATTTAGCGGGATATAAATTTGAGGCCTAGTATTTAGGCGCTGGGTGACAGGTATGGGTTTAGTGCCAGAATTAGACTTGGAAATACACAGTAGCGGGTGTGTGTGAAGTTATTCTGAATGACCCAATGTGCACCTTGAATATTATATACCCTTTTAGGGATAGATTTCAAATAGCTCTGATATAGCAGAAACCACTAAATTATGAAATTGCTAAATTGGGAATTGTATTTCAACCCAGAACAAGAAATGTGCTTGAACGGACACTAAATAACTCGCCCAGCTACAGCACTAAGGACAGATTTAGCGGGATATAAATTTGAGGCCTAGTATTTAGGCGCTGGGTGACAGGTATGGGTTTAGTGCCAGAATTAGACTTGGAAATACACAGTAGCGGGTGTGTGTGAAGTTATTCTGAATGACCCAATGTGCACCTTGAATATTATATACCCTTTTAGGGATAGATTTCAAATAGCTCTGATATAGCAGAAACCACTAAATTATGAAATTGCTAAATTGGGAATTGTATTTCAACCCAGAACAAGAAATGTGCTTGAACGGACACTAAATAACTCGCCCAGCTACAGCACTAAGGACAGATTTAGCGGGATATAAATTTGAGGCCTAGTATTTAGGCGCTGGGTGACAGGTATGGGTTTAGTGCCAGAATTAGACTTGGAAATACACAGTAGCGGGTGTGTGTGAAGTTATTCTGAATGACCCAATGTGCACCTTGAATATTATATACCCTTTTAGGGATAGATTTCAAATAGCTCTGATATAGCAGAAACCACTAAATTATGAAATTGCTAAATTGGGAATTGTATTTCAACCCAGAACAAGAAATGTGCTTGAACGGACACTAAATAACTCGCCCAGCTACAGCACTAGGGACAGATTTAGCTGGATATAAATTTGAGGCCTAGTATTTAGGCGCTGCGTGACAGGTATGGGTTTAGTGACAGAATTAGACTTGGAAATACACAGTAGCGGGTGTGTGTGAAGTTATTCTGAATGACCCAATGTGCACCTTGAATATTATATACCCTTTTAGGGATAGATTTCAAATAGCTCTGATATAGCAGAAACCACTAAATTATGAAATTGCTAAATTGGGAATTGTATTTCAACCCAGAACAAGAAATGTGCTTGAACGGACACTAAATAACTCGCCCAGCTACAGCACTAGGGACAGATTTAGCTGGATATAAATTTGAGGCCTAGTATTTAGGCGCTGGGTGACCGGTATGGATTTAGTGACAGAATTAGACTGGGATATGGCCAAAAAATAAACAGACTATTGCTGGTTAAATGCACTTGGTGTGACAGCTTCACCCTGATGTAGGCTTTAGCCAAAAAACAACCACACCATTGAGGGTTAAATGCACTTGGTGACAGGCGCAGCTTGCCCCTGATTTAGTATATGGCCAAAAAATGAACAGACTATTGCTGGTTAAATGCACTTGGTGTGACAGCTTCACCCTGATGTAGGCTTTAGCCAAAAAACAACCACACCATTGAGGGTTAAATGCACTTGGTGACAGGCGCAGCTTGCCCCTGATTTTGTATATGGCCAAAAAATGAACAGACTATTGCTGGTTAAATGCACTTGGTGTGACAGCTTCACCCTGATGTAGGCTTTAGCCAAAAAACAACCACACCATTGAGGGTTAAATGCACTTGGTCGCAGCTTGTGCTGGCGCACCACAAGACACAAAATGGCCGCCGATCACCCCAGAAAAATGTGACTGACAAACGGTCTGTGCAGCCTAAAAACAGTGAGCAATTGAGGATCAGCAGCTCAATGATCCACAGCTGCAGATCGATCAGTTAATCAAGTCCTTTGGAGGAGTTAATCTGCCTAATCTCGCCCTACTGTCGCAGCCGCAACCTCTCCCTACGCTAATCAGAGCAGAGTGACGGGCGGCGCTATGTGACTCCAGCTTAAATAGAGGCTGGGTCACATGGTGCTCTGGCCAATCACAGCCATGCCAATAGTAGGCATGGCTGTGATGGCCTCTTGGGGCAAGTAGTATGACGCTTGTTGATTGGCTGCTTTGCAGCCTTTCAAAAAGCGCCAAGAAAGCGTCACAAAAGCGCGAAGAAAGCGACGAACACCGAACCCGAACCCGGACTTTTACGAAAATGTCCGGGTTCGGGTCCGTGTCACGGACACCCCAAAATTCGGTACGAACCCGAACTATACAGTTCGAGTTCGCTCATCCCTACTCACAATATATTTTTATTTTTGTACTGAAATAGGAAACTAAGCGCTTTCACCACAAGTAACTGCAACAGTAAAGTGCGTATATATTTGTCTATCTTTACTGAAATAGGCCACTGAACGCTTTTGCCACAAATAACTGCACCAGTGAAGTGCGTATATATTTTTCTTTCTGTGCTGAAATAGGCCAATAAATGCTTTCAACCAATATAACTGCAGAAGTGAAATGTGTATATATTTTTCTTTATGTACTGAAATAGGCCACTAAACGCTTTCACCACAAATAACTGCGACAGTGAAGTGTGTATATATTTTTCTTTTTGTACTGAAATAGGCCACTAAGAGCTTTCAACACATATAACTGCAGAAGTAAACTGAGAATATATTTTCTTTTTGTACTGAATTAGGCCACTAAGCGCTCTCACCACAAATAACTGCAACAGTGAAGTGCGTATATATTTTTATTTTTGTACTGAAATAGGCCGCTCAAGGCTTTTCAACATAGCACTTGAACCCCAATAGCAAGAACAAATTGCTGGAATGACAGAGCTATATAACGGCTATTTGGATTCCCAAATAATCTTTCCCTGCACTTGTAAATTGCTTTTCTAGCACTGTCCCTAGCGCCTTTTGACGTCTCTCCCTGCACTAAGATGCTGTGAAATTATTCCTCCCTATCCTTTCCCTGCACAAAATCGTTTTTTCAGTTATTTTTTTCACATTTAGGTTTTTCCTATTGCTGTCCATAGCGCCTTCTCACGTCTGTCCCTGCACTCTGAACGCTGGAAAGTGTCTGAATCCAAGATGGCCGCCATATTTATAGGGTTGTGACATCACAGGGAT
This sequence comes from Bufo gargarizans, assembly GCF_014858855.1. Classification (NCBI taxonomy): domain Eukaryota; kingdom Metazoa; phylum Chordata; class Amphibia; order Anura; family Bufonidae; genus Bufo; species Bufo gargarizans. The sequence goes on along the minus strand of NC_058081.1, from coordinate 95,702,045 downwards.
GGCTGCTGATTGGCTGCATGCATGTCATTATGTGTCAATCCCGCCTTCCCAGAGTTCCTTTCCCCATGTCCTTACACGTGTAGCCATCATTGTAGCTGTCAATTTAGGAAAAATTGTGATTTGTTACCACGGAGCGTGAGGAAATTCGCATTCGTTGAATTTGCTCATCTCTAGTCACTTCACTTAAATTTAGGCACAAGTAGTCTTTGTACACTACCCTCACCGCTTTCTAAAAAGAGTGGTGGAGAGATAGTAGTAGGGTAAAGTACACAGGGTCATTGGCCTTAGTACATTCCTTAAGATTTAGTTGTAAATGATAATTGAAATCTTCTTCAACAGATTTTAAATCTACTTACACCTAGCAAACCACCCATCTCCAATGGCAATTGCTTGCCATATTTTGCCAACCAGGTTCTGTTTTAGACCTGTAAAAAAGTGGACATAACAAAACTGCCAGAGACGAAGCAACAACAATGGTTATCTTGGCATTCTTAATCAAGAGCACCCAGAGTCTATCCGATATGTAGATAGATCTATGGCACACCAAAATATTTTTCCAATGCTGTTTTAATCAGTATTCATATTCACATCATTTTGTACATTTTTGTCCAGATTATATAGTAATCTTAGCAGGCCATACAAGGTCCCAATGTTTTAGTCGATGGACGACCTTTCTCAAGGGATCTTTAAGGAATAGTAAATATGTGGGGTTGAGATTTACAAAATGATCAATTCATACACTTGTAGAAAATGTCAGCATGTATAGTCCAATTATATGTAATGCGTTCAATGGAGAATGTTCACTAATATCAACAAATATATTCTGCTACTGCAAGTCCATAAAGTATTAGAGTTCATATTATATACTGCTATTAGAGATGAGCGAATCGAAGCTGACGAAGTGTAATTCGATCCGGATTTCAGGAAATATTTGATTCTCATCAAATCCGAATTTACTCATGCTTCGTGGTAACAAATCAATTTTTTTTCCTAAAATGGCTGCTGCACATATAGTCCTGATCAAAAGTTTAAGACCACTTGAAAAATGGCAAAAAATCATATTCTACATTATTGGATCTTAACAACGTTCCAAGTAGAGCTTCAACATGCAACAAGAAGAAATGAGAGAGAGACAAAACATTTTTCAATTAATTGAGCATTCAATTAATTGAAAATAACGATTAAACTGAAACAGGCTGTTTTTCAGCTGATCCAAATTTTAGGACCACATGCCTTTAAAAGGCCAAATCTGTGCAAAGATGTAGTAAGACAGTCATTTGGAATTTCTTAAATGATCCTGAGGGTTATGGAACAAAAAACGACTGAAGGGCTTCAAAAACAAAAAACGTCTTCAAAGACCTCGTCTCCTTGAACGCCACAGAACTGCTCGTTTGGACTTTGCAAGAGAGCACCAAACGTGGGACATTCAAAGGTGGAAGAAAGTTTTATTGTCTGATGAGAAAAAATTTAACCTTGATGGTCCTGATGGTTTCCAACGTTACTGGCATGACAAGCAGATCCCACCTGAGATGTTTTCTACGCGCCACAGTGGAGGGGGCGCCATAATGGTCTGGGTTGCTTTTTCCTTCAGTGGAACAATGGGGCGTCAAGCAGCCGCTGGCTATGTCCAGATGTTGCAGAGAGTATTCCTCATGACTGAGGGCCCTTGTCTGTGTGGTAACGACTGGGTTTTTCAACAGGACAATGCTACAGTCCACCATGTCCGCAGGACAAGGGACTTCTTCCAGGAGAATAACATCACTCTTTTGGCCCATCCTGCATGTTCCCCTGATCTAAATCCAAATGAGAACCTTTGGGGATGGATGGCAAGGGAAGTTTACAAAAATGGACAACAGTTCCAGACAGTAGATGGCCTTCGTGCGGCCATCTTCACGACTTGGATAAATGTTCCCACTCACCTCATAAAAAACGCTTGCATCAAGCATGCCAAAACCAATTTTTGAAGTGATAAACAATAACGGCAGAGCTACTCATTACTGAGTTAATGTTTGGAAGTTGGATTTCTGTTTTGGGGGGGTTTCATTTTTTTTTTTGGAGGTGTGGTCCTAAATTTTTGATCAGCTGAAAAACAGCCTGTTTCAGTTTATTCATTGTTTTCAATAAATTAAATGCTCAAAAAATGTTTTGTCTCACTCCCATTTCTTCTTGTTGCATGTTGAAGCTCTACCTGGAACCTTGTTAAGATCCAGCCATGCTAAATATGATTTTTTGCAATTTTTCAAGTGGTCTTAAAATTTTGATCAGGACTGTATTTTGACATAGAGCAAGGAACTCTGGGAACGAAGGATCACCCACAGTGCCATGCATGCAGCCAATCAGCAGCCAGCCCTGTGATGTCACAGGCCTATAAATGGCCTCAGCCATCATGGATTCAGCCAATTTCCAGTGTACTTAGTGCAGAGAGAGATGTCAGCAGGCGCTAAGGACAGTGCTAGGACAGACTTAAAAACGTATATTTTGCTCAATAGAAGTTTAGTGAAAGAGCATTAGAAGTGTAGAGAAATGATAGGGAGGAATTAATCCACAGTATTAAAGCAGAATGGGGTTCAGTAGGGGAGGTTACAGCCTGGGTAATAGGAACAATCCTATTACACCTTGCTGCACTGACTGCGGATCCAAATTGCCATTTTACTGCTGCTCATTTCAGGTTTGCAATACCTCTGAAATTACAGCAAACCGTTCTTGTTATTGGGGTCTTATTAGCCCTTGTGCGGTGCAGATATATATATATATATATATATATATGGTCTAAAGCCTTTTTTTGCCGTGTATTAGTGGGGGGAGGGGCTTATTAGCCGTTGTGTGGTAAAGTGAGAAAATTACAGCCTTTTTGGCATGTATTAGTGGCAAAAAAATATATTATTTGCCGTTCACAGCCACAGTTATATGTTCTAAACCCTTTTTTTGTTGTGTATTAGTGGAGGGAAAAAAGGGGCTTATAAGCCGTTGTGTGGTGAAGTGAGAAAATTACAGCCTTTTTGGTGTGTATTAGTGGCAAAAAAATATATTATTTGCCGTTCACAGCCGCAGTTATATGTTCTAAAGCATTTTTTTAGTGGAGAAAAAGAAAAAGGGGTTATTAGTAGAGTTGAGTGAACCCGAACTGTAAAGTTCGGGTTAGTACCAAACTTTAGGTTTTTCGGGCACCCAGACCCGAACATTTACGTAAAAGTTTGGGTTCGGGTTCGGTGTTCGGCGCTTTCTTGGCGCTTTTTGAAAGGCTGCACAGCAGCCAATCAACAAGCATCATACTACTTGCCCCAAAAAAGCCATCACAGCCGTGCCTGCTATTTGCATAGCTGTGATTGGCAAACTGCAGCATGTGACCCAGCCTCTATTTAAGCTGAAGTCACGTAGCTCCGCACGTCACTCTGCTTGGATTAGTGTAGGGATAGGCTGCAGCTGCTGTGAGGGAGAGATCAATGAGAAATCTTATGAAGAATTGCTTCTTTACTCAGCGATCTACAGCAAATGTGTTTTGTGGGTGCAGTGCACAATTGTTTTAAGCCTGCCCTGAGCCAAATACTACTGAAAATGAACTTTTTTTTCCTTCAGTTAGTCAATATCAATATATAATCGGCAGCCATTTTATGCAAGATAGTGCACCAGCACAGGATATCTGCATGTCTGCAAGTCCAGAAATACTGCTTTGAGACACTGGGGTTAAAAAAAAACCTTTTTTTCATAAAGTGCACATCTAGGATTATACGTGCATAATTGAGTGTCACATTTAGGCCAGAAATACAGCTTTTTGCTTACTGGGGTGAAAAAAAAACATCTGTGTCATATAGTGCACATCTAGGATTAGACATGCATAAGTGAGTGTCACATTTAGGCCAGAATTACAGCTTTTTGCTTACTGGGGTGAAAAAACCCTCTGATATACTGCACATCTGGGATTAGACATGCATAAGTGACTGTGAAATTTAGGCCACAAATACGCCTTTCTCATACTGGGGTGAAAAAAAACACACATCTGTTTCATATAGTGCACATCTAGGATTATAGGTGCATAAGTGAGTGTCACATTTAGGCCAGAAATACAGCTTTTTGCTTACTGGGGTAAAAAAATAAACATCTGTTTCATATAGTGCACATCTAAGATTAGACATGCATAGGTGAGTGTCACATTTTGGCCAGAAATACAGCTTTTTGCTTACTGGGGTGAAAAAAAACCCATCTGTTTCATATAGTGCACATCTAGGATTAGACGTGCATAAGTGAGTGTCACATTTAGGCCACAAATACGGCTTTTTGGTTACTGGGGTTATGAAAACCCTCTGATATACTGCACATCTGGGATTAGACGTGCATAAGTGAGTGTCACATTTAGGCCACAAATAGGGGCTTTTTGGTTAATGGGGTTTTAAAAACCCTCTGATATACTGCACATCTGGGATTAGACGTGCATAAGTGAGTGTCACATTTAGGCCACAAATACGGCTTTTTGGTTACTGGGGTTAAAAACACCCAATGATATACTGCACATCTGGGTTAGACGTGCATAAGTTACTGTGAAATTTAGGCCACAAATACCGCTGTCATATAGAGTTTAAAAAATAATAATTGAGTGCAATACCCTACATCAGGGTTTTTATTGGCGGTTAATTATTTTTAATAGACTTAACCACTTTTTACTTTGCTTGGTGAATGCTAACTATGAGGCAAGCATCTAATAAGGGATGCGGTCATGGTCATGGTGGTGTTGGTGGAGCCTCTGGTGCAGGGAGAGGACGTGGCCGTTCTGCCACAGCTACATGTCCTACTGAACCTACTACCTCAGGTCCCAGTAGCCGCCAGAATCTATAGCAATATTTGGTCGGGCCTAATGCCATTCTAAGGATGGTAAGGCCTGAGCAAGTACAGGCGCTAGTCAATTGGGTGGCCGACAGTGGATCCAGCATGTTCACATTATCTCCCACCCAGTCTTCTTCAGAAAGCGCACAGGTGGCGCCTGACACCCATGCCCATCAGTCTGTCACATCACCCCCGTGCATATCGGGGAACCTGTCTGAGCCTCAAGTCATGCAGCAGTCTCTTATGCTGTTTGAAGACTCTGCTGGCAGGGTTTCCCAAGGGCATCCACCTAGCCCTTCCTCAGGGGTGGAAGACATAGAATGCACTGACACACAACTACTTATGTTTCCTGATGAGGACATGGGAATACCACCTCAGCACGTCTCTGATGATGATGAAACACAGGTGCCAACTTCTGCGTCTTTCTGCAGTGGGCAGACTGAAAACGAGGTCAGGGAGGAAGACTGGGTGGAAGATTATACAGGGGACAATGAGGTCCCACATGAAATGAAGGTCATGCCACTGACTTTCAGAGTAGCAAAAGAGGGAGCAGGATACAAAAGCAGAGCAGCCGTCACCAAAACAGTTCGCCTGCTACTGGCCACCATCACCAGGGACCGAGCACACAAAAGGCAGCTTAAAGGAGTTCCCTGGCATGGCACTTCTTCACACGATGTGCTGACGAGAAGACCCGAGTGGTTTGCATGCTGTGCCATTAGAGCCTGAAGCGAGGCATTAACGTTCTGAACCTTAGCACAACCTGCATGACCAGGCATCTACATGTGAGACATGGGCTGCAGGGGAGAAAGCACCTTCAAAACCAAGAAAGGGCTCAGGCCCCTCCTGCTCCCTCTTCTGCTGCTGCCTCAGCCTCTTCCTCCACCTCTGGAGGAACGTTGGCACCTGCCGCCCAGCAAACAGAGGATGTGCCACCAACAACACCACCTCCGTCACCAAGCATCTCCACCATGTCACAAGGAAGCGTTCAGCTCTCCATCTCACAAACCTTTGAGAGAAAGCGTAAATTCCCACCTAGCCACCCTTGATCCCTGGCCCTGAATGCCAGCAGTTCTAAACTACTGGCCTTTGAAATGCTGTCATTCAGGCTGGTGGAGACGGACAGCTTCAAACAGCTCATGTCGCTTGCTGTCTCACAGTACTTCCTTCACAGCCGCCACTACTTCTCCTGAAGAGCCGTGCCCTCTCTGCACAACCAAGTATCGGATAAAATCAAGTGTGCACTGCACAACGCCATCTGTGGCAAGGTCCACCTAACCACAGATACGTGGACTAGTAAGCACGGCCAGGGACGCTATATCTCCCTAACTGCACACTGGGTAAATGTAGTGGCGGCTGGGCCCCAGGCGGAAAGCTGTTTGACGCACGTCTTTCCGCCACCAAGGATCGCAGGGCATCATTCTTTGCTTCCTGTTGCCTCCTCTTCCTACTCGGCTTCCTCCTCCTCTTCTACCACCTCCTCATCCGGTCAGCGACAGACATTCACCACCAACTTCAGCACAGCCAGGGGTAAATGTCGGTAGGTCGTTCTGAAACTGATGTGTTTGGGGGACAGGCCCCACACCACGCAGGAGTTGTTGCGGGGTATAGAACAACAGACCGACGAGTGGTTGCTGCCAGTGAGCCTCAAGCCCGGCCTGGTGGTGTGCGATAATGGGCAAAATCTCGTTGCAGCTCTGGGACTAGCCAGTTTGACGCACATCCCTTGCCTGGCACATGTGCTGAGTTTGGTGGTGCAGAAATTCATTCACAACTACCCCGACATGTCAGAGCTGCTGCATAAAGTGCAGGCCGTCTGTGCGCGCTTCCGGTGTTCTCATCCTGCCACCGCTCGGCTGTCTGCTCTACAGCGTAACTTCGGCCTTCCCGCTCACTACCTCATATGCGACGTGCCCACCAGGTGGAACTCCACCTTGCACATGCTGGAGAGACTGTGCCTTTGGGCAGCCTGGCACACATGAGCGACTACATGCTGCAGTGCCTGCGCAACAACAGCAGAGTTGCCCACATTTTAACCCTGCTGGATCCCCGTTACAAAGACAATGTGCCGTCCTTAATTCCCTCACTGGAGCGTGATCGGAAGATGCGTGACTACAGGCGCACGCTGGTAGACGCGCTCCTGAGATCATTCCCGACTAACGCCGGGGGACAAGTGGAAGCACAAGACGAAGGCAGGGGAGGAGGAAGAGGTCGCTAACGCAGCTGTGTCAGCGCATGCACCTCAGAATGTAGGGTTAGCATGGCCGACATGTGGAAAAGCTTTGTCACCTCGCCACAACAACCGGCTCCAACTGCTTTTATGCAGCGTGTTAGCAGGAGGCAGCATTTGAACAACATGGTGGAACAGTACCTGTGCACACGACTACACATACTGACTGATGGTTCTGCCCCATTCAACTTCTGGGTCTCCAAATTGTCCACATGGACAGAGTTTGCCCTGTATGCCTTGGAGGTGCTGGCCTGCCCTACAGCCAGTGTACTCTCTGAACGTGTATTTAGCACGACAGTAAGCATCATTACAGACAGACGCGGCCGCCTGTTCACAGCCAACGTGGACAAGCTCACGTTCATTAAAATAAACCAGGCCTGGATCCCACAAGACTTGTCTGTACCTTCAACTGCAGAATAGACAGTTATAACAGCCTCAACCATCCATCCTTGTACCCAAGTGCATTTATTCCTTTTTTTATTTTTTATATGTCCCAATATTTTGTATGTAAAAATGCTAAACAACACACATCTGTGTTGGCTACCTATTCCTCCTTCGCCGCCGCTTCCACCTAGACCGCCACGTGAGCCTACACGGCCACATCCACCCATTCACTGCCTCCTCAACCTCTTCTTCCTACATCATTCCTAATTTTAATTTTTTTAAGGTCTTTTATGTTTTTTGAATTCATTTCCCTATCCACATTTGCCATGCTCTTAAGCACATTTTGCTGCCTTTTGCAGCCCTCTAGCTCTTTCCGGGGCTATTTTAGAGCCATTTTAGTGGCCAAAAGTTCGGGTCCCCATTGAATTCCGTGGGGTTCGGGTTTGGGTTCAAGTTCCGAACCCAAACTTTTTTTTCACGTTCGGCCGAACCTGCCAAACCCGAACATCCAGGTGTCCGCTCAACTCTACTTTTTAGCCATTGTGTGGTGAAGTGAGAAAATTAAAGTTCTTTTTAGCGTATATTAGTGCCAAAAAAAACTTTATTTGCTGTTCACGGCAACAGTTATATGTTCTAAAACATGTTTTTTTTGGCGTGTATTAGTGGGGAAAAGAAAAAGGGCTTATTATCTGTTGTTGTGGTGAAGTGGAAAAATTACAGCCCATTTTGGCATGTATTAGAGGCAAAAAAAAATTGCCGTTCAGGGCTGCAGTCATATGTTCTAAATACTTTTTTTGTCGTGTATTAGGGGGGAAAAGGAAAAAGGGCTTATTATCCATTGTGTGGTAAAGTGAAAAAATTAAAGCCCTTTTTGGCGTGTATTAATTTCCTTTTTATTTACTTATTTGATCTAACAGTATGTAAGACAGAGAAGTGACAGGTCCTGCACAGCGGAGGGGCATAGGCCTAAATGTTTCTGGTGCAGGCACAAGTCGCAGCAGAGTAAGGGGACTTGGCACTTCAAGAGGCCTGAGCTCCCAGTGTCAGCTAGCGGTCGTGTCTTGATCAGCAACCCAGCAGTTCTTGAATGTTTGACTCGATCAAAAGACATCAGACACCCCCAGCCAAGAGTCGGTGGGATCGTCAGTATTGATGAGCGGCAGGGGCAATATTCGAATTTGCGATATTTCACAAATATTTGGTAGAATATTCGTCATATATTCGCTATTTTGAGATTATTTTCTTAATCGTGACAAATCGGCACTGTAATATTCGCGTAATGTGCGTGGGTCACTATAGCTACATTTTTCAAGCTGCTAGAAGTCCTGAGACTGGAGAACATGGTTGGCACGGCAGAACATTACAATAGCTTTATATGCAGATAGAGTGCTCCAATATATTCACGATTGTGAAAACGGCACTAATGATGCAAATATTTTGGCACAATACGTGCAACTTCACATTTTAACAGGTCTGACTACTTATTAGTGATTGGTGCACTAAGTATTGTTGTGAACTTGTGACATCACAGCACTATGTATGTATGTATGTATGGACAGCAGAACCTATCAGCTACACTATATCACTATCTAACCTACACTGACTAACTCTCACTAACTATCTGTAATATATATATATATATATATATATATATATATATAAAAGCTAACTAACTATCTAATGTAATGACATAGGAAAGCAGAGAGCACAGCAATAACACTGCTGTCTATTGGTTGCTAGGGATGTTGCTAAGCTCAGACAAAGACATTGCAGCCTTCTCATTGGCCCACAAGCAAGAAGGGGGGTTACTGATGGAAAAAAAAAATCTAGAATATTCTAAATTAAGGAAAAATATCACTATATTCTAAATATTCGCAAATTCTCGAAGTGCCGATATTCACAATTAATATTTGCTATTTGAATATTCGCACCCAACACTATTCGTCAAACAAAACCCTTAGTTGGCATGGCCCGGGAGCAGGCCCTGTGCCCTCACCTGTCCTTAACCTGCCTCTGTTCTTTTCTGTTCCCTCAGACAGAGAAGTACTATATGCTGTTGGCTCAGCTCCGCTATACAGCGAAGACGAGCTACTAGAGGACAGTCAGCAGCTACTGCCCAGCCAAGCTCAGGAGGAGACATCCGCTGCTTCTTCCGGTAGGCGGGCAAGTAGTGGTGAGGAGAATGGCGTGGGAGCTGGCTGTCATGCTCCTGACCCAGAGACCTTTAAGGAGGACATCAGTTATGTGCAAACAGTACTCGATGATGACGATGTAGCAGATCGCACTTGGGAGACTGGTGAATTAGGGGCTTCATCATCATCGGAGAAGAGGATGGAAGCTGGTGCGTGAGGCAGCAGTGGAGCCAGCAAGTCGGTAGTGTGGGTCAGGGTGGCAGCAGTGGGAGGTTGGGAGCCAAACGTGCCCGGGGTAGACCACCTGCCTCGCAGGAGCCTATCTGCGGGGAGTGGTGGTGCAGGGGTTCACCTAGGCAGTGGCGGTAGAAGTCAGTCAGTGTGGAGAGTTAGTGGTAAAATCACCTACTTGGCGGTGCAGCAGTTTTTTGTTAAATAGCCGGGGGAGGTAAACGTGGCCATTTGTCGAATCTGTGGTCAGAAGGTGAAGCATGGCCAGGGTGCCTATGTTGGCACCACGGCTCTGCGTCAACATATGCGGCGTTACCATAAAGTGGCCTGGGAGAACAGTGGCTCTAATGTGGTGGTCCAGCCTGTCCCAGCAACCGCTGGATCACCCAGTGGTACGCACCCGATTTCAGGCAGTCAAGGCTCCACTACTTCAGCCAAAGGAAGCTGTCTGTCCTTCCAATCATCTGCTGGTCCTGATGCCCCTGCTCCTCCTCCTAGTCAGTCATTCCGTCAGCAATCAATCACTGAAGTGATTGCCAAGAGACAACAGTATGCGTGCACTCATCCAACGGCGCAGAAGCTGAATGTGCTCCTGGCCAAGTTTCTGTAACTACAGTCAAGGACAATATATGTCCTTTACGGCCCAGTGGGAAAATGTGGTTCCTGCCCAGCCAAACCAGAACTTGGCCAGGTGACGCCGCATCCGCCTCCACGTTCTGATGCTGTTGGTCCTGCGAAATTTCTGCCTCTGCCTCCTCTTCCTTCAACTTGTCCTCAGACTCCAATACAGGGACAATTCACAGTGCCCCACCAGCATACCACATGTGCAGGGCACAGAGGTGTCACGCTGTTCTGCACCTAGTTTGCCTTGGTGGATGGAGTCACACAGGGGAGGAACTGCTCTGTGTCCTTCATCAAGAAATCGAATCCTGGCTTTGTCATCGACAACTCAAAATCGGAACCATGGTGACCGACAATGGGAAGAACATGGTGTCGGAGCTGTGTTAAGGACTAAGCCATGCGCCCTGCAGGGCACACGTGTTCAATATGGTTGTCAAGCGGTTCCTGAAATCTTCCACCCATCTGCAAGACATTCTAACAATGGTCAGGTAACTTTGCATGCACTTCAGCCACTCGTACACTGCCAAGCACACCCTCCTTGAGCTACAGCGGCAGTATGGCGTCCCCCAACATAGGCTGATATGCAACGTTTCCACTCGTTGGAATTCCACCCTTCATATGTTGAACTGACTGTACGATAAGAAAAAGGCCATAAATAGGGATGAGCGAACTCGAACTGTATAGTTCGGGTTCGTACCGAATTTTGGGGTGTCCGTGACACGGACCCGAACCCGTACATTTTCGTAAAAGTCCGGGTTCGGATTCGGTGTTTGTCGCTTTCTTGGTGCTTTTGTGACGCTTTCTTGGCGCTTTTTGAAAGGCTGCAAAGCAGCCAATCAACAAGCGTCATACTACTTACCCCAAGAGGCCATCACAGCCATGCCTACTATTGGCATGGCTGTGATTGGCCAGAGCACCATGTGACCCAGCCTCTATTTAAGCTGGAGTCACATAGCGCCGCCCGTCACTCTGCTCTGATTAGCGTAGGGAGAGGTTGCGGCTGCGACAGTAGGGCGAGATTAGGCAGATTAACTCCTCCAAAGGACTTGATTATTGATCGATCTGCAGCTGTGGGTCATTGAGCTGATGATACTCAATTGCTCATCTTTTTTTAGGCTGCCCAGACCGTTTGTCAGTCACTTTTTTCTGGGGTGATCGGCGGCCATTTTGTGTCTTGTGGTGCGCCAGCACAAGCTGCGACCAAGTGCATTTAACCCTCAATGGTGTGGTTGTTTTTTGGCTAAAGGCCTACATCAGGGTAAAGCTGTCACACCAAGTGCATTTAACCAGCAATAGTCTGTTTATTTTTTGGCCATATACTACATCAGGGGCAAGCTGCGCCCGTCACCAAGTGCATTTAACCCTCAGTAGTGTGGTTGGTCAAGCTGTCACACCAAGTGCATTTAACCAGCAATAGTCTGTTCATTTTTTGGCCATATACTACATCAGGGGCAAGCTGCGCCTGTCACCAAGTGCATTTAACCCTCAATGGTGTGGTTGTTTTTTGGCTAAAGCCTACATCAGGGTGAAGCTGTCACACCAAGTGCATTTAACCAGCAATAGTCTGTTTATTTTTTGGCCATATACTACATCAGGGGCAAGCTGCGCCTGTCACCAAGTGCATTTAACCCTCAATGGTGTGGTTGTTTTTTGGCTAAAGCCTACATCAGGGTGAAGCTGTCACACCAAGTGCATTTAACCAGCAATACTCTGTTTATTTTTTGGCCATATACTACATCAGGGGCAAGCTGCGCCTGTCACCAAGTGCATTTAACCCTCAATGGTGTGGTTGTTTTTTGGCTAAAGCCTACATGAGGGTGAAGCTGTCACACCAAGTGCATTTAACCAGCAATAGTCTGTTTATTTTTTGGCCATATACTACATCAGGGGCAAGCTGCGCCTGTCACCAAGTGCATTTAACCCTCAATGGTGTGGTTGTTTTTTGGCTAAAGCCTACATGAGGGTGAAGCTGTCACACCAAGTGCATTTAACCAGCAATAGTCTGTTTATTTTTTGGCCATATACTACATCAGGGGCAAGCTGCGCCCGTCACCAAGTGCATTTAACCCTCAGTAGTGTGGTTGGTCAAGCTGTCACACCAAGTGCATTTAACCAGCAATAGTGTGGTTATTTTTTGGCCATATCCCAGTCTAATTCTGTCAGTAAATCTATACCTGTCACCCAGCACCTAAATACTAGGCCTCAAATTTATATTCCGCTAAATCTGTCGTTACTGCTGTACTGTTCTGGCTGGGCAAGTTATTTAGTGTCCGTCAAAGCACATTTTTTGTTCTGGGTTGAAATTCAATTCCCAATTTAGCAATTTCCTAATTTAGTGGTTTCTGCTGTATCAGAGCTATTTGAAATCTATCCCTAAAAGCGTATATAATATTCAAGGTGCACATAGGGTCATTCAGAATAACTTCACACACACGCTACTGTGCATTTCCAAGTCTAATTCCGTCAGTAAATCTATACCTGTCACCCAGCGCCTAAATACTAGGCCTCAAATTTATATCCCGCTAAATCTGTCGTTACTGCTGTACTGTTCTGGCTGGGCAAGTTATTTAGTGTCCGTCAAAGCACATTTTTTGTTCTGGGTTGAAATACAATTCCCAATTTAGCAATTTCCTAATTTCGTGGTTTCTGCTGTATCAGAGCTATTTGAAATCTATCCCTAAAAGGGTATATAATATTCAAGGTGCACATAGGGTCATTCAGAATAACTTCACACACACGCTACTGTGCATTTCCAAGTCTAATTCTGTCAGTAAATCTATACCTGTCACCCAGCGCCTAAATACTAGGCCTCAAATTTATATCCCGCTAAATCTGTCGTTACTGCTGTACTGTTCTGGCTGGGCAAGTTATTTAGTGTCCGTCAAAGCACATTTTTTGTTCTGGGTTGAAATACAATTCCCAATTTAGCAATTTCCTAATTTAGTGGTTTCTGCTGTATCAGAGCTATTTGAAATCTATCCCTAAAAGCGTATATAATATTCAAGGTGCACATAGGGTCATTCAGAATAACTTCACACACACGCTACTGTGCACTTCCAAGTCTAATTCCGTCAGTAAATCTATACCTGTCACCCAGCGCCTAAATACTAGGCCTCAAATTTATATCCCGCTAAATCTGTCGTTACTGCTGTACTGTTCTGGCTGGGCAAGTTATTTAGTGTCCGTCAAAGCACATTTTTTGTTCTGGGTTGAAATACAATTCCCAATTTAGCAATTTCCGAATTTAGTGGTTTCTGCTGTATCAGAGCTATTTGAAATCTATCCCTAAAAGGGTATATAATATTCAAGGTGCACATAGGGTCATTCAGAATAACTTCACACACACGCTACTGTGCATTTCCAAGTCTAATTCTGTCAGTAAATCTATACCTGTCACCCAGCGCATAAATACTAGGCCTCAAATTTATATCCCGCTACATCTGTCGTTACTGCTGTACTGTTCTGGCTAGGCAAGTTATTTAGTGTCTGTCAAAGCACATTTTTTGTTCTGGGTTGAAATACAATTCCCAATTTAGCAATTTCCTAATTTAGTGGTTTCTGCTGTATCAGAGCTATTTGAAATCTATCCCTAAAAGGGTATATAATATTCAAGGTGCACATAGGGTCATTCAGAATAACTTCACACACACGCTACTGTGCATTTCCAAGTCTAATTCCTGTCAGTAAATCTATACCTGTCACCCAGCGCATAAATACTAGGCCTCAAATTTATATCCCGCTACATCTGTCGTTACTGCTGTACTGTTCTGGCTGGGCAAGTTATTTAGTGTCTGTCAAAGCACATTTTTTGGTCTGGGATGAAATACAATTCCCAATTTAGCAATTTCCTAATTTAATGGTTTCTGCTGTATCAGAGCTATTTGAAATCTATCCCTAAAAGGGTATATAATATTCAAGGTGCACATAGGGTCATTCAGAATAACTTCACACACACGCTACTGTGCATTTCCAAGTCTAATTCTGTCAGTAAATCTATACCTGTCACCCAGCGCCTAAATACTAGGCCTCAAATTTATATTCCGCTAAATCTGTCGTTACTGCTGTACTGTTCTGGCTGGGCAAGTTATTTAGTGTCCGTCAAAGCACATTTTTTGTTCTGGGTTGAAATACAATTCCCATATTAGCAATTTCCTAATTTAGTTGTTTCTGCTGTATCAGAGCTATTTTAAATCTATCCCTAAAAGGGTATATAATATTTAAGGTGCACATAGGGTCATTCAGAATAACTTCACACACACGCTACTGTGCATTTCCAAGTCTAATTCTGTCAGTAAATCTATACCTGTCACCCAGCGCCTAAATACTAGGCCTCAAATTTATATTCAGCTGAATTTGAATACAATACATTGGGCCAAATAATATTTTTGTTGTTGTGGTGAACGATAACAATGAGGAAAACATCTAGTAAGGGACGCGGACATGGACATGGTCGTGGTGGTGTTAGTGGACCCTCTAGTGCTGGGAGAGGACGTGGCCGTTCTGCCACATCCACACGTCCTAGTGTACCAACTACCTCAGGTCCCAGTAGCCGCCAGAATTTACAGCGATATATGGTGGGGCCCAATGCCGTTCTAAGGATGGTAAGGCCTGAGCAGGTACAGGCATTAGTCAATTGGGTGGCCGACAGTGGATCCAGCACGTTCACATTATCTCCCACCCAGTCTTCTGCAGAAAGCGCATAGATGGCGCCTGAAAACCAACCCTATCAGTCTGTCACATCACCCCCATGCATATCAGGGAAACTGTCTGAGCCTCAAGTTATGCAGCAGTCTCTTATGCTGTTTGAAGACTCTGCTGGCAGGGTTTCCAAAGGGCATCCACCTAGCCCTTCCCCAGCGGTGGAAGACATAGACTGCACTGACGCACAACCACTTATGTTTCCTGATGATGAGGACATGGGAATACCACCTCAGCATGTCTCTGATGATGATGAAACACAGGTGCCAACTTCTGCGTCTTTCTGCAGTGTGCAGACTGAACAGGAGGTCAGGGATCAAGACTGGGTGGAAGACGATGCAGGGGACGATGAGGTCCTAGACCCCACATGGAATGAAGGTCGTGCCACTGACTTTCACAGTTCGGAGGAAGAGGCAGTGGTGAGACCGAGCCAACAGCGTAGCAAAGGAGGGAGCAGTGGGCAAAAGCAGAACACCCGCCGCCAAGAGACTCCGCCTGCTACTGACCGCCGCCATCTGGGACCGAGCACCCCAAAGGCAGCTTCAAGGAGTTCCCTGGCATGGCACTTCTTCAAACAATGTGCTGACGACAAGACCCGAGTGGTTTGCACGCTGTGCCATCAGAGCCTGAAGCGAGGCATTAACGTTCTGAACCTGAGCACAACCTGCATGACCAGGCACCTGCATGCAAAGCATGAACTGCAGTGGAGTAAACACCTTAAAAACAAGGAAGTCGCTCAGTCTCCCCCTGCTACCTCTTCTGCTGCTGCCGCCTTGGCCTCTTCTGCTGCTGCCGCCTGGCCTCTTCTGCTGCTGCCGCCTCGGCCTATTCCTCCGCCTCTGGAGGAACGTTTGCACCTGCCGCCCAGCAAACAGGGAATGTACCACCAACACCACCACCACCTCCGTCACCAAGCGTTTCAACCATGTCACACGGCAGCGTTCAGCTCTCCATCTCACAAACATTTGAGAGAAAGCGTAAATTCCCACCTAGCCAGCCTCGATCCCTGGCCCTGAATGCCAGCATTTCTAAACTACTGGCCTATGAAATGCTGTCATTTAGGCTGGTGGACACAGACAGCTTCAAACAGCTCATGTCGCTTGCTGTCCCACAGTATGTTGTTCCCAGCCGCCATTACTTCTCCAAGAGAGCCGTGCCTTCCCTGCACAACCAAGTATCCGATAAAATCAAGTGTGCACTGCGCAACGCCATCTGTAGCAAGGTCCACCTAACCACAGATACGTGGACCAGTAAGCACGGCCAGGGACGCTATATCTCCCTAACTGCACACTGGGTAAATGTAGTGGCAGCTGGGCCCCAGGCGGAGAGCTGTTTGGCGCACGTCCTTCCGCCGCCAAGGATCGCAGGGCAACATTCTTTGCCTCCTGTTGCCACCTCCTCCTTCTCGGCTTCCTCCTCCTCTTCTTCCACCTGCTCATCCAGTCAGCCACACACCTTCACCACCAACTTCAGCACAGCCCGGGGTAAACGTCAGCAGGCCATTCTGAAACTCATATGTTTGGGGGACAGGCCCCACACCGCACAGGAGTTGTGGTGGGGTATAGAACAACAGACCGACGAGTGGTTGCTGCCGGTGAGCCTCAAGCCCGGCCTGGTGGTGTGCGATAATGGGCGAAATCTCGTTGCAGCTCTGGGACTAGCCGGTTTGACGCACATCCCTTGCCTGGCGCATGTGCTGAATTTGGTGGTGCAGAAGTTCATTCACAACTACCCCGACATGTCAGAGCTGCTGCATAAAGTGCAGGCCGTCTGTTCGCGCTTCCGGCGTTCACATCCTGCTGCTGCTCGCCTGTCTGCGCTACAGCGTAACTTCGGCCTTCCCGCTCACCGCCTCATATGCGACGTGCCCACCAGGTGGAACTCCACCTTGCACATGCTGGACAGACTGTGCGAGCAGCAGCAGGCCATAGTGGAGTTTCAGCTGCAGCACGCACGGGTCAGTCGCACTGCAGAACAGCACCACTTCACCACCAATGACTGGGCCTCCATGCGAGACCTGTGTGCCCTGTTGCGCTGTTTCGAGTACTCCACCAACATGGCCAGTGGCGATGACGCCGTTATCAGCGTTACAATACCACTTCTATGTCTCCTTGAGAAAACACTTAGGGCGATGATGGAAGAGGAGGTGGCCCAGGAGGAGGAGGAGGAGGAAGAGGGGTCATTTTTAGCACTTTCAGGCCAGTCTCTTCGAAGTGACTCAGAGGGAGGTTTTTTGCAACAGCAGAGGCCAGGTACAAATGTGGCCAGCCAGGGCCCACTACTGGAGGACGAGGAGGACGAGGATGAGGAGGAGGTGGAGGAGGATGAGGATGAAGCATGGTCACAGCGGGGTGGCACCCAACGCAGCTCGGGCCCATCACTGGTGCGTGGCTGGGGGGAAAGGCAGGACGATGACGATACGCCTCCCACAGAGGACAGCTTGTCCTTACCCCTGGGCAGCCTGGCACACATGAGCGACTACATGCTGCAGTGCCTGCGCAACGACAGCAGAGTTGCCCACATTTTAACGTGTGCGGACTACTGGGTCGCCACCCTGCTGGATCCACACTACAAAGACAATGTGCCCACCTTACTTCCTGCACTGGAGCGTGATAGGAAGATGCGCGAGTACAAGCGCACGTTGGTAGACGCGCTACTTAGAGCATTCCCAAATGTCACAGGGGAACAAGTGGAAGCCCAAGGCCAAGGCAGAGGAGGAGCAAGAGGTCGCCAAGGCAGCTGTGTCACGGCCAGCTCCTCTGAGGGCAGGGTTAGCATGGCAGAGATGTGGAAAAGTTTTGTCAACACGCCACAGCTAACTGCACCACCACCTGATACGCAACGTGTTAGCAGGAGGCAACATTTCACTAACATGGTGGAACAGTACGTGTGCACACCCCTCCACGTACTGACTGATGGTTCGGCCCCATTCAACTTCTGGGTCTCTAAATTGTCCACGTGGCCAGAGCTAGCCTTTTATGCCTTGGAGGTGCTGGCCTGCCCGGCAGCCAGCGTTTTGTCTGAACGTGTATTCAGCACGGCAGGGGGCGTCATTACAGACAAACGCAGCTGCCTGTCTACAGCTAATGTGGACAAGCTGACGTTCATAAAAATGAACCAGGCATGGATCCCACAGGACCTGTCCGTCCCTTGTCCAGATTAGACATTAACTACCTCCCCTTAACCATATATTATTGTACTCCTGGGCACTTCCTCATTCAATCCTATTTTTATTTTCATTTTACCATTATATTGCGAGGCTACCCAAAGTTGAATGAACCTCTCCTCTGTCTGGGTGCAGGGGCCTAAATATATGCCAATGGACTGTTCCAATGTTGGGTGACGTGAAGCCTGATTCTCTGCTATGACATGCAGACTAATTCTCTGCTGACATGAAGCCAGATCCTCTGTTACGGGACCTCTCTCCTCTGCCTGGGTGCTGGGCCTAAATATCTGACAATGGACTGTTGCAGTGGTGGCTGACGTGAAGCCTGATTTTCTGCTATGACATGCAGACTAATTCTCTGCTGACATGAAGCCAGATCCTCTGTTACGGGACCTCTCTCCTCTGCCTGGGTGCTGGGCCTAAATTTATGAAAATGGACTGTTGCATTGGTGGCTGACGTGAAGCCTGATTCTCTGCTATGATATGATGACTGATTCTCTGCTGACATGAAGCCAGATTGTCTGTTACGGGACCTCTCTCCTCTGCCTGGGTGCTGGGCCTAAATTTATGAAAATGGACTGTTGCAGTGGTGGCTGACGTGAAGCCTGATTCTCTGCTATGATATGAAGACTGATTCTCTGCTGACATGAAGCCAGATTCTCTGTTACGGGACCTCTCTCCTCTGCCTGGGTGCCGGGGCCTAAATATCTGAGAATGTTCCAGTGGTGGGTGACGTGAAGCCAGATTCTCTGCTATGGGACCTCTCTCCAATTGATTTAGGTTAATTTTTATTTATTTAATTTTTATTTTAATTCATTTCCCTATCCACATTTGTTTGCAGGGGATTTACCTACATGTTGCTGCCTTTTGCAGCCCTCTAGCCCTTTCCTGGGCTGTTTTACAGCCTTTTTAGTGCCGAAAAGTTCGGGTCCCCATCGACTTCAATGGAGTTCGGTTTCGGGACGAAGTTCGGATCGGGTTCGGATCCCGAACCCGAACATTTTCGGGAAGTTCGGCCGAACTTCTCGAACCCGAACATCCAGGTGTCCGCTCAACTCTAGCCATAAACGATTTCATGATGATCCAAGCGGATAGAGGTAATCCCCTGTGTAATTTTGATGTTAGCCAGTGGCAGCTCATGCGCGACACCTGTTGTTTGCTCATGCCCTTTGAGGAGACCACTTTATTTGTCAGTCGCCAAGACTACGGGATGAACAACATTATTTCACTGATTTATATCCTAGAAAATATGCTGATAAATCTGTCTGGTCCGGGGACTGGAGATGTGGCGCCTATATCTCACGGCTCATAACTGGAGGAGGAGAAGGAGCATATTGGAGCACAATCAATGTGTATCGAATTGGGTAGTTTTTCTAACCAGCTGACAGGAGAGGAGGAGCAGGAGCAGTCGAAGGAGCAAGAGGGAGATGAGGAAGGCGAGGCAAATGGCCTAGACACACAGCAGAAGTATGCAGTGGAGATAGAGGCAAGGAGTCACTTGCGCAAATGGCCCGATGCATGCTCACATGCTTGCGTAGTAACAGCCAAATTTTCACCATTTGCCAGAGAAAGGACAAACTAAACTACTATAGAGAAATCCTTTGTAGTCAGTTGGCCGCTGCCTATCTGCGCCATCGTCCATCCTCTGCACTCACGTTCCACTGCCATGGCTGCTGGGTGGGGGGGGGGGGGCAAGAGCAGTACTACACCAGCAGCGGCCAACTGACACCAGCAGCTAGACATAGAGCAGAACCTGAACCAGCAGGTGGTGGCATACTTGGAGTGCACCCTGCCAGCCATCATTGAAGATTCACTGGACTACTGGGCAGCCAAACTGGATTTGTGGCCACAACTGGCCGAGTTTGCCCTGGAAAAGCTGTCCTGCCCGGCCAGTAGTGTGGCATCAGAGCGGGTGTTTACTGCGATGGGGGCCAATTCGTCTGTCCACCCAAAATGTGGAGAGACTGACCTTTGTCAAGATGAATCAAGTGTGGATCAGCCAGGATTTCCACCCACCAATGCCTGATGCATCAGATTAAATCATTCATGCTGCCTCACCCAAACCTTGACAAAAGAGACTGGTTTCTTCTGCCTACCGGCCTCGGCTACTGATGCTGCCACCCGCCTGATTCCACACATCTGATGCAAAGTGCTCCTTCTTACACTCACAATAGTCAGCGAGTACTGTTAGTGCCACCCACCTCCCCACTCTGTCACCAGGCCACTCTGTGGTCTCCTGATGCTGCTGCCGCCTCCACACTATGTCACCTTGCCACTCTGTGGTGTCCTGATGCTACTGATACCTCCACACTATGTCACCTTGCCTTTTTGTGGTCTCCTGATGCTGGTGCTACTTTAACACTATGTCACCTTGCCACTCTGTGGCCTCCTCATGCTGCTGCTACCACCTCTACACTCTGTCATTGTGCCACTCTGTGGTCTCCTGATGCTACTGCAACCTCAACACTATGTCACCTTGCCACTCTGTGGCCTTTTAATGCTGCTGTTGCCACCTCCACACTATGTCATTGTGCCACTCTGTGGTCTCCTGATGCTAATGCTTCCTCTACACTATGTCAGCTTGCTACTATGTGGCCTCCTCATTCTGCTGTTGCCACCTCCACACTCTGTCATTGTGCCACTCTGTGGTCTCCTGATGCTGCTTCTACCTCCACACTATGTCACCTTGCTTTTCTGTGGTCTCCTGATGCTGTTGCCACTTCCACACTGTCACCTAGCCACTCTGTGATCTCCTGATGCTGCTGCCACCTCCACACTATGGCACTTTGCCACTATTTAGTCTCCTGATGCTGCTGCTACCTCCACACTATGTTTCCTTGCCTTTCTGTGGTCTGCTGATGCTGGTTCTACCTTTACACTATGTCACTTTGACACTCTGTAGCCTCCTCATGCCTCTGCCACCTCCACACTCTGTCATTGTGACACTCTGTGGTCTTCTGATGCTGCTGCTACATCCACACTATGTCACGTTGATACTTTGTGGTCTCCTGGTGCTGCTGCTACCTCAACATTATGTCACCTTGCCACTCTATGGCTTTTTAATGCTGCTGCTGCCACCTCCACACTATGTCATTTTGCCACTCTGTGGTCTCCTGATGCTGCTGCTTCCTCCACACTTTGTCACCTTGCCACTCTGTGGTATCATGATGCTGTTGCCACCTCCACACTATGTCACCTTGCCACTCTGTGGTCTCCTGATGCTGTTGCCAACTACTGCTGCCACCCCCACACTATGTCACCTTGCCACTTTGTGGTCTCCTGATGCTGCTGCTACATCCACACTATGTCACCTTGCAACTCTGTGGTCTCCTGATGCTGCTGCCACCTCCACACTGTCCCCTTGCCACTCTGTGGTCTCCTTATGCTGCTGCCACCTTTACACTATGTGATTGGGCCATGCTGCTTATGCTGTTCCCACCCTATCCACTTCATAACTGGGCAATTATTTAGCCTGTCATCTGTGTGTCATACTGACTCACAGTATTGTTTTACTACCACAGCAGACTCACTATGCGTGTTGCTGCAAGGCACAGTGTTCTACACCACTATATAGGCTCTCTACAGCCAGGAATTAGCTGTTTTTTAACGTGATTCACCACAAATTAATACGGATCGACACAAATCTTTTCGGAAAATTCGGTGAACCAACCGAATCCAATTTTGGAGAAATTTGCTCATCTCTAACTGCTATATAATAACGAGATAAACAACAGCACTCTGTAGAGAACTTCTGTTCCAATTATTTTTTTCACAAGGCAACTTCACCAAATTGTGACGTTTCGGTTGTAAGACCTTTATCAAACAATTGCTCTGAGACGGATGTCGCCTTAGGTTGTAATAGATGTTGTTTTCTTATATTTAGGGATCGGAGAATGTATATTATAAACTACTATATACTCCAATACCTATTCTATAAGCTCAAATATTTGTCCTGAATGTTTATCTAACAGATACAGAGTCTTTCCTGATTTTAGAGTTTTTTGTGACAATTTGTTGAAGATAACGAAGCTGATATTGAGCAGGAGCGATATATATATTTTTTTGTACCTATTTTTTTGCACCTATATTTGAATAATATTCTGTATTATGTACGTAAGGTTCCTTAAGAATCTGATGATATTAGGTGTCATGTACATATAACTTTTTGATGTTGTCATGTGTATCTGTACTTATGGAATATTTCTCTATTGTCACACAGTGTTTGATAAAGGTCTTACGACCGAAACGTCACAATTTGGTGAAGTTGCCTTGTAAAATAAATAATCGGAACAGAAGTTCTCTACAGAGTGCTGTTGTTTATCTCGTTATTGTATGATTCTGGCTGGGAAGCCAGCACAACAAGCACTACCATTACGGTAGACAAGAGTGCCACGTCTTGTCTATAATAACTGCTATATAAGATATTATGCGTGCCAGCCAGTCTTATATCGGGAATATAATCGCCAAAAGGAAGTAACATAAGTAAGAAAAGACACAACAAGTGAAATCAAACTAAGCCTGAATCAAATTGAAAATTACACTGATGATGATAAACATATCCAATATCAGCAATATGTCTGCATGTGGAATCATTTGTAGATCATAAATGAAGGAACAATAAAACACCTGTGGCCCAAGTCCATGTAGTTACATC
The DNA here is from genome assembly GCF_014858855.1 of Bufo gargarizans. NCBI lineage: Eukaryota > Metazoa > Chordata > Amphibia > Anura > Bufonidae > Bufo > Bufo gargarizans. The sequence continues at coordinate 95,679,114 of NC_058081.1, read as the reverse complement.
TGGAGTCAGACGCCATGCTGGCTGTACCGCCTATATATAGAGAGGGTATGTGCTAATAGGAGGTGACGTGATGATGTCACCGTGTTGAAGAGCGTGCACATGTGTACTAGAGATTGTGAAGCTGTAAGTGCAGGAGGCTGTGAATGAAGTCTGCATAAATGATAGCTAATTGATAGTAGCATTAGTGGAGTACTATATGCGGTCTGTCGACAGATACAATAGGTTGTAGTATCGGGGATCCAAGATTGTTTATGTAAAAAATGTACCATGGATTGTGACAGAGAGAGTACTAACTAAAAGAGGAATGGTGTAACTAAAATAAAAGAGAAGTGTTAAAGAAAATATTAATATGTTGGGTTAATATCAATAATTAATATTCATAAATTGTCTAATGATGACTCAATGTTGGGGAGGAGTATTGCAGGGGTTAATAAAGGGCAGGGAATATTGTAATCAGGGCAGGGATAGCAGGGGTTATAGGTTGCAGGGCAATGCGGGGGATGAAAGGGTTATTGGAAATGGATTGGTGGCAGTGAAGGTGGATGAGAGCATAATAACTTGGCTGATATATGTGTATATATATATATATATATATATATATATATATATATATCCAATATATGCACTTCCCTCTACAAGAACAAAGTAGAATGTCAATAAATATAGATTGAAATGACAATAAAGATGAGAATAAAAATGAAAAAAATATATACATAAAATTGAAAAATCGGAAATAAAAATTGAGACCGGGAAAAACAATAGAAAGAGAACACATTTCGATGGGTTGGGGGATGGCTTAGGTTAGATGTTAAACTTAGTGTTGGTCGAGCACCAAAGTGCTCGGGTGCTCGAGTAGAACACCTCAGGAAGTCAATGGGAGAACCAGAGCATTAAGCCAGGCACCCCCTGGGGAGGGTGTCTGGTTCACAGGAAAAGGTCAGAAATTGATGTAAACACCACTGAAATGGTTCAGGAACAGCATGGGGAGGATGTCTGGATGCATCTTGGACTCCCAGGTCGCTGCTGGGAACAATGTTGTCCAAGTAGTACGCCACTTTTACAGACTGACAATAATACGCACAAAACCAAAGCTAAAATTGATTTTAGAGGAAAAATTGTTAGGAAACATTCTTTCCTGTATTTTTACTTATACATAAAGTGCCAATGCTGCAAATAATTACAAGGAAGAGGCACTCCGATACAACTTGTATATCACATAAAGGAGGGCCTCATTCACATTGTGGTACAATTGTTCAGGTAGTGGGACTCCTACACTCATAAAGCCTGTGTACTAAGTGAAAGTGCTGCCAAAAATTACAAGGAATCGGCACTCCAATACACCCTTTATTACACATAAAGAAGGGCATCATACACACCCTTGACAGATTATGATTGATGGCCTGCTGGTGACCCTCAAAAACTATTGGAGCAAGGGCCTGCTGATCTGACCATCTGAAACATTAAGGGCGAGGGCCTGCTGTTGACCCTCTAAAACATTATGGGTGAGGGCCTGCTGGTCACCCTGTAAAACATTAGGGGCGAGGACCTGCTAGTGAACCTCACAAACATTATGGGCGAAGGCCTGCTTGTGACTCTCTAAAACATTATGGGTGAGGTCCTGCTGTTGACCCTCAAAAACATTATGCTAGAGGCGCTACTGGTGACCCTCTAAAACATTATGGGTGAGGGCCTGCTGCTGAGCTGATCTGACTAGAGGTGGGACAAATCAATTTTTTTTTTATCCGAAAAGGTTCTCGAATATATTGAATCTTTTGAATCTTGAATCCTACAAATCCTGTACATAAGAATTGTGTGAACGGTGTAAGAAACAATGTGATCCAAACTCAATATTCTTTTAATATGAAAAAATAAAGAGTCCTTACTTTTAGTGCAAACAAGTCCAGAGAGTGTCACCCGCTGCCTGGGCACGGCAGAGGCGGCCACCCGGAACCCAAGGTGAGTGCGCTCATCAGGCTGCTGTTATGCGGTGCTTGCTTAGGGTTTTACTAGGGAAAGTTCATGGGTAGGAAAATTGCAGGCGTCTCGGGAGGCACAGGGACGTAAATTACATCGGGATTCGAGTCCACGAATCCCACGAATCCAGCAAAATTCAAGGGATTCGTTGATTCGACTGATTCATTGTCCCACCTTTAGACCTCACCCTATAAAACATTAGGAGCGAGGGCAGCCTAAAAGGCTTGATTGATGTGATGGAGGACGAGGATGAGAAAAGGAAGGAAGATTGAACCATATACCCATTTTAGTGGTGGAAGGGGTGCAAGGGAATATATCAGGGGCGGACATACCACCTGTGCAGCTGGTTCAGCTGCTCAGTGGCCCAGCAAGAAGAGGTCCCATCCCAGTGCCAGCAGAGGCGTTTATTTTTTTATCTTATTATTTTTCACTGCCTACCTCTGCCACCAGGGTAACCTGGGCACCTTGGGGTGGAGGTCGGGAGGGGGGTAGAGTTTTTTTGGGGCCTGATTTGCACTTACTGTGAATCTGCTGCCGGGTTGTTTCTACATTCCATAGCTGAAGGACCTTCGATTACTTCATAGTCATGTGATCTGTTCAACAGTGGAAGTGGAGGTAGGACCTGTGATGAGGTCAATGTCATGTGACCAGTGCAGAAAGAGGCAGCGCTCATCAGTGGAGACCTGTTATGCCATGGAATGAGTGTAAGTATCAGAGAAATGCTGGGAGATGTGGTTCTCCCTATTATACTTCCTCCCTGCCTAGTGGGAGGGAAATATGTTATTTAACTGGAACTGTATGTTAGAGGGGCTGAAAGGAGCGGAGGGGTGTCAGTTACATAGGACTGTATGTTATAGAAGACTATAATAAAGATATGTTTTTTACATGGGACTGTATGTTATAGAAGATTGAAGGGAGGTGACTGGTGTTATTTACATGGGACTGGATATTTTAGAAGACTGGAGGGTAAATGGTGATGTTATTTATATGGGACTATGTGTTGGAGGGGGTTGAAGGAGCAGATTTAAGTTATTTACATGGGACTGTATGTTATAGAGAACTGTAAGGAAGATAAGTTATTTACATGGGACTGAAGGGAGAGGACTGGTGTTATTTATATGGGACTTCATGGTATAGAATACTGAAGGGAGAGTAGTGTAGTTATTTACATGGGACTGCATCATATAGATGACTGTTAGGAAGATAGGTTATTTACATGGGACTGTATCATATAGAAGACTGGTGGAAGACGACTGGTGTTATTTACCTGGGACTGCATGGTATAGAAGACTAGAGGGAGAGGATTGGCATTATAATTTATGGGGGCACTACAGAGATGACTATAACTCCAGAGGGTACGGAAGGAGGTATTATAATTACAGGGGGCACTGCAGGGAACATTATAAATACTGTGGGCAGTGGAGGAGGGCATTACTGCTACTGAGGGCTCTATAGAAATGCCTTATAGATTATAGGGAGGCCTTAATATAACTGAGGGCACTGTAGGCAGCCTTATTACCATAGGGGATACTATTTGGGGGTAGCTTCCACCTGGGAGTGAGCCCAATGATGTCACTGGCACTAATGGACATGCTTTAGCGCTGCCTTAGCCTGTAAATTGGCTAGGGCAGCGCTAAAGCCACCCATCAGTGCCAGTCTGTGTTGGGCCCATGTTCATACAGTATATGCCTGCATTATTGAGAAAAATAATGAATATTTGAATATACAGTTGCAAGAAAAAGTATGTGAACCCTTTGGAATGATACGGATTTCTGCACAAATTGGTCATAAAAAGTGATCTGATCTTTATCTAAGTCACAACAATAGACAATCACAGTCTGCTTAAACTAATAACACACAAAGAATTAAATGTTACCATGTTTTTATTGAACACACCATGTAAACATTCACAGTGCAGGTGGAAAACGTCAGATGTCTGGTGTGAATCGCTTTCTTGAGGTCATGCCACAGCATCTCAATTGGGTTGAGGTCAGGACTCTGACTGGGCCACTCCAGAAGGCGTATTTTCTTATGTTTAAGCTATTCTGTTGTTGATTTACTTCTATGGTTTGGGTCGTTGTCCTGTTGCAACACCCATCTTCTGTTGAGATTCAGCTGGTGGACAGATGGCCTTAAGTTCTCCTGCAAAATGTATTGATAAACTTGGGAATTCATTTTTCCTTCGATGATAGCAATCCGTCCAGGCCCTGACGCAGCAAAGCAACCCCGAATCATGATGCCCCCACCACCATACTTCACAGTTGGGATAAGGTTTTGATGTTGGTGTGCTGTGCCTCTTTTTTTCCCACACATAGTCAACTCAACTTTGGTTTCATATGTCCACAGAATATTTTGCCAGTACTGCTGTGGAACATCCATGTGCTCTTGTGCAAACTGTAAACAAGCAGCAATATATATTTTTTTGACAGCAGTGGCTTCCTCTGTGGTATCCTGATACCCATGAAATCCATTCTTGTTTAGTGTTTTACATATTGTAGATTCGCTAACAGGGATGTTAGCATATGCTAGAAACTTTTGTAAGTCTTTAGCTGACTGTCTGGGATTCTTCTTCACCTCATTGAGCATTCTGCGCTGGGCTCTTGCAGTCATCTTTACAGGATGGCCACTCCTAGGGAGAGTAGCAGCAGTGCTGAACTTTCTCCATTTATAGACAATTTGTCTTACCGTGGACTGATGAACAGCAAGGCTTTTGGAGATACTTTTATAACCCTTTCCAGCTTTATGCAAGTCAACAATTCTTAATCGTAGGTCTTCTGAGAGCTCTTTTGTGTGAGGCATCATTCACATCAGGCAATGCTTCTTGTGAAAAGCAAACCCAGAACTGGTGTGTGTTTTTTTATAGGGCAGCTGTAACCAACACCTCCAATCTCATCTCATTGATTGGACTCCAGTTGGCTGACACCTCACTCCAATTAGATCTTGGAGATGTCATTAGTCTAAGGGTTCACAAACTTTTTCCACCTGCACTGTGAATGTTTGCATGGTGTGTTCAATTAAAACATGGTAACATTTAATTCTTTGTGTGTTATTAGTTTAAGCAGACTATGATTGTCAATTGTTGTGACTTAGATGAAGATCAGATCATATTTTATGACCAATTTGCGCAGAAATCCATATCATTCCAAAGGGTTCACATACTTTTTCTTGCAACTGTATACAAATGATCCGCTAGGAGCAACGGGAGCATTACCATTACACCTAGAGGCTCTGCTGTCTCTGCAACTGCCACTCCCTGTCTACTTTGACAAGGCCTGGCAGTGAAAATATCATCCCACCGGGCCATGTTAAAGTGCAGAGGGTGCTGCAGTTACAGAGAGAGCGGAGCCTCTAGGTGTAATGGTAACGCCCCCGTTTGTATATAATAAAACATTATATTTCTCAGCAATACAGGCATATAAGAACATGGTACCAACACAGATGCCTTCAGCTGCCAAGTGCACACATAACAGGTAAGTCATTTAATTGTCCAAGTGTATGAGGAATAGCTGAAGGCCTAGAGAACATTTTACCATCAGCAATGGACTTCATTGGGGGGAGAAAGCTGGTACTAAAGTGCCTAGGGCAGCATCAAATCTAAATATGCAGCTGGCTCCACAGCAGTAGCAGGATGTAGTGTCACACTTCACACTGCTGGTCTGTGTATGAGGAGGAGCGGTGCGGCTGGGAATCTGCTGTGCTCCTCCTCCTACACAGACCAGCAGAGCAATGTGTGACACAATATCCTCCTACTGCTGCTGTGGAGCGCCAGCGACTGAACTGTGATCATGAGGAACTAGGTGAGTATATTTTTTTTACTTCCTGTGAAGGGGGCACATGTCTGACCATTACTACTGTGAGTGGGCACATATCTAGACACAACTACTATGTACTGGCACAAAGGGGGAATAATTACTATGTGGGGGCATTAGGGGTACTGGGTGTGTATAGTTATGCTTTGGGCAGAGTTACAGGCGTGACTTAGTATGAAAATAATATATATACATATTGTAAACATATTCACAAGATTTTTTTTATTTGCACATATACAGTACAGACCAAAAGTTTGGACACACGTTCTCATTCAAAGAGTTTTCTTTATTTTCATGACTATGAAAATTGTAGATTCACACTGAAGGCATAAAAACTATGAATTAACACATGTGGAATTATATACATAACAAAAAATTGTGAAACAACTGAAAATATGTCATATTCTAGGTTCTTCAAAGTAGCCACCTTTTGCTTTGATTACTGCTTTGCACACTCTTGGCATTCTCTTGATGAGCTTCAAGAGGTAGTCACCTGAAATGGTCTTCCAACAGTCTTGAAGGAGTTCCCAGAGATGCTTAGCACTTGTTGGCCCTTTTGCCTTCACTCTGCGGTCCAGCTCACCCCAAACCATCTCGATTAGGTTCAGGTCCGGTGACTGTGGAGGCCAGGTCATATGGCGCAGCACCCCATCACTCTTCTTCATGGTCAAATAGCCCTTACACAGCCTGGAGGTGTGTTTGGGGTCATTGTCCTGTTGAAAAATAAATGATGGTCCAACTAAACGCAAACCGGATGGAATAGCATGCCGCTGCAAGATGCTGTGGTAGCCATGCTGGTTCAGTATGCCTTCAATTTTGAATAAATTCCCAACAGTGTCACCAGAAAAGCACCCCCACACCATCACACCCCCTCCTCCATGCTTCACGGTGGGAACCAGGCATGTAGAGTCCATCTGTTCACCTTTTCTGCGTCGCACAAAGACATGGTGGTTGGAACCAAAGATCTCAAATTTGGACTCATCAGACCAAAGCACAGATTTCCACTGGTCTAAAATCCATTCCTTGTGTTCTTCAGCCCAAACAAGTCTCTTCTGCTTGTTGCCTGTCCTCAGCAGTGGTTTCCTAGCAGATATTCTACCATGAAGGCCTGATTCACACAGTCTCCTCTTAACAGTTGTTCTAGAGATGTGTCTGCTGCTAGAACTCTGTGTGGCATTGACCTGGTCTCTAATCTGAGCTGCTGTTAACCTGCGATTTCTGAGGCTGGTGACTCGAATGAACTTATCCTCCGCAGCAGAGGTGACTCTTGGTCTTCCTTTCCTGGGGCGGTCCGCATGTGAGCCAGTTTCTTTGTAGCGCTTGATGGTTTTTGTGACTGCACTTGGGTAGACTTTCAAAGTTTTACGAATTATTTGGACTAACTGACCTTCATTTCTTAAAGTAATGATGGCCACTCATTTTTCTTTACTTAGCTGCTTTTTTCTTGCCATAATACAAATTCTAACAGTCTATTCAGTAGGACTATCAGCTGTGTATCCACCTGACTTCTCAACAAGGCAACTGATGGTCCCAACCTCATTTATAAGGCAAGAAATCCCAATTATTAAACCTGACAGGGCACACCTGTGAAGCGAAAACCATTTCAGGTGACTACCTCTTGAAGCTCATCAAGAGAATGCCAAGAGTTTGCAAAGCAGTAATCAAAGCAAAAGGTGGCTACTTTGAAGAACCTAGAATATGACATATTTTCAGTTGTTTCACACTTTTTTGTTATGCAAATAATTCCACATGTGTTAATTCATAGTTTTGATGCCTTCAGTGTGAATCTACAATTTTCATAGTCATGAAAATAAAGAAAACTCTTTGAATGAGAAAGTGTGTCCAAACTTTTGGTCTGTACTTGTCACGGTCTGGAGTCAGGCTCGGAGGCCAGTAGCTATAGCAGCGGAGCAGATATTCACACTGGTCACCCTGGCTGATGACACAGGTTCACCTGAGGTGCGGGGTCTAAGTACTAACCGGTATTCGCCAGAGCTCCTGATGGTGGAGATGGACTTTGCTGCGTGTTAGTACCAGGTCGCGGTCCTCAGGATAGCCCCAGCAGGAGGTGAGCAAGCCGAGGTCCAGTAGCAGATATAGCAGACAGGGATCAAGCAGAAGCGTGGTTGAATAACAAGCCAAAGTCGGTAACAAATAGTGCAGGTTGGGATTAAGCAGGAACAAGCCAAAAGTCAGTAACGGATGGTAGCAGAGATACGGTCGGCAGCAGTATAGACAAGAGCAAGATATTGGCTGGTAAAGGCAAAATAATCTGGCGACCAGGAAGTGCAGAGACATGGCTTAAATCAGGAAGTTCATGGGAGGAGCAAGGGGTTCAAGGTTCAAGGCAAACAATATTCAAGACAAGATCATTCAAGGAATAGTCTAAGGAACTGTCCAAGGAACTGTCCAGCACTTCAGGTGGCTCAGCAAGTAGAGGCACCGCCAGACACAGCAGAGGTCCCAGGTACAAGTCCAGATCCTAACAGTACTGTATATTTGTATGTGTGTTTTTGCACAGGGGCCTTTTGCTGCTTGTGTCTGCTCCCCCTAGAAATACAGAATATTCAATACACCATAAAAGCCACATTTAGAGTGCCTTTATGTTCAGCCACATTCCTCTGGTGGAGTAGAGAAGTCAGAGGCAATCCAGGCCTTGTTCATTTTTATAAAAGTCAACCGGTCAGACTTTTCAGTTGACAGGCGGATGTGCTGATCAGTTATTATGCCCCAACAGCACTAAATACATGCTCTGACAAAACTCTGGTGGTGGGGAAGGCCAGCACATCCAAGGAGTAGAGCGCCAGTTAGTGCAACGTGGACACCCAATAGTTGTAAGGCACAGAGGGATCAGGAGGATGCTATGGTCTGCTACGTACTCCTTCACCACCTTCCCAAATGTTTCCCTCCTTGTGACACTAGGCCATGCATCAGGTTGAGGGTGCTGGCGGAGTGTCATAAAACTGTCCCAGGCGTTGGAGAGTGTTGCCCTGCCTGTGTTGGAATTGCTGTGTGTTCCCCTCATTTCCCCTCCTCGGTTGGCCAAGGAACTACGTACTCTGCAGCCAGACCGGAAATTTTTGGAGCAATATTTCCACAAGGACCTTCTGGTATTGCACCATTTTGCTCGTCCTCTCCACCACAGGAATGAGAGATGAAAAGTTCTATTTGTAGCGGGGGTCAAGAAGGGTGAACAATCAGCCAAAATGCGTACAATGCAAGGGTCACTGGAAAGGCAGCCTAACATAAAGTCAGCCATGTGTGTCAGATTTCCAACAGACAAGACTTTGCATGTCCTCATCAGGAGGATAACTCTCAATCTCCTCATCCTCTTTGTCCTCTTCTACTCATCCACGCTAAACAGATGGAATAAAACTTTCATGGGTACTACCCTTTGTAGCGGAGGCACAGTCTCCTGCTCCTCCTCCTAATCATCATCCAATTTGAGCTGAGAAGATGAACTGAGGGTGGTCTGGCTATCACCAAGTGTACTGTCTTCCCCCATTTCCACCTCTTCCACATGCAAAGCGTCGGCCATAATTGTGAGCAGCGAGCGTTTGAGTAGACACAGAAGTTGGATGGTTACGCTGATAATAGAGTAATCGCCGCTCACCATCTGTGTTGATTCCTCAAAGTTGCGTAAAACCCCACAGAGGTCAGACATCATTGCCCACTCGTTGCTTGTGAAGAGCAGAAGCTGACTGGAAAGGTGACAACCATGTTGCAGATGGTATTCCACTACTGCCCTCTGCTTCTCACAAAGCCTAACCAACATGTGGAATGTGTATTTCCAGCGCGTCCTCACGATGCACAACAGTTGGTGAGCTGGCAATTGCAAGTGCTGCTGCAACGTTGCCAGACTGGTGGAAGTTGTTGATGACTTGCGGAAATGGGCACACACGTGGCACACCTTCAACAGTAGCTTAGGCAAATTGGGGTAGGTTTTGAGAAACCGCTAAACCACTAGGTTGAACACGTGGGCTAGGCATGGTATATGTGTGAGCTTGCCGAGCTCCAAAGCCACCACCAAGTTACGGCCATTATCAAACACAACCATGCCTTGTTCTAGGTTGACTGGAGAGAGTCACAGTTCAGTCTGGTCTCTTATCTCCTGCCACAGCTCTGAGGTGGTGTGCTGTTTGTCACCTAAGCAGATCAGTTTAAGCACGGCCTGTTGCCGCTTCCTCACTGCAGTGCTACACTGTTTCCAGCTACTGGTCGATGTTTGTCTGGTGCTGCAAGATGATAATTCAGAGGTGGAAGTGGAGGAAGAGGCGGAGGAGGAGAAAGGGGGGGGGGGGGTTGCAGCCACTAACGTAGGTGGTGGCGGAAACCCGGATGGAAGTAGGGCCCGCAATCCTTGGCGTCAGTAGCACCTGTGCAATCCCAGGGTATGACTCGCTCCCGGCCTCCACAACGTTCACCCAGTGTGCCATCAGGGAAATGCAGCGTCCCTGGCCATAAGCACTTGTCCATGTGTCAGTCGTTAAGTGGATCTTCACCAATAAATGTCTTGGTCAGGGCATGGATGATGTTACAGGACACATGCTGGTATAAGCCTGGGACTGCACAACACAAAAAATATTGGCGGCTGGGGACAAAGTAACGCGGGACGACCATCGCCATCAGGCTGCGGAATACCTCAGTCTCCATAAGCCTAAATGGCTACATTTCCAGGGCCAGAAATTTTGAAAGGTGCGCATTTAGTGCTATGGACTGTGGGTGGGTGGCTGGGTATTTGCACTTTTGTTCAAAGGCCTGGGGTATAGACATCTGTACGCTGCGCTGGGACACAGAAGTGGATGTGCTAGTTGATGGTGCTTGCAAAGGTTCAGGTGGAAGAGGAGGTAGGGGTGCAACCTGCAGACACTGATTGTGGACCCAGGTGTTTGGCCCACCTATTAGGGTGCTTTGATGTCATGTGGCAGATCATGCTGGTGGTGGTGAGGTTGCTAGTGTTCACACCCCTGCTCCTTTTGGTACGGCACAGGTTGCAAATGACAATTCTATTATCGTCCGCACTTTCCTCAAAAAAAGCACCATACTGGGGAACACCTACCCCTTAGCAAGGGAGATGTCTTCAAGGGGGTGCTTCAAGCAACAGTTGCGGGCCTGTTTGATGTGGTCTGCCTTCTCCCTTTTGCCAGTTGCTATCCCACTGCCTCTTCCAGCCTGTTGTGGTGCTGCAGATCCCTTCCCCTGGGCATGAATGATGTTACAGGACACATGCTGGTGTAAGGCTGGGACTGCACAACACAAAAAATATTGGCAGCTAGGGACAAAGTAACGCGGGGCAGCCATCGCCATCAGGCTGCGGAATGCCTCAGTGTCCATAAGCCTTAATGGCAACATTTCCAGTGCCAGCAATTTGGAAAGGTGCGCATTTAGTGCTATGGACTGTGGGTGGGTGGCTGGGTATTTGCACTTTTGTTCAAAGGCCTGGGGTATAGACATCTGTATGCTGCTCTGGGACACAGAAGTGGATGTGCTAGTTGATGTTGCTTGCAAAGGTTCAGGTGGAAGAGGAGGTAGGGGTGCAACCCGCAGACACTGATTGTGGACCCAGGTGTTTGGCCCACCTATTAGGGTGCTTTGATGCCATGTGGCAGATCATGCTGGTGATGGTGAGGTTGCTAGTGTTCACGCCCCTGCTCCTTTTGGTACGGCACAGGTTGCAAATTGACAATTCTATTATCGTCCACACTTTCCTCAAAAAAGCGCCAGACTGGGGAACACCTACCCCTTGGAAAGGGAGATGTCTTCAAAGGGGTACTTTGAGGAACAGTTGCGGGCCTGTTTGGTGTGGTCCTCCTTCTCCCTTTTGCCAGTTGCTATCCCACTGCCTCTTCCAGCCTGTTGTTGTGCTGCGGATCCCTTCTTCTCTCTACTGCTGTCCTCACTCGGCTTGCCACCTTCCCAGGTTGGGTCAGTGACTTCATCGTCCACCACCTCCTCTTCCACTTCGTCACTCTGGTTATCTTCCTGACTCCTAACAATTGTCCTAACATGGACGTACAGTGTGATGATAATGATGATGTTGTACCCGCTGCTGCTTCCTTTGCTGAGATGTCAGATACAAGTGAAGTGGTTGATGATGACGATGTGTCCGTGGATGCCACGTGGGTGCCTGCTCGAAGAGAAGAAGAAGAGGGGGAAAGTTCAGAAGGGGAGACAGAGAGAAGGAGGAGACGAGTTGTAAGCAGGGGGAGTTCGTCGCAAGGAGCTAGTGGCACAGTCAGACAGCATGTATCGGCACCTGGGGTCAGCCAGACAGCACGCCAATCAAAGTATGCTGTTGCCACCACCAGAATGCCGTCATTGCAAAGCTCAGCAGTGTGGCATGATCGCACATCAAACGCCTATGGGATCAACACATGATGACGAGTAGAAGCAGCACACAAGCTCAAAGCCACCATCCTCCTCCTGGTCCAGCATCTTCAGCCACATCAACCACTGCTGTCCTCCTTGCCCCCTCTCAACCACCCGCCACTCCGCCTCTCACCTTCAGTAGTTGCATCTCATCTGCCCACAGTCAGGTGTCTGTAAAGGAAATGTTTGAGCGTAAGAAGCCAATGTCACAGAGTCACCCCCTTGCCCGACGTCTGACAGCTGGCTCGACGGAACTCTTAGCCCGCCAGCCTTAACCATACCAGCTGGTGGAGCTTGAGGCCTTTAAAAAATTTGTCGCTATTGGGACACCACAGTGGAAGGTACCCGGACGAATTTTTTTTTTCAAAAAAGGCAATCCCAAACCTCTACTCAGTGATTGAAAAGGAAGTCATGGCATCTTTGGCATACAGTGGGCAAGGGTCCATCTGACCACTGATACCTGGTCTGTAAAGCACGGTCAGGGCAGGTATATCACCTACACTGTGCATTGGGTCAACCTGCTGACGGCTGCCAAGCATGGAATGCGTGGCTCTGCAGCGGAGTTGGTGACACCGCCGCGACTTGCAGGCAGGCCTACTGCCACCTCCTCTACTCCATCCTCTTCGATAACCTCCTCGGCTGAGTCCTCTTCTGCAGCGGCGTCTGGCTGCACATCAACTGAATCCCCCCAGCTCCCCAGGGGCTATTCCACATCCCGGATACGACAGTGTCACGCTGTCTTGGGGTTGACTTGCCTGAAAGCAGAGAGCCACACCGGACCAGCACTCCTGTCCGCCCTGAACGCACAGGTGGATCAGTGGCTGACCCTGCACCAACTGGAGATCGGCAAAGTGGTGTGTGATAATGGAGGCAATTTGTTGGCGGCATTGAATTTGAACAAGTTGTCACATGTGCCGTGCATGGCACATGTGTTGAATCTCATCGTACAACGCTTTGTGTCTAAGTACCCAGGCTTACAGGACGTCCTTAAGCAGGCCAGGAAGGTGTGTGGCCATTTCAGGCATTCCTTCATGGCCATGGCGCACTTTTCAGACACTCAGCGCCGAAACAACATGCCAGTGAGGCGCTTGATTTGCGACAGCCTGACACGTTGGAATTCAACACTCCTAATGTTTGACCGCCTGCTCCAAAAAGAAAAAGTATTTGTATGACCGGGGTGCTAGGACAGCCTCTGCGGAGCTTGGAATTTTTTTGCCACGTTACTGGACGCTCATGTGCAATGCCTGTAGGCTCATGCGTCATTTTGAGGAGGTGACAAACCTAGTCAGTCGCACCGAAGGTACCATCAGCGACCCCATCCCATTTGCTTTCTTCCTGGAGCATGCCCTGCAAAGAGTGCTGGATCGGGCTGTAGATGAGCGTGAAGAGGAAGAGGAAGAGTTATGGTCACCATCACCACCAGAAACGTCATCATCGCTTGCCGGACCTGCGGCAACGCTGGAAGAGGAATATGAGGAAGAGGAGTCAGAGGAGGAATGTGGCTTTGAGGAGGAGGAAGACCAACCACAGCAGGCATCCCAGGGTGCTCGTTGTCACCTATCTGGGACCCGTGGTGTTGTACGTGGCTGGGGGGAAGAACAGACCGTCAATGACATCAGTGAGGACGAGGAACGGGAAATGAGTAGCTCGGCATCCAACTTTGTGCAAATGGGGTCTTTCATGCTGTCATGTCTGTTGAGGGACCCTCGTATAAAAAGGATGAAGGAGAATGACCTGTACTGGGTGGCCACGCTACTAGACCCCCGGTAAAAGCAGAAAGTGTCGGAAATGTTACCAAATTACCGAAAGTCAGAAAGGATGCAGCAGTTCAAAACCAAACTAAAAAATATGCTTTAAGCAGCTTATAAGGGTGATGTCACAGCACAACGGGAATCTAACAGGTGAAGAGGTGAAAGTAATCCTCCTCCTACCACGACCACGGCGGCAAGGACAGGACGCTCTACAGATGTGTTGTTGATGGAGGACGGTCAAAAAAAGTGTTGATTACCTCACCTTTATTAAGATGAATGAGGCATGGATCCCGAAGGGACTGACAGTGGGGGATACGTTTGACTAACAAAAGGTCTGATGACATGCCTTGGCCTCAAAATGGTCCCCACGCTGCTATATTTAATGTCTGCATACAGGATGACTTTCGTGAATTCCCTGCCACCAACTTGGGTTCAAGCTGCAATGTTTTAATCACCTTTCTGCCTGGAAAACATCAATTTTTCCGGCTGCAAAAACAAAACAAAAAAATGCACATACATGTGTCAATTCCCCTTCGTGATCGGTACCTTGTTGTGGTGAAGGGGCTTGCGTATCACAATGAAGCATCATCACTTCCAGCGATCGGCTGGATAATTTTTCATAGGAAAAACTTTTTTTATTTTTTTTTAAGTTGTATGGGTTTTTAATACATAAAATAAAAAAATCATAATAAAGTCTCTTAATAGTTTATTAGAAATAATGCAGACAATTTAAAAAATCCCCATCAATTCCAATACAAAGCAAGTACAAAGCTCAGAACAAAATTATTTCAGGGTGTCGTTTATTCGACAATGATTAATCAATTTAACTGGATAGGGGACGTAACAGGGATTAAACTGATAGGAATAGTACTAGTTAAGACACCACTCATATAGAGTGTCACAGCACATTGCTCCGTGCACGCGCAGTACCTCAACTTGGGAGTAAGAGGACCGACCAAGCTGCTTTTTTCATCACCAGGTTCCTAAAATCAATTCAGTTTGGTGTATCAGAGTTTGGTTTGTCACTGTGAAGGCAGTCGAAGGTACCCGGCCTATTTTTTTTTTTTTCACAAAAGGCAATTCCTGATATGGGATGTAACAGGGATTAAACTGATGAGAATAGTACTACAGAAAATACCACTCATATCGGGTGTGACAGTAAATTGCACGGCGCAGACGCAGTGACCGTGGCGTGGATTCAAACAAAGGGGAGGGAGCCAGCATTTTTTTAACCATCTCCCCGTTCGAAAAAATCTATTTAATAAATGGACCCCAGATAGGGGACATCACGTAACAGGGATTAAACTGCTGAGAATAGTACTACAGAAAATACCACTCATATCGGGTGTGACAGTAAATTGCACGGCGCAGACGCAGTGACCGTGGTGTGGATTCAAACAAAGGGAAGGGAGCCAGCGTTTTTTTAACCATCTCCCCGTTCGAAAAATCAATTCAATTCACCTTTCGGGGACCCTTGGTGTTGTACGTGGCTGGGTGGAGGAAGAAACCTTCAATGACATCAACGGGACATGGCTAGCTTGGTATCCAACCTTGTGCAAATGGGAAGTTTGCGGTTGGGCAAATGGACTGTTTGCGGTTGTTTGCGGTGCATTAAAAGGGGAGTTTGGTCTGTCAATGTCTGTGAAGCGGGCATAACCCTTACACTACCTGATCTATACAACATCATACCTGATTGTATACACACACTGGATGTTTTAAACCATGTTGTTCAAAAACATTTTGGATTGTTAGGTGATTTATGCCTTTTATGGATTAAAATCCAACTCTGCGTCAACCATGTCATTTTCCATGGGAGTTTTGCCATGGATCCCCATCCGACATGCCACAGTTCCATCACTACTGTTGCTAGAAAGAGTCCCTGTGGGTTTTAAAATACGCCTGCCTATTGAAGTCAATGGCGGTTCGCCCGTTCGCGAACATTTGCAGAAATTTTTAAATTTTATATTTGCGACATCTCTAATCCTGGCCACTGCAGTTATACTGCTGTCAGATATAACAATGGTCTTTAAAAGGACTTTTGGGTCTCTTTAACAATTACATGCAATTTTGTGCAGGTTGCGCTAATAATTATATTGCTTCCAGATACAACAATAGTCCTTAAAAGGACTATTGTCTCTCTAACAAGTTTTTTTTTTCCACTAAAATATGACAATTTCACTTCCTACACTATCTGTCCCTTCTTCAGCACAGCTCTCCCTGACTAAGACTGAGCCGGACATGTGTCATCGGGTGCTATATAGCACTTGATGACGCGTTCCAGCCAGCCAATCACTGTAATGCCAGTAGCCAATATGGCTATGGCATTACAGTGAGTGCCAATACCTCCATGCACATTTATTGGCTGCGTAGCAGCCAACAAATGTGCGGGGAGGAGACTCGATCATTGTGAGTAAAATTAGTGTTCGGCAGACCATGCACGCCCAACACTAGTTAAATTATATAAGTAGTTGAGAAAATTGATTATATCCATCTTAGGTAATATCTAAATGACATCTATCCAGAACTCGGCTTCACTGTACAGATCGACACAAAAACAATCATCTTTTTAGATACCCTCTTACTTCAAGATGAACTAGGACTCATAGAAATCAATCTGTACAGTAAGCAAACTAACAGAAATAGTCTCCTGCTCGACACGAGCTGTCATCATAAAGCAACTAAAATATCACTACCACATTCACAATTGACACGGGTAGAAAGGATAGTCACTAATCCCTCTACACGTAACAAGAGAACAGAGGAAATGTCATCCAAGTTTGCAGAGAGAGGTTATCCCACTCATTTATCTTAATGTAATTCCAAACCTCCAAAACCAAGTGCCACACAGAAATCTACGTATATCGAATACATCGCATACCTTGTACTGTATCTTGATGTATCATCCTCTCACACCCAAAATACAACATACAATTCAACGACAATGGCATATACTATCCCGAGCACATCCCAATATAGAGGAGTTCCAAATTCCACCACCGACATGCTATAAGCAGTCCAAAAACATTCAAGACCATTTATTTCAAGCAGATATTGGATCACTCTGCAAGATCCCTCTTTACTTGTGACTCAACCCATGTGGTATATCTTATCAAGTGCCCATGTGGCCTCATTTACATTGGCGAGACCACCCAGTACATAGGATTTCGAAGCATAAATCCACGATTAGGACCAATTAGTGGCTATTTCCTATACCTGCACATTTCAAGGAATGTAACCATCAGATTTCTTCATTACGATTTCAAGTGTTGGAACAAATCTAGACTAGAGTTGTGCTGACACCTGAATGTTCGGGTTCGCCGGGTTCGGCCAAACTTTGCAAAAAAGTTTGAATTCGGGACCCGAACTTGACCCCGAACCCGAACACCATTGAAGTAAATTGGGACCCGAACTTTGTAGCACTAAAATGGCTCTAAAAAAGTCATGGAAAGGGCTGCAAAAGGCAGTAAAATGTGGTTAAGCGCATGGCAAGTGCTCTGCAAACAAATGTGATAGGGAAATGACTTCAAATAACATAAAATACATAAAAATAAAAAATAATAATCTTGATCTATGAGGAGGAGGACCATATGGAGTAGGAGGTTGAGTAGGCGGTGGATGTGGCGGTGTAGGTGGAAGCGGTGGTTGACGAGGAGGAAGCAGCCAACACTGTTTTTTTGTTTTTTTTTAAATTTGGGTACACCCCAAAACATTGGGAAATATAAAAAATAAAACAAAGAGAAAGTGCGCTGGAGTACAACAATGGCTGGGTGAGGTAGGTATACATGTCTATTCTGCACAAGGTACGGACATGTCCTGTGGGATCCCTGCCTGGTTAATTTTAATGAACGTGAGCTTGTCCACATTGGCTGTGGACAGGCGGCTGCGCTTGTCTATGATAACCCCCTCCTGCCATGCTAA
Source organism: Bufo gargarizans (assembly GCF_014858855.1). NCBI lineage: Eukaryota > Metazoa > Chordata > Amphibia > Anura > Bufonidae > Bufo > Bufo gargarizans. The sequence continues at coordinate 95,661,293 of NC_058081.1, read as the reverse complement.
ACAAACGTTCAGACAATACACTGGCTGCAGGGCAGGCCAGCACCTCCAAGGCGTAAAGGGCAAGCTCAGGCCATGTGCCCAATTTGGAGACCCAGAAGTGTGCACACATACTGCTCCACCATGTCGAACGTCCCCGTAATGTCCACGATCCAATTGGATATTTTCTCTATCAACTTTAAATGTTCTTTTATGCACCTACCATGGTGATCACGGGTAATGGGGAATCAGGGTTCCATGCCGGAGAGGGAGCCTGAGAAAGGGATACCACATCCAAGGGGGGTCAATGGCTGAAGTCAGATCGGGCGGAAATGTGGGACAAGTTATTAAAGCGGAGAAATCTAAGGAAAGGAGGGGGGGCGCGGCAATTACCCACTCCCGACTCGGGGAGGTAGTGACGATAAATAACAATACAGGACTCTTAAGATGCCCTGTTATTGGAATGAGTAATAAAAAATTACAGGGAATGTCACTGCGGTATTTTGGATGAGGAAACATTATACAGGAGAGGCCCTGCTGCTGCTTTGTTGACTCTAGATAACTTCTGCCTGATTGCACGTCTCTGTGACGTCCATGATCCAATTGGATATATTCCCTATCAATTTTCGATGTTCTTTAATGCGCCTACCATGTTGATCACGGGTAATGGGGAATCAGGGTTCCATGCTGGAGAGGGAGCCTGAGAAAGGGATACCACATCCAAGGGAGGTCAATGGCTGAAATCTGATCGGGCAGAAATGTGGGACAAGTTATTCAAATAAATTCTGCACATGCGCCAGGCAAGGGATGTGCGTCAAACCGGCTAGGCCCAGAGCTGCTACGAGATTTCGCCCATTATCGCACACCACCATACCAGGCTTGAGGCTCACTGGCACCAACCACTCATCGGTCTGTTGTTCCATGTCCGTCCACAGCTCCTGCGTGGTGTGGGGTTTGTCACCAAAAGAGATACGTTTCAAAACTGCTTGCTGTCGTTTACCCCTGACTGTGCTGAAGTTGGTGGTGAAGGCGTTACACTGACCAGATGAGGAGGCGGTAGAAGAAGAGGAAGCGGAGTAGGAGAAGAAAGGAACAGGAGGCAAAGAGAAAACGCCCTGCAATCCGCCTCTGGCCCAGTCGCCACTGTATTTTCCCAATGTGCTGTTAGGGAGATATAATGTACCTGATCGTGCTTACTGGTCCACGTATCCGTAGTTATGTGGACCTTGCCACAGATGGAGTTGCTCAGTGCACTCCTGATTTTGTCCCCCACTTGGCTGTGCAGGGAAGGGATGGCTCGCCTGGAAAAGTAGTGGCGGCTGGCCACAACGTACTGTGGGATAGCCACCGCCATCAGATTCTTTAAACTGTCCGTGTCCACAAGACTGGAATGACAGCATTTAAAAGGCCAGGAATTTTGAAATACTGGCATTCTGGGCCAGGGATCACGGGGGGTACTTCCTCTTTCGCTCCAGTGTTTGGGAGATAGACATCTGAACGCTTCCATGGGACATTGTTTGGTGACCGATGTGGTGGCATTGCTGCCATATCCTCTGTTTGCGGGGTGTCAGGTGCCACTGTCACTCCAGAGGGGGATAAAGAGGCCGAGACTGCAACAGAAGAGGTAGCAGGAGGAGCCAGAGACCTTTCTTAGTTTTTGAGGTGTCTACTCTGTGATAAGGGTACCCCAAGTAGAGTCCCCTTTTTAAATACACCCACTCACCGGCCTAAAGGGCCCCTTTATTCTGCTTTAAAAGAGAAATATTCCCTTGCTTGGAGCAGTGTCCTAGTAATTGAAAATGACACCTCCCCATCATAAAGATAAGGACGGGAGCTTCAAAAGCACCCCTGCCGAGGCTCATCATAAAATACTGGATCCTGGGATAACATCAGCCAGACATTCTGACAACAGTCCCAGCAGGAGACCAGAGAGAGATGGAAAAGCGACCTATTGAACCTTTGAGGGACTCAAACATAGTCAGTTTTCATATCTCTGGTCGTAGGCATATTCTGTACTGCTAAAGCCGGATTCAACCTCCGGGGACCAGTGCCATCACAGAGATATCAAACAGTATGTTCTTGTGCCCTTTGAAGGCTGAAAAGCCAGCTTTAAGCCGTCCTGGAGAACCACAAGCCCAGCAGAGTCAAGTTTGGTCTTGTTACACTTGTAAAAAAAAGGGTCATTAATACATGTATTTAGTAGTTCCACAGAACTGTGGGCTCAGCCATAATAAGGACATTCTGGGCTGACCTTAGCTGGGTCATAAACCTTGCTGACACCTCCTCGACCCCGCCCACACGTTTGTACCATTGGTGGGCAGAACTGCTGGCACCTCCTGTTTTGGAACTGTTATAAGATGCTGTCAGGGCATTGTATGACAACCCTGCCTTGCCTTAACACCTGGATTTGTATCACATTATAAATTTCAGTGCTCAGGGTCCACTGATATTATACCAATCGGATTGCACAATGGCTTCAAGGACTGAAACAGAGGAACTTAAGTATACTTTTCATCCATTATCCCTTTTATTTTAACTGTTGTGAATTACTATTACCTTATACTATTATTATCTAAAATAGTAATTTTTCTGTAAATGTTTATATGCACTGTTTTTCCATTCACTTCTTATTAAAAGATTGAAAAATCTTATTTGCTAAGTCTTGTTCTAAGCAAAGGAATTAACGAATCTTGTCTCTGAAGAAAGTAACGTTACCATTTTGTGTGAGAAAGGTCATTTTGATTGTTGCTTGACTGAACGATTGTGATCGGTCATCAAGCGGTAGCTGGTTCATTCCCTGCTCTGCGTGAGGGTGAGTGACTGGTAGTCGGTTATTGTGCCGTTAAAACACAGTATACCGAATTGTGGCAGTATACAGAATTGTATCTGTAAAGGGTTAACGGAAAGTTAACCACCCCTTGTCACGTGCAGTATCCGACAGCGTACTATAAAAAAAATAGCCCCAAAGGTGGACATAGCCTTCAAGTCTCAAACTTAAAGGGGTATCCCCCATTTGGACTATTTATGGCATAGTCACATAATAGACAATAAAAGTAAAATAGGCGCAGGTTGACCCCTGTTTGCAACCCCCTTTATTAATTTTTATGGGGTAATGTAAATAGCTTTTTCCATTTCCATAGCTTCCATAGAAGTGAATGGAGAGAGTAGCACAGTGGTTAACTCTTCATTCACAGTAGCTATGAGACAATAGCCCGTCTAGAGACAGGAGTGGATTCCAGAGGTGGGACCTTCCCCAATGGTAGGACCTTCACCAGATGTATGTTACCTATATACCCCTATAAGAAGGAAACCAACAAAGCAAGAGGCTTTGAGCCCTCTTTGGTCATGTTCTCCTTAACAGAACTTCACATGGAAATCTGAGTTTTGAAGTAGAGAAAAGACGCTATGACTATATGACTTCACATGTATTTTGCTTCAGTCTCTTAATTATGATATGTTCATTGAACTTATATATACTGTACATCTTATGCCACGTCAAAGGGAACTAGAAAGAAATTTACCTATTTGACATATTTGCATGTGTATATTGTCTGAGGTACGCACTGAAAGGAAAGAACCATCTTTCGATTAACTTTAGTAATATTATGTTGAAAAGGTGATAGGACTTTTTACATAGCGCCTATCTCTCCTCTTTCACTTGGTTTGCAACCCTCACGAGGCATATTAAACAATGTTCCACTCCCTATTGTTTATGCATCCACACAATTTTTGCATATAGAACAAAGCCTAACCTTTTAACAATTTACATGATGGAGTATAAGAAAAAGGACATACCACATTCTTATTCATGGCTCACACATAATGAACCAACACAATTGTTCAGGTTAAAAAAAAAGGATATTTCTCTCTGTGAACGACTCCTTAAATTTTCACAGCGATCTGCAAAAATGTAAAGGAGTCTAACAAAGGATGATAATAATTATTATAATGAGGCACTGCAAACTGTAATTGAATTGAAAAGCTGCCTTGCCAAAGCAAATTACCAGTTTCCGACGCCTCCTTTTAAGCATTCTTCCAGGAGAGCAAAAATCCCCTTTATGTCCCCGTAAACAACGAATAACATGAGGTCCCGTGTCAAGTTTCAAGGGTAGTTCTACATGTGTAAAATTGTTTCATTATACATCTGAATCACAAACAACAAAATTACAGAAAATGACTCTTTTAATTTAAAATAACGTTTTAATGTACAGTACTGTATTTTTCATCTTATAAGGCGCAATTCTTTTCTGAGCAAAAGTGGGGTGTAAATGGCAGTGTGTCTTATAAAGTGAATGTTAATGAGCCCTTGCATTATGGAAGTGCTCTTTAGAATACAGGAGACGCTAGATTCAATGAGTCTAAGTCTTTTAGTGCTGGCTGTATTCAGCGCTACCCTGGTCTTTTCCAGGTGCCCGCTGTGCTGTGTCCTGACTGTGTATAGCGCCCGGACGTAATGCACGTAAGCGTGCACTATGATCTAGTGTGCTGTGAGACATCAGATCTCAGTGCAGCGCTACAGGAGGCCAGGGAGCCGTGAGTGCAGGAAGTTTTGATAAAGATTGGGGGTCTTATGAAGATTGGATGTCTGGTCTGAGGTGTGATGAAGATTGAGGGTCTGATTGGGGGTCTAATTTGAGGTCTGATCAAAAATATATTTTTTCTTATTTTCCTCCTCTAAAACCTAAGTGTGTCTTATAGGGCAAACAATAAGTTTATTATTTTACTTCTGAAATTTTTTTTTTTTTTCCATAACCTTCTGACGATTGGTGACTTAAACATTCTATCACATCAGAAAGGGCAAAAAGTTCAATCTTTCATGGACTCAATATGCCCCTCAGTGAATACCTTCGGGTGTCTTCTTTCCAAAATGGGGTCATTTGTGGGGTGTTTGTACTGCCCTAGCATTTGAGGGTCTCCGCAATCATTACATGTATGGCAAGCATTAGGAGTTTCTGCTATTCTCCTTAGGCCTCATGCACACGACCGTTGTTTGGGTCATTTCAATGGGACCACAAAAGATGCGGACAGCACACCGTGTGCTGTCCGCATCCGTGGCTCCGTTCCGCGGCCCCGCTAAAAAAATATAACATTTGCGGACAAGAATAGGCATTTATATTGCCGGCGCCCGTTCCGTTCCGCAACGGAAGGCAACACAGGCGCCTTCCGTTTTTTTTGCGGATCCAAGGCTTGCGGACCGCAAAAAACGGCACGGTCGTCTGCATGAGGCCTTATATTGAGCATACGGGAAATAAGATTTTTTTTTCCGTTCAGCCTTTGTGCTGAAAGAAAAAATGAACGGCACAGATTTCTTTATTCGCATCGATCAATGTGGATGAAAAAATCTCTGCCCAAAAATGTGCAAAAAACAAAAAAAGCTGTGATCGCTAATAAAGATCCAAAAAGCTCAAAAGTGATCTTTATAGCGCTGCAGCGATTTTACAGTGTTTTTGCAGTGATCCGGAAAAAAAAATTCTCTCACTGCGGTGGGGCGGACAGAACGCAAGTGTGCGCACAAGATCAGGCCTGATCGGACGAACACAGCGTTTTTTTTAGAGCCTAAGGTGACCCTAAACTGATATAGATCTGATTGCGATCAGTCTTGATCACTTACAGATACTATATAGTACTAGTGCTGATTAGCGACAGCGACTAATCAGTGACTACGGTGCGGTGGGCTGGGCGCTAACTACCTAACAAGTAGCTAACTAACTGGCGGTGATAAGGGACCCTTAGGCCCCATTCACACGTCCGCAATTCTGTTTCGCATTTTGCGGAACGGAATTGTGGACCCATTAATTTCTATGGGTACAGACTTTGTCCCGCATGGATCCGGAATTGCAGATCTGCACTTCCGGGTACGCACTTCCATTCTGCAAAAATATAGAACAGGTCCTATTCTTGTCCGCAATTGCGGACAAGAAAAGGCATTTTCCATATAGTTCTGGCAATGTGCGGATCCGCAAAATGCGGAAAGCACATTGCCGATGTCCATGTTTTGCGGATAGCAGGTATATGTCCAGGTAGCAGGTATATCAGACGCTGTTAACAAAACAGCGTCTAATATACCTTTCTGATTTTAAAAAAATCGCATCTACAGCCTGCCAGCGAATGATCAGCGCTGGCAGGCTGTAGTTCAACTTGTCTACTTTGCGATCCTGTGAACGCGTGCTCCTGTGAACGCAAGTTCACAGGAAATCTCGGGTCTCACAAGATGACGCCAATAGGCGTTGCTGAGCCCTGAGAGAGCCGCCGCCCGGACGCCTATCGGCGTTACGTGTGCCACAAGTGGTTAATTGAGGCCTAGAGTGGGTCGGCCCATGTGAGATACACCCTTTACATACAGGGGTTTGAAATACAGCCATTTTGGGCAAAGAAATCATTAATTGAGGCCTAGTCTGTTTCAGGCCGTATGAGATACACCCTTTGCATACTGTCGTTCTATTCTACTATTAATTAAACACCCATTTAGGGCAAGATCCTAAATTAGAAAAATATGAGGAGAGCGTCAAATAAGCGATGTGGCCTAGGTCGTGGTGCTGCTGGTGGAGCTCCTGTTGCAGGGAGAGGACATGGTCGATCTGTGCCAGCTACACGCACAAGTGAAACCCCTTCCTCAGGTGTGAGTAGGCGACAGAACCTGCAGCAGTATTTGGTTGGGCCTAATGCGGCTATACGAATGGTGAGGCCTGAACAAGTACAGGCGATAGTAGATTGGGTTGCTGACAGTGGATCCAGTTCCTTCACATTGTCTCCCACCCAGTCTCCTGCTGAAAGACCACAGTTGGCACCTACAGCCGATGTCCATCAGTCTTTCACCTCACCCCCTTGCAAATCAGCCAAGCAGTCTGAGCCCCAAGTCATGCAGCAGTCTCTTCTGCTTTTTGATGACTCTGTTAGCAGGGTTTCCCAGGGCCATCCACCTAGCCCTGCCCCAGAAGTGGAAGAGATTGAGTGCACCGATGCCCAACCACTTATTTTTCAAGATGAGTACATGGGAGGACCATTGCAGCACATCTCAGATGATGACGAAACACAGGTGCCAACTTCTGGGGCTTTCGAAAGTGTGCAGACCAACAAGGAAGGCAGGGGTGAAGACTGGGTGGAAGATGATGTGAAGGACGATGAGGTCCTCGACCCCACATGGAATCAAGGTCATGCAAGTGACCTATGTAGTTCGGAGGAAGAGGCGGTGATCGCACAGCACAGAGCCACCAGCACAGCAGAAGAGGGAGCAGGGTGCAAAAGCGGAGCAGCCATCCTCTAGACAGTACGCCTGCTACTTCCCACCGCAGCAAGGGACCAAGCACACCAAAGCCAGCTCCAAGGAGTTCCCTGGCGTGGCAGTTCTTTAGACAATGTGCTGACGACAAGACACAAGTGGTTTGCACGCTGTGCAATCAGAGCCTGAAGCGAGGCATAAACGTTCTCAACCTGAGCACAACCAAGTGAAAAGCACGAGCTGCAGTGGAGTAGACACCTCAAAAACCAAGAAAGGTCTCTGGCTCCTCCTGCTTCCTCTTCTGCTACAGTCTCAGCCTCTTCATCCACCTCTGGAGTGACAGTGCCACCCCGCAAACAAAGGATCTGCCAGCAACACCAACACCTGGGTCACCAAGCATCTCCACAATGTCCCACGGAAGCATTCATCTCTCCATCTCCCAAACACTGGAGAGGAAGAGGAAGTACCCTTCTACCCACCCGCGATCATTAGCCCTGAATGCCAGCATTTCTAAATTACTGGCCTTTGAAATGCTGTTATTCCGTCTGGTGGAGACAGATAGTTTTAAAGGCCTTATGGCGGTGGCTGTCCCACAGTACGTCGTGCCCAGCCGCCACTACTTTTCTAGGTGAGCCATCCCTTTCCTGCACAACCAAGTGGGGGACAAAATCAGGTGTACACTGCGCAATGCCATCTGTGGCAAGGTGCACCTGACTACGGATACGTGGACCAGTAAGCATGGTCAGGGACGTTATATCTCCATAACAGCACACTGGGTAAATGCAGTGGCGGCTGGGCCTGAGGTGGATAGCAGTTTGGCGCATGTCCTTCCACCACGAGGATTGCAGGGCGCTTCAGTTTGCCTCCTGTTGCTTCCTCCTCTTACTCTGCTTCCTCATCCTCTACCAGCTCCTCATCCGGTCAGCGTAACACCTTCACCACCAACTTCAGCACAGCCAGGGGTAAACGACAGCAGGCAGTTTTAAAACTTATCTGTTTGGGGGACAAACCCCACACCGCGCAGGAGCTATGGACGGGCCTTGAACAACAGACCGATGAGTGGTTTGTGCCAGTCAGCCTCAAGCCCGGCCTGGTGGTGTGCGAAAATGGGCAAAATCTTGTAGCAGCTCTGGGACTAGCCGGTTGGATGCACATCCCTTGCCTGGCGCATGTGCTGAATTTGGTGGTACAGAGATTCCTTAAAAACTACCCCGACATGTCAGAGCTGCTGCATAAAGTGCGGGCCGTCTGTGCGCGCTTTCAGCGTTCTCACCCTGCTGCTGCATGCCTGTCAGCACTGCAGCGTAACTTCGGCCTTCCCGCTCACCGCCTTATATGCGACGTACCCATAAGGTGGAACTCCACCTTGCACATTCTGGCCAGACTGTGCGAGCAGAAGCAGGCGATAGTGGAGTTTCAGCTGCAGCACGCACGGATGAGTCACTCGGCGGAACAGCACCACTTCAGCACCAATGACTGGGCCTTCATGCGAGACCTGTGTTCCTTGTTGCGCTGTTTTGAGTACTCCACCAACATGGCCAGTGCCGATAACACCGTTCTCATCGTTACTATCCCACTTCTATGTCGCCTTGAAAAAACGCTCCTGGCGATGATGGAAGAGGATGTGGCACAAGAGGAGGAGGAAGATGGATCATTTTGTTGGGTTTCCGTCCAGTCATTCCCAAGTGGCTCTGAGAGTGGGTTCCTGCACCCACAAACCCAAGGTACACAATTGTCCAGCCTGGTCACAGTTCTGGAGGATGAGGAGGTGGAGGATGAGGAGGAGGAGATGGAGGAGGAGGAACTATGTTCACAGCAGGGTGGCACCCAGACAAGCTCATGACCATCACTGGTGCTTGGATGGGGGGATACAGAGAACACAGACGATACACCTCCCACAGAGGACAGCTTTTCGTTGCCTCTGGGCAGCCTGGCACACATGAGCGATTACATGCTGCAGTGTCTCCGCAACGACCGCCGAGTTGCCCACATTCTAACTTGTGCTGATTACTGGGTGGCCATGCTGCTGGATCCCCATTACAAGGACAATGTACCGTCCTTAATTCCGTCACTGGAGCGTGATCGTAAGATGCGCGAGTACAAAAACCAATACATGCTCTGCATAGGTGACAGGGACCTAAATTTCTAAAAATTGTCTGTTCCATTGGTGGGTGACATGAACCCAGTTTTGCCGTATACAAATCCCTGCTCTGCATAGGTGACAGGGACCTGAATTTCTAAAATTCGTCTGTTACATTGATGTTTGACTAACCCATTTTTGCCAGTGAAAAACCCATGCTCTGCATTGCTGACAAGGAACTAAATTTAGTAAAAACGTCTGTTACTGATCCGAAGATGCGCAACTACAAGCGCACGCTGGTAGATGGGCTGCTGATGGCATTCCCACCTGACAGCGGGGGCACGGTGGAAGCACAAGGCCAGGGGCGTACATAGAAATCATTGGGCCCCATAGCAAGAATCTGAATTAGGCTCCCTAACCCCGCCCACTACCCTGGCCCATCCCACCTCCTGACCTGGCTCCTCCCCTTACACACCCCTATTTGCCAATAAGGAAATGTATACATGACCTATTGAATACGTTAGGGACACTGGCGTAATTAAAAATGACTAGGCCCCACAGAAAATTTTTGAATGCCCCCCCCCCCCCCCAGTTGTCCGGCAGAGACCCTTGACTTCTTCCCTAATACAGTCCAATTATTGTCCAATAGACAAGTCATGGAAATATATGTATACTGTAATATTATATTTTAACACTGTCTATTGCACAATAATTTGCTGCGGGCCCCATAGCAGTGGCGTACCCTGCCTATATTGGCGGTATGCCACTGCACAAGGCGAAGGCAGAGGATGAGGAAGAGGTCACCAACGCAGCTGGGGCACCGCCAGAACCTCAGAAGGCAGGGTTAGCATGGCCGAAATGTGGAAAAGCTTTGTCAGCACGCCACAACAACCAGCACCACCAGCTGATATGGAACGTCTTAGCAGGAGGCAGCATTTCACCAACATGGTGGAGCAGTATGTGTGCACACACCTACACGTACTGAATAACGGGTCTGCCCCCTTCAACTTCTGGGTCTCCAAATTGGGCATATGGCCTGAATTTGCCCTTTACGCCTTGAAGATGCTGGCCTGCCCTGCAGCCAGCGTATTATCTGACTGAGTGTTTAGCACGGCAGGGGGCGTCATCACAGACAAGCGCAGCCGCCTGTCCACAGCCAATGTGGACAAACTCATATTTATTAAAATGAACCAGGCATGGATCCCTTCAGGACTTGTCCGTACCTTGTCTAGAATAAATATGTATGCCGGCACTTATCAGCCATTGTTATACTGCAGCACAATTGCTCATTCTTGTATTTTGGAAATTTCACACTCTTTTAGAGTGTACCCTAATAAAAAAAAAAAATATTGAAACCAAAAACCGGTGTTGGCTACCTCGTCCTCCTCCACCGCCGCTTCTAAAATTCGTCTGATACATTGATGTTTGACTAACCCATTTTTGCCAGTGAAAAACCCATGCTCTGCATTGCTGACAAGGAACTAAATTTAGTAAAAACGTCTGTTACTGATCCGAAGATGCGCAACTACAAGCGCACGCTGGTAGATGGGCTGCTGATGGCATTCCCACCTGACAGCGGGGGCACGGTGGAAGCACAAGGCCAGGGGCGTACATAGAAATCATTGGGCCCCATAGCAAGAATCTGAATTAGGCCCCCTAACCCCGCCCACTACCCTGGCCCATCCCACCTCCTGACCTGGCTCCTCCCCTTCCACACCCCTATTTGCCAATAAGGAAATGTATACATGACCTATTGAATACGTTAGGGACACTGGCGTAATTAAAAATGACTAGGCCCCACAGAAAATTTTTGAACGGGCCCCACAGAAAATTTTTGAATGCCCCCCCCAGTTGTCCGGCAGAGACTCTTGACTTCTTCCCTAATACAGTCCAATTATTGTCCAATAGACAAGTCATGGAAATATATGTATACTGTAATATTATATTTTAACACTGTCTATTGCACAATAATTTGACTGTATTAGGGAAGAAGTCAAGGGTCTCTGCCATTCAGAGGTGACAGACAACTGCAGGGGCCCATTCAAAAATTTGCTGTGGGGCCTGTTCAAAAAAATTCCTGTGGGGCCCAGTCATTTATAATTACGCCAGTGAAGTTTAATGATCCGGGTTGGGGTTGGAAAGATAGTGACTAGGGGCTGGGGCAGTCTTACTGTGTGGGCGGGCTGGCAGTGGCTCAGGTCCGGACTGGCTGGTGACACTGGCGAGGCGGGCAGCACAAGTCACTCTCAACTTCTTCCACTCTGGGTGCGCACCTGCTGCCTGCCAGCGAAACACTGGGCCAATCAGCAGCAGGATCTTTGCACACTCCTAATGCGGATTGGCCCATTGTGTGAAGCTGTGCAGGCGCACGAGCCGAGGGAGAGCACGGCCAGGCTAAGTACTAGGAAGCACTGGGAGGCGGAGCCAGTGAGAACTCGGGAAGGGGGGGGGCAGACTGGGTGTTATTGGCGGCGCTGGGAGCCGGACCGCCTCTGCCCTAAGCTGAGCCTGCAGTGAGTGCAGTTGCAGGGGGTGGGGCCTTCCGTGCGCTCCGGGCCCCCCTGTGCCGCGGGCCCCATAGCAGTGGCGTACCCTGCCTATATTGGCGGTACGCCACTGCACAAGGCGAAGGCAGAGGATGAGGAAGAGGTCACCAACGCAGCTGGGGCACCGCCAGAACCTCAGAAGGCAGGGTTAGCATGGCCGAAATGTGGAAAAGCTTTGTCAGCACGCCACAACAACCAGCACCACCAGCTGATATGGAACGTCTTAGCAGGAGGCAGCATTTCACCAACATGGTGGAGCAGTATGTGTGCACACACCTACACGTACTGAATGACGGGTCTGCCCCCTTCAACTTCTGGGTCTCCAAATTGGGCATATGGCCTGAATTTGCCCTTTACGCCTTGAAGATGCTGGCCTGCCCTGCAGCCAGCGTATTATCTGACTGAGTGTTTAGCACGGCAGGGGGCGTTATTGCAGACAAGCGCAGCCGCCTGTCCACAGCCAATGTGGACAAGCTCATGTTTATTAAAATGAACCAGGCATGGATCCCTTCAGGACTTGTCCATACCTTGTCTAGAATAAATATGTATGCCGGCACTTATCAGCCATTGTTATACTGCAGCACAATTGCTCATTCTTGTATTTTGGAAATTTCACACTCTTTTAGAGTGTACCCTAATAAAAAAAAAAAATATTGAAACCAAAAACCGGTGTTGGCTACCTCGTCCTCCTCCACCGCCGCTTCCACCTACACCGCTACGTCCACCGCCTCCTCAAACTACTACTCCATATGGACCTCCACCTCATAAATCAATTTTTTTTTATTTATTATTCGTACGTATTTTATTTTATATAATTTCACGACTTTGTCAGTTACATTTTCTGGTGAAATTCAGCAATTTTTGGGTGTATAGTACAACTGCTATACTAAGTAGACAGGTTTACAAAAAAAAAATGTAATTTACTTTTTTGGGTCAAATTCACAAATTTTTAGTTGTTTTATACCCCTCCTCTACATAGTTGACAGCCTAATAAATTTCAATAATTTTTATTTTACATTTTCGGGTGACAATTAAAAATTGTTTTCTGTCATAGACCCCTGCTCTATCAAATAGACAGGTTAATAAATTACTGTAATTTTTCTGTTACATTCTTGGGTTGACATTATACATTTTTAGACGTGAATAAACCCCTGCCCTGCATAGGTGACAGGGAATAACATTTCTGAAATGCTTCCTTAATTATTGCACGCCACATCCTTTGATTCAATGCCATTGAATAAAAAAAAATTGTCATTTACTTTTTCGGGTTAAATTCACCAATTTTTGGGTGTATAGTACCACTGCTATACCTAGTAGTCCAATTAAAAAAAATAAAAATTAAAAATTGTAATTTACATTTTCAGTTGAAATTCAACAATTTTTTGGTGTGATGTACCACTGCTATACCTAGTAGACAGGTTAAACAATAAAAAAAAAATATTAATCTGGGTACCCCAGACAAAGGTACGCCGAAACGCGCGTTGGGGTTTGCACCATCCTGGAGGAGACGCAGTATGGGTAATTGTCCGATGTCCTTTTGATTACAGATGATTTGTTTGCATTTGCACTTTATCTTCCTATGTATTACATTGATGGACTGATGTATGGACATGTATCCGCTGTATGTTTCCTCCAGTGATGTTGTCTCTCTTTTTATCTCCTGCACCATACTTTCTTTTAATCATGTTTGTAAATTTATGTGATTTTGCAATAAAGTATTACCGTATTTTTCGCTTTATAAGACGCACCTGATGATAAGACGCACCTAGGTTTTTGAGGAGGAAAATAAGAAAAAAATATTTTGAACCAAAAGGTGTGCTTTTGGTAGCTTTTGAACTAAAGGTGGTCTGTGGATGATGTACTGTTATGGGGATCTGTGGATGACGCACTGTTATGGGGGGATCTGTGGATGACGCACTGTTATGGGGGGATCTGTGGATGACGCACTGTATGGGGGGATCTGTGGATGACGCACTGTTATGGGGGGATCTGGGGATGACGCACTGTTATGGGGATCTGTGGATGACACTGTTATGGGGATCTGTGGATGACGCACTGTTATGGGGGGATCTGTGGATGACGCACTGTTATGGGGGGATCTGTGGATGACGCACTGTTATGGGGGGATCTGTGGATGACACTGTTATGGGGATCTGTGGATGACGCACTGTTATGGGGGGATCTGTGGATGACGCACTGTTATGGGGGGATCTGTGGATGACGCACTGTTATGGGGGGATCTGTGGATGATGCACTGTTATGGGGGATCTGTGGATGACGCACTGTTATGGGGGATCTGTAGATTACACTGAGGGGGGATCTGTGCATGACACTGAGGGGGATCTGTGCATGACACTGAGGGGGGATCTGTGCATGACACTGAGGGGGGATCTGTGCATGACACTGAGGGGGGATCTGTGGATAACACTTATGGGGCTCTGTGGATGACACTTATGTCATCCACAGATCCCCCTAAGTGTCATCTACAGATCCCCCATCAGATGCATCAGTGTGGAGGGAGGAGGCGGAGACACTCATGGCGGGGCCCGGTGCAGTGACTCTACTCTAATACACCGGGCCCCGCAACTGTTAAACATTCAATCTGATATATATCTAATAGTATATGCTCTGTACGGCTCTTAATGTAGTACCGTAAGTATAGCGCAGACCGGCATCTCCATCGGTCATGCGCCACCTGCCGCAGCTCCCTCCTCATGCGCCGTCTGCTCCAGCTCCCTCTGTCATGCGCCGCCTGCCCCAGCTCCCTCTGTCATGTGCCGCCTGCCTGCTTATCTCACTTTATGAATGAACAGGCAGGCGGCGCATGACAGAGGGAGCTGGGGCAGGCGGCGCATGACAGAGGGAGCTGGAGCAGACGGCGCATGAGGAAGGAGGTGCGGCAAGCGGCGCATGACCGAGGGAGATGTCGGTCTGCGCTATACTTACGGTACTACAGTAAGAGCCGTACAGAGCATATACTATTAGATATAGATCAGATTGAATGTTTAACAGTTGCGGGGCCCGGTGTATTAGAGTAGAGTCACTGCACCGGGCCCCGCCATGAGTGTCTCCGCCTCCTCCCTCCACACTGTCACTGATACTTCGCTGGCCGCGCTGTGCAGCATAGCGGCCAGCGAAGTATTCGCTTTATAAGACGCACGGCCATTTTCCCCCCACTTTTGGGGGGAAAAAAGTGCGTCTTATAAAGCGAAAAATACGGTAATTCATTATAAGCGGCCTGGCATTTTTTTGTAGGTTTTGTATTGTGGTAGTTTGCCATAGGCTTATGCCAATTAATTACTTCTTTAAGTAATCATTCCCTGGTTGGGGTATATATTGGTTTTTGCACTACTATACATAGTAGAGCAGTTAAAAAAAATTTTTTATTGTCAGTTACATTTTCAGTTGAAATTCAGCAATTTTTGGGTGTGAAGTACCACTGCTATACCTTTTTTAGACCGAAACAAATAAATAAAAAATGGCAGTTACATTTTCTGGTGAAATTCAGCAATTTTTGGGTGTGAAGTACCACTGCTATACCTTTTTTAGACCGAAACAAATAAATAAAAAATGGCAGTTACATTTTCTGGTGAAATTCAGCAATTTTTTGGTGATATACCACTGATATACCTATCAGACCGGTAAAAAAAAATAACATTTGTCAGTTACATTTTAGGGTCAAATTCACCAATTTTTGGATATAATATACTGCTCATTTACCTAGTTGACAGCTTAATAAATTTCAATAATTTTTATTTTACATTTTCGAGTGACAATAAACAATTGTTTTCTGTCATAGACCCCTGCTCTACCAAATAGACAGGTTAATACATTTCTGTAATTTTTTTGTTACATTCTTGGGTTGACATTATACAATTTTAGACGTGAATAAACACCTGCTCTGCATAGGTGGCAGGGAATAACATTTCTGAAATGCTTCTTTAATTGATGCTCGCCACCTTCTTTGATTCAATGCTTAAAGTTAAACAAGTTGTACCACATTTGCACTTCAATAATTTGTCCCACAATTCCGCTATACTCTTCTGGCCAACATTTGCACCTCAATAGCTTTTCCCTATTTTAAGTCAATTCCCTATTCACATTTGTTAGCAGAGTGTTATGGACTATTGATACAAAATGGATACTTGCTTGTTGAGCTAAGATGGCGGCCAGGCATTCTGCCAACACCTATAAACTAGAATCTTACTTTGTGTTTTTATCATGTGTTTCTTTGTGGTTTCCGTTCAGCTCAAGCAAGCAGTTACAAAGAAAGAAGAAGTAACGGTTTCACCCAGGAACAAGTGGGGGAGTGAGGAGGAATTTCCTCTGGCCGTCAAGGTTACAGAAAAGTAGAGAGTTCATAGCCAATAGAAAATATATACTTTATCTTTCACCCCCCTCACTCCCTCCTCTCGTGAAAACTATGTATTGTCTGTTTTCTTAGAAATAAACCAGAGATCCTTTTTAACTCCATGTAGTGAGTTGTCTGTCTGATCTCTCCGTGCACGTATCTTAATTAATTTGGAGCAGTACATCAAATCAAACTGGCAGCTTTGTCAGAACCAGAACAATTTTGGCACCCAATCGTGGGGCTCGAGGATTGGACCCTCTGTTCCCGTACCCCCAGAGACCAGACGAGGAGAGGCGCACTAACGGACACCGGGATCGCAACCCGTGATATGAGGTAGGAAAATTGAGTCATCTTGCCTGTAAAGTGTCCCCTGGTGTAGCCTCTTGGTGTTCGTCTGAGGGAGGGGTGCGGAAGCAGTCTGGGACGTCCTCGAGGGCATGAAAGTAAGAACCCCATATGTTTTTTTAAAGTCTTGATGTACTGTGTTGTGCCTATAAGTTGTGAAGACCCTGTTGACAAGTATCATTGACTGAGACACGGAGTTCTCCTGTGTGCCTGTATCGGAGTTCAGCCCGGTGTCTGACTCGAATCTCCATAAAGGGGACGATCACAGATGGGTGGAGAGCGGTTCGCGGTAGCCCAGAGTGTGCTGACCGGGACTCAAAGGTCTTCACGTCCAGTGATTACTCTATGCAGAGGTCTTTAGGCGGCTTCAGTAGGTACGAGAGATAATGGGAAATGAGGAAAGTGTCCCGAAGGGTTACTGTTCACCTGAACAGTACGTGGCGGACAGGAGAGGCAAACGTTTCATAAAAGGATTAAGTAAGTTGGAGAAGAGTTAAAGGTGTCTGTAAAGGAGGCATCCTATGTAGTGCTACCTGGCAAGTGTTGTTAAACGAGAAGAGAGGGAAGTTAGAAGATGATTAATTGACAGACATGGTCCGTGTGTGGTTGGACTGTAGTAAAGAATTTAAACAGACCGGGGGGGAACTAAATTTTGATGAGAAAAGACAGAGATATTTCTGTAAGCCTGGTGTTGCATTGATACATGACTAGCCACCACCCTATAATGGCGCCGGGAAGAGAGCAGGTGGGTGGACCTGCAAAACATGTGGTCAACAGAATCCCTCCTCCCGTGATACGTGCCTTCCCTGTGGGGTTCCCCACCCACAAAACCACACCTTGGTAACTACTCCCCGGCACGTCCCATCACTTCCCGTGTTAGCTACAGCGCCATCTTGTCCCCAGGCAACGCCCATGAACGGACCTTTAATATCATTCGGTCCGGACCCCCCCGTCACTCCTATGTCACCCTTGCCCCTTCCTACTACCTTGTACCCGATGATAAACCCGGACGGTACATTCATGCTACCCCACTCACCTGCCACCCTTACTCCTATAATGGTAGGGGGGCAACCTGATGAAGCCGAACAAGGGGGATGCAGACGGTGCTGCAGAATCCACAATGGGCATACAAAATGCACCGGGTAATATGCAGACTCCTTTGCGAGGTACCCCGACAGACTACGGGGATCCGCCAACTTTACCCCTGGCACCACAGTGGACTGTACCCATGACCGTGCGCCCATCACGACGTTCACAAGATCAAATACTGCAGGGTCAGATTACAGAGTTACAAAAGAACTTACAGAAAATTGAGCAGGGAAACCTTGAGACACTGAAAGAAGCCCTAGCGCTTAACCGGCCACAGGGACCACCAAAATATGTGTCTTTCACCCCACAACAGTTATTCACCATAGTGAATTTACTGCCTGACCCTGAGACCCATCCCATGCCCTTTTTCAGGAAACTGTCCCAAGTGCATCAAACCTATGGGTGCACATGGTCGGACCTGCAAAGTATAGTGGAAAACAAGACGGGTGAATACTCCTCACTGATAATGGATCAAATCCACATCCCTGAACTTAAAAGGTGCTAACTTTGACCCCCAAGATCATGAGTCTGGAGAATTCTTTATAGAACAACTACAGAAATGGACAAAAGCTAAATTTGCAGATCACTCCATGCAGATCATTCCACCACATTGCAGGACAGCTGCGGGGGATCAGTTGACCCCCACCTTTTTTTCTTTTCACAGAAATGTTAGTTTCTGCTGTGTTAGTTTAAGCTCCTCTTTCTGATAAGAAACTGTCTCGCTTCTTGGTCTTTGTGGTTTTCACTCAAATTATGTGACACCCACGGCTGCCGGATGTCTGACAATAAAATTCTGCACTGATTTATATGAGCAAGGGGATTCGCTGCAAACCATTTTGCACCTCATCCCCAATACTCTCTGGGCCAGAGGACCCCAGGATATTGGATACCTCAATGTCCCACCAGTCACTGTGACTCTGAAGGACCCCAAAGTCCTACCATACAAAGAGACTGGACCCAGTAGCCAGAGAAGCCCCTTCCTGTGTCAGAGCTATCCATGCTGCCAGCTCTCTTCTACACGTCACATCTGACGTTGTGCTGGGTCATCCCCTCACTATTCTGGCTCCCCTTGACATTTCTGCCATCCTCCAGCAGACTCAACCTGAACACCTCACTGCACAGCGCCACCTCCGGCTTCAGTGTAGTTTGCTTCTGCCAGATAATGTCACCATTCAGAGATGCCACATCCTCAATCCTGCTGCACTCCTTCCTCTTCCAAGGGGGGAGTATACTGGAGAATCTGAAGATTTTATTGATCTACAGGCACACTCGAGCTGACACCTCTGAAGCCAGAGGAAAGGCCCTAGCTGATCAAGCGGCCAAGGAAGCAGCAGTGAAAGAGGAAAGAGTCCAGTCAGACCAGATTATGATAACACAGGAAGACCTGGAACAAGAAGAAATCACATGGGACCTCCTGAAACAAATACAGAAACAGGCCACGCCACAAGAAAAATTGGATTGGCTAAAAGAGTCAGCCCAAGAAGAGAAAGAATCTGGACTGTGGACCCAAGGAAGGAGAGCATCTCTGCCCAAAGCTCTCTATCCTCTGATAGCTTCAATAGCTCATGGGCCCACCCACCAATCTAAGACCATCATGAAAGAACTAATAGACAATGGCCCCAGGGATAACCCCTGTCCTGGTGAGGCATACTCAGTCTTGCCTCATCTGTGCGCAGTGCAACCCGGGAAGACCTGAGCCTACACCAACCAAATGTCTCCCCAAAGCCCAGTACCCGTTCCAACGGATTCAAATTGACCACATCCAGATGCCAATGTGCCAAGGGTTTCAATATGTGCTAGTAGTGATAGACTTGTTCTCTGGGTGGCCAGAAGCCTACCCCGTCCGAAACCAGACAGCAACCACTACTGCAAAAAACTGATGCAGGAGCTTGTCTGTAGGTTCGGAGTACCTGAGGTCATTGAGAGTGATCAGGGCCCAGCATTCACTGCTAGATTAACCCAAGAAGTCTGGAAGATGGTAGGGTCACACTTAGCCTATCACACACCCTACAGACCCCAAAGCAGCGACAAAGTCAAACGACTGAACGGGGTACTGAAGTCCAAGATGCTGAAAATGAATGGGGAGACAGGGCTCAGTTGGGTACAATGCCTGCCAATAGCACTATTTTCAGTTAGACACACCCCTAGGCCTCCACACCAAATTTTGTTTAGGACACGGCCTAGGATGGGACAGTACTTCCCACAGCAATTGCAAATGCATTATGAATCTGTTGCTAAATATGTGATTGCCCTGAGTAAACAATTGTCTAACATATGTGCACAAGTTTTCTCTTCCATTCCAGATCCTGACTCCCTAGAGGGAATACACACTCTCAAACCTGGAGAGTGGGTGGTGGTCAAGAAACACGTCAGAAACACCCTCGAACCACGATACGAGGGGCCGTACCAGGTGTTGCTGACTACCCCGAACTCTGTGAAACTCGATGGAGGCCTACCTGGTTCCACGCCTCACATTGTAAAAGAGTAAAGGCTGTCCCGACGACCCTGGAACAATAAGCCATGAGGATTCACATACTGATCATGACTTTGACAGTGGGCATATCTGCAGTGTTCACACCACTGGGTGATGAATGGGACAATTCACTGACACGGCACCATCAAATTCTAGTCATGGGGTTGAGACACTCAGAGATTGTTGGATCTGTACCCACAGTCCCGTGAGTTCAACCAGTATGCCTTATTTTGCAATTCCCTTGGAACTTTCTGAACTGATTGACCTGTCTAATTCTACCATCTTTCTCACTAGTATACACCAAGTTAAATCCAGTACAAACAAGGACAAGGAAGTAGCCTTACCTGTTGCAGGGTGGGCAGATGCCCCATAAACAGATCAGGACCCTCGGTAGATTATAGCTCTACTCCTTGGCAAGAGGGACACTGGGCTAATGTCACATGTTTTCCAAGCTGGACACACTGATATTGTCTCCAAGTACAAACCAAAGGTATGACATTTAGTCAACACATACACTCAGGTTGCAATGATTCAAAAACAGACAGCCACGTGCAGTGTATTGGTGTAGATGCTGAGAACGGAAAGGATCTGCCCTGTAACCACCGTACTGTACAGGATCTCCTGACAGGTATATTAGCTAACGACACCGAAAGTCAGTTAAAAGGATATGAGTTGGCGAAAGGGACACAATTAGCCAAACTAATTACCCGATTATTCAATGGCACAGCAGTAGCAGTTCCAGAAGATATATACTTAGTTCGTGGACACAAAGCATACAAATGGTTATCCCAGAATGTCACAGGACTGTGCACCATCGCCAGGCTTACTCCTGCCACCTTTATAGTACCACACTCTCAAATTGACATAAATGCAGTACCTAAGCACACCTTGTATCGTAGGGCCAAAGATAACACACCCAGACCAAATGGCAAGCCACATGTAGTAGAGATGAGCATTACCAACAAGATTGTTAGTTCCATCTTCATATATCCCATGATAGCGCAGATGTGGGATCATCTGGTAGTAGCAACAGACTACCTGGATGACCAAATATGGGGAGTGATGAGACTTTTGAATACCTCAAACATTGTGCAAAACCAGTTAATCATTGTCACCAACCAACACACATTAGTTCTAGATTATGTCACAGCTAAAGATGGAGGTATGTGCCAGGTTGTGGGACCCTCTTGTTGCCATTACATAGACCCGCAGGGTAATTTGCAAGTTAAGGTGGGTATAGAGAAGATGGCGGATTTAAGAGATAAATGGCTGGACGCACATAAAGCTGGTAAAGATACATGGTGGTCTGATACCTTCTCTTCCCTTAACCCCAATAATTGGTTCAAATGTATTGGGGGTTGGCTCATGGGAATTGTCCAAGTAATATTGCAGGTAGCCCTAAAAATATTGGTGATATATGTAGTGATTAAGCTCGTTCTTATTTGTGTGACCCGCTTTTCAAAAAGAATGAAGAAAACTGATGAACGACCTATTATGCTCCTCTACGATGAGGAAGGACAGAAGGAAACATCGTTCAACACAGCTCCCCCTCCTCACAATGATGCCTGGCTGAGATAGGGTGAGATGAGTCCCAGGGTATTACCACAAGTCCGAGCAACCGGGAGCCTACCTATAAGGGGTAGGTTGTCGCCACTGCGGGTGAAGAGGATACGAATGGTATGCCCAGGGGATTCGCTAGGCGAAGGGAAAGTCTACAATCAAGTCTCCAAGGGGGGACTGTTATGGACTATTGATACAAAATGGATACTTGCTTGTTGAGCTAAGATGGCGGCCAGGCATTCTGCCAACACCTATAAACTAGAATCTTACTTTGTGTTTTTATCATGTGTTTCTTTGTGGTTTCCGTTCAGCTCAAGCAAGCAGTTACAAAGAAAGAAGAAGTAACGGTTTCACCCAGGAACAAGTGGGGGAGTGAGGAGGAATTTCCTCTGGCCGTCAAGGTTACAGAAAAGTAGAGAGTTCATAGCCAATAGAAAATATATACTTTATCTTTCACCCCCCTCACTCCCTCCTCTCGTGAAAACTATGTATTGTCTGTTTTCTTAGAAATAAACCAGAGATCCTTTTTAACTCCATGTAGTGAGTTGTCTGTCTGATCTCTCCGTGCACGTATCTTAATTAATTTGGAGCAGTACATCAAATCAAACTGGCAGCTTTGTCAGAACCAGAACAGAGCACTTGCCGTGCTCTTAACCACATTTTGACGACATTTGTAGCACTCTAACCCTTTCCATTACATTTTTAAAGCCATTTTAGAGCTCAAAAGTTTGGGTCCCCATTGACTTTAATGGAGTTCGGGTTCGGGGTGAAGTTCGGGTCAAGTTCGGGTCCCGAACTCAAACTTTTTTCCGAAGTTCGGCCAAACCCGTTCAACCCGAACATTGAGGTGTCCGCTTAACTCTAATTATGATCTGCTATGATCTGATATGTAGCAACAGATCATAGTGAACCACACCTGCCTACAATACAATAATCAATTTTCAATTTCTGGATTAAACATTGCAGCATTTTTCTAGGCATTAAAGGGAACCTATCAGTGGCAAAAGCCATCCCAAACCGCCAGCAGGACCTTCAAGTATCCGGCAGTAAGTTTCTAATGATGAAACCTGCCCCTTCGCCTGTGACTGACAGTCGGCTGTTCGGCAAAGCCAGCCGGCTGTCATGCATAAGAGCTGTCAGTCACAGGTGAAGGGGCAGGGAAGGGGGCACAGTTACCTTGACTTGAAGCCTGACTGAAAAATACGTGCTAGAGTTAAGCGAACACCTCGATGTTCGGGTTCGACGGGTTTGGCCGAACTTCGGAAAGTTGCATGCAGATGAAGCAGAAGTATGAAAAACATTCTTTTATCCTCTGTCCGTGCGACAGAGGATAAAAGAAAGTTTTTCATACTTCTGCTTCATCTGAATGCAGTAAGAAAATCATCATTAGAAACTCACTGCCGGCTACTTGAAGGTACTGCTGGCGGTGTGGTATATCTTTTGCCCCTGACAGGTTCCCTTTAAAGAGAAATGCAAACCTAAAAAGACTAATATGAACAGAGTCTTAGTGGATACCTTTTCTATGTAACTAGTTGCGATTGCAGATACATTTCTGGACCCTAGATTAAGACCTAAAGCTATCATCTCTGTCCACACTGGTCTAGACAACAAAAAGTCAAATTCTTATAGAACGTATGGAAAATCACAGCACACAGGACAGCATTGTTAGGATCAATCTGGATTAGTAATGATGAATCCAATGGTTTCAGGCAGTATCTGAAAATTGAAGGGTCAAGTTACTACAATGTAATCTAACCTATCCAATAATGAGCTCTTGATAGTATTCTACTGTACGGGAAAGTAAGGGCAAGTGAGGACCAGCCTGGCAGTATAATTGTATGATAATAGTACTATATCCAACTGAAATGGTTATTATACAGACAGTGTCGGACTGAGGTACCTAGGGTCCACCAGTAAAATTTATTTTGGGGGCCCGCAGTATGGATACATTCAAATATAATAAATCTACCAAGTTTTTTATATGAACATAGGCTGGTTGAGGTGCTGTACATTGAATATATGTATGTAGTACAGTAAGTCTACTGTGTTATGTGCCACTTGTGCAGGGGGTGGAAGACTAGGGGCCCACCAGGGGATTCCCCTGTACCCCTGTAAGCCAGTCCGAGCCAGTATACAGACATTTACTACAAGTACTGTAGTACTGTATTCTGTTGGCCTGTTAGAAATGGTGTTGCTGTTTATTATGTGTTCATACAGAACATCTTCCAACGTGGGGGGAGTCTTTAGCAAAAAAAATAATAATCACAGAATGAAGTGGTCTAAATGGGAGGAAATGCTCAAAACCCCAAACACTGTAGTGTGTTTATACCCGGGGGAGCAATCCCTCTGCATGTGATCCACTGCTAATGGCAATCTCCAGCAAAAATGCATTACAATGGAGGATGCCGGCAGCGGACCACATGTGGCACAAAAACATCCTACACAAGATGGAATAATGTGTGGAAGAGAATATAAAAATCTATAAATCACTGCAAAAGGTGCACCACAATAATATGCTACTGACAATACTGGCCACGCCACACTGAGATACCTTGACGAGGTGCCATGGGCTTCGATATGTTCCTGACTGGAATATATTGGTCAAAGTCGCCATTTTTAACATCAGCGTGAGGGTTTGGCCAGTATTGTCAGTAGCATATTATCGTGGTGCACCTTTTGCAGTGATTTAGGGAGTCTTTAGCCCAAAACATTCAGGGCTAGAGCCTTGGATGTTTTACCCAGCACTAGGAACATCATGACTGCGGAAACTCATTTATGGTACCTGCACTGGCATACAGTAGAATATTGCTTACTTCGATAGGCCACTATGTCTGAGGCCTATTATAAGATTCATCAGCAGTGCATGTGTCATTGTGACCACCGGCACTGGGATGCAGGCAATGCAGGCTTGAAAAGGCTAGTGGCCAGCCATCGCAGATGCCGACAGGGAGCAGCAGTAAGGTGAGTATTCAAATTTTTATTTTATTTTTTATTTGTGACTATGGCTATGGTAAGTAATGTGGTGCTATTAGTACTATGGATACTACTGGGGCACTATAGGGGTCAGGGGCATTATAGGTTCTGGGGCACTACAGGGATTATTATAACAAATGAGGCACTAAGGGAGGCACTTTAACTTCTAGGGGCACTATAGGGAGCATTTTAACAACTGGGGACACTATATGGCACATTTTAGGTACTGAGGAGACATCACCTGTGAGGCACTTGATATAATAGGTAAGTATATGTGTGGTACTGTATAGTCCTATATGTTCAAGTTCTATTCTGTAGGTCTTTAGTGCTTAGATGTGGGGAGGGGGGGTTCGATAATTTGGCACACATGCTTTGGGGCTTAAGACCTGGATCTTTTGAGACCCTAGCAGACCCCCATAGCGCTAAAAAAACAAAACATTTTTTTTTTTTATTCACAGATAAAGCGTTAAAAGGCTATCGGCTCACTAAATGTAGTATAACACTTTGTATAGAGGGTAGGGATAGCATGCTCATAAAAACCCCTACGTTTTCTTGACTGCCAAGACCTGCACAACTCGCCGCCCTGACATTAGTGGAAACAACCATTCATCCACCTTGCTCACTTGAATCAGTGGCAATGTGGCACACCATCAAGCATTCAGATGGTAGAGGAGAGTGATGGCCAGTTCGCAGTGTTCGCCCGTGAACACATGCGATCTGACATCTTAACTGACAAGTCCGGCGAGGCACAGGTAAGTCCTTACCTGTGCCTGTGCGTGAGCCAGTCTGAAATGAAATGCGGTCTCCGGGAGCAGGCAGTTCCGAGAACAGCCTCGGGGGGCCGTACTCGGAACTGCCTCCTCCCGGAGACCACATTTCATTTCAAACCGGCTCACGCACAGGCACAGGTAAGGACTTACCTGTGCTTCGCCGGACTTGTCAGTTAAGATAGCAGATCGCATGTGTTTGCTGGCGAACACTGCGAACTGACCATCTCTAGTAGAGGAGGATTGCACATACAGGCACACCTATAGCACACTGTTCACACTCGCACCTACTGATGCCCTATGTTAAATAAGCTTCTATCTCAGTGCATATCGCTCCCTTGAATTAGCAGCAATACAGATGGCTAACCTTACCCGATTAGTCTCCCTCAGTCTAATACATGGCTACATACTGTATGCTCCTATTATCTCCTTTCCATCTACGCGTTTCTGTGCTGGACCCTGCCAGCAATTCATCAGGAGCAGTGTGGAAAGAAACACTATGTCTAAGTGCGCCGCAGTACATAGCCACCGACACTATGACGGGTTGTAGTATGATGGGGTTTTACGCGCAAGTTATCCCTACCCTCTATACGAAGCGTTATACTACATTTAGTGGGCCGATAGCCTTTTAACCCTTTATATGTGAATACATTTTTTATTTTACTTTTTTGTTTTTTAGCGCTATCTTCCTATAAGTAAAACTGTTTAGTTACAGATAGGCGCAAATCCTCTACCAATACAGTGGAGTTAGTTTGAAACTAGCAAATCCCATGTTTTATGTTCCAAAAAGAAGACTTACAGTATGTGTTGTCTTGGAGAACATACCTCGCTGAGTTGCTTATTGATCAATATTAAGTTCTGATTGCTTGATTATAAACTGTTCCCAAATTACAGAGGTGTAATTTAACAATCTTTCGGTAACAGGGCATTCTATCTATAATACCATGCACTATTTATACTAAGCAGAAAAACATCCAAATACAGCAAAGGTTGCTTACAAAAAATGCGTCTTTGCATATTTATGTTGGATGAATTTTCTGCTTTAGGATTTTAAGTATTCATGTTTGAGCTTTGGATTTGAAACCCGGACACTAAGCATCTACTATATGCAAGCTCATAATCTATTACAACATCTGTTTACTGTGCCACTGTGTTGCCGTGTAGGCTGGCTGCCGGCGCTGTTTGTGAACTGGCTGAGGAAATGTACCGATGTTTGTCTAGGGCCATGTCTAGGCACATCCTCTTTCTGTGCTTACTGGTTGCTGGTGTCGTGCGTGCTGGCTGTGATCTTCCTCCTGTGTTTGTCTGTTTTGTTGGTCCCTGTGGGCTGGTTGCAGGACTCATGTGTGTATGTAGGGCCATGTGTCAGTCTGACAGTGCATATCTACCTCTGTCCTGTGCGTACTGGCTGCAGATACTGTGTGAACTGGGTCATTGTATGTACTGTATCTCTGTTTTGTTCAGCAAGGCAGGGGTTATCTGCTCTTGCTTGCTCTTGTTTTGTGTTGCATGTAAAGGTTAATTCCTCTTTCTGTTTGTGTTCACCTGTGTGTTATAGGGCTGATAAGCTCAGCTATATATTTCTTGGCTGAGCAACAACAGCCTTTGGTGCTGCTTCTGTTTGCCTGTCCAGTCTTTGTCAGTCTGCTGTTGTGTGGCTGTTGTCACATCTGACCTGTTCCTGCCGTAGGTTGTCTGTGTCCCAGTCTGTGTTCCAGAGTCCTGTAATACAGAGACCTGTCTTCTAGTCTTGGTTCCTGTTCTGACTGTGCTTGTGTTTTGGTGTGTATTTAGTGTAGGTCCCTGTCTTAAAGTGATTGCCTTGACCCTGGCGGACAGGAACAAATTATTTTTTATAAATGTATTTGCCAAGAACCTCACAATTATAAGGTAGCATTATAGCATTAGTACATTTAGTTAGTGCATTGTTTATTTTTTGCTTTTGTGATTCCAGCCATCGTGACACGCACCTACACACTGGGATGTGCTGCTCTCCCTGCATTTATTGGAGGCCCTTTGGCACCAGGAGAGGTGGAATACAGAGTGCGCTCGGCATGCATGTGGAACCTGCATTCCTTGAATTTAATGGAGGCCAGTATGACAGCAGAGGAGGTAGTACTTAGTGTTAGGTTCCTGTCCTAAAGAGATCGCCCTGACAAAATGTATTTGCCAAGAATATGACATTTATAAAGTAGCATTAGCAACTTACATTTTCTACAGTGAGTATAGCACTATTGTATTGTGTTTCCAGTGTACTGTTGCATTGTGTATTTTTTGCTTCTAGATGGTGGCCAGCCTCACATGTTCATTCCAGTGGCTGCTATGGGGGAAACAGAGTAATATATAGCTCTCAATTAAATGGTTGGACAACTATAGATATATAGGAGCCACCTAGGATTGAGGGAATTGATTCTGAGAGAGGGAGACGGTAAGGGGGACCAGAAGGTCATTATCTGCCATAGATTTCTGTGTTCATTTAAGCCAGAAAAACTGGCTTAAATGACTCCCGCTCACCATATCCCCTTTTTGGAAAGTGAAGAGGAGAATGCAGAAACGCCACTTGCCACAAAATTGTGTTGCAGCAGCATTTCAAAAATCAGAAAAATAAGGTTTGGAACTTTTTTTACATCATAAAAATAAATCACCCCTGTGTCTCCATGTCCTCCTTGCTCAGTCCTCCAAAACCACAATGGTGCCATTACATGCAGCTGCATGCCCGAACTGATCAAGACAAGGGGCAAATTAGGCATAGAAAACTGGAAGTGACAATGGGAAACAAGTGGGGAGAGTTAAATGGGGAAAAACACAAACAAAAGGAGAGAACAGAAAAATACCATGGGGGTGTACTGTAGGTCACTCCTAGTGTTGGGCGACCATGCTCAGCCGAACACTAATTTTACTTGAGCATCGCGGCGTTCGGCCGAATACTGTGTGTGCTTGAGCGCAATGCTCGAGTCTCCTCCCCGCACGTTTGTTGGCTACTAAGCAGCCAATAAACGTGCAGGTAAGTACTGCCATTCACTGTAATACCGTAGTCATGTTGGCTACTGACATTACAGTGATTAGCTGGCCGGAACATGTCATTGGGTGCTATATAGCACCCGATGACAAGTGTTCGCCTCAGTCTTAGTCAGGGAGAACTGGAGAGCAGAAGGGAGAGAAAGGGATTGAAATAGGAATATTTTAGTTTTAATACTTGTTATAGACCCAAAAGTCCTTTTAAGAACTATTGTTGTGTGTGGCAGCAAAAAATTGCCAAAACTTGTTAGAGACCCAAAAGTCATTTTAAGGACTATTGTGTGTGGCAGCAATATATATTTGGTGTCCTGTGTGCCTGCCGGATCCTTTAAAACGTATGCCAACTGATGGCATATGTAAGACTGATCAGGATCCTGATCCATCTTACAAATGCATTGAAATGCCAGGTTCGTCTTTCCTGTGTCATCCGGAAAAACAGATCCAGCATTTATTTTTTTTCAAATTTTTTTTTGTTCGGATCCAATTTTACAGTTTTTTGGGCTGGAGATAAAACCGCAGCATGCTGCGGTATTCTCTCTGTCCTGAACATTCAAAAAGACTGAACTGAAGACATCTTGATGCATCCTGAACGGATTACTCTCCATTCAGAATGCATGGGGATAAAACTGATCAGTTATTTTCCGGTATAGAGCCCCTAGGACGGAACTCTAGGCTGGAAAAGAAAAACGCTAGTGTGAAAGTACCCTACAATCGATTTTATCTTCGGTTTGGTGCATATTATTGTCAGTCTTTAAAAGTGGCGTACTACTCGGACAACATCTTTCCCAGCAGCGACGTGGGAGTCCAAGATGCATCCAGACATCCTCCCCATGCTGTTCCCGAACCATTTCAGCAGTGTTTCCATCAATTTCTGACCTTTTCCTATTAACCAGACACCCTTCAGAGCAGGGGGTGCCTGGTTTAATGCTCAGGTTCTCCCATTGACTTCCATTGTGCTAGGCTGCTCGGTAGTGTTCTACTCGAGCACCCAAGCACTTTGGTGCTCGACCAACACTAGTCACTCCTCATTCTTCCAAATACACTGATATCATGATTTTGCTCATGTCTTCTATTTTTGTTTCAGGCTTGGCAAGAGTTTGCCTTGGGAAGCACATGAGGTAACTGTCTGAGAATTGTTATAGATAATGTGGTCAACAAGGACCGATATGATATGAGATCCTTTGTACTACTTCAGTTTTTAGAGCTTGGCTCAAGGACATATAACATTTGTTTTGCAATCTGGGTTTGGGAACTCTGTCAACTGCTGTTCTCATCCAACAATTCATTTGTTAACATTCCTAATAGCCACTCACACAAGAACACTTTATTGTTCATTTAATATAAGCTCTAATTCTTCACTCCACATTTATGTAAATTATACCAGAGATAAAAATAATATCAGCAAGGACTACATGTAGGGGGTAAATGTAGCTGTATGGAGGCCTAGTGGTTATATTCTATGGAGCTTTAGGCAACTCATTAGCCCTGTATGGTGTTTACAAGTCCAGTGAGGTTGTTTTAAACATTTTAGGACACAGTCTATTTTTTTTTTTTTGTTTTTTTTCGTTGCTTTGAAATCTCTGAATTTGAAAAGCCATAATGAGCAGGTGCTTTCTTGTAATTTAGCACTCGTGGTGGTTCAAAAGTTGTAACTTTCTTTCTTTGATAGAATACAAATATAATTTTCACATTTCTATGTAATACATGTCACATTTTCTCTTTTTTTTCTGCATTTGCAGAAACCTGTGCAAAAACATTTATATATATATATATATATATATATATATTTTATTTATTTTTTTTTTTTTTTCAAACTACAGTATATCTTTTCATTCATGGATATATAATATGCACAGTCTGGATCGAATGGTTGATGAAAAGTTGGCATGGGCATTTATATTCTTATCTTATCTTATTTTTTTTATTTTATTTGTATTTCATTATATATGTTTTACTTATTTTTGCATTTATTTAAAAGACCTCTGAGGGAGACAGACTTTTTTTTTCCACTTTCCACTGTAACTGTGGTAACCAACAGAGCTCCAGTTACAAGGGAATATAGCCGCAGGGAGGGGGGATTATACACAGGCAGAGCTGATCAGGGTCTGCAGCTTTTGTACCATGTGATCTCCGGGTCCTAAAGAGCAAGCGAAATAGCTGCTTCTTCTATTTACTTCTGTCTTCTCCTCAGGGTCCCTTCCTGCCACTAACAGCCAGGGGACCCAACCTTCTCCTGCTAGATTTCATGAGTAGGAGCTTTAATCCCATGCCATACATTTAAGGGACTCTGGATTAAACGGGTTCTCCGGGCATTTAATATTGATGACCTGTCTCAGATGCTGCAGTCGCTAGTGATGATGGTATACAAGGGATTAAACTGGTGCAATTGTTGTTTTATCCCAGCTGTTTCCAGCCATGAGAGCTGGGTGGCAGCTGTATAATGCACCCTCAAAAATAGTGCAGGCCCAGCTTCTGAGCCTTGTGCCAATGACATTATTATTATGGCATAGAGCGCTAAATGACAGTTGCTCTGTGAGCCAGTAGCATGTTGCCAAGTGTTAATGAGTTAAACATGCCGTATCACATACCACATTTTTTTTCTATTGAATTCATGCAACCACATGGATATCTATAAGTTCCATATCATGAATCAGTATAAATGGGAGGGGTGTTATATGGCCATGTGCACAAGGCTTAAATGGGTTGTCTGGGAATACTGAAGTTTTAACCGATTCCTACAGCCTCCCCTCTGGTATCTAAAGAACTATACTTACCTTCTTTCCACCTCTCCGGTCCTGTGTGCCGACTTTTGTGTGTGCATTTTCTGATCCACTGTTTGTTTACTTCCTCCTCGGCATGGGCATGGTTACATAGTCTTCAGCAGCCAATCACTGGCTTCAGCGGTGATGTGTCTATTGTGGATACAGCACGACTGAAGCCAATGGTTGGCTGTAGTG
The DNA here is from genome assembly GCF_014858855.1 of Bufo gargarizans. Classification (NCBI taxonomy): domain Eukaryota; kingdom Metazoa; phylum Chordata; class Amphibia; order Anura; family Bufonidae; genus Bufo; species Bufo gargarizans. The sequence goes on along the minus strand of NC_058081.1, from coordinate 95,629,939 downwards.
GACTACGTGACCATGTCCGTGCCAGGGCTGAAGAAAACAAGCAGTGGATCAGTCAATGAATAGACAGAGGCCAGCAGACAAGACTGGTGCTGGAAGGAGCAGCTAAGTATAGTTCTTTCTACAGTGGAGGAGAAGCTGCTGTCATCAGTTACAACTTCAGTATTCCCAGAGAACCCCTTTAATAGAACCTGTCTGGTGATGTATGCTGCCCTACCTGAGCTCAGAGTATAAGATGCTTAGATTAATGATGCATAGGATTTTATGATTTTGAGCTGCATTTATGAGTAAAATGCATAGTAAATCCCATCAGGACAGGCCTATCAGAGAAAGTGAGTCCTAGTGATCCTGCCCACACACAATATGGTTGACAGTCTTCTGATACAGCAGAATATAGCAGAAACAGCATAAGAAATATAACGTTCTTCAACTGAAAAATGGGTTAACAAAACAGCACATGGCTTGAACTAATAGAATAAAAATAAAAAAACAATTTAAAAAATTCAGCCTTGCTTAAAAATGTGAGCAATCTGCGGGACCTTTGATGAAAAGCGGGCTGATGAAATGGTTCTCTTTAACCTAACAAAACAAATGTGATTTTATTAGAAAGCTTGAACACAACCTGCAGACTCCTGTGACTGTATTTCCTCAGGGGAACTTGTCCAATTTCAATCTGAATTCTTTTACCAATTCTGAACTTACTACCTCCCCGGGAAACAAATCCAGTTTTCTGATTACTTTTGGAGTGAAAAATGTCATTTCTTTCAGGCGATTTGATGCTCTCTCTCCATTTTGCATTCCGCGCTCTTGTTTGTATATTTGACTGGTGCTCGAGCAGTAGCAGACGGAGCCGTGCATGTATTATCAAGGGAAAAAAATCTGCATGAAGCACATAGTTCAAATGTGTCTCAGTAGAAGAATTGCCCTTTGGACCACAATGCAATTGTTTTCATACTTTTGTCTGTTTGCTGACATGCATCTCTTGGAAATCCATTTTGCAGTTGTTCTATCAGATTCAAAGTGAGGTCATCAATAAAGAATACAGAAGATACCGCTATGTAGTGTTGATTTGATTCGTAGAGGTTGAAGCCTGGGAAAAAGGATTAGAAAACTTACAGTTCCCATCCGTATATAAAACAGATAATACTGAAGTATGTTGTTTATATGACTACTTGTAGAAGGTACCAAATTATAAGGCTATACTTGTGATTACTCTGTATTAAAGAGGGATCAACTATGCCACCAATACGGGGTTGCCAACAGTCAAAAAATAAGCAACTTTTTTTCCTGTGTCCATGAAAAAAATTTAAGTGTCTGTGATTTTCTTGAGGCTGGCGTTACTGCTAGTAATGTGATCTTATTAGTATATTGAGCTATTGACATGGATTTCATATAACCTGTATCATTCATTATGGTTTTCCAGTTTGTCCATAAAAATGTTTTGGCTGTCCATGTTTTTAGAATAAGATGTCCAGAAAAAGAAAAAGTTTGGTTGGCAACCCTGTACCAACATGTGATCCAACCAATGGCATGCCCAATAAAGAACCTGGGAGCTATGGGTTGTTTTACCTTGCACAGTGCCACCTTCATCTATTCATTGTTGCCCAGATGCATTAAATTAAACAAGGCTGAGCTGTAGTACCAGATACTGCCCACAGACAATGGAAGCACCATGCCTGGTAAAAGATGATGACAGAATGCCATGGTCCCTTCAGGGTTTTTTGGGTGCAGTACAAACTCAATTTGATATTAGATCTAGATGTATGGATGTAGTTATACTTATACAATACATTAGGACTCATTTACAAAAGTTGCATACTATAAAACATGAGACTTTGACTATTCTCCACTTCTGTTGCTATACTTAGTGGTAGGAGGCCTAGCCAGCCCAGCCCGACACATTTACAATAATCCGGCATAAAGTATAACTGTGATCCAGACCAGCTTATTGTTGGTGTAGATTGTGGGCACAAATGCAGTGAACCAGAGGTTCACTGCTAAAGGGTTACTTCTGTGATTCACTGTTAAAGGGTTAATACTGAAGTTCACCACTTTAAAATGTTTACCGTGAAGCTGATTGGGGTTTATGCACTGGGGTTTATTTCCCCCCAAAAGATCAGATTCTAACAAACCAATTTATGTTGTGACAGGGAGAGAGAGAGGTACTTGAAACCGTATCTGCAACTTGTAATTACACTGTAAACAAACTTTAATTGTACTAACCAAGTGTCACAGCCTTGGTGTTGTGTGTGTGACACGTTGCCGTGCATGCCAGTTGTGCTTGAGGGGTTAACTACCTTGCTGGGTGTGGTCACTAGGGGCTTCTTATACCTGTGGCTTAAGGCCAGGAGTCAGTTGTACTCCAGCCTTGCTGTGTGCTGGAGTTATGCTCTTTGTCTGGATGTTCCATCTTCCAGTGTGAGGGCCACCTAGTGGGACATCGATGTCTCCTGCAATGTCTTCCCATTGTATCCTCCATGTTCCCCTACCTTACCTGTGTGGTTGTTTGGTGTGGGTTTATGTTCAGGGTGTGGTGTTTCGTGTTGTTGTTGTTGTTGTTACATGCCTGGTCAGTGGGTGTTTTATGCAAGTCATACTCTGTTTGTTGTTCTTCAAGAAGGGGGCCCAGAATGGTTTACTGGAGGGGTGAACCAAAAGTCAAGTTTGTGAGCTGTTGCTGGAGTGCTGGTTCCTTGGTGTGTCAGTACGTACTGATTAAATCACCTACGGTCACTTGTGAAAGGGTACACTCCCACAGTATTCAAAATAACACAACAAAAAAAGGAGTGCGAAACACACCACTATAGAATGGTAAAAAAGTCAATTTTATTAATATATCACTAAAATATGAACATGATTGACAATATATGTCACAAATAAAAAAGCAGGGACAAAACACAGTCATACACCACCCTGTAGATGGCCTGATGATCAGTGCATAGTGGATTACATATCCTATCAAGAAATGATCAATCAGGGTGAAAGATATGTGGTAAATCAATACGGGCGTGCCCCCTATGAAAGACAGCAACACTACTACGGCCCAGAACAGGAAAGTCCACCGACCAAGAGGTGCATAAGATAGAAGGGCAACATACCGGTGTTCTGGAAGGGCTAATAACAGGGCGGAGGTGCTCCTCAAGTCCGCTTTGTTGTTCGGATTGCAGTACATTTGCATGGGTTCCAGTTCTCCTTGGTGTGTCTTCTGTTGTGCCATCCAACCTTGCTTTCTGGGTTTCTTGGTTCAGTGTTTTTTCCCGCCACTGAATACTTACCTGCCGTTCCACTTGGCTTTTCTCTGCAACTAGGCCGATTGAGACTCCTGTTCATCCGTGTCTTGGAAGAACAGGTCGTCTCTCCACTGCTCCTATGTGAGGCGACTCAGGGTCCTAGGTATCCTGGATATGGTCCGTCCTACCATCCAGGTCCGCTAATACGGTGAGGAGTTAGGGTGAGGATTAGGGACGCTTTAGTAGGTGACCTGCTCCCTGATCCCGGCTTCCTGGCCTAGCTGCTTCCCCGCATACCTAATATTGTAATAGTGGGGAGTTTCCCCTACTCCCCACTGTTGACACCAAGTGGGCCTAGTCTTTGCCTACACAACCTGCCGGCACCTTACTCTAGTCCTCCTGCCTTGTAATTTGCCAAACATTGACCATCAATGGCACCACAGCCAACACCAGGAAGTCCCTAGCCCCGGGTGTTCCCCAAGGGGAAGAAGGGTTTTACCCCTCCATTACCTGCAGCCGTCGCCTAGGGGATTTGGAGTTGGAATCAGCCACTATGAGAACTGCATTTACCGTCATTTGCCTCAGCCACTACTCCTATCCTCTCCAGCCCCTCTACCATGCCTCCCATGCAAGCTGATATGCCACACAAACAGCACAAGATATGAATCATTTATTAAAAGGCGCACACTTCTTTTTAAAAAAAATGTTGCTCCAGTGGACTTTTTACTAAGATAGGTGTATGAAATGCCAGTAAATGTCGCCCATCATCTTTTCTTTCTCTACAAAGAGTAAACCAGAACATTAAGACTCTTTTATCTAAAGATCTCTTGGGCCATGGGTTATAATAATTTATAAAAAAAAAATTAATACTGTGAATGGTCATGATGTGTACATTGAGGCACAGTAAATACCTTTCTGCTTGCAAAATTCTTTTAACCACCTCCCGTCCGCATGTTGACTACAAACGTCCGGGAGGTGATTATCTCTGAATGGACGTTTCTGAATGTCCATTCAGAGATCGCAGCTTCACACTAATCGTGCAGCTGCAGATCGGGTTGTCCACTGTCAGTGACAGCAGGGCCACCCTTAGAGAAGGCAGAGACAGTTCCCAGGCGTCACCTCATCCTACATTCATTTAAAAAATTAAAAAAAACTTTAGCTCTCAGAACATGGACACATTAAAACATAATTTTTTTGGTTTCAAAAATGCTATTATTCTGTAAAACTTACATAAATAAGAAAAAGTATACATATTAGGTATTGACACGTTCGTAACGATCTGCTCTATGAAAATGTCACATGATCTAACCCCTCAGGTGAACGCTGTAAAAATAAATAAATAAAAACTATGCTAAAACAACCAATTTTTTGGTCACCTTTCCCCATAAAGTGTTATAATGAATGATCAAAAAATCATATGTACCCAAAAATAGTACCAATAAAACTGGCACCTTATCCCCTAGTTTCAAAAATAGGGTCAATTTTGGGGATTTTCTACTGTAAGGGTGCATCAGGGGTCTTCAAATGTGACATGGCATCTAAAAAAAACAGTTCAGCAAAATCTGCCTTCCAAAAAACATGTGGCGCTCCTTTTCTTCTGTGCCCTGCCTTGTGCCCATACAGCAGTTTATGACCATATGTGGGGTGTTTCTGTAAACCGCATAATCAGGGCAATAAATATTAAGTTTAGTTTGGCTGTTAACCCTCGATGTGTTAAAGAAAAAAAGAAAAATTAAAATGGAAAATCTTCCAAAAAAGTGAAATTAAAAAATTTTCTTTTAATTCTTGTGGAACGCCTAAAGGGTTAACAAAGTTAGTAAAATCCATTTTAAGTAACTTAAAGGGGTGTAGTTTCTACAATATGGTCATTTATGGGGGTATCCACTATTTAAGCCCCACAAAGTGACTTCAGACCTGAACTGGTCATTAAAAAGAGGGTTTGTCAATTTTCTTAAAAATGTTAAGAATTGCTTCTAAAATTCTAAGCCTTCTAACGTCCTAAAAAAATAAAATGACATGTCCAAAATCATGCCAACATAAAGTAGACATATGGGGAATGTTAAGTAATAAATATTTTATAACGTATCACTTTCTGTTTTAAAGCAGAGAAATTGAAATTTTGAAAATTTTTCTAAATTTTTGGTAAATTTGGGATTTTCTCATAAATAAAGGTGAAATATATTGACTAAAATTTATGAAGTATAATTTATCATGAGAAAACATTCTCTGAATGGCTTAGATAAGTAAAAGTGTTCCAAAGTAATAACCACATAAAGTGAGATATGTCAGATTTGCAAAATTAGGCCTGGTCAGGAAGGGGGCAAATGGCCCGGATGTGAAGTGGTTAAAGCGCTAGGTTGAAAAAGTATAAGCTTTTGTACATGAGGAAAGGCATTAATTTATTCAATTAGTATTGACTTACTTCCATAGCCAACCCACAATACAAGCTAGAGGAGGGCTGGAGGGTGCCTTGGGTGGTAGTCACCAAGCAGGTACTGATAAGTCATTCTGCCTTGATGTATGTTATGAATCAGCAAATGTGGACCCACTGGGCCAACTAAGGGCCCTTTCACACTTGCGTTCTTTTCTTCCGGCATAGAGTTCCGTCGTCGGGGCTCTATGCCGGAAGAATACTGATCAGGATTATCCTAATGCATTCTGAATGGACAGTCCATCCTTCAGGATGCATCAGGATGTCTTCCGTTCCGGAACGGAACGTTTTTTGGCCGCAGCAAATAGCGCAGCATGCTGCGCTTTTTGCTCCGGCCAAAAATCCGGAACACTTGCCGCAAGGCCAGATCCGGAATGAATGCCCATTGAAAGGCATTGATCCGGATCCGGCCTTAAGCTAAACGTCGTTTCGGCGCATTGCCGGATGCGACGTTTAGCTTTTTCTCAATGGTTACCATGGCTGCCGGGACGCTAAAGTCCTGGCAGCCATGGTAAAGTGGAGCGGGGAGCGGGGGAGCAGCATACTTACCGTCCGTGCGTCTCCCGGGGCGCTCCAGAGTGACGTCAGGGCGCCCCAAGCGCATGGATGACGTGCATGGGGCGCTCTGACGTCACTCTGGAGCGCCCCGGGAGCCGCACGGACTGTAAGTATACCGCTCCCCCGCTCCCCAATACTACTATGGCAACCAGGACTTTAATAGCGTCCTGGCTGCCATAGTAACACTGAAAGCATTTTGAAGACGGATCCGTCTTCAAATGCTTTCAGTACACTTGCGTTTTTCCGGATCCGGCGTGTAATTCCGGCAAGTGGAGTACACGCCGGATCCGGACAACGCAAGTGTGAAAGAGGCCTAACCGGTGTAAGGCTAACCCTAATTGCATTATTTCAATACTCCCCTGATATTTACTCTTTAAGCCCTCCGAGATATACGGTCCGTGAGTGGGCCATATGTCCCGGAGCGGCATTGATCGTGCGCACGGGAGCACACAACATTATAGATTAAATGACTTATGAGTGCGGGACAATAGTCCCACGGGCGGCCTGACGTGCAAAGCATTATTGTAATCTATGATGCTGTGCGCTCCCGTGCACACGATCAATGGGACATAAGGCCTGCTCATGAACCGTATATGTCAGAGGGCATACGATCATGTGCAAGAGGCCTAACCCCTGTAAATGGTTCGGCCTTCAGTGCAGGGATGAAACCAGACCGTTACCTCCTGGGATAGTGCCGGTGTAGTTTGAGATCAGGGACTCTGGTGCAGGCATTGGGAGATCAGGATACTGAAAATGCCCCAAAACTGGTTTAAGGCTTAAATGTATGGTAGCTTACTAGATTCAGATGCACACTGGTAGTGCAGATAAGTGAAGACACAATACAAGCTGGCAGACACAGGCATGGCAGGCAGGCTGGGTATTTGACAGGAACACAAACAAAGCAGACGAAAGGGGTTAACTTATACACAAACAGAACTGAAAATAAAACTGGAAGTGCAGGGGAACATAGGCAGGGTGGGTACAGGGCTAAACACAGGCAAAATTCAGGAGAATTGTGGTAGGACCAGACCTTGCTGGTCACCAGGAAACTTAACCTCTTGAGTCCCGGATAATTTTTTATTTTTGCATTTTGTTTCTACCCAGATTTCCCGGAGCCATAACTTTTTTTTATTTATTTTACTATATGTTAACATAGCTATCTGAAAAAAAAATCCAAATGGAGTAGGATTGGTAAAAAAAAAACTATGCCAAAGTTTAATGGGTTTTGTTTTTTGGCGTTCCGTCTTTGGTAAAACTGATCTTCCTGCCCCAGGTCAGTACAATCACAGCTATACCACATTTATATAGTTGTATTCTGTTTTAATACCTATAAAAATAAACACCTTGGAAAATAAATATTTTTTTCTTTACATCGCCATATTCTAGCCCCATGACTTTCTTATTTTTATATCTAAAGAGCTATGTGAGGGGTTATTTTTTGCAGTGCAATCTATACTTTTCAAGAATACCATTTTGAAGTGTGTAAAACTATTTAATAACTTTTAACTTTCATAAGTCAATTCATTGGGTAGGAAAAGCAATGAAGAAACAGTGAATTGGCCATTTTGAGTTTTTTTTCCATTACACCGTTTAACTTATGGGATAAATATTTTTATATTTTAATAGTATGGGTGTTTTAGGATGCGGTGATGCTTCTGATAGTTATTTTTGGGTTGTTTATAAAAAAAATTATTCTATGGAAAGGAGGGTGGATAGAATTTTTATATTGTTTTAATTTTTAAAAACTTTACTAGTCATCATAAGTGACTATATCAAACAATTATTAGATTGCAACTTGCATTCTATAATGCATAGCTATGCATTACAGAATATAGGATTCAATATAGTCCACTGCTCTGCTGCCTCCTGCAGGCCAGCATTGCAATATACTAGTAATCCTCCTAGAGGCCTTGAACAGGCTGATGCCTATTACTAGTATGGGACGCCTTCCCAGTTCTCAGACAGGGGAAGGCGGCCCAGACTGGGAAGTGCATGCTTCCAGTTTTAGCTCTCTCAGATGCCAAGGTCACATTTGACCATATCATCTGAAGGGTTAAATGACTGTGATCGCATGAGTGCCAATCAAAGACATTATCCCCAGGCGTTTTCTGTTTAAAACAGCAAGCACCCGGTGGCTATGGGGCCTACTGCATTCAGAAGTGGACACCATCTTTAACATCTCACTACCACAGTGCATGGGGACTCAAGAGGTTAAAGCTCAGGCACCCTCTGCATAGAGAAGGCAGCTTACAAACTCAGGCACCTCTAGCCATTTGCTGGGGAAGGCCTTGGAAGGGAACAGAGGCTGGAACATGATGAGAAACAGGCTGTGCCCATAGGGGAGCACAGGACAGTGGAAGCCATGTGCTAACACGGTGTATTTATATGCAGTAAACTGAAATGTTTGCCCTTGGTAAAGTTAAGGGCATACAACAGTGACAGTCTGTTGTATCTCTAAGTTTAAGACCTGAATTCCGATTCCCCCATTTGCCTCTGCAAAATCTTACCATCATGCAAATGACACAGCATGCACAGAAATACAATCTGAAGTGCACTGAGCTTATGACATAAACAAAGCAGACTTTACATTGCGCCCCGCCGGTTTTGCAATTTGAAAAGTACCTAGAGAGTTATTTGCCATGTCAATTCCTGGCGTAATTAAAGATGGTCAGTGCATCCTGTGTGTAGTTTCCTATAATTTTCTTTATTTGTTAAAGTAAGTTTTTGGACTGATGACTAACATTACGCTTACAATACCTAAACTGTCTTCCTCCTTAACCCCAACCCTCAAGCTGCAGCCACCTTTTCAAATATATAGTATTGAAATAATTCTGTTAGTCAAAAATACTGTTAAGCAGATGCACTGCAGACAAGCAGGACACCTGGATGGTGCTGCTAAAGGATTCACTGTAAATGAATTTACATATTCATGTAAAATCCAGCACTTTACATGGGTGAGTGCTTTTTCTTTATTACCTTTCCAGGAGAGTTTTCATGCCAGAGAAAGTAGAATAGTTTAATGAAACAAATGACTGCAGGCATGCACTAAGCAGTCGAGATAATGGCGAAATGGAAACTTGACCAGGTAACCATATTGTTATATTAAGGAAAGGTGACATAGTACATGGTATTGTCAATCCCACTATCAGGTCATTGGAGAAAAAAGTGTTAAAATCTGAATCCTGATTGTTTGGTCCCTCTGAAATTAAAGAGAATCTATCACCCACATGTTTCAGCTAGATTTTTTGTTTTACTAAATAACAATACTGAGAAATAGTCTTTTTTTTTTTTCTATACTCTTTATTCTAATTGTAGATTTTACTATTCTTTTTCCTGTACGTTATTATGGGAGCAGTCATGTTGGCTGAGATGTTAACATTATTCACACATATTTGCTTTACAGCATCCACATGCGCCATAAGAACCTATAGTGTGGAGATGTTCATTGACTTCTATGAGATACAAGGGAGCACCACCAATGAGGCCAGGTGAGGCAATCGCCTCAGGCAGCGCCAAGTAGGGGCAAGAGGGGGCAGTGGAAGGGCCATGGAGAATGAGCACTCCTATTGTGGAAAATCGGTTAGGTTAAGAAATTGGCATGGGGGGGCTGTTTCAGTTTTCTCTCAGGCAGCAGAAAGGCTAGGTGCACTGATGAGATGTCAAATGTTTCAAAAAATATTATCTTTAAAGAAGTTATCCTATTATTAATGTAATAAATGAAAACCAGATGCCATATAGGACATGAAAAATCTCTTTTTAACAAAGCTAGAACCAGCCCTGTACCTCACATGGATCCAGAGATCTCCCCATTCATTGCTCTGCTAGATTTATATCAAAAGTTTAAACCAAAAACAGGTTAAATGAAAACGCAATAAGTAAAGTAAACCCCTCTAGCAAAGCTAGCTCTGCAACATGAAAAGACCTACAACAAAACTCTGAGGCTAATTAGCTATACAATATATATTTTATTGAAATACATGTTAAAAAACATATAAAACAAGATGACAAACATATAAATACAAAGTGCAGTACACCCCTGGGAGATGTAAATTGTGGGTATGACATGAAGAGGAATATAGGGAGAGGATACTAAAAATAACCTACTGAGTGGGCATCTATCCATACAGTCCTGATCAAAAGTTTAAGACCTCTTAAAAATGGCAAAAAATCATATTTTATATTGTTGGACTTAGCAAGGTTCCAAGTAGAGCTTCAACATGCAACAAGACGAAATGAGAGTGAGACAAAACATTTTTTGAGCATTCAATTAATTGAAAATAACAATTAAACTGAAACAGGCTGTTTTTCAGCTGATCCAAATTTTAGGACCACATGCCTTTAAAAGGCCAAATCTGTGCAAAGATGTGGATTCATTGTCATTGTCTGTCAGGTAGTCACACGTTGTTATGGCAAAAAAACTCTCCCTTTTTGAATGTGGTCAGGTTGTTGAACTGCATAAGCAGGGTCTCTCACAGCGCGCCATCGCTGCTGAGGTGGGACGGAGTAAAACAGTCATTTGGAATTTCTTAAATGATCCTGAGGGTTATGGAACAAAAAAGTCAAGTGGAAGACCCCCAAAAATTTCATCAGCACTTAGCTGGAGGATCCAATTGGCTGTCCGTCAAGACACTGGACGATCCTCGACCCAAATTAAGGCCCTTACTGGTGCTGACTGCAGCCCCATAACCATCAGATGGCATCTGAGACTGTAGGGCTTCGAAAATAAAAAACGTCTTCAAAAACCTCGTCTCCTTGAACGCCACAGAACTGCTCGTTTGGACTTTGCAAGAGAGCACCAAACATTGGACAGTCAAAGGTGGAAGAAAGTTTTATTCTCTGATGAGAAAAAATTTAACCTTGATGGTCCTGATGGTTTCCAACGTTACTGGCATGACAAGCAGATCCCACCTGAGATGTTTTCTATGCGCCACAGTGGAGGGGGCGCCATAATGGTCTGGGGAGCTTTTTCCTTCAGAGGAAGAATGGAGCTTCAGGAAGTGCAGGGGCGTCAAATGGCCGCTGGCTATGTCCAGATGTTGCAGAGAGCATTCCTCATGACTGAGGGCCCTCGTCTGTGTGGTAACGACTGGGTTTTTCAACAGGACAACGCTACAGTACACAATGCCCGCAAGACAATGGACTTATTCTAGGAGAATAACATCACTCTTTTGGCCCATCCTGCGTGTTCCCCTGATCTAAATCCAATTGAGAACCTTTGGGGATGGATGACAAGGGAAGTTTACATAAATGGACAACAGAAGTTTACAAAAATGGACAACAGTTCCAGACGGTAGATGGCCTTCGTGCGGCCGTCTTCACCACTTGGAGAAATGTTCCCACTCACCTCATGGAAACGCTTGCATCAAGCATGCCGAAACAAATTTTGAAGTGATAAACAATAACGGCGGAGCTACTCATTACTGAGTTCATGTTTGGAAGTTGGATTTCTGTTTTGGGGGGGTGTAGTTTTTTTTTGGAGGTGTGGCCCTAAACTTTTGATCAGCTGAAAAACAACCTGTTTCAGTTTATTCGTTGTTTTCATTAAATTGAATGCTCAACTTTTTTTTTGTCTTACTCCCATTTCTTCTTGTTGCATGTTGAAGCTCTACCTGGAACCTTGTTAAGATCCAGCCATGCTAAATATGATTTTTTGCCATTTTTCAAGTGGTCTTAAACTTTTGATCAGGACTGTATAAAGTGCAAAATGCCATATAGATAAAGTACAAAAATAAACCCTATTATACAACAGAGGCTGTATCCCGGCCCTACCAATGACTGCCAAATTGTATATAATATATGCCACTAACCACATAACCTTGAAAAAGTATTATCTCCGCAGAAAGAACGTGCGTTTCGGTGGAAACCTTCCTCTGGGTGCCCCATGTGAGTTGAATGTGAGTCTACTAAGTTTTCAATCACACGCAATTTCAGTTTCAAATGTATCCAGATCAAGGTGCTGGTTTGAAAAATATTGACTATTTTTCATAGAACAACAACTTTAATCATCACAAATAAAACCACATAAAAAGTCCCCAGAAGAAGCATCAGCGAAATGCATGTTGGGTCCCAGAGCCCCATTGCGGTATATATGCTTTATTTTACAATGTTTACATAGTTATACTCCTTTCTGCCTTTATGGGATAAGCCTTGTAGCTAGAGTTGAGCAAGTCAAAGTGAAACAAATCGGCTTCAATCTGAATTTTCTTGCACTTCATGGTAACAAATCAGTTTTTTCCTAAAATGGCTTCTGCTCGAGAAGTAATATATGCTGTCGGCTCTGCTCTGCTTTCCAGCAAGTATGAGCTTAATGAGGACAGTAAGCAGCTGTGTAACACCCCAGAGTGGGGTTACTAACGCTTTTACCCTGCTACAGTCTGCTGAGGGCATCAACACGGTCATTTGATGTGATTTCCCTCATGTCATTCACCACTATGCAGATGAAACCATTGTAATATTTCATTTGTGATAGATCATGTGATATTTCCTTTGTAGTGTTTCAGGTCTACCAGCAGGTGGCGGCGTCGTTGGTAGGAAAAGTCATGTTATGGCCATTCAGAATGGAACATTCCAGTTCTGTTCTGTTCCCCCCTGCTTAAGGGAAGTGGAGTTTCCCACGCCCTGCAGCAAGGAAGGGAAAAAAACAGTTAGATTGGGTGTGTTCCAGCTCTCCCTGCAAGGGGAAGGCTGTGCAAGTAGGAGCTCCCAGAAATAGGGATCCCAAACCAGGATCTTTTCTCGGTTGAGACCAAAGATCTTCATTCCCAGTCTGAGCCCTTCAGCCTCAACTGGTGACAAGCAAGCAGCCAACTCCAGGACGAACAATTCCCTGTGAGCATAACTGTGAGTACTTATCCAGAGACCAGGAGAAGCCAAATTCCTCCTCAGCTAGTCAGTCCCCAACACAGCAGAAGACAGAGCAGAAGATATAGATTCCTGCCACAAATTACAGAGCCATAAGCAGACGACTAATCCTGCAAGAGAGCTCCAGGCATATGATAGAAGAAGAGATGGTAATCCCTGCCACATATTGCCAATACCTGCTGGGACTTCAGACTATTGCTGTACCTCATATGGATTAATGCTGCCTCTAGTAAAGAAAAGTTGAATTATATTTCAAGTCTGGATCTCATTCGTTGCTACCAAAACCCTCAATTACTCCTACTAGCAACAGACTCATTTATTGCAAGTGAGCCAGGATCCAGGAGTCCAGCCGTACCAAGGTAGGAGACACCGTTGACACTATTACTACTGCTACACAGAGACATTACCCCACTCTGGCATTCCTCACCTGGTACGTGAGTTGCAAAATGGCCCTGAGACTGTACCCTGCACACGCTGCAATTGGCATCACAAACAAAAACTATAGACCTCTATACCCATATCCGGACCCATTGCATAATTTTGGCGTCCGTGTAACCATACCACGGTCCTGCTCATTGCAGCTGCAGGCCAGCACCAGTGATGAGCGGCAGGGGCAATATTCAAATTTGCAATATTTAGCGCATATTTGGGCGAATATTCTTCATATATTCATCAATTCGAGAATTTGTGATCTCGTCATTATTTTCTTGATTGCGAAAATCAGCAATCAGAAAATTTAAAATAAAAATTTGCGATCAACACAACTCCTAAAGTCAAAGATATTGCAGCCTTCTCATTGGCCCACAAGCAAGAAGCAGTGAGGTATCATGTGTACTGATGAAAAAAAATCTAGAATATTCGCAATTACAAAGATATAGCACTATATTCTAGATTTTCGCAAATTCTCGAAGTGCCAATATTCGCGAGAAAAATTCACGGTTAGAATATTCGCAATCAACACTAGCCAGCACAGATTTGGTAGAGAGGTCTGCTAAGTCCTCCTGTAGGCGTGCAACTAGCTATGATGACAGTCGGGACCGGTGAGCTCAAGCTCCACTGCCATGACTACTGATGGAAAGGAATGGGGGGGGGGGGGCAGGAGCAGCACCAGCTCCATCAGCAGCAGTCCTTGAGCCTCTGATAAGCACTTTTCTTCAGCCACCTACTGAAGAAACCACCCAGCAGCAGCAGGACATGGAGCAGGTGGAGGCATACTTGGACTGCACCCTGCCACCCCAGATCCAGGATCCCATGGGCTACTGAGCAGCCAAGCTTGATTTGTGACCACAATTGGCCCAGTTTGCCCTAGGCAAGCTTTCCTGCCCGGCCAGTAGAGTGACATCAGAGCGGGTGTTGAGTGCGATGGGTGGCATAGTTACCCCAAAGAGAAATTACCTTTCAACACAAAATTTAGAGAGACTAACCTTCATAAAGATGAATCAGGCGTGGATCAGTCAGGATTTCCACACACAGGTGCCTGATGCTACAGACTAGATCAATAACAACCTGACTGTAGTTGTGCTGCCACACTGGAACATTGTGCAGTGAAGGGAACAGATAAGCTGCAACCATCGCCTATTCTGAATGGTGAACCTACTGTTAGGGCCCATTCACATGTATATTTGTGTCTGCATTCATTCTACAAAGTTGCTGAATAGATGCGGACCCATTCATTTCAATGGGGCTGCCATAAATATGGAGAACACACAGTGTGCTGTCTGCATTTGTTCTTCTGTTCAGTGGCCCCGCAAAAAAGATAGAACATGCCTATAATTGCGGACAAGAATAACCATTTCCACACAGGAGAAAGACGATCCGATCAGCAAAATGCACATGTCCAGTATCTGTGTTTTACAGATCCGCAATTTGCCAACCGCAAAACCAGATACGGTCGTGTGAATGACAATGATGACAATTAGTGATGGATGAACATCTGCCGGGACGGTTCGCAAATCGCAAGTTCGTGGCGGGTCCCATTTATTTTAATGGCAGGAGAACCTGAAAAACCTTCAGCTCATATTTGCAGCCAAGAAATAATTACTAGAAGTGCACAAATAGTCCCACAACATGGACAGTGACATACCAGATGTATTATTCGAATTTGCGATCTCTATTCATTTATTTTTTTGAATGCAAAATATCGGCAATATAATTTTCACGTACACGCATACGCAAATGCACTAGTACCCAAATGCACTATAAAGAAAGTATATTGGTATATAACACTCCGCTTCAATCAGTTTTTTTGGGGGGGCACTGGTATATCACACCAGTAGAAATGATTTGTTCCAATAATGCTTGTCCCTCTATATACCTGCAGTATCGCAGCAGAACCGCACACAACTGTCGCACAATACAAATGCACTATAATATACTGTCTAACATAGAAAGTATATTACATTGTACAAGGAAGGCACTCCATTAGAATATATATAAAGATAAAACGTAGCCTTTAATAATGTTACTATGAGGGTCCATTCACACGTCCGTAAGTGTTTTGCGGATCCGCAAAACACGGACACCGGTAATGTGCATTCCGCAATTTGCAGACCGCACGTCGCCCGCAATATAATAGAAAATGCCTAATCTTGTCTTCAATTGCGGACAAGAATAGGACATGTTCTGTTTTTTTGCGGAAACGGAAGCACGGATGCGGAAGTGCGGATCCGCAAATGCTCATCCGCAAATGCGGATGTGGACAGCACATTCTGGCCCTATTGAAAATGAATGGGTCTGCATCTTTTCCGCAAAAATGCGGAACGGATGCGGACCCATTTTGCGGACGTGTGAATGGAAAAGATATCCCTCAAAATGAAAATAAATTAAATTATTAAAGTTAAGCAAAAAGCATAGATGTGGTCGGCAATAACAAGTGCTCGGCGGCACCAAATCAGAAACCATATGTCCTACCACAATCCGGGGGGTTCCAGTACACATCCATGAATCCCGGAGGGAAAGCAAAAAACATCCATCCCTGGGCTAGATGATGATGGGGTATTGAAGGACAGGGTGGGCAAAGAACTGTCCCTGATATTGCCCTACAGGGGGGTGCTGTTCTGGCCCTGATAGCCTAACCACAGACCACCCGCCCTGATAAGAGCGACCTCGTCCGGAACCTTACCCTATATAAAAATGGCCCTAGTAAGCCCCTAGCTCCCTGACTTCCAGGTGATCACTATATAGATCTATGTGTTTTTGACTCATTATAAAAGTATATTACAAGTATATCACACCCCTCTGTGTATCACATAGATCGATAGCACACCTATACTAGTGCTTAAAAAGACTTTTGTGGACCTATTAGCTAGCGTTTGGTGTCCCTAACAGCCTGTCCCTGCTCCACACAGCAACCTCTGCCTACACTGGCAAAATTTTTTATTTAAAATGGCGGCCAGATCAGGTTTATTTATAAGGTAGGGGGTATGTCTCAATTGGCTGTCCTGTACCACCTGATGGATGTGTCATGGGTCAAAGATCTTCACAATGTAAAAGAATATGGCGGGCGCAAATATCTCCATATGTTTGCATGTTCGGCGAATTGCGAACACGCAAAGTTCGCCGTGAAACGAACCGCAAGGCCATCTCTAATGACAACATGATGACTGCTGAAAAATGAACTCTTCAGAAGATGACATGCCAGCCTATTATAAGGCCTCATCCACACGGCTGTTGCCCCCCATATTGCGGCCCATAAACAGCGGGTCCGCAATAAACAGGCCATGTTCATGTGCACACCACATCACGGATGTGAACCCATTCACTTGAATAGGTCCACAATCCAGAAGTTGGGGAATTGAAGCATGGAACTCCATAGTGCTTCTGTGGGGTTTCTCCCTGTGCCTCTCCAAAAATATAGAACTTGTTATATTTTTTTGTGTGGTATGGACGAATCGTGGACACATTCAAGTTAAATGGGTCTGGATCTGTCTACGGCAGCTGCAAGGATGTGCCCATGAATTGGGGACCGCAAATTGTGGTTCTCCAATGCATGGCACTGCCGAGCAAGGGTCGTGTGCATGAGGCCAAAGCTAGGTGAAATCTGCAGGATTTTTTTTATATATAAAGCTATTGTCATGCAAAATAAAAGAAATCACCAAAAAAATCTTAAAAATACATTTAACATAAAAACTTGCCATGCACTTTAGGTCATTTTCTAATGACACATTTCCTTTAAGCTACTTTCACACTCGCTTTTTGGGCGGATCCATCATGAATCTGTAAAAACCGATCCATTACAATAATACAACCGTATGCATCCGTCATGAACGGATCCGTTTGTATTATCTGTAACATAGCCCAGATGGATCCATCATGAACTCCATTGAAAGTCGATGGGAGACGGATACATTTTCTATTGTGCCAGCTTGTGTCAGAGACACCAAAACACTCACACCATAACGCTGCCTGCAGGGTATTGCTGTCCGCTTGACGAAACTGAGCCAAATGGATCCTTCCATTAACACAATGTAAATCAATGGGGATGGATCCGTTTGGCTCAGTTTCGTCAAGCGGACAGCAAAACGTTGCAGACAGCGTTTGGGTGTGAGCATTTTGGTGTCCGCCTTTAGAGTGGAATGGAGACTGAATTAAGGCAAACTGATGCATTCTTAGCGGATCCTTTTCCATTCAGAATGCATTAAGGGGAAAACCCGTTTTGGACCGCTTGTGAGAACCCATCACGGATCTGACAAATGGAAAGCCAAAACGCGAGTGCAGTGGCGTAGTTAGAAATGACTGGGCCCCACAGCAAATTTTTGAATGGGACCCCCTCTCCCATTCATGTGGCTAGTAAAGATCGCTCTCTCAGACCAGGCTCGGCAGCTGTTCCATCCATTTTCTACGCTGTATATACTGTCACTGTATATGATTTCATTGTATAATACTGTTGAGGGGGCCTGCAAAAAATCTGTATTGACTGAATGCTTGAAGGTCTTAGCCAGTGCAAAATTCCTCTATGGTTGTATGATCTTTAGATATCTATGGTTGTGGCTAGAGTTGAGCGATTTTCTTAAAAATTAGATTTAGCCAGTTCGCCGAATTTTCCGAAAAGATTCGATCTAATCCAAATTTATTCACGGTGAATTGCGTTTTAAAACAGCTATTTCCTGGCTGCAGAAAGCCTGTATAGTGGTGTAGAACACTGTGCCTTGCAGTAACACGCATAGGGAGTCTGCTGTGGTAGTTAAACAATACTGTGAGTCCGTATGACATGCAGATGACAGGTGTCACACTTAGAATCACTGCACACTTTACTTATTTGGGCAGTTACCAAATAACTCAAGTGTGAACTTAGCCTTACAGGTCGATGCTAGTGCCAGGTATAAAGAACCGTGCAGAGGCCCAAGATCCTACTGTAGCATGAAAGAGCGCACTCCTTTTACACCGCAGTCAGCTAATTCCACATAGATGTCTACAGAACTTGTTCTATTAAATGCTTATACAAGCAGCCCTCCCGACAGAGTGGAGAGGGTGTCAGCAGTAAGTATGTGTGGACGTCACTGATTATTTTGCCCTTCCTCTGATCCGTCAAAACAATAACCCCCCAAAAAACGTATCCTGTCTGTTGAGCATCCGCCTTCACTCGGTCAGCATTTGGTCAGTAATCCATCAGTACTGCTAAAGCCCCAAAAATACAGGAGTGGATTCAAAACAGAGATGACATGTGAATGGAATATTTGCATGTCTTCTGTGTTTTGTCCCCACTCCTGCTATAGGCCTTACAGCTGCTACACAGACAGGATCCGTTGTGCATCTCTTTTTCTTCCTTCTGACAGATCAGAAGACGGGTCAAATAAATGATGATGTCAGAAAATTTAAAAATACAAAATAGTGGCCCAGTCATGGAATGCGGAGGATTGGAAAACAGCTTAAAAAGTCCACATAGTGGTCCAATGACATAGTGTTGAGGTAGCAGCAGCATGAGGAGACCACCGAGTGGCCCAGTGACATAGTGGGGAGATTGCAGCATCAGCAGCATGAGGAGACCACAGAGGAGAATTGTCCAGGAGAATGTTCTGCTTCTTCAACGTTGGAGTTCCCGTGGCATAGCTATAGGCTAATGGGCCCTGGTGCAAGAGTTCAGTTTGGGCCCCCCTACCCTCAATACCGTTTCATAACACCACCAGACCCTGATTTTAATTGCTAATATATTTACAAATTAAATTCAGGGTAATATTTGATAGATGTGCAGTGAAAAAATTCTTCAGACAGCACATGGTGTGCAATAATGCTGGACTGACCCATCAACCGGCTATATACGGACGGACTGGTAATATCGTATATAGCCGATGTATGCGTCAGTCCAGCATTATTGCACACAAGGCTCACAGTCACTGCCTACCTCAGGGCCAGTGCCCGTGCCTGGCATAGGCGCACACACTGCCTGCCTGTGGCCTGCCCCCTGGCACACACACACTGTCATTAATTTAAGTGCCCAGCGCCAGTCAGTAACAGACAGTGGGCACTGCGACCCCTGTAGCTACGCCACTGGATGAGTGCATGCATATTGTTGTCTCTTGGCAATCGCTTTGGTGATTGATTGCTGCCGAAATGACTGACGAGGAGTAGGAGGGCGAGTAACAGGAGCATCAGGACCGGTAGATGATGGGAAGGACAGACAGCTCCCTTAGGCTGAGGTGGGGGAGCCTTGGCTGCCTGAAATCGGGTGCATACCACTAGGCAATGCAGCAGTTGCTGTGGCAGGCTGGAGCACCACATCGGAGCCATGGCTCTCCCAGGTCACTTCATGGTGATGCTGCATATGTTGACACAGGGCCGTGGTGCCAACATTGGCACCCTGACCACGCTTCACCTTCTTCCCACAGATTCAGCAAATGGCAGTGTTCACTTTGTCCGGCGGCTTAACAAAAAACTGCCACACCGCTGAGTAGGTGATTTTACCCCCAACACGCCACACTGACTGACTGCTACCGCCGCTGCCTCCGTGAACTCCTGCTTCACTACTTTCCGGGCCGGTAGGCTCCTGCGAAGCGGGTGGTCTACCCCAGGCATGTTTGGCTTCCGACCTCCCACTGTCCCACTGCTGCCACCCTGCTGACTCACAGCCACTCTACCGACTTGCTGACTCCTGCCGCTGCCTTACGCGCAAGCTCCCATCCTCTTCTCCCGATGATGATGGAGCCCCTTTATCACCCGGCTCCCAATTGCGATCAGCTACATCATATTTGAGTACTGTCTTCACGTCACTAATGTTCTCCTCAACAGTCTCTGAGCTAGGAGCCTGACCGCTCACAACACCAGCTCCAACGCCACTCTCCTCATCACTACTTGCCCGCCTACCAGAGGAAGCGGCGGATGTCTCCTCCAGATCTTGGCTAGGCAGTAGCTGTTGACTTTCCTCTAGTAGCTTGTCCTTGCTGTATAGTGGAGCTGAGCCCACAACATATACTTCTTTGGCTGAGGGAACATAAAAGGACAGAGGCAGGTTGAGGACAGGTGAGGGCACAGGGCCTGCTCCCGAGCCATGCCAACTAAGGGTTGTGTCTGACGAACACACCGACTCTTGGCTGTGGGTGTCAGATGGCACTTGGGATGAAGTGGATGACCGAGTCAACCATTCAAGAACAGTTGGGTTGCTGGTCAAGTCACGATCACTAGCTGACACTGGGAGCTCAGGCCTCTGGAAATGACCCCTGCTGCCATGTCCCCTAACTCTGCAGCGACCTGTGCCTGCACCAGAAACATTTAGGCCTCTGCCCCTCCCCTGTGCAGGGCCTGCCACTTCTCTATCTGTCATGGATGTTAGATCTGACTGTTAGATCAAATAAGTAAATAAGGAAATCGATACACGCCAAAAAAGGCTATAATTTTGTCACTTCACCACAAAACGGAAAATGCTGTAATACTTTTTTTTTGCCACTAATACACGACAAAAAAGGCTTTAGAACATATAACTGCACCGAAGAACGGCAAATAATAATTTTTTTTCGCCACTAATACACGCCAAAAAGGGCTGTAACTTTCTCACTTCACCACACAGCAGCTAATAAGCCTTTTTTTTGCCACTAATACATGCCAAAAAAGGTTTTGGAACATATAACTGCACTGCAGAATGGCAAATAATACTTTTTTTTGTCACTAATTCACGCCAAAAAGGGCTACAATTTTCTCACTTCAATGGCTAATAAGCCCTTTTCTCCCCTACAAACATGCCAAAAAAGGCTTTAGAACATATAACTCTACACGTCTAATGATCTTTCCCTGAACTTCTATTGAGCAAAATAAAAGTTTTAAAGTCTTTCCTACCACTGTCCCTAGCGCCTGCGGACGTCTCTCCCTGCACTAAGTAAACTGGAAAATGGCTGAATCCAAGATGGCTGAGGCTATTTATAGGGCTGTGACATCACAGGGCTGGCTGGCTGCTGATTGGCTGCATGCATGGCATTGTGGGTGATCCCTCGTTACCAGAGTTCTTTGCTCCATGTCCTAACATGTGCAGCAGCCATTTTAGAAAAAAAGGCAATTAGTTACCACGAAGCGTGAGGAAATTAGGATTCGGTGCAAATCTAATTTTTCCGGAGATTTGGATCGAATTCCATTTCGTCAACTTTGATTCGCTCATCTCTAGTTGTGGCCATGGAGACTGCCCAAAGATCCAGAATAGGGATAAGCGAATCAACTTCAGATGAAACATCTGAAGTGGGTGCGCATAAAACTTTGTTTCAATACTGTACGGAGCAAGCGCTTCGTAGAGTATTAGAATGTATTGGCTCCGATGAGCCTAAGTGTTTACTTAATAACTTCAGAAATTGATTTATACTGTAAAAAAAAAACATTTCCCGAACACTGCTTCGTTTCCAAATGGTACAGTGAGTGTACCCCCTATAGTATCTTAGTAGTTAAAATGTCCCCTTATAGTGGCCCCAGGCCAGCAATAATAATGTCCTGGTTGTGCTACCAGTATTTATACTGTTCCTGACAGTGCCTCAGTGCCTTTAGTAATAGTAATGCCCCCATAATTCCCCCAGTAAAAAGGCACTTTAGTGCCGTCTATATTCCCGAATAATAATAATAAGGCCCACTGTAGTGGATATTTGAATGCAGGTCGTGATCACAGAGACTTCTATGCTCGTGGGGGTTCCGTGACCCCCCATGTCGGCGATCGCGGCAAACCGCAGGTCAATTCAGACCTGCGGTTTGCTGCGATTTCTGCCGTTTCTGATCCCTGCGGTCCCTGACCGCGGGGATCACAAAACTTTAGTATTCCTAAAATATGTCGGTATCTCCCCCCCCCCCCTGCACCCCTGAGTGATTTTAGCCCGGTGGGAGGTGCAGGGGGAGGGTTGCGGGCGGTGCGAACGGTGCGGGAGGCAGGCGGTGCGGCAGGCGGGATCGTGATCCCCGCCCGCCTCCCCTTGAATAATTGGTGGTTAGTGGGTATACCAGGGTGCCAGCACATTGCTGACACCCTGGTATAAACGGCTGACATCTGCGATGCGATGTACGGACCGCTGTATGGAAAAGGTTAAGAGCTCAGGGAGCTCCCTCCCTCTCCCATCAGGGGGCTTCTGTGCCTTTGCAGCCCCCCGATGGAGAGAGAGAGAGCCCCCAGACAGCCCCCCGACAGCCCCCCGACAGCCCCGTCCTTACCATTCCCCGTCTGCGTAGTTCTGGCCACTACTGAGCAGACGGGGAAGGTTCCCATGGCAACAGGACGCCTTCTCAGGCATCCTGCTGTCCATGGTGCTGAACAGATCTGTGCTAAAGGCATAGATCTGTTCAGACAAAGTGTAAAATACAGTACAAAACACTATATAGTGTACTGTACTGTATTATACAGACATCAGACCTACTGGATCTTCAAGAACCAAGTGGGTCTGGGTAAATTTCTTTTTTTTTTTAAAGTGAAAAAAGTTGAGATAAAAAAAACATATTTAGCACTGAATAAAAATTAAAAAAATAAAATACACTACACATATTAGGTATCGCCGCGTCCGTAACGACCTGATCTATAGAGCGGTCATGTTACTTTACCCGAACGGTGAACGCCATAAAAATAAAAAATAAAAAACTATGATGAAATTGAAATTTTGTCCACCTTACTTCCCAAAAAAGGTAATAAAAGTGATCAAAAAAGTTGCATGTACGCCAAAATTGTAACAATCAAACCGTCATCTCATCCCGCAAAAATAATACCCTACCCAAGATAATCGCCCAAAAACGATGGCTCTTAGACTATGGAAACATGATTTTTTTTGTTTCAAAAATGAAATCATTGTGTAAAACTTACATAAATAAAAAAAAAGTATACATATTAGGTATCGCCGCGTCCGTATCGACCGGCTCTATAAAAATATCACATGACCTATCCCCTCAGATGACCACCGTAAAAAACTAAAACTAAAAACGGTGTAAAAAAAAGCAATTTTTTGTCATCTTACGTCACAAAAAGTGTAATAGCAAGCAATCAAAAAATCATATGCAACCTAAAATAGTGCCAATCAAACCGTCATCTCATCCTGCAAAAAATGAGACCCTACTTAAGATAATCGCCCAAAAACTGAAAAAACTATGGCTCTTAGACTATGGAGACACTAAAACTTTTTTTTTGTTTTAAAAATGAAATCATTGTGTAAAACTTACATAAATAAAAAAAATTGTATACATATTAGGTATCGCCACGTCCGTGACAACCTGCTCTATAAAATTACCACATGATCTAACCTGTCAGATGAATGTTGTAAATAACAAAAAAAAAAACGGTGCCAAAAAACTATTTCTTGTTACCTTGCTGCACAAAAAGTGTAATATAGAGCAACCAAAAATCATATGTACCCTAAACTAGTACCAACAAAACTGCCACCCTATCCCGTAGTTTCTAAAATGGGGTCACTTTTTTGGAGTTTCTACTCTAAGGGGTGCATCGGGGGGCTTCAAATGGGACATGGTGTCAAAAAAACAGTCCAGCAAAATCAGCCATCCAAAAACCAAACGGCGCACCTTTCACTCTACGCCCCACTGTGTTGCCGTACAGTAGTTTACGGCCACATATGGGGTGTTTCTGTAAACTACAGAATCAGGGCCATAAATAATGAGTTTTGTTTGGCTGTTAACCCTTGCTTTGTAACTGGAAAAAAAATATTAGAATGGAAAATCTGCCCAAAAAGTGAAATTTTTAAATTGTATCTCTATTTTCCATTAAATCTTGTGCAACACCTAAAGGGTTAACAAAGTTTGTAAAATCAGTTTTGAATACCTTGAGGGGTGTAGTTTCTTAGTTGGGGTCACTTTTATGGAGTTTCTACTCTAGGGGTGCATCAGGGGGGCTTCAAATGGGACATGGTGTCAAAAAACCAGTCCAGCAAAATCAGCCCTCCAAAAACCAAACAGCGCACCTTTCACTCTACACCCCGCTGTGTGGCCGTACAGTAGTTTACGGCCACATATGGGGTGTTTCTGTAAACAGCAGAGTCAGGGCAATAAATATACAGTCTTGTTTGGCTGTTAACCCTTGCTTTATTAGTGGAAAAAATGGGTTAAAATGGAAAATTAGTCAAAAAAATTAATTTCTCAAATTTCATCGCCATTTGCCAATAACTCTTGTGCAACACCTAAAGGGTTAACGACGTATGTAAAATCAGTTTTGAATACCTTGAGGGGTGTAGTTTCTTAGATGGGGTCACTTTTAGGGAGTTTCTACTCTAGGGGTGCATCAGGGGGCTTCAAATGGGACATGGTGTAAATAAACCAGTCCATAAAAATCAGCCTTCCAAAAACCAAACGGCGCACCTTTCACTCTACGCCCCGCTGTGTGGCCGTACAGTAGTTTACGGCCACATATTGGGTGTTTCTGTAAATGGCAGAGTCAGGGCAATAAAGTTACAGTCTTGTTTGGCTGTTAACCCTTGCTTTGTTAGTGAAAAAAGTGGGTTAAAATGAAAAATTTGACAAAGAAATGAAATTCTCAAATTTCCTCCCCATTTGCCAATAACGCTTGTGCAACACCTAAAGGGTTAACAACGTATGCAAAATCAGTTTTAAATACCTTGAGGGGTGTAGTTTCTTAGATGGGGTCATTTTTGGGTGGTTTCTATTATGTAAGTCTCGCAAAGTGACTTCAGACCTGAACTGGTCCCTAAAAATTGAGTTTTTGTAAATTTCTGAAAAATTTCAAGATTTGTTTCTAAACTTCTAAGCCTTATAACAACCCCAAAAAATAAAATATAATTCCCAAAATAATTCAAACATGAAGTAGACATATGGGGAATGTAAAATCATCACAATTTTGGGGGGTATTACTATGTATTACAGAAGTAGAGAAACTGAAACTTAGAAATTTGCTAATTTTTAAATTTTTTTGGTAAATTAGGTATTTTTTTGTGAAAAAAATAATAATTTTTTTTAACTTTATTTTACCAGTGTCATGAAGTACAATATGTGACGAAAAAACTGTCTCAGAATGGCCTGGATAAGTCAAAGCGTTTTAAAGTTATTAGCACTTAAAGTGACACTGGTCAGATTTGCAAAAAATGGCCTGGTCCTAAGGTGAAATAAGGCTGTGTCCTTAAGGGGTTAAATTCTTAGTTCCATTGAATGAGGCACTTCAGTTCTTCTTAATCATGTTCAATACAGATCTAATACATTTTTCAAATAATTTTTGTGTTTTTTGCATCTATTTTTAATAGTTATGTCCTAACAGAGCAGCACAGTATCTCATCTGTCCAAGAACTGAGCATTTGCATTGATAAAAGGTAATGACGGGTAGAGTGTCATTAGGGGTTTACTCTCTCCAAAATCATGTGGCAGGCTAGGATCACAGACTTCACCACTGGCATCTGCTCATATAATGCATAACTATGAAATATCAAAAGGTTATTTTCACTGTACATCCCCTTTAAATGATAACCTCTGCACCTTTCCTTCCTCCCAAGTTACACGTAATCTGCAGTCTGTATAAGACTGTGCCTGCCCTTTTAAATCCTGTATTCGAGGGAGAGACAGCACAAATGGCATTTAAGTGGCTGGCAGTGACATGCAGAACAGGCTATTCTGTAGCTATTAACATGGAGCAGTGAGTGTCCTATTCCACACACTGATTATAGCTTCATCTAACATTCCCTTGCTAAGAGGCTCCCCTGCCGAGGCCACTGCATTTGTAGTCCTTGCTCCAACTTGTCATCTTTTTTTTCATATAATGAGCATATAAAATGGCAAAATACATAATTATAATGGGTTTTTGTTTGCAGAACGAAACTGTAACATGAAAAAATTATAGGTAAGAACTGAGCACGGAGAGTAGCCAAGAGATCATTATGGGAGCACGGTGTCTTCAGCGCTATATTGTCTATCATGGAGGATATTTACATCTGATCCATTACAGTTTAACGCTCTTATAAAGTGCCACCATGTTCACCCTGCATTTAATAACAGAAAAATAGTGGTATAATAAACGTCTGACACCGCGCTGTGATGAATGGAAACAAAAGAGATTTTTTGAAGGGCAAAATGAACTAGTACTATCAGAAAAATGAAAGCGCTATACACATCTTTGTAATTCATTGACTTCTTAAAAGTATTTTATCACAAACAAATGCACAAAAAAAGCCATGTCTAATTCTTTTATAGGCTTGAAAAATACCACCATTGAAGTTTAGAGTTATTGTTTATGCAAAATTCAGCAGACTGTATTCTATGCTTGTGGCTTAGAGATGAGAGAATGAAATGGTTGCATATTTCCCAAAAACTTTGTTTTCTAACAACTCAAAATTTTAGGGATTTGATTTTTTTGCGATGAATGGCAGTTTCTATTTTACAGTTTAAAAGACAGAAAAGAAGGCATCTTCCCCCAAAAAGGGACAATGCAGTGTGTTATTAAACTGACTGTTTGTTCCACTGGCGACCATCCGTTCACCTATAGCTATATATGTCATTGTCACATTGGCATTACTTATGCTGGTCTTGAAAAGGGTTGGATACAGCCCTAGATCTCAGAGTGTTATACATGATTTTTCAGAGCAATTGTGGCACTTTCGATTCGGACCAGATTTGGACCAAACCAACTCGAACCTGAAGCAAATTTTGGGAAATTTGCTCATCTCTACAGTTGTTAGCTGTAACATGGGTGAATATGCAATATGCTGTATATATGCAATAACACCCAATTCAAAAGGACCCACTGCTAACTATCCTCAGGCTGGAGACCCACCACTTATTAGACCTGCCCCTATACCTCTTCATCATATTATGACAGTGGGAGGTTGATTTAATGGAGTGGTCATGCATGTATGCAGTTGATACATTTAGGGTTTATGATGGACACAGCCAATCACAGCACAATATGCTCCTTCTACTGATTGCTAGGGGCCCCAATGTTCATACGTCTATTGCCTATCCTGTGAATAGATAATTGTTTTTTACTGGGAAAACCTTATGAGTCCTACTTGTGATGTCCTCCTTGAGCACTGAGAAGGCGAGCCATGATGGAGCTTCTGAAAAGGGAATATGCAAAAGAGACTGCACGGCCGAGACTTGCACAGTACTGGAGACTGGACGAGTGTATAACAGTGGATCAACTCACTTGTGAGGGAGTTTCTGCATAGCCATAAATGATGTGGTCTATACTTAGGACCCTGCTATCATTAAATTACCACAGGAGTCCTCTGTTGTTGACGTCCATCTTTGAGCTGTAGTTTTATCTCAAATAAGCATCCGTTTAGGTTTTTATCATCCTCCATAGAATCAATATAGCTCTCAGTCCCTGGTGTCCACATTATTTTTCAAACAATCTGAAATGCAAAAATAAAAAACACTGAGGTGGGAATTTAATAGCCTCTATGTGCCATAAAAGTGGTGCAAAAAGGTGCAAAGTGTGGTATATGCTACTGTCGTCGCTCACTGCTTTTCAAAGTAGTGAGCAGTGATGGGTTGGCATAGATTATAGTGGAGACATATACTCCTATGCTCATGTAGATCTCCGCTTTGGCACATGGACCACCACAGATGCACCACAAATATTAAGTGGCCTGCGCCTCTTAATAATTGTGTTGCATCTAAAGCAAGCAGGGGAGAGATTAAGACTGGCAAGTTCAATGCCGATCTAAAAAATATTCCCTATACTTTTATTTACACTGAACAAAAATATAAACGCAACACTTTTGGTTTTGCTCTCATTTTGCATGAGCTGAACTCAAAGATCTGCAACATTCTCTACATACACAAAAGACCCATTACTCTCAAATATTGTTCACAAATCTGTCTAAATCTGTGTTAGTGAGCACTTCTCCTTTGCCGAGATAATCCATCCCACCTCACAGGTGTGGCATATCAAGGTGCTGATTAGACAGCATGAATATACACAGGTGTGCCTTAGACTGCCCACAATAAAAGCCCACTCTGAAATGTGCGGTTTGATCACACATTACAATGCCACAGATGTTGCAACGTTTGAGGGAACGTGCAATTAGCATGCTGACTGCAGGAATGTCTACCAGAGCTGTTGCCCGTGCAATGAATGTTCATTTCTCTACCATAAGCCATCACCAAAGGTGTTTTAGAGACTTTGGCAGTACAGCTAGCCGGCCTCACAACCGTAGACCATGTGTAAGCACACCAGCCCAGGAACTCCACATCCAGTATGTTCATCTCCATGATTGCCTGAGACCAGCCACCCGGCACCCAGCTGCAGCAACAATCGGTTTGCATAACCAAAGAATTTCTGCACAAACTGTCAGAAACCGTCTCAGAGAAGCTCATCTGCATGCTCGTCGTCATCACCGGGGTCTGGACCTGACTGCAGTTCATCGTTGTAACGGACTTGAGTGGGCAAATACTCACATTCGATGGTGTCTGGCACGTTGGAGAGGCATTCTGTTCACCAGTGGCATAGCGCCAATATAAGCAGACCACGCGGCTGCTAAGGGGCCCGTGGGAGGGGGGGGGGGCGGAGTGCATGGAAGGCCCTGCCCGTACGTCTGCTCTGCAGTTATATATTTATTATCGCCGGGCATTTCCTCCCTATCTAATCAGACTGCCGGCCCTTCTCTTACTATGATAGTAGTGAGAGAGCGCAGCAGGGCAGGCAGGTAGCGATATCACACACTGATAACACTGCCGGCCCATCCTCTCTATCATACTGTATGAAGTGTCAGTGCAGCCAGGGCCACCAGCAGGGCAGTGACTATACTGTCAGGGCGGCCTGCCTGCAAGGAAGCAAGGGCCGGCTCCCAGCTACCACCACCCGCTGTTCTCTGCTGCTGGACTTCATTTAGTTTTACTTTGGTGAAAGGGACAGCACAGTACCTTGCAGGGCTTGTTCTTTTCTCCAAAGTAAACTTTACCGACCCCACATGAGCAGACAGAACCCCCCCTCTCTGCAGTGTGATATTCCTTCATGTGTGAGGAGGGGACAGAGCCAGAGGAGCCGAGGCAGCAGCAGGAGATTATGGAGGCTCTGCACCTTCTGACCTCCGGTGTCACTGTGCCTCCAGTATAATGTTCAGTCCCTCACTGGTCCTCCTACACAGCAGCAATGGGGTAAGTTACTGTGGGAGGGAAGTTAGAGTCCTGAAGCTGCTGCCCCTGCACATCTTGTGTCCCTGTTGTTCCAGCCCATCACAGACCTCTGCCCACTGACTATCTCACCTATACTTCATGCAGAGCTAAGAAGTTATGTCTCATAGTGACTCCCCCCTCCCTCAATAGTGGCATTTCAAATTTTCCCAATTTTCCCAGATTGATGTAATGTATGATGTAATGTCTCTGGAGGTTATATCAACACTGGAGCGTTATAAGAGGAGCGGCTGATATCAGTCACATGTGATGTAATGTCTCTGGAGGTTATATCAGTGCTGGAGCGTTATAAGGGGAGCGGGCGATATCCGTCACATGTGATGTAATGTCTCTGGAGGTTATATCAGTGCTGGAGCATTATAAGAGGAGCGTCTGATATCGGTCACATGTGATGTAATATCTCTGGAGGTTATATCAGCGCTGGAGCGTTATAAGAGGAGCGGCTGATATCAGTCACATGTGATGCAATGTCTCTGGACAGTGCACCGCCCCCATCATTTACCCCTCAGGTGCCACGATCAATGTTGATCACGGCACCTGTGAGTGAAGGCAGAGGAACGCGGTTCCCTCTAATAAAAAAAAGATATATTTATCCGTAACGGTTTCAAAAGGATATTTATAAATTGTATTTCTTTATTTATTAGCAAATGGGTGTGCAGGGGAGGAGCCAGGGGTGGGTAATGGGTGGAGTTAGGGGGCCAAATTCAGATTCTTGCTATGGGGCCCAATGTTTTTTATGTACACCCCTGCTGTTCACGGATGAGTCCCGGTTTTCACTGTTCATGGCAGATGGCAGACAGTGTGTGTGGCGTCGTGTGGGTGAGCGGTTTGCTGACGTCAATGTTGTGGATCGAGTGGCCCATGGTGGCGGTGGGGTTATGGTATGGGCAGGCGTATGTTATGGACAATGAACACAGGTGCATTTTATTGATGGCATTTTGAATGCACAGAGATACCGTGACGAGATCCTGAGGCCCATTGTTGTGCCATTCATCCACGACCATCACCTCATGTTGCAGCATGATAATGCACGGCCCCATGTTACAAGGATCTGTACACAGTTCCTGGAAGCTGAAAACATCCCAGTTCTTGCATGGCCAGCATACCGGACATGTCACCCATTGAGCATGTTTGGGATGCTCTGGATCAGTATATACGACAGCGTGTTCCAGTTCCTGACAATATTCTGTAACTTCGCACAGCTATTGAAGAGGAGTGGACCAACATTCTACAGGCCACAATCAACAACCTGAACAACTCTATGCAACGGAGATGTGTTGCACTGCTTGAGGCAAATGGTGGCCACACCAGATACTGACTGGTTTTCTGACTCCCCCCAGTAAGGCAAAACATTTCAGAGTGGACCTTTATTGTGGGCAGTCTAAGGCACACCTGTGCAATATTCATGCTGTCTAATCAGCACCTTGATATGCCACACCTGTGAGGTGGGATGGATTATCTCGGCAAAGGAGAAGTGCTCACTAACACAGATTTAGACAGATTTGTGAACAATATTTGAGAGTAATTGGTCTTTTGTGTATGTAGAAAATGTTTCAGATCTTTGAGTTCAGCTCATGCAAAATGGGAGCAAAACCGAAAGTGTTGGATTTATAGTTTTGTTCAGTGTAGTAAATGTTGAAAAATAAAATGTTAATTCTGATAAAGAAAGAGATAGGAACAATTCCCCTGAAGTTAAAGATGTGTAGTCAACTGCAAGCCTTATTACTGCTGGGATGAGGCTACCTCACTCCAATGCAGCCTAAAACAGATGGGCCACCTCCCTTTCTTCCCATTTTTACTCTGGCCATACATCACACAATTGAGTGGTCTAGCTATAACATAAATTCACATGACGCACGAGGACTATATACATCCTTGCTCTTTGCGCTATTTTCAAGCTGTGTTTATGCCAAATCTTATTCAGTCCTGTAAAGACAACCCATGATGTCATCATGAACAGAGGCTCTTTTACAGTTCTGAATAGAAGAACATGGTTTTGTATTTTCATTGTTAATCTTTGCTTACTATTAGGTATAAGAAATAAACTATAGCAGTTGTAAAAAAAATTGTTACTAATGTAAAAAATAAAAAGATTCCCCTGCCCCTATCTGTAATTGCCCATACGGCACAGGTAGGTTAGTGTTAGGTCCCGTGCCACTTTAAGAGACCTTGACGGGGGTGCAGGTTCCAGTATGTTCTTGATATAAGAATATATTGGTGAAAGTCTCATTTTAATACCAGGGTTTAGCCATATATTGTCAATTGCATTTACCATTGTAGTGCACCATTTTCTGCAAATTTCTGTTTTATATAGACAAACACATCTGCACATTTGGCTATCCTGTGTAGGATGTCTTTGTGGTACATGTGGTCCGCTGCCGGCATCCTCCATTGTATGCATTTTTGCTGGGGATTTTAGCAACGGATCACATGTGCAGAATTTGCTGTTAGAAAATTCACAACAGCATATGGGGTTTTGAGTATTTTCTGCCTTTTTAGGCTGTTTTCACACGGGCGTTGCGGAAAAAGATGTGGGTGCGTTGCGGGAACATGCGCGATTTCTCTGCTTGAGTGCAAAACATTGTAATGCGTTTTGCAGGCTTGTGAGAAAAATCGGCATGTTTGGTACCCAAACCCGAACTTCTTCACAGAAGTTCGGGCTTGGGATCGGTGTTCTGTAGATTGTATTATTTTCCCTTATAACATGGTTATAAGGGAAAATAATAGCATTCTGAATACAGAATGCATAGTACAATAGCGCTGGAGGGGTTAAAAAAAAAAAAAAAAATTTAACTCACCTTAATCCACTTGCTCGCGCAGCCGGCATCTCTTCTGTCTCTTTCTTTGCTGATTGCAGTCAAAGGACCTGTGGTGACGTCACTCCGGTCATCACATGGTCCATCACATGATCTTTTACCATGGTGATGGATCATGTGATGGATCATGTGATGACCGGAGTGACGTCACCACAGGTCCTATTCCTGCAATCAGCAAAGAAAGAGACAGAAGAGATGCCAGCTGCGCGAGCAAGTGGATTAAGGTGTGTTAAATTATTTTTTATTATTTTTTAACCCCTCCAGCGCTATTGTACTAAGCATTCTGTATTCAGAATGCTATTATTTTCCCTTATAACTGTGTTATAAGGGAAAATAATAAAATGATAGGTTCTCCATCCCGATCGTCTCCTAGCAACCGTGCGTGAAAATCGCACCGCATCCTCACTTGCTTGCGGTTGCTTGCGATTTTCACGCAGCCCCATTCACTTCTATGGGGCCTGCGTTGCGTGGAAATCGCACAATATAGAGCATGCTACGATTTTCACGCAACGCACAAGTGATTCGTGAAAATCACTGCGTAATGGGTCCAGATTTAGTGCGGGTGCAATGCGTTCACATCACGCATTGCACCCGCGCGGAATACTCGCCCGTGTAAAAGGGGCCTTAAGACCACTTTATTCTGTTTATTCTTTATTCTGTTTAATTTAAAATGTCCTGCAGCTTTCAGAAAATTACTGATGATCCAATTCAAAAAGATTTTATGCCTGTTTGAATCATATGCAATGTACACCTTATGCCTTAGGCCGAATGCACACGGCCGTGTTCCGCGGCCGAGAGCGGTCCGTGGTAACACGGCCTGGATTTATGTTCAGAGCAGGAGCGCACAGTGTCATTGGTTGCTATGACGCCCTGCGCTTCATGCCTCCGCTGCTGTACAGTAATATGGTGTATTACTGTACAGCAGTGGAGGCATCAAGCGCACGGCGTCATAGCAACCAATGACGCCGTGCGCTCCTGCTCTGAACATGAATCCAGGCCGTGTTACCACGGACCGCTCTCGGCCGCTGAACACAGCCGTGTGCATTCAGCCTTAATCACATGGTCAGTGTTTGGTCAGTAATTTCCATCTGTGATTTTGAGCCAAAACCAGGTGCGGCTCTAAACACAGAACAGGAGCAGATCTTTCTCTTATACCTTATGTCTGTGGAGGCTCCAGTACTGGTTTGGGCTCACAATCCCTGATAGAAATAACTGACCAAAACACTGACGTGTGAATAAGGCCTCTTGCACATGAATGTTGTGCATCCGTTCCCTGCACTGGGGTCC
Organism: Bufo gargarizans; assembly: GCF_014858855.1. Classification (NCBI taxonomy): domain Eukaryota; kingdom Metazoa; phylum Chordata; class Amphibia; order Anura; family Bufonidae; genus Bufo; species Bufo gargarizans. Next base: position 95,596,232 of record NC_058081.1, on the reverse strand, counting down.
GAAATTTGCGGTCCCCAATGCACGTGCAACGTCCATGCGGTGGCTGGGACGGATCGAGACCCATTTAACTTGAATGGGTCCGTGATCTGTCCACGCCGTAAAAAATAGAAGTTCTATTTTTTTGCAGTGCAGAGGCACGTACATAAACACCACGGAAACACTCAGTAGTGCTTCCGTGGGGTTCTGATCCGTGCTTCTGTGCCGCATCTCCGTGATTGTGGACCCATTCAAGTGAATTGGTCCGCATCCGTGATGCAGAGTGCACACCAGCCGGTGCCCGTGTATTGCGGACCCGCAGTACGGCCACGGGCACACAGCGTTCGTCTGCCTAAGGCTTTAAAAGCACATTTTTGTATTTTCCTGATTTCTTCTACATAAACAGTGAAAAAACTTAGCAAATAGTCTTGATTGCAAATACCCTACCATTTTCTTTTAACAGCTTCTATGCAGACATATGTGTGTCTCTGTGGTTACAGACTACAGAAACCCTGCATAGTCAGATCCTACAGTCATACTTGCTTCCATCTGTAAGAATAGGGTTACACTGTGATCTTGGCCGCAACACTTACACTGCACTATGCTGCATCTCAGTACTGTGAAAGTCAATGGACTTGTGTTGTGACCCGCGAGTTACTGTGACAAAAGCTGTCTGAAGATGAGGTGCTGGCTTATTTAATATCTGAGTCATGTCTCAAGGCCTATTTAAAAGGTTGGACATTGACTTATAGGATAGCCGCCTTACATCTAGTGGCATTAAAGGCAGAGCTTGCTCATGTGCATCTCTTTCTTCCCAGAATTACAGAGGACCATGTATGGCCTATAAGTCTGCTCACGCCGATTTAGGTGCTCTCCCCAAGGAGAGATAGTATCATCTCAAGCGAGATGGCGGCGGCCAGCCCGTCGTGAGCAAATGGAGGCGGTAAGTATGATTTCATTATTTTTTTTCTGTTAATTTTACACAGTTTTTACTCTGATTCCGCGATCATGTATGAATGCTCCCTGTCATTGCACCTGCTCCTTACAAAAAATGCACTTCATGACGAAGTGATTCGTCACAAAGCAATTTGATGAAGCAGCCAAATCGAATTTTGAAGAAATTCGCTCATCTCTAGTTCAGAACCATTTTAAAGGCCATGCTGGGACAGACAGTAAGGTAAATGCATGCTTTTGACAATAGACATTACTGCTTGTGGAAGGGGTTGTTTGCCTCTTTCACCCCCAAAACATTTTTGAGATAGTTTAGCCATCCAGATCTAGGGACAGCACCCCGAAGACTGAGCATTGCAGAAAGTATAATGACAATGATCGCATGCCTGTGGTTAACTTGGAAAGATTGCATAGTGACTCTAAAGAACGACTCAGGAAGAACTACTGCCATCATTGCCAAACCGCATCTGGGAAAAGTCTACTCTGTGCAATACCTGAGAACTGTGACTGCTGTTTGCATTTATATTTTGACTCCCATCATCTGTTCAGTAAAGAGAGATTTTATTTATTATAACCAAACAAGCCTAGTCATTCACTCTTACATCCATCCACTGGCCCCTTATATGCTTGCTCTCCTACCATGAACCCTGTTACTTATCTAATACCTAACATCAAGGGCACTACAGCCACCACTAGGCAGGAACTCCTAAAAAGTCCAGGGTGTGCAGCGCGGAAAGAAAGGATGCGTCCTCCATTCACTGCATGCTTAGCCCAGTGAGTGCTAGACGGAGAGGGACTAGCCACTATGGGAACTACAACCACCCTTGTTGCCACCACTCCTATAATATCCAACACTCCACCACCATGCCTCTTCTGCGGTCCAGCATGCTGCAGGTGTAGCAGCCATGATCACCATGTAACCCGAGCCTAATTATTGCAATTCTACATTATACATAGAAGTGGAATTCTTGTTATCAGCCATTCTAACAATAGGGTTTGGTTAACAAATTACATCATAATGGATTAGAAACAAAAATGGATAATGGCCAACTTTTCCTTCCTTTACTATGGGATTCAAATAGTCATTCTAACTCTACTGCCAAAAACCCTTTCTTCTGTACCGAAAGTTGCAGCTTTTGTTCACCCACCATCCTTTCCTTATGGAAGAGAAAAGTAGCAACCTAGCGGTTTCATCCCTTGGTTGATACAGTTCAAAGATGCAATACTTTTTGTCAGTGGGAACAAGCGTTTCACCCTTTCTTAATGTCCCATAGAAACCTCATGGGATATCTCAACATTATATATACAGATGAAACTTGAAAAATTTGAATATCTTGCAAAAGTCCATTTATTTCAGTAATGCTAATTAAAAGGAATTACATTAATGCAGCTTAAAATTAGAAATTTGTGAAAAGGTTCACAATTAATCCATATCCCCTGTACCTCAAAACTGTGACTTTGGGGTTTCATAAACTGTAAGCCATAATCATCCAAATTATAACAAATAAAGGCTTGAAATATCTCGCTTTGCATGGAATGAGTCTATCTCATATGTTAGTGTCACCTTTTAAGTTGCATTACTGAAATAAATGAACTTTGCACAATATTAGAATTTTTCGAGTTTCACCTGTATGAGTGTAAAGGGAGAATATTAATCACCAATATTTATGCAAATACCGATAATTAATATTCATAAATAGGAGGGGCCATCTATCGATGACCCCGCCTATTTATACCTTTATATAACAATAATACAATACTTTTGCCTTTCGCTAATCACTAAGCTAGCTGCATGCGCCTTACTAAACTATCTCTAATAACCACACATTACACAGATAGTTATATATAAGACACAGTATTTATTAATACCAACAATACACTACGCACGCAATACACTAACAATACAGTACTATAAATACAGCACTAAAACTACACTACACGGTTCCCAAATTCCACCCACAAACTAACTATACAATACACTCACACACATGTATTAACAGCCCACCCCACCTGTCTAATTCTATCCCTAAGAGTACGACAACATTGGGTAGGGATCCAGCAATGCAAGGGTTAATACCTTGCAAGTGTCTCTGGTAGGATTAGGGTAAGGGGAACTGAAGGGTAGGGATCCAGCAATGCAAGGGTTAATACCTTGCAAGTGAATGCTGGGGTGCAGGGGAATGGTGGGGGTGGATAACAGGGAGAGGGATTGTAGGGATGATGGTGGTGGTAGATTGGGTTATGGGGTATATAGTGGCAGGGGTTGGATAATAGGGGCTACCAGGGGTGTAGGGGTTACCAGGGGTGTGGGGGTTACCAGGGGTGTAGAATCGTTGGTGGGATAGGGGATATGGGAAGAAGGAGGGATTCTCTGAGAGATACTCAGAGAATACTTTGTCCAGCATGCTCGTCTTCCAGGGGAGTCGCTCCGTTCCTCCTGAGCGCCGATTGCGCTCTCCTTCGGGGGGGGGGGGCGGTAAAAGTCTCGTCAGCCGGGGGGGGGGGCGCTCCGTCTTCCCCAGTGCATGGGCCGCCGGATATTTATCTCCGGCGGCCCGCACTGCCGCACCGCCCACAAGGTGGTGCGCGCCCATTGGAGACACGTGGGCCAGCGCAGTGATATGATATTCCCGAACGCGCACATCGGGGCCGCGCCATATACTAACAGGCGCGAGAAGCCTTTGATCTCCCACCTGTAGCCTTTAGCATTCCGGGCAAATCGCGCTGCCAGAATGCGCATAATAGAAGGAGGGGAGGTTTCTCCATCCCTTCTATCATGCATAATTATCTCCAGCAGCGCTGGAGATAATTAGAACAAAGGGCTCAGATTCTGTTGCACCTGAGTCCTTTGTAGCTGTCAGGATGACCGGACCCTTGTCCGGTCATTCTGATGTTGTCCGGTCATTCTGATGCAATCAGCCAGATTGCATCAGGGTGAATGCTTGGGGCACATTCACACTGATGCACCTGGTTTCAGATATTGGGGCCTATGGATATGGGGGGATAGTTGTATAATATACATGTGTATGGATGTTGGGGCACATCCAAACACATGTATACACTGATACTGGGGTATATAGGGGTCTCGTCACCTATCAGGGGGATATTATAAGAGGGATTATTAGGGGGCACAGCTTCCAGGGACCACATATTTCCCACAGGGGCCAACATGAGCCCCTGTGGACCACCAAGGGCAGACGTGCGCAGATGCTGGGCACTTCTGCGCACTCCATCCCATGATATGGTGGTCAATGTATGCATATATACCATACAGGCATGCATGTGTTTGCATGCATGCATGGATATATTTGCATACGTCTCAACCCTTCCTCAACAATAAGGTAGGTGTTTTTCCTACAATTCCTCTTGGCTGGACTTATCCTGAGATGTGTGTCACGAGATGACCAACTTTCCAAAACAAACTGATGTTCTGATAATATGTCACGAGATATCTAAGCGCGACCACCCAGCGGTTTGTTGTTAATTGCAGTCTGTCAAGGATTTGGCTACCATATTGCTATATTGTATTGAATAGGTTTCACCAAACTAGAGTTACGGTAACAGTGGGCGCATCTGTACATCAATCATATGTAACATATTGTTAAGTGGTGAGTATTACACCTAGGATCTAAAAAAAAAGAAATCTTGACTATTCACTTTCAATAAACCATCTTAAAAAACTTATAATGATAATAAGAATTATACAAGTGTCATTAAGAACGAGTCAGCTTTTCATTAACCACATAACCCAATTTGCAATATGTCACCTCTGAGAGTTCAACCAATAGGGATTTCTACATTTTAGCTATCGTTTGTTTAGCTGATAAAAAAAAAATAAGGTAATGAGCTTCTGCTTAAATCTTTTCATGTTGACAAATTTCTTATTCAGTACTTCCCGAGGGTCTATGAATATTAATATGCAAAACAGAAAAACATCTTTTCAAAAACACAAGATGAAAATAAATACCTGACCTTTCATGCAACTGTATCAGGTGTCAAGCATACCTCATCTAATCCCCCATCAAAATACTGATGAAAAATAAAACCAGACATGGAAACACTAAACTTATTTTGTATTTTTATGTTAGCAAAACTTTTGTCTAATACAAATGTTCGTAATATAAAATAAAAAGGACACATCCCGTCAATACCTTCCTGATCTGCCAGACATGAACGGAAGATATCAGATCTTTAATGATGGAATCCATTTAGGAGCTGAGAGGGCACCATAGCCAGTGGTTGACTGTTATGTTACACAGCAGACACCTATTGTCAGTGGCCTTGATTGAAGCCTATTTAACCCCTCAGATTCCATGGTCAATTGCAACCACAGCATCTGAGGGGTCATTAACCAAGAACAAACTGCTCCCAGTAACTAACTAAACTCCCCACTCTGTATTGAAACCACGGGACCCATTTGGTTGCTATACAAGCCATTCTTGTACAGTTTGCTCTCCATTCATATCGGGGCCCGTTCTTGAGATAGGAGTGGGTCCCAGAGGTGGAATTCACACTTATTGGACATTTATTGCATATCCCATAAATATGCTTTAGATATCAAGATGGAAATACCTTTTAAAGGGACAAAGCCGAGCAGTTTTAGTAACAGGAAAGCAAGAAACATGAGAAACACAACAATGTAGAACTGAATAAGGAATAGTTGTCTGTGAAGGTTCTCATTTATCCAGGTCATGGTATATCTGTAAAGAATAAATCAAGGCAACTGGACTTACTGTAGATTTCTTGAAAACGTTTCACTCGTTCTTCCAACGAGCTTTCTCAATTCTGAGTGACTGTACAAGAATTCTCTGGGAATAAATATGTAACTGAATCAACATCTGGTAATTATATCCAGCATGGGGTCAGAGGTCATTATACCCAGCATGGGGTCAAAGGTGTTGATTCCATTATCCTAATTGGAGTCAGTAGGTGATAAAGACTTCCCAGAAAAAGGTGTCAAGACAGCATTGTAAATAGAGGCGGGGGGGGGGGGGGGGTAAACATCTACTGTCTGCCACATACAATGCTGTCTTGACACCTTTTTCTGGGAAGTCTTTATCACCTACTGACTCCAATTAGGATAATGGAATCAACATCTTTGACCCCATGCTGGGTATAATTACCAGATGTTGATTCAGTTACATATTTATTCCCAGAGAATTATTGTACAGTCACTCAGAATTGAGAAAGCTCACTGGAAGAACAACTGAAACGTTTTCGAGAAATCTACAGTAAGTCCATTTGCCTTGATTTATTCTTTACAGATATAAGGAGTAGTTGGCTTTGGTGAGCATTTACTTCATCTTTCAGTTCCATTTTCCCATGCCATGTCTATCTAATTTCTCAGGAGCTAACTGAATATTGTTGTACATTGAAATCCATAATAACTGAGTATGCAGCAAGTGTTATTCTGGCGGCTCATGTCCACCGCTGTCCCGGGCAAGTGCAAGCATTGCTCCATTCTTCCTGTGTGTACTGGAACGAGTGCTCGGTGAACTCCTTTCAGCACTAGGAGAGTCAATCCCTTTCTCCTGCCCCTGTCCAGATGCTGGTTAACTTGCTGATAAGCCTCCTACTTAGCTGGGCTCTGGATCCACCTCCTTTTCTGAGCTTTCAGGTTTTCTGCTAGTTAGTACCCAGTGAAGGTGATCTTATTTAAATTTCTGTGTACCAAACCCTGTTTGTCTTCTGATTTGGCTCTTTGCTGCCTGCCCTGACCTCAGAATTGTGTCCTGGATTACGACAAACTCTACCTGCCCTGACCTTGGAATCGCTATTTGGAACACATAAGTACTCAGCCTGCTCTGACAATTAGACTGTTTTCAGACTATACTTTTACCTGAGTCCTTGGTGCTTCACACCAGTGTGTCTATTACCCCTCTGGGTCAGCAGCCAACTACACCAGGACTATTCCAGGAGGTAGCAGCCTGGTTGGCTCCTTGTGGTGAAGTCCAGATCCATGTACAGGGGTTAAAGTCTGAATACCAGGGAACCACCAGGACAATGCCCTTAGGTTTAGCCCAAATCCATACTGGTTAGGTGGCACAGTGGACCCACACCCACTGTCCATAACAGCTAGCTCTTAGGCTCCTTCTAGTGGCAGCCACAAGGAGCTGTGCATCACAAAACCAGAGCTCTTACAACTATACAGATACAGATATGAATCCACACTAAATCTTGGACCTGTATTTATGATAAGAGGCTGAGATTCACTTTAAAGCACGGTACTCATGCTAGTTGATATTTCAAAAATGTGTTTTATTCACTCTGATCTTGGCCAGTGAAGGCCAATCCACTGTATTTAGACTTAGCACTATCCTATTGAATTATTTAAAGGTAATAATATAGAAAGGCATTATCTACAGAACAAATAGCATGACAAAGGGAAGTCCTGGGTAGCGCTAATATTATCACCAGTAAACTAGCCATAATGTCTAAGCCTATAATCACATTGTGCTTTCAACATCCTGAGCAACTATTCATTTCTGGTTCCTTGTCATATTTATGCTCTCATCTCTAAACTGGAATCAGACCAGCAAGATACAGTAGCCAATTAATGGAAAAATAAATGTGATTATAAAGAACTTCCTTTCCAAAGAGCCAGAGGAAGCAGGTACATTTCCATTGAAAATCCCATGAGCCAGAGATGTTTCGTTGCAATTTACCTCTATAAATTATTATATGATGTGAATTCTGCATACATAATACAGTGAATCAAAGCAACACTAAAAGGCTAAAATAGACACAAATTAACAGGTATGTGCTATACTTACAGCAGCTAATGCTTTGACACTTAATAAACTCAACGAGAAATCTAACAGGAAATATAAAGCGTTTATTTCCAAAGTTTAAATTAAAGGGCAACATCAATAGTACATAGGAATATTTGTAACTTTTTATATATTCTATTAGGAAAAATTTAATTTTCTTTCCTTTCAGGAGCCTGTAGTTGAAGGGCTTCCATCACCAGAATCACTGAAGTAAAAAAGGCTGACATGTGACATGTTCGCAGGTCAGCAGAAGCTAGCAGTCTTGGTCCCATCACTATCTGTAGCTTTATGTCAGAGAAAGTGGAACTTTCTATATATGTAAATTAGCCTCTAGGAGCAACGGGGGCGTTGCCATTACTCCTAGAGGCTCTGTTCTCTCTACTGCTTGCCCGTGCACTTTGACAAGTACAGGCAGTGTAAACATCATCACACCTGGTCCTGACTTCTAGTCTCACACCTTTGCTGTGCACTTCAGTAGCTGGCGCTGGCGCAGTACAAGAGAGAGGTTCACTGGCAGTTGTACTGCACTTGCGCCGGGTACAGAAGTGCGCTGCAAAGGCGTGAGACTAGGAGAAGTAATGGACTTCTCAAAATAGCTAAGTGTGCTTCCTTGGCTAATTCCGGAACTCCTATAGCTGTGACTAGATGGTAGCTGCGCATGCGTGGCATGTTGTCTTTTACCTCTGGTGGCCCATTCTATAGGTAGGACCAGGTCCCAGAGGTGGGACTGGCATCTATCTGACATTAATGGCATATACCAGTGATATGCCATCATCGTCTGAGATAAGTGGCGTAGATAAAGGCTCATGGGCCCTGGTACAATAGTTCAGCTTGGGCCCCCCTTACTTCAGTGCCTTGTGGCCAGGGGCAGGGGAGCACCTAGCCTTTGTGCTGCCTGAGGCAAAAATTGAAACTGCAAATTCTTGACTTAACCCCTTCCCTTGAGCCAGAGGTGTAACTTGACCTGCATGCACTTCTTATAATACCAGTATCTTCTTATGTGGCACAAGGGTCTTTGGGCGCCTACAACCTATTCGCCCCCTATAGGCAAGCCCCTCTCTGAGATGAATAACACTTTTAACTTTACAGGTGTTATCTTATGATAGATATTATGTACCATTGCTGGGACTCTCAGTCACTAGGAGGGGTGTCCCCAAAAGTAGAGGTAGTTGAGTAGTGGTGGAAGTATTTGCCTTGCTTCTCCATTCAAAAACTAGTGGACTGATAGACATAGCCAAGTACAGCATGATGCACATCCGACCACCGCACCAATTAAAACACCTCCTCACTGTGGTCATGCAGCGGGGAGGAATAGGAGATAAGGACCTCTGTTCTAGAAATTGGTAGGGTGCCCGCGGTGAGACCCCCTGTGATCAGACCTTCAATACCAATCCTGTGGAAAGGTGATGAGTTTCAGTTGGAAGAAAATACCTTTAAGGGAAAAAAATCCGAACTACTGTATGAGCAGTGAAATGGTTAAGTACTGCGGCTCTTACCCCAGTTAGCGCTTGTTACTGGATTATTTCCAGTTGTAGCCTCTCTGCTGTCCTTGTAAGCATTCTGTTTCCATGGTGACTGTTGTGCTTTCCCCTCCGTACTACTGCAGCATTTGGACTACTGAGAGAGGAAAGCGTTAGGGGCTTCAAACTTTAACATGTTTATCTAATTGGAAAATCATGGTAAACCTTCCACAATCCAAAATAACAGTGCAGATGCAGTAGAGCTGAACTTGTTATTAGTCACTACAAGATCACATATCTTAATTATGGATTTATAGGGGATTGTATGTGACCTTAACCACTTCAGCCCCGCTAGGTGAAACCCCCTTCATGACCAGAGCACTTTTTACACTTCTGCACTACACTACTTTCACCGTTTATCGCTCGGTCATGCAACTTACCATACAAATTAATTTTACCTCCTTTTCTTCTCACTAATAGAGCTTTCATTTGGTGGTATTTCATTGCTGCTGGCATTTTTACTTTTTTTGTTCTTAATCAAAATGTAACGATTTTTTTGCAAAAAAATGACATTTTTCACTTTCAGCTGTAAAATTTTGCAAAAAAAACGACATCCATATATAAATTTATGTCTTTGATAAAAAAAAAAAATGTTTGGGCAAAAAAAAAATGGTTTGGGTAAAAGTTATAGCATTTACAAACTATGGTACAAAAATGTGAATTTCCGCTTTTTGAAACAGCTCTGACTTTCTGAGCACCTGTCATGATTCCTGAGGTTCTACAATGCCCAGACAGTAGAAAACCCCCACAAATGACCCCATTTCGGAAAGTAGACACCCTAAGGTATTCACTGATGGGCATAGTGAGTTCATAGAACTTTTTATTTTTTGTCACAAGTTAGCGGAAAATGATGATGATTTTATTTTTTTTATTTCTTCTTACAAAGTCTCATATTCCACTAACTTGCGACAAAAAATAAAAAATTCTAGGAACTCACCATGCCCCTCACAGAATACCTTGGGGTGTCTTCTTTCCAAAATGGGGTCACTTGTGGCGTAGTTATACTGCCCTGGCAATTTAGGGGCCCTAATGTGTGAGAAGAACTTTGCAATCAAAATGTGTAAAAAATGACCGGTGAAATCCAAAAGGTGCACTTTGGAATATGTGCCCCTTTGCCCACCTTGGCAGCAAAAAAGTGTGACACATCTGGTATCGCCATACTCAGGAGAAGTTGGGGAATGTGTTTTGGGGTGTCATTTTACATATACCCATGCTGGGTGAGAGAAATATCTTGGCAAAAGACAACTTTGTATAAAAAAATGGGAAAAGTTGTCTTTTGCCAAGATATTTCTCTCATCCAGCATGGGTATATGTAAAATGACACCCCAAAAAACATTCCCCAACTTCTCCTGAGTACGGCGATACCAGATGTGTCACACTTTTTTGCTGCCAAGGTGGGCAAAGGGGCACATATTTCAAAGTGCACCTTTCAGATTTTGCAGGCCATTTTTTACACATTTTGATTGCAAGGTACTTCTCACACATTTGGGCCCCTAAATTGCCAGGGCAGTATAACTACGCCACAATTGACCCCATTTTGGAAAGAAGACACCCCAAGGTATTCCGTGAGGGGCATGGCGAGTTCCTAGAATTTTTTATTTTTTGTCGCAAGTTAGTGGAATATGAGACTTTGTAAGGAAAAAAGAGAAAAAAAAAAATCATCATTTTCTGCTAAGTTGTGACAAAAAATAAAAAATTCTAGGAACTCGCCATGCCCCTCACGGAATACCTTGGGGTGTCTTCTTTCCAAAATGGGGTCACTTGTGGCGTAGTTATACTGCCCTGGCAATTTAGGGGCCCAAATGTGTAAGAAGTACCTTGCAATCAAAATGTGTAAAAAATGGCCTGCGAAATCCGAAAGGTGCACTTTGGAATATGTGCCCCTTTGCCCACCTTGGCTGCAAAAAAGTGTCACACATGTGGTATCGCCGTACTCAGGAGAAGTTGGGCAATGTGTTTTGGGGGGTCATTTTACATATACCCATGCTGGGTGAGAGAAATATCTTGGCAAAAGACAACTTTTCCCATTTTTTTATACAAAGTTGGCATTTGACCAAGATATTTTTCTCACCCAGCATGGGTATATGTAAAATGACACCCCAAAACACATTCCCCAACTTCTCCTGAGTATGGCGATACCAGATGTGTGACACTTTTTTGCAGCCTAGATGCGCAAAGGGGCCCAAATTCCTTTTAGGAGGGCATTTTTAGACATTTGGATCCCAGACTTCTTCTCACACTTTCGGGCCCCTAAAAATGCCAGGGCAGTATAAATACCCCACATGTGACCCCACTTTGGAAAGAAGACACCCCAAGGTATTCAATGAGGGGCATGGCGAGTTCTTAGAATTATTTTTTTTTTTGCATAAGTTAGCGGATATTGATTTTTTTTAGTTTTTTTCTCACAAAGTCTCACTTTCCCTAACTTAGGACAAAAATTTCAATCTTTAATGGACTCCATATGCCCCTCACGGAATACCTTGGGGTGTCTTCATTTCCGAAATGGGGTCACATGTGGGGTATTTATACTGCCCTGGCTTTTTAGGGGCCCTAAAGCGTGAGAAGAAGTCTGGAATATAAATGTCTAAAAATGTTTACGCATTTGGATTCCGTGAGGGGTATGGTGAGTTCATGTGAGATTTTATTTTTTGACACAAGTTAGTAGAATATGAGACTTTGTAAGAAAAAACAAAAACAAACAAAAAATTTCCGCTAACTTGTGCAAAAAAAATGTCTGAATGGAGCCTTACCAGGAGGGGGTGATCAATGACAGGGGGGTGATCAATGACAGGGGGGTGATCAATGACAGGGGGGTGATCACCCATATAGACTCCCTGATCACCCCCCTGTCATTGATCACCCCCCTGTAAGGCTCCATTCAGACGTCCGTATAATTTTTACGGATCCATGGATCGGATCCGCAAAAGACATGCGGACGTCTGAATGGAGCCTTACAGGGGGGTTATCAATGACAGGGGGTGATCAGGGTGATCACCCCCCTGTCACTGATCACCCCCCCTGTAAGGCTCCATTCAGACATCCGCATGATTTTTACGGATCCATGGATACATGGATCGGATCCACAAAACACATGCGGACGTCTGAATGGAGCCTTACAGGGGGGTTATCAATGACAGGGGGTGATCAGGGTGATCACCCCCCTGTCACTGATCACCCCCCCTGTAAGGCTCCATTCAGACATCCGCATGATTTTTTACGGATCCATGGATACATGGATCGGATCCACAAAACACATGCGGACGTCTGAATGGAGCCTTACAGGGGGGTTATCAATGACAGGGGGTGATCAGGGTGATCAGGGTGATCACCCCCCTGTCAATGATCACCCCCCCCCCCCCTGTAAGGCTCCATTCAGACATCTGCATGATTTTTTACGGATCCATGGATACATGGATCGGATCCACAAAACACATGCGGACGTCTGAATGGAGCCTTACAGGGGGGTTATCAATGACAGGGGGTGATCAGGGTGATCACCCCCCTGTCACTGATCACCCCCTCTGTAAGGCTACATTCAGACATCCGCATGATTTTTTACGGATCCATGGATACATGGATCGGATCCACAAAACACATGCGGACGTCTGAATGGAGCCTTACAGGGGGGTTATCAATGACAGGGGTGATCAGAGTGATCAGGGTGATCACCCCCCTGTCACTGATCACCCCCCCTGTAAGGCTCTATTCAGACATCCGCATGATTTTTTACGGATCCATGGATACATGGATCGGATCCACAAAACACATGCGGACGTCTGAATGGAGCCTTACAGGGGGGTTATCAATGACAGGGGGTGATCAGGGTGATCACCACCCTGTCACTGATCACCCCCCCTGTAAGGCTCCATTCAGACATCCGCATGATTTTTACGGATCCATGGATAGGATCCACAAAACACATGCGGACGTCTGAATGGAGCCTTACAGGGGGGTGATCGATGACAGGGGGTGATCAGGAAGTGTATATGGGTGATCACCCGCCTGTCATTGATCACCCCCTGTAAGGCTCCATTCAGACGTCCGCATGTGTTTTGCGGATCCGATCCATGTATCCATGGATCCGTAAAAATCATGCGGACGTCTGAATGGAGCCTTACAGGGGGGTGATCAATGACAGGGGGGTGATTAATGACAGGGGGTGATCAGCGAGTGTATATGGGTGATCACCCGCCTGTCATTGATCACCCCCCTGTAAGGCTCCATTCAGACGTCTGCATGATTTTTACGGATCCATGGATACATGGATCAGATCCACAAAACACATGCGGACGTCTGAATGGAGCCTTACAGGGGGGTTATCAATGACAGGGGGGTGATCAGGGAGTGTATATGGGTGATCACCCGCCTGTCATTGATCACCCCCCTGTAAGGCTCCATTCAGACGTCCGTATGCTTTTTGCGGATCCGATCCATGTATCCGTGGATCCGTAAAAATCATACGGACGTCTGAACGGAGCCTGACAGGGGGGTGATCAATGACAGGGCGGTGATCAATGACAGGGGGGTGATCAGGGAGTTTATATGGGGTGATCATGGGTGATCAGGGGTTTATAAGGGGTTAATAAGTGACGGGGGGGGGGGGGTGTAGTGCAGTGTGGTGTTTGGTGCGACTCTACTGACCTACCTGAGTCCTCTGGTGGTCGATCCTAACAAAAGGGACCACCAGAGGACCAGGTAGGAGGTATATTAGACGCTGTTATGAAAACAGCGTATAATATACCTGTTCGGGGTTAAAAAATTCGGATCTCCAGCCTGCCAGCGAGCGATCGCCGCTGGCAGGCTGGAGATCCACTCGCTTACCTTCCGTTCCTGTGAGCGCGCGCGCCTGTGTGCGCGCGTTCACAGGAAATCTCGCGTCTCGCGAGATGACGCGTATATGCGTCCAGGAGGAGTAAAGCAACCACCTCCCGGACGCATATCTGCGTACAGCGGTCGGGAGGTGGTTAATGCAATGTCTTACCATATTAATCTTCAGGGTTGATGTTCCTGGAGGGAAACGCCAAATGCAATGTCTTACCATATTAAATGCAATGTCTTACCATATTAATCTTCAGGGTTGATGTTCCTGGAGGGAAACGCCAAATGGAAAAGGATTTAGGAAAACTAGAAGAATGGTCAGAACTCTGGCAACTGAAATTTAATGTGGATAAGTGCAAGATAATGCACCTGGGGCGTAAAAACCCAAGGGCAGAATATAGAATATTTGACACCGTCCTGACCTCAGTATCTGAGGAAAGGGATTTAGGAGTAATTATTTCAGAAGACTTAAAGGTGGGAAGACAATGTAATAAAGCAGCACGAAATGCCAGCAGAATGCTTGGATGTATAGGGAGAGGTATAAGCAGTAGAAAGAGTGAAGTGCTTATGCCGCTGTACAGAACACTGGTGAGACCTCACCTGGAGTATTGTGCGCAGTACTGGAGGCCATATCTCCAGAAGGATATAGATACTCTAGAGAGAGTTCAGAGAAGAGCTACTAAACTGGTCCATGGATTGCAGGATAAAACTTACCAGGAAAGGTTAAAGGACCTTAATATGTATAGCTTGGAAGAAAGAAGAGACCGAGGGGATATGATAGAAACTTTTAAATACATAAAGGGAATCAACTCGGTAAAGGAGGAGAGAATATTTAAAAGAAGAAAAACTACCACAAGAGGACACAGTTTTAAATTAGAGGGGCAAAGGTTTAAAAGTAATATAAGGAAGTATTACTTTACTGAGAGAGTAGTGGATGCATGGAATAGCCTTCCTGCAGAAGTGGTAGCTGCAAATACAGTGAAGGAGTTTAGGCATGCATGCGATAGGCATAAGGCTATCCTTCATATAAGATAGGGCCAGTGACTATTCATAGGATTCAGATATATTGGGCAGACTAGATGGGCCAAATGGTTCTTATCTGCCGACACATTCTATGTTTCTATGTTTCAGAACAGTGCTGCTCCAAAGATTTAAAGGGGCTTTCCAGGATTTAAAAAAGGGTCAATCTGTTTGACGGCTGTTTCTGATATGGTAGCAAATACAAACTGAGGTAACAGCTTATTTCTTTATTTTATTTAATAATTAAGTGTTCTTGCATGGCAAGACCACTTACTGTTATCTCACAACACACATATATATATATATATATATATATATATTATTATAGACAAATTTACCACCTTAACTCCTCCCATAGTTTTTACACTACATAAACAGTAATATACCGAAGCGTCAGGATTGTTCCCGATTGGTGTGCTATTACTTTGTAGAACGTTTCGCTGAATGGTTCATGAAATATCTGCGTTTTTGTGGCAAAATTGCTCCCATAGGAATGAATGGCGGAATGTTTAAAACTAGAGTGGGAGCTGACAAAAGCTAGAGTGGGAGCTGAAAAATCAGGACATGATTTCTAAACTGCCACCACTCCCTCATTTTCAAGCCCACCTATACAAATATATCAAAACGTTCAGCTATCCCTGCTGCCACTAAAAATCTCCTGGGCTAAGCCATAGTCCTGATAGTTTTCACAATATGGCCGTTTGTTTGCCGCCCATTGACATTCATTGAAACTCCACTCTAGCCATCTCAAATTTGAAGGGCAATTTCAAAACTGCGACTGTGCCTTCATTTTAAATATATTAGAAACATACTATGCATCTGGGTCTTGTGATTCTCACAATATAAAGCTCTTCGCTGTAGGATTTATAATTTTTAAACTACAACCGTTTGAGAGTGAGCAAGTTGGAGCAGTTTGCTTTTAACCGCTCTTCTCTGCCCTTGCTGTAGAGTAAGTTGCCATAGGAAACTAGGTGTGTGAGCAGCCAGCAGAGTGACAAAAGCTAGAGTGTGAGCTGAAAAATCAGGACATGATTTCTAAATTGCCACCACTCCCTCATTTTAAATCCCACTTACACAAATCGTCTGCTAATGTTTTTATAAATGTATGTTTTAATGTAACTGTGAAGCACTTTGGGTAACAACATTGCACTTAAATGTGCTATATAAATAAAAAAAAGTTGAAATGCATTTTTCACTTGATCAACCAATTGGTTAGTTATGTTATGTTATGTTACTAAGTCCTTGTATAGCGCTCTAGAGGAACTCAATCCGATCGAAGCGCTTGTCGACGGCTATATTGGTGGGCCCCTCGTCATCCTACACAAAAAGCCAGGTCTTAACCAACCTCCTGAATTCCAGGTAATCTGATGTTGTTCTAATGTGTTCTGGGAGGGAGTTCCAGATTTTGGGGGCCAATACTGAGAAACGTCTGTCCCCCCTTGTCTTGAGGCGGGTTCTTGGCACCGACAAAAGGGAGGCTGAGGTGGATCTCAGTTCTCTAGGAGGATGGTGACGTATTATCTTCTTTTGCAGGTAGATGGGACCTGTTTTGTAGAGAGCTTTGTGTGTTAAGCAGCACAGCTTAAACTGCACTCTCTCTTTCACTGGGAGCCAGTGGAGTTCCCTGCGTGCTTTTGTGACAGAATCTGTCCAGTCTAGTGTAATGTTTACTATCTTTACTCACTCCAAACACTCTACACAGTTACTCTGCCCACTCCATGAAGCTACTCTGCCCAGTCCAACCTTTCCACCGTTACTCCAGCCACTCCAACCACACAACAGTTACTCAATCCACTCCACCCAGTTACTCTGCCCACTTTAGTTGTAGACTACTGGTGGAGGCAGGAACACTTCACACAATTTCCCCAGAAATTGTAGTTTTTCTGGTTAATTGTTTGTTTTCTCCCAGAAAACAGTTCTAAATCACAAATTCAGAAGAGCTTCAAATGCATTGTGTCCTTAAAGAGGACCTTTCATTGGTCCAGACCATATAAACGAAGTATCAGGATACATAGGGGATAGTGCAGGGATCTAACTAGCTTCACAGCCAGGGAGAAGGCGAGTTTTTTTCTCCTAGGATTGGACAGCGCTACAGCCGGGGAGGAGACGCCCACGGAGAAAGACTCAGCTATTAATTAGCATACCAGGCAGGAGAATACAACAGGGGCCACAGCGGGCGAATGGAGCGGCGCCCAGGAAAAATAGTAAGTGCAGTTAGATCCTTGCACTATGCCCTATGTATCTTGATACTTAGTTTATAATGCCTGGGCCCATGAAAGGTCCTCTTAAATCAGGCATGTCAAACTGCGGCCCTCCAGCTGTTGTAAAACTACAACTCCCACAATGCCCTGCTGTAGGCTGATACCTGTAGGCTGTCCAGGCATGCTGGGAGTTGTAGTTTTACAACAGCTGGAGGGCCGCAGTTTGACATGCCTGTCTTAAATGATCATACAAACTTGGAAATGTATGATTTTTAGATTCTTTAATGAGAATAAAAATGACGGTTGGTTGTTTAACCGGTTTCAGACCGGTCCATTTAGCCCTCTTCCTTCCAGGTGCATTTTCAGTTTTTTTTTTACTATATGAGTTTTTGAAAGCAATAACTTTTTCCCCATTTGTTTATGTCAATAATTGTTGCACCTTTTTTCACTGACACATAGGGCTTTATTTTTATATCATTTTATTTTGGTATATTTTTTTCTCCATTTTTGGTAAGCAGGAAAATAGAAGCACTACCAACTTTAGTGTTGAGTGCCTCTGATTCTCAGTAAGTGCTTCTCTCACAGGCAGGAAGTCTTAACATGGGATGGGGAAGGGAGGTGGGGGGAGGTGAAATTTGTCAAATTCTGATCAATCAGTAACAATTAACATCTAGGCAATGCACACTGTCGTATTTGGTTTGAATACCTGTCTGCACACAAGCTTCAATTAGGTTACTTTCACACTGCCGTTTGGTGCTGATCTGTCATGGATCTGCACAGACGGATCCACACCAATAATACAACTGCATGCAGCCGTTCAGAACTGATCCGTTTGTATTATCTTTAACATTGCCAAAACGTATCTGTCTTGAACACCATTGAAAGTCAATGGGGGACGGATACGTTTTCTATTGTGCCATATTGTGTCAGTGAAAACAGATCCATGACTTACAATGTGTGTCAGGACGGGTCCGTTTGGCTCGGTTTTTTTCAATGGAGGCGGAACAGAGCCAAACTGATGCATTCTGAGCGGAACCTTATCCATTCAGAATGCATTAGGGCAAAACCGATCAGTTTTGGACCGCTTATGAGAGGCCAGAACGGATCTCACAAACGGAAACCAAAATGGCAGTGTGAAAGTAGCCTTAGATTGTAAGCTTAAAAGGGGTATTTCCATCTCAGACATTGATGGCATATCTGTAGGTTATGCCATTTATGATAGATAGGTGTGGGTCCTACCTCTGGGACCTGCTCCTATCTCCAGAACAGAAACCCCCAACGTGAAGGAAAAGCAGACGCACAAGCGCTGTCACCCTCCGTTCACTACTATGGGAGTTCTGAAAACAGTCGAGACCTGGCTCATCTACTTATGGCAGTCCTGTTGCGGTGAATGGGGAGGTGGCCGTGCATGAGTGGTATGCATTCCATTCACTGCTATGGAACCTCAGAAAATAGCCTGGCAAGCACGCTTATTTACAATAATAATAGTAGTAGTAATGAAAATATATTCCAAAATTTAGGCAGAAGGATGATGTGACCATGGCAAGTTTAAGATAAGGGGTTCAGTCAGAGGATAGACAGAGGGTATTTCAAGCCTACAAGTGGTGTATTTGACTCCCAACTCAACCATGGTAGAAGAAAAACAGACAGACACAGGTGTAACAATGTTTTTTTTGGTTACAGGTTTCTCACAAGAGTTAACTGGCTTGGTTATAACATAGAAACATAGAAGATTGATGGCAGATAAAATCCACCAGGCTCATCTAGTCTGCCCTTATATTATATATATTTTTTTATGTTAGGATAGACGTGTGTTATCACAGGCATGTTTAAATTCACTTACTGTAGATTTCCCAACCACATCTGCTGGAGGTTTTTACCAAGCTTTAACCACTCTTTCAGTAAAATAATATTTCCTGACATTGGTCCTTATTTAGGGATGAGCGAATCGACTTTGGATGAAACATCTGAAGTCAATTTGCATAAAACTTTGGTAGAATACTGTATGGAGAGAGCTCTCCTTACAGTATTATAATGTATTTGCTCAGATGAGCCGAAGTTATTACTTTGTGTAGTCTCGCAAGACTTCGGGTAATAACTTCAGAAATTACTGTATTTTTCGCCACATAAGACGCACCCCCCCACCAAAAGGGGAAAATGCTCCTTCATCTTATGGAGCGAATACTAATGAGCGCTTCCATTATGCAAGCGCTCATTAGTGCCGAAGGACCAGGAAGCGGTGAAGGATTTCTACTCACTGCTTCCTGGTCCTCTGCTGTCGGCTGTGAAGGCTGCGCACAGCGTGAGGGTGCTCTGTGATCTCACGCTGTGTGCATAAGATCACAACACAGCCGACAGCAGGAGGAAGAGGATCGCGGGCGGTGAGGAGCAGTGGCGTCCAGGAGCAGGAGTGTTTTTTATTTAATTAAACATGAGGCTTCTAGAGACATAATGGGGGCTGCTGGAGGCATAATGGGGGCTGCTGGAGGCATAATGGGGGCTGAGAGGCCTTAATGGGGGCTGCTGGAGGCATAATGGGGGCTGAGAGGCATAAGGGCTGATTATGGTGGCTGATGAGAGGCATAAAGGCTGATTATGGAGGGTGATGAGAGGTATGGGGCTCTTATCAGAGGTCTGATTGGGGATTATTTACATTGGAGTCTGAGCTGAGGTCTGATTGACGGTCTGATTTGAGGCCTTATTAGGGTCTTATTAACATTGGGGGTCTGATTGGGGCTGTCAGCTGAGGTCTGATTTACATTGGGGTCTGATTGGTGGTCTGACCTGAGGTGTAATGAAAATATTTTTTTTCTTATTGTCCTCCTCTAAAATCTACCTGGTGCATCTTATGGGCCAATGCGTCTTATAGGGCGAAAAATACAGTAATTTCTACTGTTAAAAACCTTCCCTCCAGGAATTTTAACGCTATTACACACTTTTGTGTCATCGGCAAGCAGACTAGGCTTACCTACCTATGTTCTTCTCCAATGTCCTTCTCCAAACCTTCTAAGATACTTTGAAGAGGCAACTAGCTTAGTTGTTACAGTGTCACATAGAGCAACGAGCATATGGTTGCAAATGTCAATTCTCAAGAAAGGTACAATCATAGTCAGTGGAAATAGTGAGTAGGTCTCTTATAAAGGCAACAAGCTTACTTTGCCTTGGCATATGTTGCAACGACTTCTCTGGGCATCAATTCTCTGGCTAGAGTATCCTCTGGCCTGACAGCAATGAAGATTGATGTGGCTGCTGTATAGACCATGGCACCTCATCCTTGTTGTGCTGTCCTGCAGTCTTCACTGGGTTTCAGAGGCCATGTTTTCTCTCTCCTCTCAACATATACAGTACACATACCTCTCACTTTGGTGTTCTAGTGGTAGGCTGGCTGATTTGATTATGTCTGACCTGACTTCCCTGTATATTTCTAGCTGCATCAGAGTGTGGGGGCTAGGCAGTCTAAAGGTTCCCCACGTCACTGCTCTGTTCTGTAGCCCTAATTAGGCCCTGTGGTGGTCCACCTATTGGCTTGTGCCACTCACAACTGTCTTATTCACAACAGTTGTGCTGGCTCTCTTTTTCCTGCTACTGTGTCTCCATGGGGCTCTAGAGCCACCTCTATATAAAAACACTGGGGTTCATGCTTTTTAGCACTGATAAATTAGTGGCATGACCTCTGGCTCAGCTTATCTCTTGCTGCACTGCAAAGCAGTTAGCCTTTCACTAACACTAATGTCCATCATTAAAAGGGTTTTCTGAGATATTTTTGCAGATGTCCTATCCTTGGATAGGTTATCAGTATCTGACCGGTGGGGGTCTGACACTTTACCGATCAGCTGTTTGAGAAAGCACCAGCACTTACACATGGCCTAAGGAAAGCTGTGAAAAGGATGCAGCGCCACTGCCTTCTCGAATACTGTTCTGAAAGGACCCCTGGTTTCCTATATAAAAACACATAACATCCCAAAAAGTGCATTAAAAGTGGAACGTTCTCAACCACACTATTTGGGCAAAATCACAACAAAACTCCTAAAAAAAAAAAATGCGATAAATGATGCACATGGAACAAGTTGCATCATACTTTTAGCTAGTGTTTAGCGAAGTGAAGCTTTTGAATTTTGTTTCACAATGTAGCCGAATTCCCTTTCGCTTTGTGGTAACGAAACTGTTCATCCTAAAATGTCAGCCAGCCTAATCCGCAAATAGCCATCCCCTGTGATGTCACAGCCCTATAAAAGCCTCATACCCCGCGTTCTCTGCCATTGTCCTGTGAGCTGAACATAGAAACGTGACAAGTGCTCATTCGCTAGGGACAGTGTTGCTGTAAAATGTCAACAGGACAATATTGGAGAGGGAGAGTACTAAAAGAGTGCTAAGAGAGTGTATCGCCGTGTGCATCCCTGTGAGCTGCACCATTCAGAGTTAATCCGACATTTTAGCTATACAGTTAGTGTACCTCATAAAGGCAGGTGTACTATATCGCTGTGTGCATCACTGTGCACTGCACTGACATTTCATAGCTAATCCATTCTGTTAACTGTAGCATTATATTGTGTCTGTTTTACAGGCAGGTGTAATTAATCTCCCTGTTAATAAGTGTGCAGTGGAGCAAAATTTATCATAGCTAATCCCTTCTGTCAGCTGTAGTGTTACGTTGCATCCGATTTATGGGCAGGTGTAATTTATTGTCCTATACATAAATTTACAGTGGAGCGAAATTTATCATAGCTAATCCCTTCTGTTAGTGATACAGTTGTTATACACTATGTCCAACTATGTTTTCTAGGCCCCCCCAAAGGAACGGGCAGTGGCAAAAATGTTGCTGCAGCCGACACGAAAAGCAGCAGCAGAAGGTGGGGGAAGGGAAGATGTGGTAGCAGCTCCAGCCACAGGCCAGAGCTGCCACTGTCATCCAGCAGTCGTGTTTTGACCAACAATCCAGCTGTACTGGAATAATTGACTCGCTCTTCAACATCATCTCAAGTAACGACAGATACACATAGCCAGGAATCAGTGGATTCCTCTGACGCCACACTTAGTTGACATGGCCCAGGAACTTCATTTGTGATCTCACCTGTCCTGAACCTGCCTCTTGCTTTTGCTGCTCCTTCTGCTAGCAAAGTAATGATAGCTGCCGGCTCTGCTCCGCTTTTCAATGACAATGAGCTTTGTGAGGACAGTAAGCAGTCACAAGCAAGCCCAGACTTGGAGAAGAGGTCTGCTGTGGACTCCTTTTAGGCGTACAACTACCAATGATGCCAATGATGACAGTCGGATGGGAGCACATGTTGCGAGAGGTCAGGGACATGCTCAAGAGATAAGTGAGGGTGACACAAGTGGCAACCAAACATTTGTAGATAATGACTGAGCCGATCACATGTGGGAGCCGAGTAAAGAGGGGGCATCATCATCATCAGAAGGTGAGGGTGGCAGCGTCCCCGTGAGACAGCAGGGTGGAAGCAGTAGGAAATGCAGGAGGTGGGTACACCATCTGCTACTCGGGAGACTACCTGTGATGAAGACACTGGCAGTGCATGGGTTCATAAAATCAGCAACAAGCAGGCATCACACAGTGGTGGAGGGAAAATGCCATACTCGGCGGAGTGCGAATAATCCACACAGTCACTTGGGGGACGTTAGCGTGGCGGTATGCAGGATGTGTGAAGGTGAGGTGTGGACAAGGTGCTACTGTTGGCATGAGGGCCCTGCTCCAACACATGCAGTGTCACCATAAAGTGCCATGGGAAAACCGTGCTACTTGTTTAGCAACCGCTGCATCTCCCACTGGCCCGCACCCTATCTCAATCAGTCAGGGCTCATCAACGTCAGCAAAAGGAAGCTTTTGTTCCTTCCCATCTACCTCAATGTCATCTATTGCTCCTAATGCTACTCTTCCTCCTTGTCATTTGTTTCGACAGCATATGATCAATGAGGTGATTGCAAAAAGAGACAACCTTATGCGTGCACTCATCCAACACCACAGAAGCTCAATATGCACGTGGCCAAATTGCTGGTACTACAGTCCCTTCCATTCCATGTAGTGGACTCTGCCCATTTCAGAGAACTGATGGCTTGTGCCCACCCAAGGTGGAGAGTCCCAAGCTGACATATGTTGTTCACAGCCCACTGGGTAAATGTGGTTCTGGCCCAGGCACACCAGCAACTTGGCCAGATGATGGCAATGCTGCCTCTTTGTTGTACTGCTGGCATTAGTGATAAGAAAAGTGAGCTTCGGATACTACATTCCCACTAAGAGAACTGGCCTTTCCAACCAGCAGGAGGTTGTATACTTGGCCTGACCCCATAACCCATGATCCAAGGTTCCGTGGTGTGTGGCTCCAACTGGCTGAATTTGCCATGTGCATACTTTCCAGCCCGGCCAGTATTGTGGTATCAGAGTGAGTATTTAGTGCAGCGGGTGCATAGTTACCCCTAAGAGAACCGGCCTTTCCAACCAGCAGGTGGTTATATACTTGGCCTGACCCCGTCACCCCTGGTGTGTGGCTCCAACTGTAACATAGTAACATAGTTTATAAGGCTAAAAAAAGACATCTGTCCATCCAGTTCGGCCTGTTATCCTGCAAGTTGATCCAGAGGAAGGCAAAAAAAAACAAAAAAAACAGTAAGGTAGAAGCCTATTTTCCCCACTTAAGGGGAAAAAAAATTCCTTCCCGACTCCAATCAGGCAATCAGAATAACTCCCTGGATCAATGACCCCTCTCTAGTAACTATAGCCTGTAATATTATTACGCTCCAGAAATACATCCAGGCCCCTCTTGAACTCTTTTGGTGAACTCACCATCACCACTTCCTCAGGCAGAGAGTTCCTGTCCTGGGGATAAATAGATGATGGGATTTATACATAGTTATTAGATCTCTCCTAAGTTGTCTTTTTTCTAAAGTGAATAACCCTAATGTTGATAATCTTTCAGGGTACTGTAGTTCCCTCATTCCAGTTATTCACTTTAGTTGCCCTCCTCTGAACCCTCTCCAGGGCTGCTATTTCTGCCTTGTTCACAGGAGCCCAGAACTGTACACAGTACTCCATGTGTGGTCTGACTAGTGATTTGTAAAGTGGTAGGACTATGTTCCCATCACGGGCATCTATGCCCCTTTTGATGCAACCTATTATCTTACTGGCCTTGGCAGCAGCTGCCTGACACTGGTTTCTAGAGCTTAGTTTGCTGTTCACCAAAATTCCTAGGTCCTTTTCCACGTCAGTGTTAGGGTCTATTCACACGTCCGTTGTTTGTTTCCTGATCTGTTCCGTTTTTTGCTGAACAGATCTGGACCAGATCTGGACCCATTCATTTTCAATGGGTCCTGAAAAAAAACGGACAGCACAATGTCAGATTTTTTTTCAGGACCCATTGAAAATGAATGGGTCCAGATCTGGTCCAGATCTGTTCAGCAAAAAACGGAACAGATCAGGAAAGAAACAACGGACGTGTGAATGGACCCTTACCCAGTGTTTTACCATTTAGTATGTACAGGTGACTTGAATTATTCCTTCCCATGTGCATAACCTTACATTTCTCAGTGTTAAACTTCATCTTCCACTTCTCTGCCCAATCCTCCAATCTATCCAGATCCCTCTGTAGTAGTATACTGTCCTCTTCCGTGTCAATTACTTGATACAGTTTAGTGTCATCTACAAAAATTTATATTTTACTGTGCAAGCCTTCTACACGATGATTAATAAATATTGTAACACAGTGAGAGGTTTTGTCTGGCAAGGCAGGTATTTTCCTCCCAGCATGTGCTGCTGGGCTGATTTATGGCCAGGTGAGGTCAAATACCAGACCGAATTTTAAGTGCCGTTCCGGGTTTTGGCAGCAGCGGGCTATCCATAAAAAGGCAGCTGGGCTCAGAAGCGAGGTCTCTGTGTTGGGATCTGGGAGCCTTGTGTCTAGATGAAGGCTTGCTACCTGTTTGGCTTTAAAACAGGTTGGTGCTGCTATCAGCAAGGACTCTTTGAGGCAGGATTGCGGCATGGTGGGAATTAACACCAACACCGCAAGGTGACTTTTGTTTGATTATGACTGCTTCTTTTGTCACTTGCCTAAAGTGTGAATAAAACACTAAACTGTTTGATCCAAAGAACTTGTTGTTGCCTCTATACTGCGTTAGCTAATCCTGTCTACCAGAGCCCACGAGAATAGGGCCCAATATTGACCCATGAGAAACTTCACTAGTGACAGTGTCCAATTCTGAGTGTGTAAAAGTGAGCCAGTTACTTACCCACTTACAGACATTTTCTCCCAGTCCGAGCATTCTCATTTTATATACTAACCTTTTATGTGGTACAGTGTCAAATGCTTTGGAGAAGTCCAGATATACGACATCTATTGATTTGCCGATGTCAAGTCAAGAACTTACCTCCTCATAGAAACTGATTAAATTATTTTGACATGACCGATCCCTCATGAAGCCATGCTGATATGTCGTTATTTGCTTATTTTCATTATGGTACTTCAAGATAACATCTCTTAGAAAACCTCCATAACAGTTTACCCATGACAGATGTTAAACTTACCGGCCTATAGTTTCCAGGCTCTGTTTTTGGACCCTTTTTGAATATTCGCACCATATTTGCTATGCTCCAATCCTGTGGAACACTCCCTGTCAGTATAGAGTCTTTAAATATCAGAAATAAGGGTCTGGCTATTACATTACTTAATTCTCCATCCGGTCCTGGCGATTTGTCTATTTTAATTTTTTTAAGTCGCTGTTGTACTTCTTCCTGGGTCAGACAAGGCACTTTTAATGGGGAATTTACTTTTACATTCTGCATAAATCTGAAAAGTAAATTTCCCATTGAAAGTGCCCTGTGGCTGAATTTGCCATGGGCATACTTTCCAGCCCAGCCAGTACTGTGGTATCAGAGTGGGTATTTAGTGCAACGGGGACATAGTTAACCCTAAGAGAATTGGCCTTTCCTCCCAAAATGTTGAGAGACTAACCTTCATAAAGATGAATCATGCGAGAATCAGCCAGGATTTCCAGACACAGATGCAACAGAATAGATCATTCTGCCATTATTGATCAAACTGTAGTGTGCTGCCATACTGGAATATTGTGTAAAATTGGCCATTACTTCTGGCCACATCTTGATGCCACCATTCTAATGTTGCTACCCACCTGATGCCACCCACCTGATGCCTCTTATGCCATTACTGCAATGAGGCTTCTTGACCTACTGATATGTACTGTACATGTTACATTTTTACAAGGCTATGCATACCATTGGGCCTTGCTACCACACTGCTGTTGTTGGGTTCTGCTACTACTGTGATCTCCCACCATCTTGTGCTGTATGCCACTGCTGCTGCTGCTGCCATCCTCCAAACTCTATCATGGGAGCACAATTGTTACTGTAACTGCTACTGCTGCTGCTGCCACCATCCTCACCCTGTCATGGAGCCACTATTGCCACTGTTACTGCCACTGCTGCCACATTCCCCACTCTGTCATGGGGCCACTACTGTCACTACTACTGTCAATGCTGCTGCCACCACCCTCCCTACTATATCGGAGAAGATGGGTCGGCACTGCGTTTTGCACATGGTGTGCGCTTCCAGGGAAAGGGTTTCACTAATATATAGTGAAGAAGGACCTGCACTTACTTTCTTGACGATATGAAAAAACGTTTTTCCAAAGCATAATAGCACCATCAGTACTGATGATGCTATGATACTTTGAATAAAAGTTTCTTCACATCGTTAAGAAGGTGAGTGCCAGTCCTTCTTTGCTATACCCTCCCCTCTGTGTCATAGGGCC
This sequence comes from Bufo gargarizans, assembly GCF_014858855.1. NCBI lineage: Eukaryota > Metazoa > Chordata > Amphibia > Anura > Bufonidae > Bufo > Bufo gargarizans. The sequence goes on along the minus strand of NC_058081.1, from coordinate 95,569,199 downwards.
ACTATTGTCACTGTTACTGCCACTGCTGCAGCTCCCACCAAACATAACATAACACCCCTGCATTGCTGTTGTATTCCGCAGGTTGCATGCAAGGGAGATCCGGCTGGAAGCAGCAACACTAAACAATATAGCAAGGTCATAGAGTTAAAACAGACAATTGCAGGAAACTACTTGACTTATTCAATGGCTTTATTGATGTGATATCATAGACCAGTTAAAAACGTATCCATTTGTACTAAGCAAAAAGCAGCTGAATTCTGTCTCAAATTGTGGGGAAAAATCCTACTGTACAGTACATGCTATGCATCATATTTATTGTGTTTCAGACACTTTTACGCCTCACTACACAGCATTCAAAAGAATCTAGAAAAGTGCCTTTGTATATAGTACCAGAAAATGAAAATAGAATTCAGTTAAGATAAAAGCCTATTTTACAATATGACAATGCTGGAGTTGAATGAGAAGTTTCTGAAGTGCATTGGTGGCATCGACAGTGGTCAAAGGAAAGCATTTACACGTGTAGAGAGCCTTGGACGCACATTGTCAAGGTGGGGAGGGGGGAAAAAACCCCACCGTACAATGTCAGGTATAATGGGGAAGCAGCTAGGCCAGGACGCCGGGTTCAGGGAGCAGGTCACCTCCTAAAGCGTCCCTAATCCTCACTCTAACTCCTCACCGTATGAGCGGACCTGGATGGTAGGACGGCTCATACCAGGATACCTTTGGCCCTGAGTCGCCCTGATAATCCCTCACATAGGAGCAGGGGAGAGACGACCTGTTCTTCCCAGACACGGATGAACAGGAGTCTCAAATGGTCTAGCAAGAAAAGGTGTGAGATCCGCACACCCTAGATGTTGGGTGCTCGTGAAGGACAAAGTCAATTGATTCACATAGGAAATCCACGGCACACCATTGTAATTTCAATAATTAATGGGTTTTTTAATTCATGATAGTTCATACATCAGCTTTTTGTTCCATCCAGAGTAATCATTCAAGCATCATAATTAATAAAGTAGTACACCCAACGTTTCGGTCGATGTCGACCTTTATCAAGGGATCTGTGAAGAACATATAATAGACAAAAATAAATATTGGCGGACGGAACAGTGATGCAACACTAGAGGCTATAATTAAATTAAACAATAGAGAGAACTGTAAGATGATCTCGACATATAGTATAAATTTTTGAAAAACTGAGCGGACAAGCAGCAGCCGCTCGATGGTCCAGGGCGGAAAAGGGAAGACATGAGTGGAGCGAGAAATATATAATAGGGGAACTGAGGAGCAACAAATCTGTATAACACGTGTGGTAATAGAGTACGAAGTATATTAATGTCTCAATACATACCTATATATACAATTAAATATTTTAGGAATAAATCTCAGGAATTAACTATTAGTAACGACTATAGAAGGTATATATGAGGAGTCAGGGATCGTTATGGAGGGCGGGGGGCATAGAATGGTTAAGAAAAGAATTAGATAAAGGAAGGACATTGAAAAGTAATAGGAGAGACAAGAAGGTGCAAAATACAGTATAAGTTATAAGGTAGTCTGAGTAATGGTCTCAAGTTGTGTCAGGAAACGCATCCCAGAGGTCTTACCTGTAACTGCGGGTATGTAGAGGATGCTCTGGAGGTGTGTGTCCACCCTTATAAGCGGCCCTTATATACACTTGTGGAATGTAGTGTCTCCCGTGTGGTGGCGCCGGCGTCTGACGTCAGTAGATGGCGCGCGCATGTGCAATCGCACAATCGAAAATGTTAAGGAGCAAAATCTCTGACGTCATGCGTCAGTGTTATAAGAACGGGCGCATGCGCGTTACGTGATCCGAAGACCAGGAAGGGCAGAAACTATGCCCTTCTATTAAATCGTTGCCACTTAAGTTTATAACACAATAATGGATGCTAAATACTACAAGGGTGGTCTGTTTGGTTACTAGGGACCAGTGGAGTGTATCCTAAGATTAGTGATTTATATGAAATAAAGTAGACGGGAGTATTCTACCTATTATTGTATATCTTATGTTTTCATTAATTGTGCAAGAAGGGGTGAAGTAAAAGGGTAAAGGCGGGAAAAGGAGAAAAGAAAAAGAGAAACAATGGAAAAAGAAAAAAGAAAAAGAAAGAAGAGAAAGAAGAGAAGGAAAAAGAAAAAGAAAGAGAAAGAAGAAGAAAGAAGAAAGAAAAGAGAAGAAAAAAGAAAAAGAGGGAAGAGAGGGAAGAAGAAAAAAGGGAGAAAAGGAAAAGAGGAAAAAGAGGGAAAAAAGGGAAAAAGAAGGGGGGAGGGGGGAAAAGACCATATGCAGCAACAGAGTCGACAGGTAAGAACACCAGAAACACACTTACCAGCCGCAGCCACCAGGACTGGAACCCTTGCAAAAGTACAGGGGCCCACACACCAAATAGAAAATAACAAAATATAAGCAGCACTACAGAGTCCAGCAATTGGAAAAAATATCTAACCTGATAGGTCCCGACATATACCAGATATACGTAGAGATCTGCAGCACTCTTCCATTTGTGCAAAATATAAGTTGGTTTATTTCAAATCAGCAGCATAATGACAGCGATGTTTCGACCATCTCTGGTCTTTATCAAGCAATGTGATTATAACAAAAGATTCTGGGTCCGCTTGTGAGATCCGTTTCAGGGCTCTCACAAGCGTCCCAAAACGGATCCGTTTAGCCCAATGCATTCTGAATTAATAAGGATCCGTTCAGAATGCATCAGTTTACCTCCGTTCAGCCTCCATTCTGCTCTAGAGGCGGACACCAAAACGCTGCTTGCAACGTTTTGATGTCAGCCTGACGATGCAGAGCCAAACGGATCTGTCCTGACTTACAATGTAAGTCAATAGGGACGGATCCGTTTTCACTGACACAATATGGTGCAATTGAAAATGGATCTGCCTCCCATTGACTTTCAGTGTAAGTCAAAGCAGATCCGTTTGCATTATCATTAATAAAAAAATAAAAAAAATTAGTTTTTTTGTTCATGGTAATGCAAACGGATCTGTTCTGAACAGATACAAGCGTTTGCATTATCGGTGTTGATCCGTCTGTGCAGATACAGGACGGATCAGCACCTAACGCAGGTGTGAAAGTAGCTTTAAATAGAGTGTGTTTGACACCACCCAGGAAGTGGGGGTGTGTCATCAATATTGATATCATAGCTCCACAAATGTGTCCATCATACATAAAAATATATGTGAATCAAAACAACATGTGCATTAAATTCATTAAAATCATTAGTAAGCCACTTACTTCGTCACAGTAGTGCCCCCATGTGAAGTCCAGTATGCAGAAAAGCGCGCACTAGCAGTCGGCATGCTTCACATTCTACTGCACATGCACTAGGTTGATAGACTATTTTCACCCTCTAGCCAATGAGAAAACAGGAGTCTGATGATGTATCCTGTTACCAAGTACAGAGAAAAGATCGCTCTATAACCAATAGAAAAAAAAGAGGGGAGTGCCTGATGACGCATGTTGTTACTAAGGCATATAGGCTACTCAGCGATCTTGTCCCATCCTCCTGGCAAAACTGAATACTCCAACCTGAACAAACCGAACTATAAAACAGTAAGATCTATTAATTAATATGGGGGTCTGAATAAAAGAGAAGTTAGAGAGCAGCTATATAATGGTCTGATCAAAATAAGGGGCTCAGTATGACTGGAGTAATCGCATAGGCGTCTCCCAGCCCTCACATGAGTCCCCAAAAGAAAATCAGAAGGCAGCAATCCCTACAAGAGAGTGATCAATTTTCAATTGACCCTCTACCTTACTCAAGGGGTTGCTGCAGCCATTAGACCCCAATGTCTATAGGTGACCACCACTTCAGTGGAAGAGGGGAAGACAACCCCGCTAAGTGTGATGGTGAGAGACGTGAAGGACTTGCCGCTGGGTCCTGAATTGGCAGACCTCAATGTTTTCAGGGATAATTTTTGCACCACCCAATGTCGGGACCCAACCCTACCCCGCGCTAGGGAAAATGTGTTAATAGTAGATGGTGAACCACAACAACCTGGGGCAGAGTTAGTGTTTCCCTGTTTTGTGGTTCATCAGGATATGTTGTATCAGGTAAACCAACTGTGGGGTGAGCCTATTGAACAGTTGGTGTTCCACAAACACGCTCTCGGGTGTCACCTGGGGCTGCAGAAAACTAAGGATCGTATTCTACAGCAGTTTTACTGGCCCAGCATATTCAAAGAAGTGGAAGAGTTTTGTAAGTCTTGCCCAACCTGCCAGATAAATAGCCCCCAGTCACATTTCCGTAGTCCCCTAGTACCTCTCCTGATTATCGAAGTACCGTTTGACCGAATAGCTATGGACCTGATAGGCCCAGTACTGAAGTCCGCCAGAGGGCATCAACACATCTTAGTCACTCTATACTACGCCAGTCGGTACCCAGAGTGGTACGGATGGTCTGGTAGAACGGTTTAACCAAACATTAAAATAAATGTTGAAAAAGGTAGTGTCTAAAGATAGGAAGGACTTTGACCTCCTTCTGCCCTATCTCATGTTCACAGTGCGTGTGGTAACCCAGGCCTCTACTGGGTTCTCGCCCTTCAAATTGCTATATGGCAGACATCCTTACTGTCTCTTGGACGTGGCCAAAGAGGCGTGGGAACAACCCACTCCACATAAAAGTGTAATTGAGTACGTTACCCAGATGCAAGATCAGATAGAGACAGTGTTGCCTTTTGTTAGGGAGCATCTTTAACCCGGGTGATCAGGTTTTGGTTCTGGCACCGACCGGGGACAGTAAGTTCCTGGCTAGGTGGCGGTGCCCTACAAGGTACTCAAGAAAATTGGTCATGTAAACTACAAGGTACACCAGCCAGGGCGGCGAAACCCGGAGCAAGTTTACCATGTGAATTTACTGAAACCATTGAAAGATAGGGAAAACTGTACAGAAGACAGCCCGTGGCCGGGTCTTTTAGGGGAAGAGGTACCGGCCCCTCTGTCTGATGCAAGAGAGGCAGCTGCCACAGTAAAAATTGCTGACAGCCTCTCCACTAAACTGATTCAGGAGGCCAGGGAGTTCATTCATCGGAAAACGGATGTGTTCTCGGACCTCCCTGGACGCACTTACATAATCCAGCATGACATTGTCAGTGAGCCTCAGGCTAAAGTCTGATTAAAACCATACCGGGTACCCGAGGCTCGGCGACAAGCCATATCGGAGGAGGCGCAGCTAATGTTGCAGCTAGACGTCATTAAGGAGTCAAAAAGTGAGTGGGCCAGTTCAATAGTATTGATACCCAACCCGGACGGGGCGACTTTCGATTTCTTAACAAGGTTTCCAAATTCGATGCGTATCCCATGCCCCGGGTGGATGAGCTCATTGAGAGGTTAGGACAAGCCTGGTATTTTTCCATTTTGGACCTCACGAAAGGGTACTGGCAGGTGCCCTTAACGGAGGCTGCCAAAGAGAAAACTTCCTTCATCACGCCTCAGGGGCTGTATCAATAAAAGGTCTTACCCTTTGGTCTGCATCGCGCCCCCGCCACTTTTCAGCGACTAATGGACATTGTGCTTCGTCCACCTCGTCGGTACGCTTTGGCTTACCTGGACGATATTGTCATCCACGGTACCGACTGGGAAAGTCACCTACCCAAAGTGCAGGTTGTAGTGGACTCCCTTTGGAAAGCTGGCCTAACCGCTAACCCAAAAAAATGTATGCTAGGGTTAGAAGAGACTAAGTACCTAGGGTATGTAATTGGGCACGAAGTCATCAAACCCAAAATGAACAAAATATAGGTGATACAGAATTGGCCCCGACCTCTCACCACTAGGCAAATAAAGTCATTTCTGGGAATGGTTGTCTATTACATGAGGTTTGTTCCCCACTTTGCTACTCTAGCCATGCCCTTGACAGGGCTCTTGAAGGGATGAAAATCAGTGATGGTTCGCTGGGATGATTGGGCGGAAGAGGCTTTTGCCGTTTTGAAGTCTGCCCTGTGTGGGTCACCGGTTTTGGTGACGCCCGACTTCAAGAGGGAGTTTGTGATACAAACGGATGCCTTCGAAGTAGGCCTCGGTGCTGTACTGTCTCAGGAAGTCAATGGGAAGGAGCATCCCTTTGTTTTCCTAAGCTGCAATCTCACCCCAGCTGAAACCAAGTACAGTATAGTGGAGAGAGAGTGCCTGGCTATCAAGTGGGCACTCGAGTCTCTCTGCTACTATTTGTTGGGGAGAAAGTTCCGCTTGGTGACCGACCACTCCCCTCTCAAGTGGATGAGCCAGGCCAAAGACAGGAATGCCCGGGTCACCAGAGGGTTTTTGTCTCTGCAAAACTTTAAGTTCTCGGTAGAACACAGAGCAGGCCGGTTTCAGGGAAATGCGGATGCCCTGTCCCGGGTGAATTGTCTGGCATATGTCCACCCCCTCAGGATTGAACAAAGGGGGGGTGGGTATGTGTCACAGTGAGGGGTTATATCTGGAAAGGCAGGTATTTTCCTCCCAGCATGTGCGGCTGGGCTGGTTTCCAGCCAGCTGAGGTCAAATACCGGACTGGGGTTTAAATGCCAGTCCGGGTTTTGACAGCACCTGGCTGTCCTTAAATAGGCAGCTGGGCTCAGCAGAGATGTCTCTCTAAGGTTTTGTGCCGTGCTGGAGGGCTGAGTGCCGCAAGCTAGGGAAACAGGTTCCCTAAAGCTTGCTGTGAATTACTGAAGGCAGAACTGCCAGCATAGTGACTTGTATTACAGTGAGGAACAGAAGTATTTGAACACCCTGCGATTTTGCAAGTTCTCCCACTTAGAAATCATGGAGGGGTCTGAAATTCACATTGTAGGTGCATTCCCACTCTTATAGACAGAATAAATAAAAACAATTCAGGAAATCACATTGTATGACTTTTAAAGAATGTATTTATCTTCCAAGGCTGAACATAAGTATTTGAACACCTGAGGAAATCAGTGTTAATATTTGGTACAGAGGCTTTTGTTTGCAATTACAGAGTTCAAACGTTTTCTGGAGTTTTTGACCAGGTTTGCACACACTGTAACAGGGATTTTGTCCCACTCCTCCACACAGAACTCCTCTAGATCTGTCAGGTTTCGGGTCTGTAGCTGAGCAACATGGAGTTTCAGCTCCCTCCAAAGATGTTCTATTGGATTTAGGTCTGGAGACTGGCTATGCTTCTTATGGAGCCACTCCTTGGTTATCCTGGCTGTGTGCTTCTGGTCGTTGCCATGTTGGAAGACCCAGCCCCGACCCATCTTTAATGCTCTGACTGAGGAAAGAGGTTGTTGCTCAAAATCTCACAATAAATGGCCCCATTCATCCTCTCCATAATACAGTGTAGTCATCCTGTCCCCTTTGCAGAAAAGCACCCCCAAAGCATGATGATACCACTCCCATGCTTCACAGTAGGGATGGTGTTCTTGGAATGCAACTCATCCTTCTTTTTCCTCCAAACATGACGAGTGAAGTTTAGACCACAAAGTTGTACTTTGGTCTCATCTGATCACATGACTTTCTCCCATGCTTTCTCTGGATCATCCAGATGGTCATTGTCAAACTTCAGATGGGCCTGGACATGTGATGACTTTAGCAGGGGAACATTCCGTGCAATGCATGATTTGAAACCATGACAGTGTAGTGTTCTACCGACAGTGACCTTTGAAACTGTGGTCCCAGCATTCTTCATGTCATTGACCAGCTCCTCCCTTGTAGTTCTGGGCTGATTCCTCACCTTGCTTATCATCAGTGATACCCCACGAGGTGAGATCTTGCATGGAGCCCCAGCCCGAGGGAGACTGACAGTCGTCTTTAGCCTCTTCCATTTTCTAACAATTGCTCAAACAGTTGATCTATTTTCACCAAGCTGCTTGGCAATTGCCCCGTAGCCCTTTCCAGGTCCACAATTTTGTCTCTGGTGTCTTTTGACAGCTCTTTGGTCTTGCCCATGGTAGTAGTTGGTGTCTGACTGACTGTGGGGTGGACAGGTTTCTTTAAAGAGCTTAGACAGGTGCTACTAAGTTAGATTAATGAGTGAAGTAGAGATGAACTTTTTAAATGGCACAGTAACAGGTCTTTGAGAGCGAGAATTCTTACTGTTTCTCAAGTGTTCAAATACTTATGTTCAGCAGTTCAAGACAAATAAATTCTTTAAAAATCATCCAATGTCATTTCCTGATTATTGTTATTTTTGTATTCTATCTTTTAGCGTGGGAATGCACCTACAATGTGAATTTCAGACCCCTCCATGATTTCTAAGTTGGAGAATCGCAGGGTGTTCAAATACTGTTCCTCACTGTATATGAACTTTCCATTTAGTGGTGTACCGCCAATATAGGCAGACCACGCCGTTGCTATGGGGCCCATGACACAGGGGGGCCCGGAGCGCACGGAAGGCCCCGCCCCCTCTGTTTACTGTGCACAGACACAGCCAGTAGTTAATATGTGGCACAGCGCAGCGGCACTTGTGTTCGTCCGTCCCCCATACCAGCCGCCCCCCCCCCCCCCCCCCCGTTTGACTCTGGAGGACTCTCTGAGTCTGACCTGAATGATCCGACCGGGCTGCAGGTGTGTTGCATCTCACACTGGCCAATAAGCGCAAAGAGGCAGCTGTTGATTGGCCAGTGTATTGCTTGCACAGGCAGCAGGAGCGGGCGCCGCAGCCGCTCAACTACATACAGAGCGAGGTGACACGTGCTGCACCCTGCACCCGGCCCGGGCCCCGGTATCCTTCCTCACCGCCTGCCTGGCTAAAGTCATCAGCCGACAGCAAGTGCAGTGGCAGTGAGTACAGCCCAAGGCCCTGGCCCAGACTGAAGGACCGCTCCTGACTGGGCAAGGTCTAGTTGGTTCATGATGCAGCAAGAGAACTCATAGGGATGGGGGGGCTCATAGAGGACAGTGTTCTTTCCTCCTACTCTGTCATTTATCTGTCTCCCCCATCCTGAGACCTTTATGAGCCTCTATGAGTCCCCCCAACCCCTAATGCCCCCCAAAATGCCAAGGGGGGGGGGGAGTAGGAGGAAAGCACACTGTCCTCTATGAATCCCCCCCTGAGTCCTCAATGAGCCCCCCAACCCCTAATGCCCCCAAAATGCACAGGGGGAGGAGTAGGAGGAAAGCACACTGTCCTGTGCATTTTGGGGGGCATTAGGGGTTGGAGGGGCTCATATAGGCTCATAGAGGACTCAGGGGGGGCTCATAGAGAACAGTGTGCTTTCCCCTTATTCCCCCCCCCCCCCCAGACAATTCGGGGGCATTAGGGGTTGGATAACCCCTCTAACTCCTTGCTGCTGATGCTGAGTGTACACATAGCCACCAATCATATTCCCCCAACCCACCCACCCCCCAACACATCAGTCACCTTTGGGGAGGGGGGATATGATTGGTGATGTCTGGCTTTAGCACAGTGGACACAGGAAGGAGGAGTGATGTGTATGCGGGCTCCTGCCCTGCACTCGTTTAGCTGTGCTCACATACATATCGCGACCTGTGGCCACTGTCCTGTGCCCACTCTGCTAAAACCTGACATAGCCCATCTATGCCCGGCTTCACCAAAGCAGACAGGTAGGAGCAGTAATGTGTGAAGTAATCATATTTATTGTAGTGTATGTATGTGCCTGTCCCTGTGTCTGTGTTTGTTTCACCATCACCATGCCCACAGTATTCCTATGTCTTGACGCAGCTGCATCAGGACGTTCTGTGCGGGCAAGAGAAAGAAGAAGATGGAAGAGGAGGCAGCACCGCCAGCATGGAGTCCGAGGGAGAGGCACAGGGAGGCACACTAAGGACACAGGTAACACTACCGCATGATCTACACTAGTGTTAACTGTGGTTTTACATAGGACTGCAGGTAACACTACCACATCAGCACTAGTGCCATCTGTGGTTTTATTCATAGGACTGCAGGTAACACTGCCATATTATCAGCACTAGTGGTATCTGTGGTTTTACATAGGACTGCAGGTAACACTACTACATTTTTGACAATCAGAGAGAGCCATCACTCTGTTATCTGTATTCAGAGAGCTATCACTGTGTTATTTGTGGTGTTACATAGGACTACAGGTGACATTTACTGCATTATCTGTACTCAGAGAGTTATCACTGTTATTTAAAATGTTACATAGGACTGCAGATAAAACTTTTATGGAATATCCACAGGAGTCCCATAGATTCAGATACCACAGGTTTTTTTTTCCTATGGCATTCCCTTTGCTACAAAACTGACCTGTGCCCTTCATTGTCTGGGTCAGTATGAATACGTACGAACGTATGTAAACATTTCTTTATTGGCAAATGGGGGTGTGGCAGGGGAGGAGCCAGGACAGGAGGTGCGATGTGCCAGGGGTGGGTAGTGGGTCGGGTTAGGGGCCGAATTCAGATTCTTGCTATGGGCCCAGTGATTTCTATGTATGCCCCTGTTTCCATTGTGTGTGAATAAACACCGAGACTGCAAAGTTACATGCTGTTTTGTGCAATTGCCTCGTGTGAATAAACACTGACGTTTTGAGTTAAGAACTTGCATTTTGCCTCTGTACTGTGCCCACTTAACCTATCTACCAGAGCGAAACCCCACACAAGATAATGTCCACCCACACACTGCCCATGCTATACAACATTCTCTTCAGGGTATCCAGCAGCATTTTTGACCAGCTCGATTGCCAGATCTCTCCACCCATCGTAATGTCTGGGACTAGATGGGATGACGGATCTCCCATGCACAGTAGCCAACAACCACCGTGGCTTAACTATGACTCCAAGTTGAAAGATCTTGGAATGAGATATCACAAGAGAATATTCAGCATATGTTAACCATTACCATGCCAGAGTGGAAGCCTGTATTGCAACAAGGGGAGATTCCACCCAGTGCCACCCTGACTCAACATATACGCTGTTGCAGAACCCCAAATAAATGGTACGCCACCTGGATTGTGTGGTCATTGACCAAGCACCACTACCAGGTTACACTGACGTTTTCAGCTCAATTTGTATTAACATTCAGGTGTACTTTTTTCATTTACCGTTAAATTCTTTTCAGAATTTTTATAGAACATGCCAGGTTCAGGAATGCCAAAAAATTTTAGATTTATGGTATGTGTCATGACGAGGAAGTCCATCTTGTTCTATTTTAGACTTCAAAATGCTAATGTTCTCTCTGGTCTCTGGCTACAGATGAGTTAAAGCTTTTGGAAGATGCCTGTGTATCGGTTTGTCTAGTTTTTCACCTGCATTCATTAGATCAGCCCTGAGTCTCTCACTTGTGTGTGTAACAAAGCAGCAGGATATTTTTTCTTATCTTGCATAGATCAAAGCTTCGATCTCGTCTGGAGCTACACATAATGATTGCTATTATGGACACACAGGGATGGAAAACATCCCTTCTTGCTGTTCTTTATAATAATAATAAGAACAATACTTATGGCGCATAGTGTTAGACAGAGCAGTGCTTGTCAACTCCAGTATGCAAGTATCGTCATCAGGATAAGGCCTCTTTCACACTACAGTATGTCCATTTCAGTGTTTTGCAGTCCATTTTTCACGGATCCGTTGTTCCGTTTTTTTGCTTCCGTTGTGGTTACTTTCCGTTCCGTTGTTCCGTTCCGTTTTTCCGTATGGCATATACAGTATACAGTAATTACATTGAAAAAATTGGGCTGAGCATAACATTTTCAATAGATGGTTCCGCAAAAAACTGAACGGATACGGAAGACATACGGATGCATTTCCGTATGTGTTCCGTTTTTTTGTGGACCCATTGACTTGAATGGAGCCACGGACCGTGATTTGCGGCCAAATATAGGACATGTTCTATCTTTCAACGGAACGGAAAAACGGAAATACGGAAACGGAATGCATATGGAACACATTCCGTTTTTTTTGCGGAACCATTGAAATGAATGGTTCCGTATACGGAACGCAAAAAACGGACTGCAAAACGGAAAAAAAAAACGGTAGTGTGAAAGAGGCCTAAGGGTGCGGCTACACAACAGCATTTGGACAACTTGGATGGATTTTTGTGCGACTGTTGCGTTGAGCCCTTAGGATTCCTAATTGAGGGTACCTATTGCGAAATACTAATGAACCAAATGCACTGACAATAAAACTAATGTTTTTTTTTAAAAAAAAGCTCATGATCCGGTGGGGGACGCCTGTTAACTAGTGATATGGACACTGATACAGGCTCTGGGCAACATGCACCTAAGCTCTATGTTAATGTGCATGCTGCGAAAAGCTGCCCGCATATATGATAAATGTATATGTAGGGTTCTATTCACCTGAGAGAAGCCAAAAGCGAGTTATTTTTTAATTCTGTTGGGGGGTATGCATTGGCATTCCTTGTTTCAATTGCAACAGACGACACTTAACTATACAGAGAGCCATCCCAAAAATCTTCTTAAAAAAAGCACATATGTAGTATTTGTTTTATTGTCATGGGAGTCTATGAGTGGTACTGTATATGCCACTATATGCCATTACAGGGGCACCATTCTTAACCTTCAAAGTTAATTCCTTTGAAGGAAGTGTAGAGCACTGTGTGTAAAGAGCCATAGAGAGCCCTTGACTGTAATGTCCTAATCACACAGCAGGCAATGAACTTAGATTGTATTCCAGATGTGACTGTGGATGAAATATGCAATGCATATGGCCTGCTGTAGATTTAAAACTATCCATAAAATGAAGTATTGAACAAAATTATTATCTGATCTCCCTAGGGTTAAAGGAGTTGGCTGAGATTAAAATAATTATGTCTATTTTCTCCCAAAACAATGTCACTCTTATCCACCGGTTCAGAGTCATTTATTTAAAGACTATTTTAGTAAAAATCTATGTAAAATATGAGAGAGTGAAACTGGATGGGACATCCTCAATACTATGTTTTAATCTAATGTATTGCTTCTCAGCATAATAAACCGCTTATCTGCGCAATTTATTGTATACCTTCCCCTATATTGCATGCTGTACATGAGGCATTAGTATACAATTTGATCAAAAAGCATAGGCCCACTCAACACGACAAGGAAGCCTCCTCGAGTGGGAACCTACTGTAAATTTGGTGCAGTGCTGCGCGGCGACCACCGGCGCCACAGCAGCGCACCAGCAGGAAGGGGGATCCAGCAACTGGCAAAGCCACCTTGGCACTGGGTCCCACCAACCCACCAGCACAGTCGTGGGTGAGTGGGCCTATTCTTTTTGATCAAATTGTATACTAATGCCTCATGTACAGCATGCAATATAGGGATAGGTATACGATAAATTGCGCTGAAAAGCGATGTTAATTATGCTGAGAAGCAGTTATTAGATTAACCGCCTAACGCAAGATTGCAGTCCGAAGGCGGTCGATTCATTCCTCCTTGACGCTTGGGCACGTCATCTCGTGAGACGCGAGATGACGCGCATAGCCGGCCCGCGCATGCGCATTGCGGGCCGGCAAAAGTCGCAGGAGGAGTTCGTCACCAGCCTGCCAGCTAACGATCAAAAAATGTTTCAAAAAAACTAATCACAAGCCAGTTAACACATTATATTTATAAATATAATGTGTTAAATGGCTTCTGTGCTCCTCACAGATCACTGTAAGTGCACAAACACCACACATTTAGCCCCAGATCACCACCATCACCCCAATTAACCCCTTGATCACCCTTGTCAATCACTAGTGAAAGGGAAAAAAGTGATCAGTGTAAACTTTTTTTTCTCACTAGTATTGACGGTTAGGTTTCAGGATAGTTTAGGCCCCTTTTTTAGGTAGTTAGCGTCGCTTAGCGCCCAGCCCACCGCACCGCAGTCACAGATTCGCTGATTAGCGTATCACTAATCAGCATTGGTACTTTTATAGTATCTTTAAGTGATCAGAACTGACCACAGTCGGATCTATAATAGTATTAGTGTCACCTTAGCTTGCCCTCCACCCAAAACGCAGTGTTTGCCCGATCAGGCTTGATCTGTTGCCCACACGTGCGTTCACCCACACCCGCCCCGCTGCAATGACAAAAAAATTATTTCGTTTTTATCACTGCACAATCACTTTACAAGCGCTGCGGCGATAAAAAAATATCACTTTTGATATTTTTTATCAATTGCAGCGGCTTCCGGTACTTCGCTAGCCTCCCATTTGTAAGACAGGCTTGCTTTTTTTCTTGGGTAGTCTCAGGGGATACCCCCTAAATTTTGTTGACCAAATGGCAAGTAAGGGGTATTCTTCTGAAGCGGGTCAGAATACGAACCTGTAGAAAGCAGTGGCAGTCTGACCCAAAGTTCAGACGATGAGGTTGAGGTCCCTGATACCACCAGGCATACCCGGCCCTGTGTTGCTAGACCAACTTCAGCCACACCAGTAGCTCCCCCTTTCACCGCCCAGTCTGGAGTTCGGGTTGAGACAGCTCAGATCGGATCGGCACTGGGGTTTTTTGAGCTGTTCTTGACTGCGGAGCTTTTAGACTTAGTTGTGGCCGAAACAAACAGATATGCCACTCAATTTATAGCCGCCAACCCGGGAAGCTTTTATGCCCAGTCTTTCCGGTGGAAACCCGTCCAAGTTTCTGAATTTAAAACTTTTCTGGGCCTTCTCCTCAACATGGGCCTGACAAAAAAGCATGAATTGCGGTCATATTGGTCCACGAACCCAATTCATCACATGCCCATGTTCTCTGCTGCCATGTCCAGGGCACGATTTGAGGCCATCCTGCGTTTCCTGCACTTTAGTGACAACAGCACCTCTAGTCCCAGAGGCCACCCAGCTTTTGACCGGCTCCACAAAATTCGGCCCCTCATAGACCACCTTAACACCAAATTTGCAGATTTGTATACCCCTGAGCAAAACATCTGCATAGACGAGTCCCTTATACATTTTACCGGGTGCCTTGGCTTCAAACAATACATCCCAAGCAAGCGCGCCCAGGTATGGGGTCAAATTGTATAAGCTCTGTGAAAGGGCCACAGGCTATACGCACAAATTTTGTGTCTATGAGGGTAAAGATCAGACCCTGGAGCCGGTCGGTTGCCCTGACTACCTGGGGAGCAGTAGGAAGACAGTCTGGGACTTGGTTTCAACCTTATTTGGCAAGGGGTACCATCTTTATGTGGACAATTTTAACACAAGTGTGCCCCTCTTCAGGCATTTGTTTTTAGAACAGATTGTCTGCTGTTTCACCGCGTGACCTAGTCGCCAGGGCTTCCCCCAACGGCTCGTTACCACCTGTCTTGGAAGGGGGGAGAGGGCTGCCTTGTGTAACGAAGAACTGCTCGCAGTGAAATGGAGAGACAAGCGTGACGTTTACATGCTCTCCTCCATTCACGCAGACACGACAATCCAAATTGAACGAGCAACCAGTGTCATTGAAAAGCCCCTCTCGGTCCACGACTATAATTTGCTCATGGGAGGGGTGGACTTCAATGACCAGATGTTGGCTCCTTATTTAGTGTCCCGCCGCACCAGGCGCTGGTATAAGAAGGTGTCTGTATATTTAATTCAATTGGCTATGTACAATAGTTTTGTTCTCTACAGTAAGGCTGGCAGAACAGGATCCTTCCTCAAATTTCAGGAAGAGATCATCGAGAACCCCCTGTTCCGTGGCCCCATCCACCAGTGTATTGAGCCGTCTACACGAGTGAGATTTCCCCAATGTCGTTGCTGGTACCTCAACCCAAGCGCCACCCCGAAAAAAATGTTGTGTCTGTAGCAGGAGTGGAATAAGGCATGACACCCTCTATTTCTGTCCTGACTGCCTTGACCACCCTTGCCTATGCTTAGGGGAGTGTTTCCGGAAGTACCACACACAGGTACACTATTAGCATAGGGATTGCGTCACACAGGACAGGCACACAGGGCTCTTAGGGCCCTTTCACTTACAGCTGCTTTCACCTGGGACAAAGTGCATAATGTACTTCGCCACATCTCTGGGCGATTTGCGCTTTGCACATTGTCCCATGGGGAAGGAGAGGTTTGTCCTATAAAGGTAAAAAAAAAAAAAAAGCAAAACAAAAAAAAATCACCGGTAAGCAAAAAAGTTAATGTTCTGTTCCAATGTTATATAAAGTTAATGTTAATAAATTTATTGTGTTGCGGCCTGTTTTTTTTTTTACCTTATAGGACGGTGGACCAACCAATGAACCAGCTGCAGAACTGATGTGCATTTTGACAGAAGCATTGCGCTGCTGTCAGATTTCACAAAAGTCGGTGTATGCGGCGCTACAAGACGAGATTTCTCCTCTGCAGTAAAAAAGATACGTTTGCCGGCAATGATTTATTCATCCACATCGATTGATGTGAATGGAGAAATCAGGTTTGCCAGGGCATACGAGCTGAGTGGGTTTGGATGTTGGGCGGAGCTCCTATGTCCTGGCCGACGCCTTTCTCCTCCTTTTTTTTTGGGCAGAGATTTTTTCATCCACATTGATCGATGCAAATGAAGAAATCTCATTACCCGTATGCTCAATATAAGGAGAATAGCAGAAACTCCTAATGCTGGCCATACATGTAATGATTGCGGAGACCGTCAAATGCCAAGTCAGTACAAACACCCCACAAATGACCCCATTTTGGAAAGAAGACACCCCAAGGAATTCGCTGAGGGGCATATTGAGTCCATGAAAGATTGAACTTTTTGTCCCAAGTTAGCGGAAAGGGAGACTTTGTGAGAAAAAAATAAATAAATCAATTTCCGCTAACTTGTGCCCATGCCCCTCATGGAATACCTTGGGGTGTCTTCTTTCCAAAATGGGGTCACATGTGGGGTATTTATACTGCCCTGGAATTTTAGGGGCCCTAAAGCGTGAGAAGAAGTCTGGAATCCAAATGTCTATAAATGCCCTCCTAAAAGGAATTTGGGCCCCTTTGCGCAGCTAGGCTGCAAAAAAGTGTAACACATGTGGTATCACCGTACTCGAAGTTGGGCAATGTGTTTTGGGGTGTCTTTTTACATATACCCATGCTGGGTGAGAGAAATATCTCTCTAAAATGAAAACTTTGTATAAAAAAATGGGAAAAGTTGACTTTTAGAGAGATATTTCTCTCACCCGGCATGGGTATATGTAAAAATACACCCCAAAACACATTGCCCTACTTCTTCTGAGTACGGCGATACCACATGTGTGACACTTTTTTGCAGCCTAGGTGGGCAAAGGGGCCCAAATTCTAAAGAGCACCTTTAGGATTTCACAGGGCATTTTTTACACATTTGGATTTTAAACTACTTCTCACGCATTAGGGCCCCTAAAATGCCATGGGCAGTATAAATCCCCCACAAGTGACCCCATTTTGGAAAGAAGACACCCCAAGGTATTTCGTGATGGGCATAGTGAGTTCATGAAAGTTTTTATTTTTTGTCACAAGTTAGTGGAATGAGACTTTGTAAGAAAAAAAAAATCATCATTTTCCGCTAACTTGTGACAAAAAATAAAAAGTTCTATGAACTCACTATGCCCATCAGCGAATACCTTAGGGTGTCTACTTTCCAAAATGGGGTCATTTGTGGGGTGTTTCTACTGTCTGGGCATTGTAGAACCTCATAAAACATGACAGGTGCTCAGAAAGTCAGAGCTGCTTCAAAATGTGGAAATTCACATTTTTGTACCATATTTTTTAAACGCTATAACTTTTACCCAAACCAATAAATATACACTTATTGCATTTTTTTTATCAAAGACATTTAGAACAATACATTTAGAGAAAAATTTATATAGAAATGTAGTTTTATTTGAAAAATTTTATTTTTTTGCAAAAAATTGGGTAAATTTCGATTAATAACAAAAACAGTAAAAATGTCAGCAGCAATGAAATACCACCAAATGAAAGCTCTATTAGTAAGAAGAAAAGGAGGTAAAATTCATGTGGGTGGTAAGTTGTATGACCGAGCAATATACCGTGAAAGTAGTGAAGTGCAGAATTGTAAAAAGTGGTCTGGTCATTAAGGGGGTTTAAGCTAGGGGAGCTGAGGTGGTTAAAGCATAGTATTGAGGATGTGCGATCCAGTTTCACTTTCTCATATTTTACATGTTTTGTAGAATCTTTCCTTTTTTCCCCTCTGGTATCAGCACTCCTTCCCATTTGGCCCAGGTGATTTTAATTAGCAGGAGTGTGCATAGGGGTGTATAAATCCATACCACCTCTCAGTTGGAGTTCCTGAGAGCGTGTGATAAAGTCCGCTTTAAAAACTGTTCACATGGTGCAGTGCTATTGAGGATGTGCAATCCAGTTTAACTTTCTCATATTTTGCATACTTTAGTAAAAATAGTTTTAAGTCCCTTGACCGGCCTTGCAACAGTACATGTTTTATGTGGCTTGGAAAAGGAAAAGCACTTACAGGGTAAATAAGTTAGAAAAATGGTGATTATACAAAGGTGCAATATGCTCACCTGTTTGTGTTGTGCTACCTTGGGCACAACACCAATGAGGGTGAAATGAAGATCAAGACAGGTGGAGTTGCTAGTCGGTGCAGCCGGTATTATCGAAAGCCCTTTAGGCAGGAGTCAAACTGCCAGGGGGATGAGGTATGGTATAGGGAGTTGGCTTGACTGATGCTGTCAAGCTGCTTGAAGATCATGTATCGTGCCTCAGACTATCTTCAGGCAGCTTGACAGCACCAGTCAAGTCAACTCCTATACAATACATGTTTGGCAGTTGGGCAGGATGCGGGAGGACCGGGGGAAGTATTGGGGACCATTCTGGGGTGTAAATATTGGCGAAAATATTCTTCAGCCAAGGGCTGGATTAATTTTTACAGCTGGTGCACTGACTCCCGTAGGTTAACCTAATTTATGATGAGGCGCACTCCAAATCTCATGCAAATTTTGGGAGATTCTAGGACCAGTGTAAAAAGCCGGTCTTAGTTAATAACCCCCATTGTGTGTAGCTTTCAGCTCAACCATATTCCTTTCAGTGAAGCTGAGCTGCAGTCCTGGACACAAAACAAGGACAGGTGTGGTGCTGTTTTTGGAAGAAAGCAGTCATGGATAGTACCTTTTACCCCTTGACCCACAATGATGTTCCTGTACAACATGAGGGTTAAAGGGGTTATCCAGTAATTAATACTCTGGATTGGTCATGATCAATATCAAATCGGTGGGGGGCCGACAATCAGCTGTTAGAAGAGGCTGGTGCTCGTGAGCGCTGCTGCCTCTTCCTAGGCCAAGTGACATCATTGTACATTGGTCACATTGCCTAGTTGCAGCTCAGTCCCATTGAAATTAATACAACTGAGCTGCAATACCAGGTACAGCTTCTGTACTGTGTACAGCATTGTGTTTGTAGAGCTGCCGGGAGCCGGCTGCGCTCATCAGAGCTCCTGTGAGTGTAGCGGCTCCCTGAAACTTTCAGACTCCCACCAATGTAATAATGATGACCTACCCTAGTAAAAGGTCATCATTATCAATTCCTGGATCACTCCTTAAAAGGGATATATGGAGCATGCACTCTTAATGAGCTTGCACCATACATGACCTCCAGGTCATTTGACCCCTGAGATGTCATGTTTAATGGCGACCATTGCATTTGTGTGGCTAGACAGAGGTAGGGGGCTTCCCCTGCCTTACGATCGAACATGATTACCATGACAGCCTGAACCCTTGTAAAAGTTACCATACCTGTCATAACTAGCTGCCAGAAAAGCTGTTCCTGAGGCACAGTTTCACAAATAGGCAGTGGAAATTCTATAGACTGTAATAGTATTCTATACAAAGATTGCACTTTCTAGTCCCCTAGGGGAATACAAATACATTTAAAAAGTTTTTGTTTAAAAAACATAAAAACTCTATTTAAAATTTTAATTACCCCCTTTCCCAATCTTAAACATAAAAATTAGTTATAAAAAAAATTCAACATACGGTAACAGGTATTGCTGCATCTGAGAATGTCTGAACTATTAACTTATAATAATATTCTGTGCGCTACCCCGGGAACGCTATAATGTAAAATTAAAATCGCCACATTTTTGTTGGTTACTTTGCCCCCCACAAAAAGAATAAACAATGTCTCTTGGAAGGTGGAGAGGAAAAATCGTCTTCATTCTATCACAATGAGTTTCATGAGCAAAATTAAATTGTTCTGAAAATCAAAATTTGCTTTTTATGGTTGATACTAAAAAAGCTAAAGAGATTTAATTTACCAGAAAGTTGACATTATTGCAAAACTTATCGCATGACCAATGAAAGATGGGTGTGGAAATGAAGACTTGTTTGAAAATGAAGACAACCATTAAGGAGAAGCTTTCATGAGAATAATGGGAATTTGATAGGACTGAATTAATGCTCTATGAAACAGTATAAAAAAAAAGAAATGAAAGTTAATTAAAGCTTTCTGTAAGGTTTTGGTGTAACCATGATGTGATCCTACTAGCAGTCGGAAGCATACTTCTTCAGGTTCTGGGAATTAGAAGAAATCATGTGTCAAGAAGACAATGGTGAAGACATAGACAGCAAGCTTAAATTTCCTTCTTTTGCAATGTTGCTAAAATTATGATAGGCATAAAATTCTGCTATTATGAATGACAGAATATATACAGTGTGTGTATATATATATATATATATATATATATATATATACAGTACAGACCAAAAGTTTGGACACACCTTCTCATTCAAAGAGTTTTCTTTATTTTAATGACTATGAAAATTGTAGATTCACACTGAAGGCATCACATCTATGAATTAACACATGTGGAATTATATACATAACAAAAAAGTGTGAAACAACTGAAAATATGTCATATTCTAGGTTCTTCAAAGTAGCCACCTTTTGCTTTGATTACTGCTTTGCACACTCTTGGGATTCTCTTGATGAGCTTCAAGAGGTAGTCACCTGAAATGGTCTTCACTTCACAGGTGTGCCCTGTCAGGTTTAATAAGTGGGATTTCTTGCCTTATAAATGGGGTTGAGACCATCAGTTGCGTTGTGGAGAAGTCAGGTGGATACACAGCTGATAGTCCTACTGAATAGACTGTTAGAATTTGTATTATGGCAAGAAAAAAGCAGCTAAGTAAAGAAAAATGAGTGGCCATCATTACTTTAAGAAATGAAGGTCAGTCAGTCCAAAAAATTGGGAAAACTTTGAAAGTGTCCCCAAGTGCAGTCACAAAAACCATCAAGCGCTACAAAGAAACTGGCTCACTAGTGTTATTCGAATTGCAATTTTTTTTCTCAAATATCGCAACTTCGAGATTTCGCAAATATTTAGAATATTGTTCTATATATTCGCGAAATCGAATATTCTTTATTTTTATTTTTTATTGTTATATTTTTTTCTTTCCCACTTCCCTAAAGTTGTTCTTACCTGTCCTTTGGATTCCTGGCTTCCTGGCTGCTCCAGTCAGTACCTGTTGCCGCTTCTGCCGACTTCCGTGCTCATGGAGCGTCCCCATCACTATGGGAACGTCTCCATATACTAGAATGTACTGTCGGATTTGAGAATTACGTTGAAATCGCAATCCGATTAATTCAAGTTATAATAATCGAATTGCGATTTCAACTTAACACTGCTTTATTCCATATTCGTTAATTCTAGCCTAATATGGAATATAGCAGTGCTAAGTTGAAATCGCTATTCGATTAATTCAAGTTATAATAATCGAATTGCGATTTCAACTTAACACTGCTATATTCCATATTCGTTAATTCTAGCCTAATATGGAATATAGCAGTGCTAACTTAGCTAAGTTGAAATCGCAATCCGATTAATTCAAGCTATAATAATCGAATTGCGATTTCAACTTTTTACGTATATTCTTAATATTGCTCTAACTTCGTCTTTTAGAATATTCGTAATATTCTAAAAGACGAAGTTAGAGCAATATTACGAATATTCTAAAAGACGAAGTTAGAGCAATATTACGAATATTCTAAAAGACGAAGTTAGAGCAATATTACGAAATTTCGTAAAATACACATAGATTGTAATTTAGCTAATATACTGCTATAGTAATTTTTTTAATAGTGTACATATTTTACAAAACTTAAGTTCAGAAGAGGCAAAAAAAAGGATTATATAGCACTATATTAGCTAAATTACAATCTATATGTGTATTTTACGAAATTTTGTAATATTGCTCTAACTTCGTCTTTTAGAATATTCATAATATTCTAAAAGACGAAGTTAGAGCAATATTACGAAATTTCGTAAAATACACATATTAGCCTAGCCATAGTCAATTAGTGATAGAAACGTTGCCTTATACTATCAAAAGAAAAAATCGCAATACGCGATTAATTAAATCGCATATTATTTGCGATAATTGGAATAATTACGAATATTCGATTTCGATGAATATAACACAAATATTGCAAAATCGAATATGGCACCTCCCGCTCATCACTATGGCTCACATGCGGACCGCCCCAGGAAAGGAAGACCAAGAGTCACCTCTGCTGCAGAGGATAAGTTCATCCGAGTCACCAGCCTCAGAAATCGCAGGTTAACAGCAGCTCAGATTAGAGACCAGGTCAATGCCACACAGATTTCTAGCAGCAGACACATCTCTAGAACAACTGTTAAGAGGAGACTGTGTGAATCAGGCCTTCATGGTAGAATATCTTCTAGGAACCCACTGCTAAGGACAGGAAACAAGCAGAAGAGACTTGTTTGGGATAAAGAACACAAGGAATGGACATTAGACCAGTGGAAATCTGTGCTTTGGTCTGATGAGTCAAAATTTGAGATCTTTGGTTCCAACCACCGTGTCTTTGTGCGACAGAGAAAAGGTGAACGGATGGACTCTACATGCCTGGTTCCCACCGTGAAGCATGGAGGAGGAGGTGTGATGGTGTGGGGGTGCTTTGCTGGTCACACTGTTGGGGATTTATTCAAAATTGAAGGCATACTGAATCAGCATGGCTACCACAGCATCTTGCAGCGGCATGCTATTCCATCCGGTTTGCGTTTAGTTGGACCATCATTTATTTTTCAACAGGACAATGACCCCAAACACACCTCCAGGCTGTGTAAGGGCTATTTGACCATGAAGGAGAGTGATGGGGTGCTGTGCCAGATGACCTGGCCTCCACAGTCACCGGACCTGAACCCAATTGAGATGGTTTGGGGTGAGCTGGAGGCTGGAGTGAAGGCAAAAGGGCCAACAAGTGCTAAGCATCTCTGAGAACTCCTTCAAGACTGTTAGAAGACCATTTCAGGTGACTACCACTTGAAGTTCATCAAGAGAATGCCGAGAGTGTGCAAAGCAGTAATCAAAGCAAAAGGTGGCTACTTTGAAGAACCTAGAATATGACATATTTTCAGTTGTTTCACACATTTTTGTTATGTATATAATTCCACATGTGTTAATTCATAGTTTTGATGCCTTCAGTGTGAATCTACAATTTTCATAGTCATGAAAATAAAGAAAACTCTTTGAATGAGAAGGTGTGTCCAAACTTTTGGTCTGTACTGTATATACTGTATATATACACATATATATATATATATATATATATATATATATATATACAAAGGCTCATTTGGCTGACAGCTATCTCTTGACTCTCCCATGCATATGTATGCTCAAGCTTTGCCACCTGTACATGTATTGTTAATAGGGGTAGTAGAGCAGGCCACTGCCATTCTCTTTTTATGACAACTTATCTTCAGAGAAAAAAAAAGATTGTCCATGTTAAAATACAAAAAGACTTATATTTCTACTCCCAGACATCTGCCATTGGTTAGGAAGTTGGGATGCCCCATATGCATTAGACGGTTGGCCAGTCTTGCCAAAATTGGATGTGGCCGACCTACTACAAATGTTTATGGACAGCTTAAAGGATTTGTCCAGTTTCATGATATTGATGACCTAATATATTGCAACACTACTACGATACTAAATGGCATGTGGGTTAAAACTGAAGAGGATGAAGTGTTTGCACAAGCGCCATGACGTCTTAAAATCAGTGCAAGAATTGGACCCCAACCAACCTGGTATTGATAACCTTTCTTTAGGATAGGTCATCAATATTATGAGACTGTACAACCCCTTTAACCACCGTAAAACAATGCAAAGCTATTGAGAAGCAAAGAGAAAATACATACTGGTAACTTCACTGCTTCCTAACACAAATGATTCATTAGCATGTCTCTTATGTTGAGTAAGCATTCTTTTACAGGGTTGATCTCCAGTGGGAGCCAAAGCACAGTGGGGAACTCTCTCATTAGCCATCTAAAAAATTGATTACATGCATAATACATTGCACATAGGAGTACAAAGTTTTAGGTTTTAAGGTGATTCTGATATGGTGGAACTGATGAGACACAATTCTAATGGGCAAGGGTTAAATCCCTCTCAATCCAGAACAAAATCCACTATTGATTGTGATAGAGAATGCCTTTCCATGAACACACTGTGTAATCCATATTGCCCTTTTTCCTCCCAGTCTTCTGAGTTTATTGTGTAAATATAACCTTTTCGTTTCGTGTTTATTTGAGATCCATTTGGTTTTATGTAGCTATAAACATGCCTTGGGGCCTGGCTTTCAATCTAAAGAAAAGATATTTCCTATATCGGCTGTGTGCCATTCATCTGGTTAAGGAAAACAGGAGACTCTGTGTTCATTGACTCAAACACATTTTGTCTTAGTGCATTTGGCCGGGACAACCATCTTATATCACTTATGTAACAATATAGCTTAGTGCATTCAGTACAGGCTTTAAATGCAAAGACATTTAAAAGCCCTGCAAAGCTGTCAATATAATAATTTCTTCATCTGGAAAACACAATATAGAACATACTAGTTCATACATTCATATAGAAAATGCAAACAGAAACTCACATCAGTGAGGGCATGGGCTTGGCTCAAAAAGTAGCTACAGCAAGTCATTTAGGCTTGGCCAGATCATTAGGGTACATGACGTGGGCAGCAAAGTAATTATTTGCAAGTATAACTCTCCTATTTCTGAAAATATAATATAATTTGTGATTTTATGCTCGATTTAAGATATTTTCTGAGGCTTTATCCAACGATGTGGTTCAACTGGATCGACACAGCCTGTTATCAACAGGAATGTACCACCTAAATATATATCAACCAAAGAGAAATCGGTACTATATAATATCCTTTAAAATAGTTTTTTTTATTATTATTAAATGACATAAAAGACATATACAAAAAAACACATGAATGCAGAGATCATACAGAGTGCCATAAAAGACAGTCCACATTAATATCACTTGTTAGCAGTTGGTATTTGCTATACATACAGCTATATTGCTGTTAGAAAGCTGTACAGGGGCGCCCAGGTCAGCATACAATATCAAACGGCTGGCTCTGGCTATGCTTACAGCTATCCCAACTTACAATGCATCTAGCATAATTATAGATCGGGTATAGATGGTATTTCTGATATTGTGACCGACACCATATAACCTATAAGTTATGTCATCTAGTGCTGCGGTGTATCAAATCAGGCCGATCAAAATCTCTATTTCTTACCCTATATTCAGCGCTGTATGAGTGTGGGCTGGCTCGGTTTGGAGTGAGCTCCTCGACGTGCGTTTCGATTCATTGCTTCATCAGGAGAGGCAAATTTTCTAATGAATAGTGAGGTCTTTTTATGCGGGTGTTGGCCAATGGCTCGGTCCATTTAGTGTCATGTGACTCCACTGACGTTGATTTCTTACTTGGCGCGTCATGCGATGGCTCGATCGAGGATTCTAATGGGACTTCCGCCCTTCCGTCTGCGCGATCCAGATGAGGGCAGATACGTCTGACGTCATCAGGATCCCGCTTGACGGGACGGCGAAAGTCCTCTCATCTGCAATCAATGACGCGCACAGAGATCTCAGTCTGATTTACTTACATATATGGAGGAATATGGATATTATCTCATCTACCTTGATGTATATGTTATTTTCCATATTGATCTATCTCCACCATATATTAACATAGTGGTAGTGAAAATAACATCTACAATCCCTAGATGTTCTATATTGGAGACTTAAATCGCCCTGATATCATACATAGGCAGCAATACATCGTGTCACTATACTTGCATGATTATTTCATATTTAATATGTTTTAAAATGTATACCAGAAATTTGGAAGTACATATTTCTAAAAATACATAGCATCTACATAATTATCTCATATTCTATCTATTAGCTATATATAGCAGAGATTCCAAAAATACATATTTATAAAGTTACATCAATATAATATTTTAATATTTTTTAATAAAGTGTTATGTGCATTGATGCAGATATGTGTACCATGCATGTATAAAATGTCAAGTGCATGTGTACTCGATGTACTACAGTGTATACATAAAAAGTTTTTTTAAAATATATTTTATTTTTTTATATATATAAGCATTCTACAGTGCAATAATCTTATCCTAACGTTAAAGTGATATGTGCTTACACAGTGCATACCTATAGTATCATGTACATACATGGTATGATCCCCATTTACCTATATTATTGTTAATTCATTATTATATTATTAAATGCGATTACTATCGCATAATAAAGTGTCTTGTGCATATATAATATTACTCCTAATGAATCTCTCCTATTCTTAATATCATAAATGTTAATTATTTATGTTCATATTTAGATGTCTCATTGCTATATTTATGAGAAGTCACCCTCAGTGTATCTCAATATTTTCTCCAGTGTGTATATACATAATGTTTATTCTTCATCTTTTCTCTAGCCACTGTATATACATGTGATAAACTGAGAAAACAGTTACACATGTATACACTATGGCCATGTACATCCATATGATACTAAATATGAACATTAACTTTACTCACAGACATATAAATTTATTATTCGAAGTGCTTTTTTCATATATTAAAGTACTGTATTATAGATGATAAAATATACTTATTAAGTATCCAATTTTTCTTCTTAATTTTCATAGTTTTTTTCTCTTTTCCCTCCCCATTTCTTCTCCCTTTATTTCCGTCTTTATAGGTTTCTTCAGTGGACTTTCATCATGCCTCCGGCCATCGACCAATCCAACACACACAGGTAAGTTCTACAATCATTACAATAAGACAGTGTTAAAATATTATATACTAATTACTAAACTTAAACATTAAAACTTATCTAAAACCTCCTACAGTTATAGGAAGGAACTAAATCCAAGGGTTTCATTTAGTCCCCTAGGTGCCATGGTACCCAATTTAAAAATCCATGTGCTCTCAATTTGAGCCAGTTTTTTATTCAGGTCTCCTCCCCGTATTCCCATATGTATCTGGTCTATACCTGTAAATTTTAACAATTTCTCATCACTTTGATGGTATAATTTAAAGTGCCTTGGGATTGTTTTTAATCGTTTGATATTGTATGCTGACCTGGGCGCCCCTGTACAGCTTTCTAACAGCAATATAGCTGTATGTATAGCAAATACCAACTGCTAACAAGTGATATTAATGTGGACTGTCTATTATGGCACTCTGTATGATCTCTGCATTCATGTGTTTTTTTGTATATGTCTTTTATGTCATTTAATAATAATTAAAAAAAAACTATTTTAAAGGATATTATATAGTACCGATTTCTCTTTGGTTGATATTTATCCAACGATGGCAGACTTAGACAGAATCTAGTTTTGTGCGTCAGGACCACATATATTATCTAAAGGCTCTCAGCTGACATGCTGCTCATGGGGACCCAACAAGAGATGCCTTTTTGGAAGACAATTTTGGACCAGATTCTACTTCCTTTACTTTCGATGGGGATTAGAAGCCAGGAAATTCACAAATCTTCACTCATTCGCACTGTTTTTACTAATGAGTAGAGATGGCCTTGCGTTTCGCGTATCTGCCGGCACCATATTCTTTTGCATTGAGTTGAATTTGCACATGGACACACCCTCACCCTGTAAAATAACCCGATCTGGTAGTCATTTTACATTCTGTGTTTTTCCAGTGTAGGGAGAGGTTGCTTTGTGGAGCAGGGACAGGCTGTTAGGGATACCAAACGCTGGCTAACAAGGCCACCAAAGTCCTTTTAAGGACTGGTATAGATTTGCTATCGATAGGTGTGATATACTGAGGGGTGTTATATACTTATAATATACTTTCCAACATAGAAAGTAAAGTATAGCGCATTTGTATTGTGCAGCAGTTGTGTGTGATCTGCTGTGATACCGCAGCTATATAGAGGGACAAACACTATTGGAACAACTAATGGCAACGTGTGTGATATACCTTCTTCCACAAAATACTGATTAAGGGGTTCAATATACCTGTTTCCACCAAATATTGATTGAGGGATGCGATATACATGCTTCCACAAAATACTGATTAAGGCGTTCAATATACCTATTTCCACCAAATATCGATTAAAGGGTGCAATATATCTGTTTCCACAAAATACTGATTAAGGGGTTTGATATACCTGCTTCCACAAAATACTGATTGAGGGCTGCGATATACCTGCTTCCACAAAATACTGATTAAGGAATTTGATATACCAGCTTCCACAAAATACTGATTAAGGTGTTCGATATACCTGTTTCCACCAAATATTGATTGAGGGGTGCGATATACCTGCTTTCACAAAATACTAATTAAGGGGTTTGATATACCTGCTTCCACCAAATATTGATTGAGGCCTGCAATATACCTGCTTCCACAAAATACAGATTAAGAGGTTTGATATACCTCCTTCCACCAAATATTGATTGAGGGTTGCGATATACCTGCTTCCACAAAATAATGATTGAGGGGTGCGATATACCTGCTTCCACAAAATACTGATTAAGGGATTTGAAATACCTGCTTACACCAAATATTGATTGAGGCCTGCAATATACCTGCTTTCACAAAATACTGATTAAGGGGTTTGATATGCCTGCTTCCACAAAATACTGATTGAGGGCTGCGATTTATGTGCTTCCACAAAGTACTGATAAAGGTGTATGATATACCAGTTTCTACTAAATATTGATTGAGGCCTGCAATATACCTGTTTCCACAAAAAAAATCATTAAGGGGTTTGATATACCCGTTTCCACCAAATATTAATTGAGGGCTGAGATATACCTGCTTTCACAAAATACTGATTAAGGGGTTTGATATACCTGTTTCTACCAACAGTAACCTAGGGACGACCGCCTTAAGAAGGCACCTGGCCTCCTATCACCAAGCCCAGTGGGAGAAACGCTGTCAGAACCTACAAAGCCACTCTCCTGGTGCTGCACGTCCTGCCTCTTCTCCTTCTTCTCTCTCGTCCCATTTGTCCTCCACTCCACCCTCTACCGTGCCGTCGTCGTGTTCATCTGGCAGAAGGCAGGCTTCCGTTGCCCAAATGTTCAAACATAAAAAGTTGATGACGTTGGATAACCTTCTTGCCCAACGGCTGACAGCTAGCTTGTCGGAACTGCTAGCCTCCCATCACCAAGCCCAGTTGGAGAAACGCTGTTAGAACCTACAAAGCCACTCTCCTGGTGCTGCATGTCCTGCCTCTTCTCCTTCTTCTCTCTCCTCTCATTTGTCCTCCACTCCACCCTCTACCGTGCCGTCATCGTGTTCATCTGGCAGAAGGCAGACTTCCGTTGCCCAAATGTTCAAACATAAAAAGTTGATGACGTTGGATAACCCTCTTGCCCAACGGCTGACAGCTAGCTTGTCTAAACTGCTAGCTTACCAACTATTGCCATATAAACTGGTGGACTCGGAGGCCTTCAGAAAATTTCTGGCCATTGGCTCACCACAATGGAAGGTCCCCAGATGGAAATATTTCTCCCAGAAGGGCATCCCAGAGCTATATGGCCATTTTCAGCGGCAAGTGAATATATCTCTGGCACACACTGTCGGTGCCAAGACATATCTGACCACAGACACGAGGTCTAGCAAACATAGAAACATAGAAACATAGAATGTGTCGGCAGATAAGAACCATTTGGCCCATCTAGTCTGCCCAATATATCTGAATCCTATGAATAGCCCCGGCCCTATCTTATATGAAGGATGGCCTTATGCCTATCCCATGCATGCTTAAACTCCTTCACTGTATTTGCAGCTACCACTTCTGCAGGAAGGCTATTCCATGCATCCACTACCCTCTCAGTAAAGTAATACTTCCTTATATTACTTTTAAACCTTTGCCCCTCTAATTTAAAACTGTGTCCTCTTGTGGTAGTTTTTCTTCTTTTAAATATGCTCTCCTCCTTTACCGAGTTGATTCCCTTTATGTATTTAAAAGTTTCTATCATATCCCCTCGGTCTCTTCTTTCTTCCAAGCTATACATATTAAGGTCTTTTAACCTTTCCTGGTAAGTTTTATCCTGCAATCCATGTACTAGTTTAGTAGCTCTTCTCTGAACTCTCTCTAGAGTATCTATATCCTTCTGGAGATATGGCCTCCAGTACTGCGCACAATACTCCAAGTGAGGTCTCACTAGTGATCTGTACAGCGGCATAAGCACTTCACTCTTTCTACTGCTTATACCTCTCCCTATACATCCAAGCATTCTGCTTGCATTTCGTGCTGCTTTATTACATTGTCTTCCCACCTTTAAGTCTTCTGAAATAATTACTCCTAAATCCCTTTCCTCAGATACTGAGGTCAGGACTGTGTCGAATATTCTATATTCTGCCCTTGGGTTTTTACGCCCCAGGTGCATTATCTTGCACTTATCCACATTAAATTTCAGTTGCCAGAGTTCTGACCATTCTTCTAGTTTTCCTAAGTCCTTTTCCATTTGGCGTTTCCCTCCAGGAACATCAACCCTGTTACATATCTTTGTGTCATCAGCAAAAAGACAAACCTTACCATCGAGGCCTTTTGCAATGTCACTTATGAAGATATTAAACAAAATTGGTCCCAGTACAGATGGCAGGGCAGGGAAGGTACATTACTTTTACTGCCCACTGGGTGAACCTTCTGACGGCCGTCGAGCATGTAACCCATGGCACCCGTGTGTTTTTGGTGTTACCGCCAAGGATTGCATGCAGGCCTGCTTCTTCTTCTCCTCCTTCTATTTCATCCTCCGTCTCCTCCTTGGCTGACTCCTCCTTTTCCACTGCTACCGCCTCTTACGCTGCGCCCCCCAAGCTCCAAAGAACCTATTCGATGTCCCAGGTGAGACATTGCCATGCTGTGCTGTGGCTGTTGTGTCTGGAAGCCAAGAGCTACACCGGTCCTGCACTGCTTTTAGCTCTGCGGTCATAGGCCGATCAGTGGCTAACCCCGCTCAATTTGACAGTTGGTCAAGTGGTGTGCGACAACAGTGCCAATCTGCTGAACCCGCTAAAACAGTCCAAAATGACTCACATGCTGTGCATAGCACACGTCCTGAACTTAGTCGTGCAGCGATTCGTTGCCAAATACCCCAGGGTCCAGGACGTCTTGCTGACGTTCAACGGCGTCACCATAGGCCTGTCAGACGACTGATTTGTGACAGCCCGACGCGCTGGAACTCCACCTTGTATATGCTTGATAGGCTGCTTTAGCAGCAATGTGCCATTAATGACTAACTGTACGAACTCTGCAGCAGGACAGGTTCTGGGGAGCTGGGTTTCTTTTCACCGCGCCAGTGGCTGCTCATGCACGATGCATGCAGACTTCTGCGGCCATTTGATGAGATCACCATAATGATCAGTCGCAGCCAGGGCGCCAACAGTGACATCGTACCTTACGCCTTCTTTCTGGAGCTTTTATTGCGTTGTGTCATTGATTGAGCAGTTGAGGAGCAGGAGTTGGAAGATGAGGAAGTCGCAATGCAACAAGTCAGCAGGAGTCTAAAGAGGAGTCAAAGGAGGATGGTGGCTGGGGGGGTGGCTGGGGGGAGGAGTAGGAGGAGCAAGAAGAGCAGGCTTTGATGGGGACTTTAAACTTTTTGTCGATCCATGGTGTTGTCCGTGGCTGTGGGGAAGAGACCGAGGATGACATTCTCCTGGGCGATGAGCAGGAGCCAGGGCACGCCACCGCTTCCAATTAAGTGCAAATGGGGGCCTTCATGCTCCAGTGTTTGAAGAGGGACCCCCGTATAAAAAGCATAAAGGACAAGGACCATAAAATGGTGGACATGTTACCAGCATCACAGAGGGCTGGCATAATGCAGCATTTCCAGGCCTTGCTGCCAGAGATGCTGCATTCTGCTGTTGCGGGCGCTGGCAGAGGAATTTCCACCCACAGTGAAACAGGTGCGGGTACAAATCCTACCGCGCCTGCAATAAGAGGTCACTTCAGAAATGAGATGATTCTTTCAGCCAACCCATCGACAGCTGTCCTCCGGATCCATCCTCAGGGAATGCCTAGACCGACAGGTGTCTGATTACATTGGGCTAACGGCTGATGTGGACGCTCTGAGCAGCAAGGAATCCCTTAACTACTGGGTGTGCAGGCTTGACCTCTGGCCAGAGTTGGCACAATTTGCCATGGAACTCTTGGCTTGCCCCTCATTGAGTGTCCTGTCCAAAAGGATGTTTAATGCAGCAGGGGGGATCGCCTAGCTCATGATAGTGTGGACTACCTCACATTTCTAAAAATGAATGAGGCATGGATCTCGGAGGAATTCAACACATGTGATGACCACGTGTAATTGAATTTCCTCATGCCAGCCCACACATATCCACCACCATCCAGAACAAAGAATAGTCCTTGTCTTATGTATATTCGGCGGCATAAAAGCCGTTTCTGTCAGGTGAATGCCTAATTTTTGGGGCCTGTACTGGCCTACCTACAGTAAATTTTTTATCCATTGACCTCCTAATGTACCTTCAGCCACATAATCGAAAGTTCTTTTCTTTTTTGTAGGCTCCAGCACAACACATTTTGAGAGTTTCCATTTAAGACGCATAAAAATGGCACCTGATTAAAATACATATTTTTTATGGGAATTTTTGACAAAGATCCCCCTCCGGTACATCACTGTCAATGTTGTGGGACGTTATGTGCACTTCTAGTAAATATTTGGTGGCTGCAAATATGACCAGAAAGTTTTTCAGGTTTGCTTGCCATTAAAGTCAATGGGGCCCACCACAAACACGCGGTTCACAAATATTTAATCTCGAACGCGCGTTCTCGAACCGTCCAGGCCGATGTTCATCCATCACTACTAATGAGTTGGAAACAAATGGTCCTGGAAAATTATTGTGTTCCTCCCAATGCCTGAAAGAGTAGCTCAAAAAAAAAAAAATATATATATATATATATATATATATATATATACAGTACAGACCAAAAGTTTGGACACACCTTCTCATTCAAAGAGTTGTCTATATTTTCATGACTATGAAAATTGTAGATTCACACTGAAGGCATCAAAACTATGAATTAACACATGTGGAATTATATACATAACAAAAAAAGTGTGAAACAACTGAAAATATGTCATATTCTAGGTTATTCAAAGTAGCCACCTTTAGCTTTGATTACTGCTTTGCACACTCTTGGCATTCTCTTGATGAGCTTCAAGAGGTAGTCACCTGAAATGGTTTTCACTTCACAGGTGTGCCCTGTCATGTTTAATAAGTGGGATTTCTTGCCTTATAAATGGGGTTGGGACCATCAGTCGCGTTGTGGAGAAGTCAGGTGGATACAAAGCTGATAGTCCTACTGAATAGACTGTTAGAATTTGTATTATGGCAAGAAAAAAGCAGCTAAGTAAAGAAAAACAAGTGGCCATCATTACTTTAAGAAATGAAGGTCAGTCAGTCCGAAAAATGGGGAAAACTTTGAAAGTGTCCCAAAGTGCAGTCACAAAAACCATCAAGCGCTCCAAAGAAACTGGCTCACATGCGGACAGCCCCAGGAAAGGAAGACCAAGAGTCACCTCTGCTGCAGAGGATAAGTTCATCCGAGTCACCAGCCTCAGAAATCGCAGGTTAACAGCAGCTCAGATTAGAGACCAGGTCAATGAGAGTTCTAGCAGCAGACACATCTCTAGAACAACTGTTAAGAGGAGACTGTGTGAATCAGGCCTTCATGGTAGAATATCTGCTAGGAAACCACTGCTAAGGACAGGCAACAAGCAGAAGAGACTTGTTTGGGCTAAAGAACACAGGGAATGGACATTAGACCAGTGGAAATCTGTGCTTTGGTCTGATGAGTCCAAATTTGAGATCTTTGGTTTCAACCACCGTGTCTTTGTGCGAATCAGAAAATGTGAACGGATGGACTCTACATGCCTGGTTCCCACCGTGAAGCACAGAGAAGGAGGTGTGATGTTGTGGGGGTGCTTTGCTGGTGACACTGTTGGGGATTTATTCAAAATTGAAGGCATACTGAACCAGCATGGCTACCACAGCATCTTGCAGCGGCATGCTATTCCATCCGGTTTGCGTTTAGTTGGACCATCATTTATTTTTCAACAGGACAATGACCCCAAACACACCTCCAGTCTGTGTAAGGGCTATTTGACCATGAAGGAGAGTGATGGGGTGCCTGGTCTCCACAGTCACTGGACCTAAACCCAATCGGTGGGGGGGAGCTGGACCGCAGAGTGAAGGCAAAAGGGCCAATAAGTGCTAAGCATCTCTGGGAACTCCTTCAAGACTGTTGGAAGACCATTTCAGGTGACTACTTCTTGAAGCTCATCAAGAGAATGCCAAGAGTGTGCAAAGCAGTAATCAAAGCAAAAGGTAGCTACTTTAAAGAACCGAGAATATGGCATATTTTCAGTTGTTTCACACTTTTTTGTTATGTATATAATTCCACATGTGTTAATTCAGAGTTGTGATGCCTTCAGTGTGAATCTACAATTTTCATAGTCATGAAAATAAAGAAAACTCTTTGAATAAGAAGGTGTGTCCAAACTTTTGGTCTGTACTGTATATATATATATTTTTTTTATTATTCAAGGCTGAAGGCATTCATATTGTGATACCTCAAGGAAAGAAAGGGTGGAAACCTCTGCATATCTAAAATGAAGATTTGGGCCTCCACACACATTGATTCAATTTCAATCAGTTCTATATATTTTTTTACCTCTTTTACACCTGAGTTATGAATTCTGTTCTAAGAGCAGAAAAACTATAGAAGGCAAACAACACTAGTCTCATTGACGAATAAGCTGCTTTTTTCTGGCAATTATAATTTATTTATTATCCCTTATATAGCGCTGACACATTCCACAGCAGTTTACAGACATTGCCATTAGAGATGAGCGAATCAAATCCCGCGAAGTGGAATTCGATCCGAATTTCAGGAATTATTCGATTCGCCTAGAAGTCGAATTTCCTTGTGCTTCGTGTCAGCGAATCGATTAATCCTGAAATTCAAACTTACTGCCTCCATTTGCGCTCAAAGGGCTGCCAGCCTCCATTTTGCTTAAAATCTCAGTCGAAATCCCGTGCGGCGCTAGATTACATAATCACGCCTGCCTCCCGTCGCACGCAAATGGACGTGGTAAGTTTGATGTAATTTTTTATTTTTTATTTACACTGTTTCTACACTGAGATGCCGAGATCATGTATGAACGCGGCATCTAAAGGGGTGCAATTACGGGGGGCGGCGCTATTCCAGCTACCTGTCATTGCACTCGCTACTTACCAAATAATGAAACTTTTTTTGTGAAATTCGGCGAATTAGCCGAATCAAATTTTCAAGACATTCGCTCATCTCTAATTGTCATCCCTCACTGACCCCAGAAAGTCTCACAGTCTACATTCCATATCAGAATGTCTTTGATGTTTGGGAGATAATCAGAGAACCCAGAGCAAACACCTACAAATGCAGGGAGAACATACTAACTCCAAGAAGATGCTGCCTTTAGTTGGATTTGAACCCTGGACCCTAGTGCTCAAAGGCCCAACTAAGTCACCACACTGCCTAATAGAATTTACAACCAACTCAGATATGAACCTAGGCTTAAATTGATTTATTTAAAAAAATATATGTTACATTATGTTAATTGTTAGTTATGTCACAATGTATTTATTTTTTTGAGGGGTGAACCTTTCCCTGGGTGAAGGAAACTTTTGATATCAAACAAACCTCTGCAATTGGAGGATATGAAGTAATAGCCAGAATGTGGGACCAATGTAATGGACCAACTCATTACTGGAAAGTGGGTCAGGCTGGGGGCACATGAGTTGGTAGGGGCTCTGTATGGAAGGAGGAGTCCACAAGATGGCAAGGGTGCTCACCTATTTGTGGGAGTCCTATAATAGTCATGAAGTTGTGGCAGTGCTTGCATGGCTTGATCTCATTTCACTTTGGAGCCCTGTTCTTGAGAGAAGGTGCCAGAGGTTGGTCCCACACCTATTGGACATTTATGGTGTATCCTAGCAATATGCCATAAAGTTCCAGATGGGAAGCCGAACTCCTTTAACACTGACAAGTTAGTATAACTGTTTTTATACCATGTCCTACTAAGAAGAAGTATATGTGGATGGATAGAAAGAGTCATTCTAAAACTTTCCCAAGTTTCTTTTGTTCTCAAGCTGTCTTTGGAGATCTGCTGTTGATGATGTGAGGCATGGTTTGCAAGTTTACCATAAATTCATAGTGATTTATTTATGTTTGTGGATCTGAAAGTCAGACTATTTTCTTAAGAAGAAGGCTTTGAATAATCAATCTGACAACCTCCTGCTGATTGTATGGGAAGATGAATTAATTTTCCCTTTATTAAATGTGCTTATTGAAGAGATTTTTTTTTTTTTCTTAAATGTAGGGCTGAGGATTATTTTTTTCTTAAACTTTCAGCTAATTGTCAACACCTCTTTGGTTGAATGCATAGCAAACAGCTTAACTAACTACTACAAGAAATGCTATATACTACATACTGATTGTCACGTACGTAACTGCCTTGTCACGTGATCCGGGTGCAATGGCTAGGAGCTGATTTATTTCATTCATTCAATCTTGCATTCTTTATCACACAGACCACAAATTGAACATAATTGACACCACAACACGGCTTTCAATGCATCCTAAAAAACACTGCCACCACCTATTTCATTCAAATAAAAAAATAATAATAATTAGGGGCCAATGGGAACCCCAACATCACCCCACTTGCAAGCAGGTACACAACAACATAACGGTACTTATATTCTGAACCAGAGCATAGGTTTGTTAGGACACAAGGCAAACCATAAAATATTTAGACTTTAATGTATAAAAATCTACAGTACTTAGTTACAAAAAAGGAATAAACAGACATACACAGAGGTGCACAAACAGTTATGAGAATAAAAAGGATAAAAACCCAAAAGTTTGATACCTAGCGATTGTATGGTCCATTTTCTGGTCCTGCAGATAGGAAAAGAAAGCTAAACACAATCCAATTCAATTGGATCCCCAAATTGTGTGAAAGTAAATGTCCAAGCTCCCTCGTTTTTATCCCCCAGAGGGTGGGGATTAGTGGGACTATAACTCATATTTCATCAAACCAACCGTTTCGATATCAAATATGATATATGTATCGGTCCCAGAATACGAGATCCTCATTACGTTGGAATGCCAGCAAGCAGGAATGGGTGTCAGGTCTCTCTGTGATTCCCACATTGTACAGAACGCGATTATGTACCGAATGCGATTATGAGGAGCGGTCTCCTCCATTAGCGAGCAGACGATTGATAATTTGATTGCATCAGGCAGCTTATCTTTTAGCTCAATGCTAAATTGGATTATCACTGGGGATGTATATTCCCCACACCGTTTTTAAACTGGGTCTTCCTTGTTACAGTCAATATTACATAATAGTTGCATCATAGCATATAGAATCACACATTTATAACATCACATGAGAGATAATATACAGATGCAGTCGAGCTAAACTTGATAGTTAAATGGGTTTATACAATGTCTTAAACATGCCCCCCAATGCCTGGGCCCCTGATATTGATTATACTTACCCCGCTCTCCTTCACCTCTGAAGGTAGGGAGGCTCGTCCCATTGCGGCCTATTATTGGCTGTTCCCCCCCCGTCGCCGGATGACACGCCCAGATCCGCATGACAGGGGGATGCAGCGGTGGCCATGCGGGGATCAGGAGCTACGCTGGTGCCGGGAGAGGGCTAAGTATAATCCATATGAGGGCCTGAGCATTGGGGGTAATGTGTTAGACATTGGATAGCCCCTTTAACGCATTAAGTAAAACATGGCAAGGAAAAGATAACTTTTAATGGATTTCAATGGCTTTTGTCACAAGATAATCAAGATAACACTGTGCCATGTTTTATCAGAGTCAAGTTTAGCTTGGCTACATCTGTATGCCATTAGATAGTGGAGGGTCTCTAGGACATGACCATATTTCTATTGCTACAGACACTATCACACCATGAGATATACAGTAGAAGTTAAAAATCACAACATTTACATAAAATCATACAATATATATTAGAGACTACAAGGTAGGCCCCTGTTTATCACACTGATGAAGCTCTTGACAGAGAGTGAGGATCCCCCTTGAAACTTTG
This sequence comes from Bufo gargarizans, assembly GCF_014858855.1. NCBI lineage: Eukaryota > Metazoa > Chordata > Amphibia > Anura > Bufonidae > Bufo > Bufo gargarizans. The sequence continues at coordinate 95,530,932 of NC_058081.1, read as the reverse complement.
TTATAGGGGTTGTTTGACTTATATACCTTACCCCCTGAAGCCATTAGTTGTCCTTAAAATAATTTAATCTCACCAATTTTACTTCAATCACTATGACTCCGATCCTTCCATCTGGGCTTTGCTTAAATGGTTGCAGCAATAAAATGCTTGTATACTACACCTGACCACTGCAGCCAACCACAGTCCACATGGGTCTAACGCCATATAGTGGCTGGTGTCTGGTGTATACAGGCACGTCATCACGGCAGTCAAGATGATAATTGCAGATGCAGAGACAGGATTGGATCATTGGAGAAAGGAAAGTTTCACCAATAAAATGTGTGAATGTGTGTGCTTTTATTACCTTATGACAATTTCTGACTTCAGGAGGCATTTTTTTCGACACTTGACACCCAATAAATGGGGTGACCCAGGAGGTTTTTTTTAAAAGTGCAATGGGCTATCTCTGATATTGTAGCTCAGTCCTATTCATTTATACGATATCCTAATCCTGGATAAATCTAGTGCAGGATTGCTATCATCAAGTCACCAGTTAGGCTAGTTTCACACTAGTGTTCACATTTCCAGCAGGCCGGGAACAGCATGCCGTATCTGGCATTGCCGGACACTGGCTAAAAGCCCGCCAGTCCGGTGAAGATCCAGCTGCCACCTGGCAAATATGGCGAGAATCGGGGGGAAAAATCAACTGCGTGGACCGGTAATATGAAACTAGCTTTATCTAATAGGACACCAACGTTTGTTTACAATGCCAGGAGAGGTGGTTGTCAGATATTCTGCTAATAATCCGGGATATTTTATAATGTTCTACTTTCTGTAGCTGTGTTTCTGTTGTTTATTGCATACACTGTACATTAGAGGTGTTGCCTTATTGTCACAGAGCAGTTTACATCATGCATGGCCTTGTCAAGCTGACACTTCACAGCTGCGAACAAGGAAGGAAAAACAATAAAAGCTCCAAGTAATATATTTTTTTTTACATGATCTTAATGAAAGCAACTACAGTAGGTATGTTTTTCTACACATCTGGATAATCCTGACCGGTCATGTAAACTACATTTAAATAACCGCACACAAAGAATATACCTAATTAATGGTAAATGCTCATACATCCAGTATTACATCTTATACCCTATACTAGGCCTTGTCCTACCATATCCATCTAATTCATGTTCCCTTGTCCGAACAAGGCTCAAGAAAAGTGTCTGACACTGAATGGGGGTGGTGCGTGGCATGTGCACCAGAGTTTTGGCACGGTTTCATTAGTAGACTGTGGCCTGTCTCTATAATGTCAATCAAGGGCCTGACGTCTATGTGAGAATCAAGAAATTAAAGTGATGGGCGAGCACACTTCATTTGGATCATAAAATAAAATTTAATTAAATCACAATGTTCAAACGTATCGGTCCAATTCAATAAAATACAATAAAATACACTGTTAATAACAATTCATTCATGCACAGATGAGGATAATACAAAGGGCAATTGAGTCATATACCCTATAGCTCTGGTATGGCCAGAGTGCTAAACAGCATTAATGTCTTATCCGATCCACAGATGTTAAAATAGCGTTAATCCAGCATCAACTATCAACTATCCTCATCTGTGCATGAATGAATTGTTATTAACAGTGTATTTTATTGTATTTTATTGAATTGGACCGATACGTTTGAACATTGTGATTTAATTAAATTTTATTTTATGATCCAAATGAAGTGTGCTCGCCCATCACTTTAACTTCTTGAATCTATTTTGCTCCAGAGGGTGGGTGTCCCTCATTTTGGGCTAGTAGCACCTGTTCCTGAGTTCCGTCCACAGTGAGCCACCGCCCTACTTTATATACTTGTTGTTATTATCACCCAACTGTGTGAGCTCCTTTGGACGACACTATGGACATTTGGCATCATCTAGAAACTAAAAGGATTAGAGCAGAAACTTATGATTTCAATGCTATTGAGAATGAAATACCAGTGAATAGAGATATGACTGAGACTTTTCGTGACCTAGAAAGCCTATTACTTAAACAGTTAAAACAGTATTGGGAGATAAGATCCCTACAACAATATGTGGACAGCAATAAAATACCGAAAGGTCTTTTGTTGCAAAAGGTTCCAGCTTATGATTTACTCAGTGACAAGTTTGAAGAAGAATGGAATGCATTATTGTTTACACATTCTATGTCACTGATTAAATTAATTATTAAAAGACGTACAGAAATGCAGGAATCCTTAAATAATAAGATATTGAAATTGAAGGAACTAATAGATAAATTTCCTAAGAATGAAGAATATGAAAATTGGCAGGAGAGATTATGTAGGAGTTTGGATCGAATTGAGAATGAAATAATAAATAGAAAAGGGAGAAAATATACAAACTCCCAAAAAAAGCCTCAGATAGAAGAAAGTAAAGGGAATCCAAATAAACCTAATGATAATATTCCCTCAAATAGAGAAATGAGAGAGGAAGATGTACAGAGCCAATATATGGTTCCAGTGAGCAACAGATATGACCAATTGTCCAGTCAACAGCATTTTTTAGACCATACTCCAGCACATCACAGAACCAGGATGAGACACAAAGAACGCACACCTCCTATACACAATTCATCACCAACACACCAATACAACTTGAGACACAAACATCACTACCCGGCTCAAACAGTAGAAAATTATCCTTACCACAACACTCAAGAAAGGGAACAGGCTACTTATCCCTTAAGGAATCACAGGAAGCATCACAATCATTACCAACACGAATACACAGAGGGAACAAAAAGACAAGAAGAAGTCACAGGAAGAACAAGACAACACAGGAGACATTAATAACAACACACAAAGACACAACAATTATAAATTTAAGCACAATCAAACTCACTCACCCACAGATTAGTTTACTGGAGAAGGGTCTGAAATTTGCCCCCACGGAGCAGTTGGACAGATTTGCTGTCTACATAGGGATTCAGAAATATATAAGAAATTTATGTCTAAAGAAACACTTCTTAAAAAACCCAATAATAAGGACTGATACTATAGGGCAACTAGATAAACCTCTATTGAAAAAGAAATCTACTTTATTTCCGAGGAATGAAATCAGTGTGGAAATGTCTACCTTTTACAAAAATGTAGAAACAGATGTACGTAAGATGAAAACAGGATCTTCGAGTCGAAAAAATCTGACCAAACGGGAATGCCATGCCATTAAAGAACTTCAAAAAAATGAAGCTATTACTATACGCCCCGCGGATAAAGGGGGCGCGGTAGTCATATTGAATACGATTGACTACAATGAGGAATGCCTCCGACAACTAAATGATACAGAGACCTATATGAGGCTCAAAAAAGACCCACTGGTAGAATTTGATCTAGAATTAAAAGGATTGTGTAAGAAAGGTTTAGAATTGTCATTAATCTCCAATCAAGAATATGACTTTATTTTGGGGACACAAGGGAGACTACCAGTCTTCTATTGTCTCCCCAAAATCCATAAATCCCTGGAGAAACCACCAGGGAGACCAATAGTTTCGGGAATAGAATCATTGTCTTCCTAATTTATCAAAATACATAGACATAATGATACAACCAGTGGTGAAAAAGACCAGTTCTTATATTCAAAGATACTACTCACATTATACAAACTCTGGAGGAAATAATAGTGGAACCAGACTGGATTATGGGCACATTGGATGTACAGTCATTATATACTATAATTGACCATCAACAAGGAACATCAGCAATTAAACAACAACTTAACAAAGATGAGACATTAGATGAGGCCCATATTAATTTTATTATAGATGGAATCAATTATATTCTAACCCATAACTATTTTTATTTTGAGGGGAACTTCTACCTACAAAAACGTGGTACTGCCATGGGGACCAGATTCGCCCCGAGTTACGCCAATTTATTTTTGGCCGAATGGGAGGCTAATTACATTCAGCCCAAACTAGGGGCGGATCTGGCCCTATGGCGTAGGTATATAGACGATATCATTTTCATTTGGAAACGCAGTAAAGAAGAACTTGAAATATTTTTGCATGATATCAATCAGAATCAACTAAATTTGAAGTTCACCTCTAATGTTACAGAAATAACGGAATTTTTAGATCTAAAGATCAAACAGGTGGGCAACAAATATATATGTAACACATTTTCCAAGTCTATATCCAGAAATAGCTTTATACAGTACTCTAGCTGTCACCTTCCCAACTGGTTGGTAAATGTCCCGTTCGGGCAGTTTCGAAGGATCAGGAGAAACTGTACTTATGATGAAGATTTTGAGACAGAAGCATTAAAAATGAAGAACGAATTTTTGGACAAACACTACCCCGAAAAAATTCTGGATATAGCCTTGGAGAAGACAAAGAGTTTAGATAGACAAACATTCTTCTCAAAGAAGGACAAGGAGATAGAAACTAAAATAGACAATACAACATTAAACACTAGAATCATTCTTCCTTTTAATAATAAACATAAGGAAATGCGAAAAATCATTCAAACACATTGGCATCTGATTCAGGGAGATAGAGTGATAGGTCATCTCCTGCCAAATATACCTTCTTTGACATTTACTAGAGCCCCAAATCTAGGTTTAAAGATAGCCCCCTCTGTAAAACCAAAGAAAAAAGAAAATACAATTATGGGGATCCTGGATGAAACTTACAGGCTTTTTCAAATGTGGCAAGTGTATGGCCTGTAAAATCAACCCTACACCCAAGAAAACAACCACAATCTCCTCAACCCAAAATACACATAAATGGGAAATAAAAGATTGCCTCACTTGCAATACTACCGGTGTCATCTACCTGATCCAGTGTCCCTGTAAGAAACAATATATAGGAAGAACCAAACGTCCCATGAAAACTAGATTGGCAGAACATGTAGCCAACATAAGAAAGGGGTATGACAAACATTGTCTATCGAGACACTTTAGGGACGTACATAATAAAGACCCCTCCAAATTAATTTTCATGGCACTGGAAAAGGTAGAGAGACATTGGCGAGGAGGCAACTATATCAAACAAATGTCGAAATTAGAATCGAGACGCATATATGAATTTGGAACAATGATACCAGCGGGTCTAAACGCAGAATTGGAACTGTTCGGGTTTCTGTAGGCTGGGTGCCCCTGTACTGACTGCAGGCCGCTGTTGTGGCCGTTTATCGGCACAGCGTCCTGCACTCGGGCGGGGGCCCCCAGCCCTTCACTACATAGACCCCCACATGCTATCAATCATTAGAAAAATGGCAATCCCTATGTTCAAGTTTTCACTCGAAACTCTGAGTTAAGAATAAAAATGAAAATATGGATAATTTGTTAATAATACGGAGCTATCTGATATTCTATTTTATTATTTTTACCAAAAGGTCTAATCTTAACATTTTATTATTTATTCATCCATAACTAAAGGGATAGAACCCGAAATAGAGGAATAGAATGGTATGGGAAGGATTCCACAGACAAATGGAATTGAATAACTTTATAACTTATACATGCAATCGATTTCATCAATTCTGATTACATAGTTATGTTTAGATTGTTAATCTGAATGTATGGGCCGAAAAACGCATAAGTAGAAAAAAACCGCATCAAAAAATCGCACCAAAAACGCATGTATCAAAACACATGAAAATTCTGGAAATAAGAAATCCAGTTGTCCATGTCTTGGCGCTATCCAGGATATATAAGGAGGAGGTCAACAGGTGAGGCGTGACCACTGATGAAGGGAAAGAGTGTTCCCGAAACGCGTTTGGGCTGGATCGCACACCTGTAAGAAAAGTACCTTAAGCATGGCCATGCTATACAACTAGATCACAGGACTTTGATATTTATTGCGACGATACCAAAGGCATACTGTATTCCCTCGAAGACGGTAATCACGCTTGGAAATCTCGTGAGACTTCGGGTAAGCCAGCTGCAGCTGAGTAAGACGCCGGAAACATCCCGCGCTGCCCGACTCACGTTTGAAAGCGATCAGAAACCACCGCATACAACGAGGGAGGTAAGGAGTTATTTAACTCAAAAGCCAAGTTAATACACTAGCTACGGGACTGTCGACTACCACACTATTAGGTGCATAAGATCTGCACCCAACGATTCTACATGCGTTTTCTGAATCAATCTAAGCAATCCAGTTGACCAGAGACTGAATTGTCCTGTATACCTTTATATAATCATCGATAGTTGTTGCTGGATTAACGCTATTTTGACATCTGTGGATCGGATAAGACATTAATGCTGTTTAGCACTCTGGCCATACCAGAGCTATAGGGTATATGACTCAATTGCCCTTTGTATTATCCTCATCTGTGCATGAATGAATTGTTATTAACAGTGTATTTTATTGTATTTTATTGAATTGGACCGATACGTTTGAACATTGTGATTTAATTAAATTTTATTTTATGATCCAAATGAAGTGTGCTCGCCCATCACTTTAATTTCTTGAATCTATTTTGCTCCAGAGGGTGGGTGTCCCTCATTTTGGGCTAGTAGCACCTGTTCCTGAGTTCCGTCCACAGTGAGCCACCGCCCTACTTTATATACTTGTCTATGTGAGAATATCTTATTCTGGATTCAATAATAATTTCACTTTAGTCTTTGAAATGATACCAGGAATGACATATTTGAGTTGAGTTGCCATTATAACCAGATGTTTGGGCCAGTGACAACATTGCTGAGTACCTGGTTGCAGTGGTAAGTTACATAGCACACACATCTCTGAAATGTGGAGGAGCATTGCTCAAGTCTGGAGAGATACAGATGTGTCCTTCCTTACCTTCCCTCTTGGGTTAATGTATCCTGAGATGTGTGTGTATGAGATGACCAAATCTTAACAAAAACCCCAAAAACATGATTTTCAAATATTGCGTATCCATGTCTGTGTGGTCACCTAGTAGTTGTGATGTCATAAGAAGTTGACATGACACAATATCATGATGAATCTGTTTTATAGACACATCTACGAAAATTCTGCAAAATAAGAACAGAGTGAATCAATTCATTCACCTTTACTGGACGTCCCTGGTGCTAAAGGGCTATATCTTTCAAGTCTCTCTTTGAATATGATAAAAGATGACAAATTAGAACTTGGGGTACAATAAAGAGATTTTCCATAACTGAGAAGAGTGGGAAATTTACTTTCACGTTTATTCTAAATCAATAAATCCATATTATCAGTACATCGTATGCAAAGAAAAGGTTCAAGACACAGAGATTGACAGCAAACTGACATTTCAATGTCTTAGAATGACTTAACCATCATTTAATACATCCTCTATGATTAACCAGTGACATTATTACAGCGACACAAACACCCCAGATAGATTGACATCTCCGTGAACCCAGACAGTGTCCTCAATATTCTCTCCCTATTCCAGCCCAAGGGGAAGTATGGGATCACTGAGCAGTGAAAATTAAATTGCTAGAGATTTGTGTGGCTAAATAGAGCACTATGTATGAGAAAAACCCTTCTTGTCACCTGCTAGCTAAAAATTCTATAAACAGACACAATTATAATAAAATAAAAAAATTATAACATATAAAGATTCTTGATACCTGCTAGCTAAAAATTCTATAAACAGACACTATTATAATAAATAAAAAATTATAACATATAAAGATTCTTGATACCTGCTAGCTAAAAATTCTATAAACAGACACAATTATATATATATTTTTTAATAACATATAAACAGTCTCGCTTGATTTGCTCAGTCAGACCACCACTGCGACCAGACAGGGAAGAGGATTAGAGTATCACACATTACACTGATAGGTGCAGTGCTCTTCTGTTGGCATCTTTGTCTAAGTCTAGCAAGAAAACATTATAGCTGTCATACTGTCCTAAGTTCTACAACTACTATTATACTAGCAGATACCGTCTTTCCCTCACAACAGCAGTACAATAACGATGAGTTACATATCTGTATAGGAATTGTATCTCTCTATGTTGGCTGCTACACAAGGACAATGTTTTATATTCATTTTCAGTGGTATAGTTCTGCCAAAAGGAAAATGAAAACAGACAAAAAAAATCTTTAAAAAAAGTTTGCTATGAATAATGAGCTTCAAAAAAATAATCCTTTCTGATAGAATTGTCACTTAAAAAATTATGCAGTTTTAATCCGACTTGGCATATTGGTTGCAGCTGGATCTCAGGCCCATCCCCATTATAGGTAATGGGTTCAGCCAGATATCTCTAGCGCTAGCGTGAAAATACTGTAGCCTTAGGCCTCTTTCACACGGGCGTCATATTTTTGGCCCGGATAAGAGGTGGGTGCATTGCGGGAAAATGTGCGATTTTACCGCGCGAGTGCAAAACATTGTAATGCGTTTTGCACGCGCGTGAGAAAAATCGGCATGTTTGGTACCCAAACCTGAACTTCTTCACAGAAGTTCGGGTTTGGGATCGGGGTTGTGTATTATTTTCCCTTATAACATGGTTATAAGGGAAAATAATAGCATTCTGAATACAGAATGCTTAGTACAATAGTGCTGGAGGGGTTACAAAAAATTTAAAATTATTTAACTCACCTTAATCCACTTGTTTGCGCAGCACGGCTTCACTTCTGTCTTCTTCTTTGCTGATTGCAGGAAAAGGACCTGAGGTGACGTCACTCTGGTCATCACATGGTCCATCACATGATCTTTTACCATGGTGATGGATCATGTGATGGATCATGTGATGGATCATGTGATGACCGGAGTGACGTCACCACAGGTCCTTTTCCTGTACACAGCAAAGAAGAAGACAGAAGAGATGGCGGCTGCGTGATCAAGTGGATTAAGGATGGAATGAGTTAAATTATTTTTTTATTTTTTTTAACCCCTCCAGCCTTATTGTACTTTGCATTCTGTATTAAGAATGCTATTATTTTCCCTTATAACCATGTTATAAGGGAAAATAATAAATGATCGGGTCCCCATCCCGATCGTCTCCTAGCAACTGTGCGTGAAAATTGCACCGCATCCTCACTTGCTTGCGGATGCTTGCGATTTTCACGCAGCCCCATTCACTCCTATGGGGCCTGCGTTGCGTGGAAATCGCACAATATAGAGCATGCTGCGATTTACACGCAACGCAGAAGTGATGCGTGAAAACCAATGCTCATGTGCACGGCCCCATAGAAATGAATGGGTCCGGATTCAGTGCGGGTGCAATGCGTTCAACTCATGCATTGCACCAGCGCGGAATACTCGCCCGTGTGAAAGGGGCCTTAGTTGTCTTACAGTACTTTTACAAAATTTTACAGGGCAGGAGAGCAATTGAAGGCTGTCTCTCAGGAGCCCACCTGGGCCCTCTAAGAGTATCAAGCCCCAGGTGGCTACTCATTTTATTATACTGTATATAAGTGCAAAAATATATAAATAAATGAAAAAACGTTTTAATTATTTGGTCCCCTTGGAATAGAACTTCACCAATCTGACATAAGAATTCAACTTACATTTTCACTGACACAGTGGCTTTGCAGCCTCTAAATGTCTCCGGTCACATATTCTATAAAGGTAAGATATAAAGATCCAGCCCGTTAGTTTTTTTCTCCCTTGACAATTTCAGAATACAGGTCCTTCTAAAAACATTATCATATTGTGATAAAGTTCATTATTTTCTGTAATTTACTGATAAACATTAGACTTTCATATATTTTAGATTCATTACACACCAACTGAAGTAGTTGAAGCCTTTTATTGTTTTAATATTGATGATTTTGGCATACAGCTCATGAAAACCCAAATTTCCTATCTAAAAAAATTAGCATATTTCATCCGACCAATAAAAGAAAAGTGTTTTTAATACAAAAAAAGTCAACCTTCAAATAATTATGTTCAGTTATGCACTCAATACTTGGTCGGGAATCCTTTTGCAGAAATGACTGCTTCAATGCGGCGTGGCATGGAAGCAATCAGCCTGTGGCACTGCTGAGGTGTTATGGAGGCCCAGGATGCTTCGATAGCGGCCTTAAGCTCATCCAGAGTGTTGGGTCTTGCGTCTCTCAACTTTCTCTTCCCAATATCCCACAGATTCTCTATGGGGTTCAGGTCAGGAGAGTTGGCAGGCCAATTGAGCACAGTAATACCATGGTCAGTAAACCATTTACCAGTGGTTTTGGCACTGTGAGCAGGTGCCAGGTCGTGCTGAAAAATGAAATCTTCATCTCCATAAAGCTTTTCAGTAGATGGAAGCATGAAGTGCTCCAAAATCTCCTGATAGCTAGCTGCATTGACCCTGCCCTTGATAAAACACAGTGGACCAACACCAGCAGCTGACATGGCACCCCAGACCATCACTGACTGTGGGTACTTGACACTGGACTTCAGGCATTTTGGCATTTCCCTCTCCCCAGTCTTCCTCCAGACTCTGGCACCTTGATTTCCGAATGACATGCAAAATTTGCTTTCATCCGAAAAAAGTACTTTGGACCACTGAGCAACAGTCCAGTGCTGCTTCTCTGTAGCCCAGGTCAGGCGCTTCTGCCGCTGTTTCTGGTTCAAAAGTGGCTTGACCTGGGGAATGCGGCACCTGTAGCCCATTTCCTGCACATGCCTGTACACAGTGGCTCTGGATGTTTCTACTCCAGACTCAGTCCACTGCTTCCGCAGGTCCCCCAAGGTCTGGAATCGGTCCTTCTCCACAATCTTCCTCAGGGTCCGGTCACCTCTTCTCGTTGTGCAGCGTTTTCTGCCACACTTTTTCCTTCCCACAGACTTCCCACTGAGGTGCCTTGATACAGCACTCTGGGAACAGCCTATTCGCTCAGAAATTTCTTTCTGTGTCTTACCCTCTTGCTTGAAGGTGTCAATGATGGCCTTCTGGACAGCAGTCAGGTCGGCAGTCTTACCCATGATTGCAGTTTTGAGTAATGAACCAGGCTGGGAGTTTTTAAAAGCCTCAGGAATCTTTTACAAGTGTTTAGAGTTAATTAGTTGATTCAGATGATTAGGTTAATAGCTAGTTTAGAGAACCTTTTCATGATATGCTAATTTTTTTAGAAGGACCTGTATGTTAGGGTAGGGTTTCACCTACTACGGAAGAGAACAGCCTGCTGGTGTTCACTGGATCTGGATGCTTCTGTTCCCCACCAAACCCCATGGACTATAATAGGATCTGGCGGGGGATCCGGTAAACTCCAGCAGGCTGTTATCTACCAGATCAGTTAAACGGAGGTGTGAACCTACCCTAAGACAGCTGTAACTGCAAAATTAGGCAGAGTTCACACTTCAGTTTTTTGGTCAGTTATTTCCATCAGTTGATGTTTCAAAACCAGGTGCAGGTCAAAAACACAAAACAGTTGCAGATCTTCCCATTACACCTGATCTCTGAGTAGGCTTTACTACTGGTTTTGGTTCACAGTAACTGATTGAAATGACTTACTAAATAGCTGAAGTGTGAGCTCAGCCTTAGCTGTTATTATGCAAACCGGCTACTGTCTATATCTATGTAGGAGATGATTATCTTACTTATGGATCATGAGAGCTATGATTTGTTTCAATGTACATTATTTCATGCTTTCTGTATTTTTTCTGCTTCTATTGGAATTACATTTGTTTAATAAAAATTAAAATAATTAAATGATAATATTCTATTCAAGTGTCTTAGAAAGTGTATATGACCTGATTGTAAGAGACAAATGGAAAGGCCACCTTATTTCAGAGTTACTGCTACTTCAAGTCATATTGTGGAAGTCTATTACTTCTCGGTTGCGGTGATCCTGTATGTAACTACAGTCATACCTGCATCGACATGTTTGACTAAATGATTTACCGGTGGAACACCTCGAAAGAGTGAGCCTTCTAACAATCCTTGTAGGTGCAGGAGGGAAGATATGAGAAAAAATAGTGAATCAGGCTCAAGTGTGTCTGCCTCACTAATATTCCGAGATACAATGCGAATAGGGGCCCACCATGAAAAGGGGGGGGGGGATATGCTCATTAATATATAACTTTTAATACGATATGCAATAAAAATACACCACAAGGATGCATCAACATAACAAACATACAAAGGAGGGGTCCAACCGAGGTACCCCAATGCTGGTAGACAAAAGATATGAGAACACCAAAACGGAAAGATGCACTCTGTGAATACTATATGGTAAAAAAATGTCAGCTTTATAAATCATAAGTAAAAATCACACATATTTGGTAAAAACAGATAAAACCACATGACAAGACACCTACTAGGGTCAAAAATAACACAGTTGGAACAAAACAGATACACCATACAATGCAGGTAGCATAAGTAAGGCTACTTTCACACTAGCGTTCGATCGGATCCGTTCTGAACGGATCCGATCATAATAATGCAGACGGAGGCTCCGTTCAGAACGGATCCGTCTGCATTATTTTTAGCATATAACAGCTAAGTGTGAAAATAGCCTCGGACGGATCCGTCCAGACTTTCAATGTAAAGTCAATGGGGGACGGATCCGCCTGAAGATTGAGCCACATTGTGGCATCTTCAAACTGATCCGTCCCCATTGACTTACATTGTAAGTCTGGGCGGATCCGCACGGATCCGCACGCCTCCGCACGGCCAGGCGGACACCCGAACGCTGCAAGCAGCGTTCAGCTGTCCGCCTGTCCGTGCGGAGGCGAGCGGAGCGGAGGCTGAACGCCGCCAGACTGATGCAGTCTGAGCGGATCCGCTCCATTCAGACTGCATCAGGGCTGGACGGCTGCGTTCGGGTCCGCTCGTGAGCTCCTTCAAACGGAGCTCACGAGCGGACCGACGAACGCTAGTGTGAAAGTAGCCTAACAAGGCTACAATGGACGGATACAGATATACAGATCCAGTAGGTGCTGCAAACACCAGCCTCAACACTTGTTTTGCATCGCTTCCTCAGTAGGACAAAGACAGGGTGAGGAGCACACCCCTCTTTTATATCTGCACCTGCCTATAGGATCATAGCGACACAGCTGCTGTATAACGAATGAGTATTCAAGTCCAAAGGAAACCAGTGCATTTACAAATTAAAAGCATTAGGATACCAGATGCCGGCCGGTTATCTGATTGCCACGTCATTATGGGGCGGGAGCTCACCCAGCGCATCAGTCAAGTGACAAGGTGGCACATCGCAACCCGTCCATGTGCAGCGCCCCACTACGTGTGTGTGGGCACTGCTTAAAAGCACTTTTTACCTTATCAAAAGCACTAGGTTGTAGTGTATGATTTTGTATGTATCTGCAAAATACCTGTTACCAGGCAGATTAGGTGAAATTCATACATCCCACCACTAGATGGGGGTAAAGTTCAGGTCCTATATATATACCTAGGTCAGGCCTGGTTACACAGTCCAGATCCTAGTTGGAAAGATGTAGTCATAGAAGACAGCAGATCTGAGTAGTTCAGATCAGGTTAGTGGGAGGAAAGGTAGAGTGAAGACTTCATGACACAGATTAGTGAGTGGAGCCAACTTCGCTAGTAGATGATACTCAGATGTAAGGCGCAGAAGAGTGTTTTCCTTCTGTGGCTGGACTATAGACTTGTATCCCTGACCAGTAGGAGAAGAGTTTGCCTCCCTGGAAAAGAAACAAGCTTTCCTAAGGAATCATCGGTGATAAGAGCCATTATTGAGGGCCACAGACACCTTTGCATGGTGGAGGTTTTATAGCTTCTGGCAGCCACACCAAACTTCTGAGAGACAGTTGAGTTTTCCTGTCTAAATATTCAGCTTGTAGGGAAAGACAAGGAATAGGATCCCACACATCTAAAGGAACCAGGTACACCTAACCCACTGCTCCAAAACTAGAAACCCGAAAAGCCTAGAAACAGTGGATTTGCAGAATTAACTCTGTACCATCAAGAGACTGCATATTTATACTGCTGCAACCAAAGACATCCAAAGTAAAAGTTGTGAGTTGCATTTCACCACTGTCTACCTCATTATTACCACTACTGGTTGTACCACCATTAATGGTACTGGCGTCATGAAAAAAAAACATCAGGGGACTCAGCCGCAACAAGCACCCTAAGCACCCCTAACATCAGGGGCACCTCAACCACCATCTTGGCTGATGCTTCCTACCACAAAGCGTGCCCTGGAGGATTTCGTGCTGTCCACCTCAACACTGTGTTTCCAGCCCAGGGAGGCTTTCTGCTAACCGTGAGTAAACTGATGAACTGTGTGTTATATTATTTGTCTCCTCCTCAGTCAACCGTGTACCTCACGTGTTGCCCCTGCGACTGGCTGGCTGCACATGCACATTACAGCGCTTTAAACGTGCTACATATGGTCCTTACAGAGTATGGAGTTACTGGTGCGGTGCTAGGATAACACATAAGCATTGTTATCAGTGCTCTTTTCAAAAGCTGCGGTTATCACATGACATTGCATCATTCCGTGGCAGTCACAGAATATAAAAGAGAGGTTACCGATTTAACACAGTGAATGTCAAAAAGGTAAGCCAGCACTCCCCATATTACCTCTCGTGCAAGGACCCGTTCCAGTCCGTAATATAGTCCAGGAAAACAACTAAAAATGTCCAGCACTGAGATGAATAAAAGTTACATGGACAGCGTTACTGATGTCCATGTGAAGAATTGTATTCTTTTCAATTTATGGGATAAAGATTGAAGACTTTTATTCATCTCAGTGCTGGACATTTTTCGTTGTTTACCCATTTAATACCCTTATGTATTAAGGTGCCCAAACACATTCAATAGCTGTTGGCCAAGACGTCATTCGGCCAACCAGTACTGTATCTCTCTCGAATCCCTCCTGGTTTCCCCATATACATACATGTTCATTCCAACTGATTGCTTATGTATATTCAATGGCAAGAGAAGAGAAAGCCAATGATAGGCACTTCTAGAGGTGACTTATCTCCCAAGGATTGGGCGAAAATATTTACTTTGCCTGATTAATTTCTCCCCCAACATCATCTGTCAGGGGATAGTTGGGAGCTACTCACACAAATTGGACTGTCAGACAAAACTGCCATTCTTGGTCCGTTCGGGTGACAGTACAGTGTATGGGAGCCTTTAGCCATAGGGGAGAGAGGCAATAAGGAGCATATCACATTCTGGAGGAACCAAGGATGATGCTGCAGGTAAATTGAACTTGCTGCTGTTTTTCTTCACAGATCTCTAGGGGTGCCTGAAGTGGAACATCTTGTGATCATCAGTGGACTCTTCTGCCATAACGAAGTTATCCAAAGTGAGTTATCTCTTTAAAAACCTGTTTCCTCATAGGGCTAGGGAATTACAGGATATCGAAAACAACTGTCTGTAAGAGAGCGTTCTTACATGTTCCCTTCATTTTTTTTTCAAAGGTATGCAATGAGGTCTAAGGTTTAATTAACTTAAAAGATCTTCCTAAAATAATGAGCATACATCAAAACCAGCTAATGTCCCCCACATTGATACTTGCATTAATAAACCCCAAATTAATAAATTGTCCTTGAAAATGTATTAATTAATCCTGTTTACAAACACAGCAGCAGCTGCCCCGCCAGGCAGGCGATTTTCATTTAATTATCAGAATCGCACACTTTACAAAATAACATTTCCCCCTTCTGTTTTAATGTTTTAATAATGACTTAAGATTAGCATAGAATGCCTCAAAGGTAGCACAGCTGGAATTCAGGCGACAACTTACAAACGCCTTGTGTTAAGTGGGGGGAATGGTTTAGTCAAAGAGGGAGAGAGAGAAAGATAAAGGAAAGATATGTTTTTTTCAGGACTTTAATATTGATGGCCTTTCCTTAGGGTAGGACATCAACTTTTGATCAGTAAGAGGTCCTCCCCCCAACACCCTGCAGATCTGTTAAATGAAGAGTCCACAGCAATCCGAGTGTCGCACCTCCTTTGATGTTTTTTCAGGCACAGCACCTTACACACTGTACTATTCTAGCTATGTCTTATACTGCAGCATTCAATGAAATGGGCCTAAGCTGCAGGACCAGACACAGGGACATCTGTAAGTATGATGTGATTGTCGTTCATGTTGATGGCTCCTTCATTCACGAGATTGATGAGGTGGCAAGAGCCAGACCTGCATTGATGAAATTGTGATTGCTTATTCTTAAAGGTAATATGTCACCACATAACTAGTGATGAATCCTTAAATGCCAGTTGTGCGCTTGTCAGACGATTCTAACGGTCTTTGATCTATGTCCATTGTGGAGGAAGCAGGCTTTTTATTTTATTTCATGCCAATTAGCCCCTGGGTGCAACAAGGCAGGGGGAGTGTGATATAAGATGATCAGACATATTGGTTCTCAACATGCTTAGTTATTTGTTCTTGCATGAGGAGGAGTCTGGCAGTGGCATATTCCCTTCCCCCCATTGAAAACACATGCACACTCAACCAAGCCAAGAGTTTATGTATGAGGGTGACTGGAAGGATAGCTGTCAGTCAAATCAGTGTGCGACTGACAGCTGTCTAATGTCTGGTACCCACAGCCTGCCTCTCCTATGAAAATAATCACACTTACCTACACCCCACCACTACGGTACTGCATGTCCATCTTGTGGCACATCGATTGTTCTGGCACCTACATGATCACCTGCACTGAGGCAGCCAATAACTGGCTTCACTGGTGATGTGTCCACAAGAGACTCCATCTACACTGGTTGGCTGCAGAAGAGAAGGTGTCCAATCTCAGGACGGGGAGGAAGTACCGTAACCAAGCTGCAGTCCAGAAGATGAATACATGACAGCAAGTGTGGAAGACAGGAGTGGCAGGAAGCAGGTAAGTGTAATTCTTCTTTCCATAGCAGAGGCAGGCTGTGGGTATCTGTAAAAAATACTTATTACCAGACCAGCCCTTTAAAGGCTATATACACCTGTGACATGGTAAACATAATTGATACATACAGTATATGAGTGGTTAACTTGAGTTTAAAAAGTTGCACTAAGTTTGATTCTTCAATTATTTTCAGACCCCCTTATGTACAGTTTACAACCTGTTCTTAGTTTCAGAAAATTTCTGACTTCTCACATGTGTGTCCAGAATGATGGTTCCTTCACTAACTCTCATGTAGTAGCACAGCTTCTTTCCTGGACTGTTTTCTCCGTCTACAACTAATTAGAAATCATTAATCTCTTGCACATACAGACAATTATGCTAAGGGGTGTCTATCTGGGTATCTTCCTCTTTATGTTCACTGATACAAAACAATCCTTTTTGGATTACTTTAATACAATATACATTTTGTGATCTGCCCTTGTAAATGTGGATGCTTTTCTCCCTCTCCACACACTGCCATGTACCATCTCCTTCCCCTCCTGATTGTTATACAAATCTAACACTGAAAGTGGGGAGGAGGAGAGCATAGTCAGCACATTCAGTGCAGTGTGCTGTCCGACCAATACCAGATTCAGCAGGACAATCAACTATGTAAAGTAGTTACATGAATTCTAGCGCAGCAAAATAGTAGTAGATTTTTATTGGAGAGTATTTCCAAAGTTGATTTATTTTCCATTTGGAATCAAATCAACAGTAAAAAAATTTATGCAAAGGCGTATGTAGGATTCTATGAAAAACCTTTATAATATTCCATATGTCAATATATTCAGCATATTTTTATACCATTTTTTTTTTTTACATTTAAAGGGACACTTCCATCAGAAAACCCCCTATGCCTAAAACCTGGAGGAAAAAAGTCATGAACCTCGGGTATGTGATTTTTCAATTACCATTTATGACAAGATTTTAGGCGTTTCTATGCCATCTTTAACATTTTCTGAATAGGGGTAGTGGTGTGTGTGGGAACATCTCCCGCACCAGACCTATCATCATTTAAAGAAGTTGTCCGGGATTTTTTATATTGATGACCTCTCCTCAGCATAGGTCATTAATATTAGATTGGCGGGGGTCCGACATCAGGCATCCCCGCGATCAGCTGTAGGGATAGACGCAGCACACACGTGCCGTCTCCCATCTCTCTTCCTGCCCACTGTTCCATAGACATACAGCAGTGAGCAGGAAGACCTATCCTCTTACAGCTGTTCAGCGGGGCTGCCGGGTGTCGAACACCTGCCTATCTGATATTGACCTATCCTGAGGTTACTGTAGGTCATCAATATTAAAAAACCCAGACAATCTCTTTAAGCCAGTTTTGGCGTAAATGATAAATGAAATCTGTACCAGCTTTGATCTGGCATATGCACTGTCCATCCCCAAAAAAAGTTGCCACCAAAAATATTTAGTTGGACCGCCTTTAGCTTTGATTACGGCACGCTTTCGCTATGGCATTGTTTCGATAAGCTTCTGCAATGTCACAAGATTTATTTCCATCCAGTGTTGCATTCATTTTTCACCAAGATCTTGCATTGATGATGGTAGAGTCTGACTGCTGCGCAAAGTCTTCTCCAGCACATGGTGGACACTGGTCTGGACACTGTGGTGGCCAATCCATGTGTGAAAATGATGTTTCATGCTTCCTGAACCACTCCTTCACAATTTGAGCTCGATGAATCCTGTCATTGTCATCTTGGAATATGCCTGGTCATTGATGGAATAACCTGGTCATTCAGTATGTTCAGGTAGTCAGCTGACCTCATTCTTGGAGTATATACTGTTGCTGAACCTAGACCTGACCAACTGCAGCAACTCCAGATCCTAGCACTGCCCCCACAGGCTGGTACAGGAGGCACTAGGCATGATGGGTGCATCACTTCATCTGCCTCTCTTCTTATCCTGATGCACCCATCACTCTGGACCAGGGTAAACCTGGACTCATCAGACCACATGACCTTCTTTCATTGCTTCAGAGTCCAATCGTTATGCTTCATAGCAAATTGGAGTCTTTTTTTCTGATTTGCCTCACTGATTAGTGGTTTTCTTATGGCTACACAGCTGTTCAGTACCGTTCCCTTTGCATAGTGCATGTGGAAATGCTCTTACTTTCACTATTAAACATAGCCCTGAGTTCTACTGTTGTTTTTCTTCGATTTGATTTCACCAAACATTTAAGTGATCGCCGATCACGATCATTCAAGATTTTTTTCTGCCACATTTCTTCCTCGAATACGATGGGTCCCCACTATCCTTCCAGCTTTTAATAATGTGTTGGACAGTTCTTAACCCAATTTTAGTAGTTTCTGTAATCTCTTTAGATGTTTTCTCAGCTTGATGCATGCCAATGATTTGACCCTTCACAAACATCTTTTCCACGGCCACGAGATGTGTCTTTCGACATGGTTGTTTAAGAAATGAGAAACAACTCATTGCACCAGTTGGGGTTAAATAACTTGTTGCCAGCTGAAAGATAATCGCCCATGCAGTAATTATCCAATAGGAGGCTCATACCTATTTGCTTAGTTAAATCCAGGTGGCTTTTTTTTGGGACATGCAGTGTATTTTACTATAAGTTCATGGAATTCCAAAGGATGTACTTAATTTATGACAAGGTGTGCGCATCATAAATTAAGCTCATCCTCCAGTGGCACAGTGGTTATCCTGATATTATTCTCCTGATAAGACTATGAAGATGTTCACAGTTAAACATTGCACTTATCAGTGTAATGTGTGATTCCCTAATTGAGTCATTCATCCCCTTCTCTCTCTAGTCACAGTGGATGGTCTGACTGAGAAAGTCAAGGGAGACTGCCTACTGTGCTAAAATATTCACATACAGGCTGTTAATATTTGATAAAAATAGTGTTCATTTAAGATTTTTAGACATTTAAATATTTAGATGTCCTATCCCCTTTAACTCAGGTATAAATCACTATCTTTCCCGTCAGACATAATCTGCTCCGAGGCATAGAACATAGCTTAGGTGGGACAAAACTGAAAAAAAAAAGCAATTTTATAAAAATCCCACATCTATTCACAAGCAGCACTGTGATAAATATATATTACTGTGACATCTCAGTTTAACAGCCTCACTGTCAGCTGATGTGAGCTGTAATGATGAGCATTATCAATGTGGGTGGTGTTGTTCTCTACATACTAAGGGAAAGAACAACAACTGTACAATGGTAAGGGCTTGCTGTAATTATCTATAATCAAGTAGTGTTTGTTAGATTTAGCTGAGGTAAGAAGATTGTCATTCATTGTGCCTTTACAATGTGATATCTGTTGTTTTATCTTAACACAAATAGTTATGAAAATGGACAAACATGCAAGAGTCAAAAGAACAGTAGACCTACAGCTGTTTTTTTTCTTAATGGTGAGCTTACACACAGGGGCGGATTGGCCGTAGCGTAGACCTTACAGAAACATTTTCTGGTTGGCCGATGCCCGAGGGTCCACCTTGACCCTCCTCAAGGCCGGCCAGTGAAAGTTTTTGGGGATGTATTTTGTGCTGCTGGCAGTACTTTGTGATGGACTGTGGTATTTGGCTCTGTTGGGGTGGTATAATGTGCCACAATATGGTACTGCTGGCCCTGTATTCCATCAATTTGGACCCGACTACAAAATGGGGCACTTTTAGTATTTTTTCCAGGGCCACTATAGGTTCCCAGTCCGCCCCTGCTTACACGTGCTTTCCTTCCCGACAACTGGTCGTTCAGTGGGGGTGAGGCACTGCATTTACATGCAGCAATCACCTCCACAATATGAGAACAAGTGATCGCTACTGAGATTGCTCACCCTCATACAGCTGCATTGTTTCTGGGCAGCAGATCTCTGTTTAAACTTAGCTTTCCTTCCTGGATGGCACAAGGGGGAACTGAATGGCACAATGGGGGAACTGGATGGCACTAGGGGGTACTGGATGGCACAATGGGAGCATTGGATAGCACAATAGGTCACTGGATGGCACAATGGCGGCACTGAATGGCAAAAGGGGGCACTGGATGGCACACCTTGTGCTGTCCGCATCCGTTGCTCCGTTTCAAAGCCCCGCAAAAAAATATAACATGACCTATTCTTGTCCATTTTGGAGATAAGAATTGGCATTTCTACAATAGGTCGCCTGTTCAGTTCCGCAAATTGCGGAAGGCACGCGGGCTGCTTCCGTGTTTTGCGGATCCTCAATATGCGGATCGCAAAAAACTGAACGGTTGTGTGCATGAGGCCTTATACAAACCTTCCACAGCGCAGTCCTTTCGGAGATCCGCCTCCTGGTCATGTGTTCCCTCCTGGTGGATTTTCTGTCTTCTGGCTGAAGTCCGTCTTTACCGCCTCCTGCTGAAGAAAGTGCAAGCCAGAAGTCTTCACAAGTGCACTAGGCTGAATGCCAGTGCGCATATGCGGGACTCTGCAGCATGCAGGCTTATATGTGAAGCCTGTACTGACTCCTGCACACCGAGATGTAAGCGATGTGCAGAATTAACAGCATAGCAATCAGCCACAAAGTCTGATCGCTATGCTGTGCAATTCACTGGGGGCACTGTGGATGGCAAACAGACAGCAGTGGATGGCAAAAAAGATGCACTGTATGGCACAATGGGGCACTGGATGGCAAACAGAGCACTGGATGGCACAAGGTGGCATTGTATGGCACAATGGGGCACTGGATGGCAAACAGAGCACTGGATGGCACAAGATGGCACTGGATGGCACAATGGGACACTGGATGGCACAATGGGGGAACTGAATGGCACTAGGGGGTACTGGATGGCACAATGGGGGCACTGGATGGCACAATAGGGCACTGGATGGCACAATGGGGTCACTGAATGGTAAAAGGGGCCACTGGATGACACAATGATGGCACTAGATGGCACAAGGGGCCACTGTATGGTGCAAGGGGGCACTGCATGGAGCAAGAGGGTAATGGATGGCAAATAGGGGGCACTGGATGTCACTAGGGGCACAGGAGAGGTCAGTGTTATGAGGGCATAGTGCAGGTCACTGTCATCAGGGCGCTGTGGATGTCACTGTTATGGGAGCACTGATGATGCCACTGTTAGGAGGGGCCTTTGGATTTCACTGTTATGGGCTCTCAGTATAAGTGATAGGGCTCAGGCACACAACCGTATCCATTTTGCGGTCTGCAGTCATGGATCCACTAAATAAGGATACTGTCCATGTGCGATCCACATTTCTTTTTGCATTCCCATTGAGTTCTATGGGTTTTAGATCTGCATTATGAGGACCAGAATAGGACATGTATTATCTTTAGCAGGACTGACATACGGATGTGGAAAGCACAGGGACTTCATTAGTGTGTTTCTTGCAGTCCTAATAAGGATAGAACAAGTCCTATTCTAGTCCTCAAAATGAGGACCTCAAATTCATAGAACTAAATGGGACTGCAAAAAATGTGGATCACAAAATAGGTAGGGTTGTGTGCATAAGGGTTTAGATACACAGCTCAGCAGGTTGTATCATACAAAATGAGATTAGATACACAGTTTAACAGACTGTATCACACAAAATAGGATTAGATACACAGCTCAGCAGGCTGTATCATACAAAATGGGATTAGATATACTGTACACTTCAGCAGGCTATATCTCACACAAGATGATGTGTATAAGGCACACATACATGATAGGATTAGATACAGATGTGTTTGGATACGCAAGCTGTTTATTACATTCTAGAGATGGTGAGGGAAGAGCCTGTGGACGGTCAATAATGGGATTTAGACACTGAGTGAGAAGTAGACTGATGTTTGGGTGTCAAAAGATGGACACAGGCGTTGTAGTGGGTGTAGCTGCTACAGACAGAGCAGTGTGGGGGGGGGGGGAGGGGGGTGTGGTCAGTCTGTGACTCATCTCTGTGCAGTGCAGCCAGGCTTGTGTATCAATAAAGTTATGTATTCAACAACACAAGAAGGGGAGAAAGTAAACAGATCTGCCAGGATAATCTAATGCCTAGACAGGCAGAAGGAAAGCTCAGACATGAATAACAGGTATTGGGGGCACATGTATGTATGGTGAGGGGTGTTAGGAGCACATAAAAATAATTTGGATTTTGGGACCAGGCACCCTCTTTAAAGCAAACTTCTACCCTTTCCCTGCACTCTCCTTGTATTCTTCCTCTACAAAAATGTCCTACACTATCTGTAAAGAGTTTTCAGTAACACTCTCCCTAGCTCATGAGTGTCTTCCTACATCTCTCCCTATGATCAGCTCACAGGAAAATGGCAGTGACCATGCGGGATCAGGGTTTTATAGCGCTCTGCCTAGCTGTGACATCAATGGGGATGGCTACCTGCGGATTGGCTGGCTGAACGGCATTATGGGTGATTTTGGGTTCCTGGGCTTGTCTTTCCTACACTTACAGCCGCCAGTTTAGGAAAACTGATTTGTTACCAGAAAGCGCAAGGAAATTCGGATTTGTTTAGAATCAAAGTTTTCCTAAACTTTGGACCGAATTCCTCTTCGGATGTTTGGCTTTGCTCAACATTGGAGATGACCAAAATGGCTGTTTTGGCACTGTTTTATATTGTTTGTTATGGTGCTCGCTGTGATGTGCTTATGCAACCAGTTGTTATGGAAACAATATCTATTATGTCTATTTTCTTTTTCTTTTTTTCTTTTGCCATTTTAAGTGACTTGATTAGGGACAATGGGCACGTCTTTTACTTGATTTTATTTATTTTGTAAAATACTTTTTTTAAACAATACTTTTTATTTTTGTTCCAATATGGGACTTCAACTTTTAAGGGTCTGTTCCCTTTTCCAATGCAGTACAAATAAATGATGCATTCTATTGCATTGGAACTGTCAGTATTATTCTTATAGTTGCCTATGAGACCCAGTATAAGAGGAGGACTAAAAGATTTTATTGTCAGGGCCCCCTCAACAGTATAAACAATAACATTATATACAGAGACACTGTAGAAAATTGAAAAAGCAGCTGCCGGGCCTCGTCTGACAGCAAAATCTTGAGTCAGGAGTCACAATGAAGTTGCTGGCGGATGAGGGCCCTATCAAAAACTTGCTGTGGGGCCCAGTCATTTCTAATTACGCCACAGGGCTATTAACTGTAATTGCTTTTTGTTGGACACTTCCATCTAACACCCACAAGCTCAAGACAGATTAATGATTCTTCTCTCAGCAAAAGGAGCTCCCTGATTGGCTGACACAGGCTGACTGAGCCAATCAGGGAACCCCCCTCCCACTTCCTCCCTGTCATGTGTCATATAATCCTCCATCTTCTTCCTCCCTTGTGATTTTCCCTACCAATATACAGTACATAATAAATTGGCTCTGTGTGCTGTTCCTACACGATTCGTCTGAAACAAATCAAAATTTTTGGGATTTGTTTGGTGGCTGATTCTTTATTAAATTTATAAAGAATCCAATGTATTTAGTATTAATTGCCCATCTCTAGAACCTACCTTTATCTGTTTGTGTTTTTCCACACATGGTATCCTATATACCATATTTTCCGCCCTACAAGACTCACCTACCCATAAAACGCACCTTTGTTTTAGAGGAGGAAAATAAGAAAAAAATATTTTTTATAGAACTCAGATCAGACCACCTATCAGACCCCCATTGTTAATCAGACCTCAGCTTAGAGCCCCAATCAGCCCCCCAATGTTAACTAGACCTTACAACACATAAAACACACTCCCGATGTTAATAAGACCCCCAATCAGACCTCATATCAGACCCCCTATTGTAATAAGACCTCAATCAGACCCTCAATGTTTATAAGACCCCCAAAAAGACCCCTAATATTAAGATTCTAAGATACTAAGATTCCATTCAGACATCAGGTCAGACCCCCAATATTTATGACCCCCCCAATCAGACTTCCGATCAGTGAAAAATACCCCCATTCAGGCCTCAAATCAGAACCCCATCTTAGTAAGACCTCAGAGCAGACAAAAAAAATAAATCAACTTACCTCTTCTGCTCCATATGTAGCCAGCACTCCTGAGATCCAGCGTTCTTCCTGGTCTTCCTGCAGCGCTGTGCTGTGACCCAAAGTGAGGTTATAGAGCACACCAATGTTCTTATACTGTGCGCAGGTCACTGCACAGCATGCGGCCGAGGAAGACCAGGAAGCAATGAGTGCAGAGCCCGCACAGGGAGAGCTGCATTTACCACTCCCCTGTCCTCCTGTAATAGTGATTGCCTTCATAATAGAAGCACTCATAAGTATTCGACCCATAAGAGGGGGGGGGGGGAGCAGAGTTTAATCACGAACATGTTAAAACACAATATGGACAACATTGACAATAACCCAATCATGAACCATGTGACACGGTTATAAAGGCCAAATAATACTGCTACACCATGACCCAGTCATTAATAATACTGTTTAGGCCCCCACTTGGTGACTTACAGGTGAGGTCTCCTCTGGTTGGAGTTGTTCTCTTTCCTTTTTTTTCTCAGTCCTTCACCGATCAGCATGATGATGTCTCCTGACCACAACTTCTTTCTGCATAATTAAACACATCTATTTAGTATTACTGCCTCTTTTTATGCCCTTACTTGGTAATCATCCCTGTTTAGGACACAGAAGATATAATGCCCCCATAGTAGTGCTCTATGTACATATAAAGCCCACCAGTAGTTGCCTCTTTACATATAATGCCCCCCAGTAGTGGCCTCTTTACATAAACTGCCCCTCCCATTATTTGTTTCAGAAATTTCCCCCTAGTTGTAGCCTCTTCACATATACTGCCCCCAGTTGTTGCTTCTTTACATATAATGCCCCCAGTGGTTGCCCTCTTTACATATAATGCCCCCAGTAGTGGTATCTTTATATAAACTGCCCCCCAGGTGTGACCTCTTTACATATACTGCCCCCAGTTGTTGCTTCTTTACATACAATGCCCCCCAGTAGTTGCCCTCTTTGCATATAATGCCCCCCAGTAGTTGCCCTCTTTGCATATAATGCCCCCCAGTAGTTGCCTTCTTTGCATATAATGTCCCTCAGTAGTGGTCTCTTTATATAAACTGCCCCCCAGTTGTGGCCTCTTTATATACAATGCCCCCCAGATAATTATGGCATATGCCCCTTTTACATATAATGCCCCAGTAGTCATCCTGCTTAAATAAAATACCCCTCAGTAGTGGCCTCTTTAAAAAACTGCCCCCGATAGTGCCTCTTTAGATATAGTAGTGCCCCCAGTAGTGCCTCTTTAGATATAGTAGTGCCCCCAGTAGTGCTTCTTTAGATATAGAGCTTCAAGTAGTGTCCATTAAAAAACAAAAAAACAAAAAGAAAACTAACAAAATAATCACCTAGCTCCTGCTGCCTGTGCATGTCATTCTTTCACCCTGCTGCTGCCCGGCTGACTTCATTATGGCATAGTTGATCTGTACCGTGTTTCTGGTGGCATGATGACACCGTCTGACCCAGCACTGGAGGTCATGATGGTGTCTTTGTGACCTCCTGCACATTAGCTAAAATGGAGGGGCACAGGAGCCAATAGTTATTTTCCCCTCCATTCAACTTCGGCGCCCCACATGGACCATTACCAGATGGTTCACAGGCCGGTACTGGTACGTGGCCCGGTGGTTGGCGACTGCTGTTGTAGAGAACAAGAAGTTTCAATTTTCTCCTTATCCCTTCAATGTTTTTGGCTAATAATGATGAATAGGGGCTTAAATGGAACATGTGAATACAAAATGCATACAGAATGTAATCTGCAGGCAGCATGTTATAGAGCAGGAGGAGCTGAACAGATTAACAGTTTGTAGGAAAGGATTCAGTGTAACTTGTCATTAATTTATTTCCCTTTTCTTTCTATTCTAAGGAATCAGTAAATGACCGCCTTCCATGTCTCCAAATGCATATTAAGGATTAGCTGTCATTGAATGAGTCCTCCCATGAGACTTCTAAGCATAGAAAGACCAATGATTTAAATAGCAAGTTGTACGGAATCTTTTCCCGAAAAACTACAGTATATCTCAATCTGCTCAGATTCTCCTGATGCATAAAAGAATCACATTAACCAAGGTGAAGGACTTGACATTACTGGTTTCTATTATGGACAGAGTTGTTGGAGGGGCTCAACCTGTAGCCAGCAGGACGCAGGACACAGATTCAATCTAAGGTTGGTGAGAAAATGGAGGGGGAATGGTCGATCTTATAACCTGATGCCAGTTGAAGTAAGATATACCAATGTACATACATATTTCCCTAGAAATGCAGAGATGTGTTGGCTGGACTGCAATACTGCTCATGCAGTCCAGTCTCTATTGAGTAAGAGAACCTCCAAGACCCCGGCAAAAGTCACTCAACTAACCAGGGCAATTTTTTGAGGCACTCGGCTCCTTCCTTTTGGAAGGAGAACTAACTTTACCAAGTCATTCAGAGAAGAGTAATATAGAGACTAGGGTTGAGCGAACCCGAACTGTAAAGTTCAGGTTCGTACCGAACTTTAGGATTTTTCGACCCTGAACATTTCAGTAAAAGTTTGGGTTCGGTGTTCGGCAATTTCTTGGTGCTTTTTGAAAGGCTGCAGAGCAGCCAATCAACAAGCGTTTAACTCTGTGCTCTTAGAAGCCATCACAGCCATGCCTATTAATGGCATGGTTGTGATTGGCCAGTGTAGCATGTGACCCAGCCGCTATATAAGCTGGAGTCATGTAGCGCTGCACGTCAGTGTGCAATTTAAGCTAGAAATACAGCTATAATTGTCTGGGTTTTAAAAAACACCCTTTTTGGGCAAAATACAAAATTTTACAGCCCTTGCTGCATCTGTGCGTGTGAAATTCAAACAATATATACTGCTGTCATATTCTGTTATTCAAAAAATACCCATTTAGGGCAAAGTACTTAATATTGCAGCCTTTGCTGCATCTGTTATTGTTAAAACAAGCTTTAAATACTTCAATAATTTTCTGGCTTTTAAAAAACACCCATTTTTTGCAATACCCTCCATCTGGGGCCTCTGCTACATTAGTCAGTGTGCAATTTAAGCTAGAAATACAGCTATAATTTTCTGGGCTTTAAAAAACACCCATTTATGGCAAAATACTTCATTTGCGGCCTTGTCTACATCTGTCAGTGTGAGGTACACGCTTTAGATAGTGCTGTGCTATTCTGGTATTAAAAAAACATATATACTCAATACTCAATTTGCGGCCTTGTCTGCATCTGTACGTGTGAAATTCAAGCGTTGTATACTGCTGTCATATTCTGGTATTAAAAAAACACACATTTTGGGCAAAAAGCTTAATTATGCAGCTTTGTCTGCTTTTGTACGTGTGAGATACAACCTTTAGATACTGTTGTTCTATTCTGCTATTAAAAAACACCCATTTAGAGCAAAAAAACTTAATTTTGCTGCCTATACTGCATATGTCATTGTGAGATACACCCTTTAGATACTGTTGTTCTATTCTGCTATTAAAAAAACACCCATTTTGGGCAAGATTCTAAATTTGAGAAATATGAGGAGAGCGAAAAAAGGGACGTGGCCCCGGTCGTGGTGCTGCTGGTGGAGCTCATGTTGCAGGGAGAGGACGTGGTCGATCTGTGCCAGCTACACGCACAAGTGAAACACCTTCCTCAGGTGCGAGTAGGCAACAAAACCTTGAGCGATATTTGGTTGGGCGTAATGTGGCTCTACAAATGGTGAGGCCAGAACAAGTACAGGCGATAGAGGATTGGGTTGCTGACAGTGCCTCCAGTACCTTCACATTGTCTCCCACCCAGTCTTCTGCTGAAAGATCAGAGTTGGCATCTGCAGCCGATGTCCATCAGTCTTTTACCTCACCCCCTTGCAAATCAGCCAAACAGTCTGAGCCCCAAGTCATGCAGCAGTCTCTTCTGCTTTTTGATGACTCTGTTAGCAGGGTTTCCCAGGGCCATCCACCTAGCCCTTCCCCAGAAGTGGAAGAGATTGAGTGCACCGATGCCCAACCACTTATATTTCAAGTACATGGGAGGACCACCGCAGCACATCTCGGATGATGACGAAACACAGGTGCCAACAGCTGGAGCTTTCAAAAGTGTGCAGACCAACAAGGAGGGCAGGGGTGAAGACTGGGTGGAAGATGATGTGGAGGACGATGAGGTCATCAAACCCACATGGAATCAAGGTCATGCGAGAGACCTGTGTAGTTCCGAGGAAGAGGTGGTGGTCGCACAGAGCCACCAGCACAGCAGAAGAGGGAGCAGGGTGCAAAAGCGGAGCGTCCGTCCCCTAGACAGTATGCCTGCTACTGCCCACCTCAGCAAGGGACCAAGCACACCAAAGCCAGCTCCAAGGAGTTCCCTGGCGTGGCAGTTCTTTAGACAATGTGCTGACGACAAGACACAAGTGGTTTGCACGCTGTGCAATCACAGCCGGAAGCGAGGCATAAAACGTTCTCAACCTGAGCATAACCTGCATGACCAGGCATCTAAGTTCAAAGCATGAGCTGCAGTGGAGTAGACACCTCAAAAACCAAGAAAGGTTTCTGGCTCCTCCTGCTTCCTCTTCTGCTGCAGTCTCGGCCTCTTCATCCACCTCTGGAGTGACAGTGCCACCTGCCACCCCGCAAACAGAGGACCTGCCTGCAACACCACCATCTGGGTCACCAAGATTCTCCAAAATGTCCAACAGAAGCGTCCAGCTCTCCACCCCCCAAACACTGGAGCGGAAGAGGAAGTACCCCCCTACCCACTCGCGATCCTTGGCCCTGACTGCCAGCATTTCAAAATGACTGGCCTTTGAAATGCTGTCATTCCATCTGGTGGAGACGGAGAGTTTTAAAAAGTCTAATGGCGGTGGCTGTCCCACAGTATGTCGTGCCCAGCCGCCACTACATTTCCAGGTGGGCCATCCCTTCCCTGCACAACCAATTGTGGGACAAAAACAGGTGTGTACTGCACAACACTTCTGTAGTAAGGTGCACCTCACTATGGATACGTGGACCAGTAAGCACGGTCAGGGATGTTATATCTCCATAACAGCACAATGGTTAAATGCAGATGAGGCTGGGCCTGAGGTGGATAGCAGTTTGGTGCATGTCCTTTCACCACCGAGGAATGCAGGGCGCTTCAGTTTGCCCACTGTTGCTTCCTCCTCCTACTCCACCGGCTCCTCATCCGGTTAGCGTAACACCTTCACCACCAACTTCAGCACAGCCAGGGGTAAACGACAGTAGGCAGTTTTAAAATGTATCTGTTTGGGGGAAAAATACACACCGCGCAGGAGCTATGGATGGAAACAACAGAGCGATGAGTGGTCGGTGCCAGTGAGCCTCAAGCCCGGCCTGGTTGTGTGCGATAATGGGTGAAATCTTGTAGCAGTTCTGGGACTAGCCAGTTTTATGCATATCCCTTGCCTGGCGCATGTGCTGAATTTGGTGGTGCAGAGATTACTTAAAACTTACCCGGATATGACAGAGCTGCTGCATAAAGTGCGGACCGTCTGTGCGCGCTTTCGGCGTTCTCACCCTGCTGCTGCTCGCCTGTCAGCGCTGCAGCGTAACTTCGGCATTCCCGCTCACCGCCTCATATGCGACGTGCCCACCTTACACATGATGGCCAGACTGTGTGAGCAGCAACAGGCGATAGTGGAGTTTCAGCTGCAGCACGCACGGCTGAGTTGCTCTGCAGAACAGCATCACTCCACCACCAATTACTGGGCCTCCATGCGAGACCTGTGTTCCTTGTTGCGCTGTTTCGGGTACTCCACCAACATGGCCAGTGCTGATAACACCATTCTTAGCGTTACTATCCCACTTCTATGCCTCCTTGAAAAAACGCTGCTGGCGATGATGAAAGAGGGTGTGGCACAGGAGCAGGAGGAGGAAGAGGGATCATTTCATAGGGTTGAGGGTGGCTCCGAGGGTGGGTTCCTGCACCCACAAACGCCAAGTTCACAATTGTCCAGCCAGGGCAAAGTTCTGGAGGATGACGAGGTGGAGGATGAGGAGGAGGAGATGGAGGAGGAGGAACCTTGTTCACAGCAGGGTGGCACCCAGACCAGCTCATGGCCATCACTGGTGCGTGGCTGGGGGGATACAGGGGACACAGGCGATACACCTCCCACAGAGGACTGCTTTTAATTGCCTCTGGGCAGCCTGGCACACATGACGTTTACATGCTGCAGTGTCTCCGCAATGACCGCCGAGTTGCCCACATTCTAACTTGTGCTGATTACTGGGTGGCCACGCTGCTGGATCCCCGTTACAAGGACAACGTACCGTCCTTAATTCCATCAATGGAGCGTGATCGCAAGATGCGCGAGTACTACAGCACACTGGTAGACGCGCTGCTGGTGGCATTCCCTCCCGACAGCGGGGGCAGAGTGGAAGCACAAGGCGAAGGCAGAGGACGAGGAAGAGGTCGCCAACACAGCTGGGGCACCGCCAGCACCTCAGAAGGCAGGGTTAGCATGGCCGAAATGTGGAAAAGCTTTGTCAGCACGCCACAACAACCAGCACCACCAGCTTATATGGAACGTCTTAGCAGGAGGCAGCATTTCAGCAACATGGTGGAGCAGTATGTGTGCACACTCCTACACGTACTGAATGGCAGGTCTGCCCCCTTCAACTTCTGGGTCTCCAAATTGGGCACATGGCCTGAGCTTGCCCTTTAAACCTTGGAGGTGCTGGCCTGCCCTGCAGCCAGTGTATTATCTGAATGTGTGTTAAGCACAGCATGGGGCGTTATCACAGACAAGCCCAGCCGCCTGTCCACAGCCAATGTGGACAAGCTCACGTTCATTAAAATGAACCAGGCATGGATCCCACAGGACATGTCCATACCTTGTGCAGAATAGACATGTAAAGCGCAATTGCTCATTCTTGTATTGTGGATATTTCATACTCTTTTGGAGTGTACCCTAATAAAATAAAAAATAAAAAAATTTAAACCAAAAACAAGTGTTGGCTACCTCGTCCTCCTCCACCACTGCGTCCACCTTCACTGCTACATCCACCTCCTCCTCAAACTCCTACTCCATATGGACATTTACCTCATAAATCAAGTTTTTTAGTTTTTTTTTACTTGCACATATTTTATTTTATGTCATTTCACTAATTTGTCTGTTAAATTTTCGGGTGAAATTCACCAATTTTTGGGAGTGATATACCACTGCTCTACCTACTGTAGTAGACATGTAAAAAAAATTCACTAATTTGTCTGTTAAATTTACAGGTGAAATTCACCAATTTTTGGGTGCGATATACCACTGCTCTACCTAGTAGACAGGTAAAAACAATTCGCTAATTTTGTCTGTTACATTTTCGGGTGAAATTTAAATGATTTTGGCTATGATATACCCCTGCTCTACCTAGTTGCAGCTGAATAAATTTCACAAATTTTTCTGTTACATTTTCTGGTGACATTCAACAATTTTTGGCTGTGATAGACTCTTGCTCTACCTAGTAGACAGGTTAATAAATTTCACAAATTTATCTGTCACATTCTTCGGTTGACATTTTACAATTTTTGCCGTGAATAAACCCCTGCTCTGAATAGGTGACAGGGACCGAAATGTAAAAAAAAATAATCTGTTCCATTGGTGGGTGACATTAACCCATTTCTGGTGATGAAAAACCCCTGCTCTGCATAGATGACAGGGACTTAAATTTCAAAAATTCGTCTTTAATTGGCCCTTTCATTCGATCCTTCTGCTTTAATAACTTGTCCCACATTTCTGCTTCATCCCATTGCAGCCATTGACCTCCCTTGGATGAGGTCTCCCTTTCTCACACTCCCTTTCCAGCGTGGAACCCTGATTCGCTGATAACCGTGATCAACATGGTAGGCTCAGAAAAGAACATCGAAAGTTGATAGAGAAGATGTCTAAATGGATCTAGGACGTCACAGGGACGTGCGATCAGGCAGAAGTTATCTAGAGTTAACAAAGTGGCAGCAAGTCCTCATCTGGCTAACGTTTCCAAATCCAAAATACCCCATTGACATTCCCTATAATTTTTTATTAATTATTCCAATAACGGGCATCTTAAGAGTCCTGTATTGTTATTTATCGTCACTACCTCCCCGAGTCGGGAGTGGGTAATTGCCACGCACCCCCTCCTTAATTTGGAAGCTTATGCTTCAATACTTTGTCCCACATTTCCGCTCGATTACATTTAATTTCAGCCATTGACCTCCCTTGGATGTGGTATCCCTTTCTCAGGCTCCCTCTCCGGCCTGGAACCCTGATTCCCCACCACTTGTGATCACCATGGTAAGCGCATAAAAGAACATCGAAAGTTGATAGAGAAGATATCCAATTGGATAATGGACATTACGGGGATGTGCGACATGGTGGAGCAGTATCTGTGCACACGCCTACACGTACTGAATAATGGGTCTGCCCCCTTCAACTTCTGGGTCTCCAAATTGGGCACATGGCCTGAGCTTGCCCTTTACGCCTAGGTGGTGCTGGCCTGCCCTGCAGCCAGTGTATTTTCTGAACGTGTGTTTAGCATGACTGGAGGGGGTTATTAGGGTGTACCCTAATTGAAAAAATAAAAATAAATGTAAAACCAAAAAACTGTGTATGCTACCTCGTTCTCCACCACCGCCGCTTCCATCTACACTGCCACATACACCGCCTCCTCAACCTCCTACTTCATA
Organism: Bufo gargarizans; assembly: GCF_014858855.1. NCBI lineage: Eukaryota > Metazoa > Chordata > Amphibia > Anura > Bufonidae > Bufo > Bufo gargarizans. Next base: position 95,497,596 of record NC_058081.1, on the reverse strand, counting down.
TGGACCTCGTCCTCCTAGATCCATATAATTATTACTATTTTTATGTATTTTATGTTATTTAGAGTAATTTCCCTATCCACATTTGTTTGCATAGCACTTGCCATGCTCTTAACCACATTTTGATGCCATTTGCAGCACTCTAGCCCTTTCCATGCCATTTTTACAGCCATTTTAGTGCTGAAAAGTTCTGTTCTCCATTGACTTCAATGGGGTTCGGGTTCAGGGTCAAGTTCGGGTCCTAAACTCAAACTTTTTTGTGAAGTTCGAACCCGTCAAAACCCGAACATCCAGGTGTCCGCTTAACTCTAATAGAGACTAGTGTTGAGTGAAGCAAAGAATTTTAAAAAGATCTCGGTCCGAAGTTTAGGAAAACTTTGATTCCCAACAAAGCCGAATTTCCTCTTGCTTCATGGTAACGAATCAGGTTTTCCTAATATGGCAGATGCCTGTGTTACAAAGTGAAAATAAGAAGCACAGGGTCACCCATAATACGGTGCAGACATCCAATCTGCAGGTAGCCATCCCCTGTGATGTCACAGCCCTATAAAATCCTCATCCCACACAGTCTCCGCCATTGTCCTGTGTGCTGAGCATAGGGAGAGACGTGGCAAGCGTTCATGCGCTAGGGACAGTGATGCTGCAAAAATCCAGCTGCCATGTTTGATCCATCCACCATGTTTGGCATCTGGTTTTAACCCTAAGAATTTTAAAAGCGAAATACAATTACATGTAGGTTCATAGTAGGGAGGGATCCCAAACCTTTTAGAGGGATTCACATGGGATTATGGTCATTCCTGTTATGAATCCCTCAATTTATTTTTTTGAGGAAGGTTTCCCTGCCTAAATGCTGTATAGCATATCTGGTATAATCACACTAGGGGACAGGAGCTGCTGCATACACACTCCAGCTCCCCTGATCCCAGCTTGATGACCAAGGAATATGAAGGGTTACGAGTCTGGAAATTAGTGACGGGTGTCTGCCCTTTAAAACAGCAGACACCCAGTGGCCATGGCGCCCATTGCACGTACCAGTGGGTTCCATTTTTAGTCAAGAAAGGGTTATCTTTCAAGCCTTCACACTGAGATTGGGCCACCAAGTGGGCAGAGTTGCCTGGGTATACTAGATTTATAACAATTTGTGACAAATTACTTCAGAACTAATTGAATTTATTTGTGAACTTCGGCCAATCTGCTGAATCAAATTTTTCAAAACTTTGCTCATCTGTAATGGAGACATTTAATTCTCTTGTTGATTTGGAAGGAGAACTGACTTGCACGTTTCTCTTCTAGTGTAGTATTGCATGTTGGTCTGTCTGATTCGAAATGAATCATGAGTAGGGATGAGCGAACTCGAACTGTATAGTTCGGGTTCGTACCGAATTTTGGGGTGTCCGTGACACGGACCCGAACCCGGACATTTTCGTAAAAGTCCGGGTTCGGGTTCGGTGTTCGTCGCTTTCTTGGCGCTTTTGTGACGCTTTCTTGGCGCTTTTTGAAAGGCTGCAAAGCAGCCAATCAACAAGCGTCATACTACTTGCCCCAAGAGGCCGTCACAGCCATGCCTACTATTGGCATGGCTGTGATTGGCCAGAGCACCATGTGACCCAGCCTCTATTTAAGCTGGAGTCACATAGCGCCGCCCGTCACTCTGCTCTGATTAGCGTAGGGAGAGGTTGCGGATGCGACAGTAGGGCGAGATTAGGCAGATTAACTCCTCCAAAGGACTTCACTTGATTAATCGATCGATCTGCAGCTGTGCATCATTGAGCTGCTGAAATTCAAATGCTCACTCACTGTTTTTAGGCTGCCCAGACCGTTTGTCAGTCACTTTTTTCTGGGGTGATCGGCGGCCATTTTGTGTCTTGTGCGGTGCTGCGACCAAGTGCATCCAAGCTGCGACCAAGTGCATTTAACCCTCAATGGTGTGGTTGTTTTTTGGCTAAAGCCTACATCAGGGTGAAGCTGTCACACCAAGTGCATTTAACCAGCAATAGTCTGTTCATTTTTTGGCCATATACTAAATCAAGGGCAAGCTGCGCCTGTCACCAAGTGCATTTAACCCTCAATGGTGTGGTTGTTTTTTGGCTAAAGCCTACATCAGGGTGAAGCTGTCACACCAAGTGCATTTAACCAGCAATAGTCTGTTTATTTTTTGGCCATATACTACATCAGGGGCAAGCTGCGCCCGTCACCAAGTGCATTTAACCCTCAGTAGTGTGGTTCGTCAAGCTGTGACACCAAGTGCATTTAACCAGCAATAGTCTGTTCATTTTTTGGCCATATACTACATCAGGGGCAAGCTGCGCCCGTCACCAAGTGCATTTAACCCTCAGTAGTGTGGTTGGTCAAGCTATCACACCAAGTGCATTTAACCAGCAATAGTCTGTTCATTTTTTGGCCATATACTAAATCAGGGGCAAGCTGCGCCCGTCACCAAGTGCATTTAACCAGCAATAGTCTGTTCATTTTTTGGCCATATACTACATCAGGGGCAAGCTGCGCCCGTCACCAAGTGCATTTAACCCTCAGTAGTGTGGTTGGTCAAGCTATCACACCAAGTGCATTTAACCAGCAATAGTCTGTTCATTTTTTGGCCATATACTAAATCAGGGGCAAGCTGCGCCCGTCACCAAGTGCATTTAACCAGCAATAGTCTGTTCATTTTTTGGCCATATACTACATCAGGGGCAAGCTGCGCCCGTCACCAAGTGCATTTAACCCTCAGTAGTGTGGTTGGTCAAGCTATCACACCAAGTGCATTTAACCAGCAATAGTCTGTTCATTTTTTGGCCATATACTAAATCAGGGGCAAGCTGCGCCCGTCACCAAGTGCATTTAACCAGCAATAGTCTGTTCATTTTTTGGCCATATACTACATCAGGGGCAAGCTGCGCCCGTCACCAAGTGCATTTAACCCTCAGTAGTGTGGTTCGTCAAGCTGTGACACCAAGTGCATTTAACCAGCAATAGTCTGTTCATTTTTTGGCCATATACTACATCAGGGGCAAGCTGCGCCCGTCACCAAGTGCATTTAACCAGCAATAGTGTGGTTATTTTTTGGCCATATCCCAGTCTAATTCTGGCACTAAATCCATACCGGTCACCCAGCGCCTAAATACTAGGCCTCAAATTTATATCCCGCTAAATCTCTCGTTACCGCTGTCCTGTTGTGGCTGGGAAAGTTATTTAGTGTCCGTCAAAGCACATTTTTTGTTCTGGGTTGAAGTACAATTCCCAATTTAGCAATTTCATAATTTAGTGGTTCCTGCTATATCAGAGCTATTTGAAATCTATCCCTAAAAGGGTATATAATATTCAAGGTGCACACAGGGTCATTCAGAATAACTTCACACACACGCTACTGTGCATTTCCAAGTCTAATTCTGTCGCTAAATCCATACCGGTCACCCAGCGCCTAAATACTAGGCCTCAAATTTATATCCCGCTGAATTTGAATACAATACATTGGGCCAAATAATATTTTTGTTGTTGTGGTGAACCATAACAATGAGAAAAACATCTAGTAAGGGACGCGGACGTGGACATGGTCGTGGTGGTGTTAGTGGACCCTCTGGTGCTGGGAGAGGACGTGGCCGTTCTGCCACATCCACACGTCCTAGTGTACCAACTACCTCAGGTCCCAGTAGCCGCCAGAATTTACAGCGATATATGGTGGGGCCCAATGCCGTTCTAAGGATGGTAAGGCCTGAGCAGGTACAGGCATTAGTCAATTGGGTGGCCGACAGTGGATCCAGCACGTTCACATTATCTCCCACCCAGTCTTCTGCAGAAAGCGCACAGATGGCGCCTGAAAACCAACCCCATCAGTCTGTCACATCACCCCCATGCATACCAGGGAAACTGTCTCAGCCTCAAGTTATGCAGCAGTCTCTTATGCTGTTTGAAGACTCCGCTGGCAGGGTTTCCCAAGAGCATCCACCTAGCCCTTCCCCAGCGGTGAAAGATATAGAATGCACTGACGCACAACCACTTATGTTTCCTGATGATGAGGACATGGGAATACCACCTCAGCATGTCTCTGATGATGACGAAACACAGGTGCCAACTGCTGCGTCTTTCTGCAGTGTGCAGACTGAACAGGAGGTCAGGGATCAAGACTGGGTGGAAGACGATGCAGGGGATGATGAGGTCCTAGACCCTACATGGAATGAAGGTCGTGCCACTGACTTTCACAGTTCGGAGGAAGAGGCAGTGGTGAGACCGAGCCAACAGCGTAGCAAAAGAGGGAGCAGTGGGCAAAAGCAGAACACCCGCCGCCAAGAGACTCCGCCTGCTACTGCCCGCCGCCATCTGGGACCGAGCACCCCAAAGGCAGCTTCAAGGAGTTCCCTGGCATGGCACTTCTTCAAACAATGTGCTGACGACAAGACCCGAGTGGTTTGCACGCTGTGCCATCAGAGCCTTAAGCGAGGCATTAACGTTCTGAACCTGAGCACAACCTGCATGACCAGGCACCTGCATGCAAAGCATGAACTGCAGTGGAGTAAACACCTTAAAACCAAGGAAGTCACTCAGGCTCCCCCTGCTACCTCTTCTGCTGCTGCCGCCTCGGCCTCTTCTGCTGCTGCCGCCTCGGCCTCTTCCTCCGCCTCTGGAGGAACGTTGGCACCTGCCGCCCAGCAAACAGGGGATGTACCACCAACACCACCACCACCACCTCCGTCACCAAGCGTCTCAACCATGTCACACGGCAGCGTTCAGCTCTCCATCTCACAAACATTTGAGAGAAAGCGTAAATTCCCACCTAGCCACCCTCGATCCCTGGCCCTGAATGCCAGCATTTCTAAACTACTGGCCTATGAAATGCTGTCATTTAGGCTGGTGGACACAGACAGCTTCAAACAGCTCATGTCGCTTGCTGTCCCACAGTATGTTGTTCCCAGCCGCCACTACTTCTCCAAGAGAGCCGTGCCTTCCCTGCACAACCAAGTATCCGATAAAATCAAGTGTGCACTGCGCAACGCCATCTGTGGCAAGGTCCACCTAACCACAGATACGTGGACCAGTAAGCACGGCCAGGGACGCTATATCTCCCTAACTGCACACTGGGTAAATGTAGTGGCAGCTGGGCCCCAGGCGGAGAGCTGTTTGGCGCACGTCCTTCCGCCGCCAAGGATCGCAGGGCAACATTCTTTGCCTCCTGTTGCCACCTCCTCCTTCTCGGCTTCCTCCTCCTCTTCTTCCACCTGCTCATCCAGTCAGCCACACACCTTCACCACCAACTTCAGCACAGCCCGGGGTAAACGTCAGCAGGCCATTCTGAAACTCATATGTTTGGGGGACAGGCCCCACACCGCACAGGAGTTGTGGCGGGGTATAGAACAACAGACCGACGAGTGGTTGCTGCCGGTGAGCCTCAAGCCCGGCCTGGTGGTGTGCGATAATGGGCGAAATCTCGTTGCAGCTCTGGGACTAGCCAATTTGACGCACATCCCTTGCTTGGCGCATGTGCTGAATTTGGTGGTGCAGAAGTTCATTCACAACTACCCCGACATGTCAGAGCTGCTGCATAAAGTGCGGGCCGTCTGTTCGCGCTTCCGGCGTTCACATCCTGCTGCTGCTCGCCTGTCTGCGCTACAGCGTAACTTCGGCCTTCCCGCTCACCGCCTCATATGCGACGTGCCCACCAGGTGGAACTCCACCTTGCACATGCTGGACAGACTGTGCGAGCAGCAGCAGGCCATAGTGGAGTTTCAGCTGCAGCACGCACGGGTCAGTCGCACTACAGAACAGCACCACTTCACCACCAATGACTGGGCCTCCATGCGAGACCTGTGTGCCCTGTTGCGCTGTTTCGAGTACTCCACCAACATGGCCAGTGGCGATGACGCCGTTATCAGCGTTACAATACCACTTCTATGTCTCCTTGAGAAAACACTTAGGGCGATGATGCAAGAGGAGGTGGCCCAGGAGGAGGAGGAGGAGGAGGAGGAGGAGGAAGAGGGGTCATTTTTAGCACTTTCAGGCCAGTCTCTTCGAAGTGACTCAGAGGGAGGTTTTTGGCAACAGCAGAGGCCAGGTACAAATGTGGCCAGCCAGGGCCCACTACTGGAGGACGAGGAGGACGAGGATGAGGAGGAGGTGGAGGAGGATGAGGATGAAGCATGGTCACAGCGGGGTGGCACCCAACGCAGCTCGGGTCCATCACTGGTGCGTGGCTGGGGGGAAAGGCAGGACGATGACGATACGCCTCCACAGAGGACAGCTTGTCCTTACCCCTGGGCAGCCTGGCACACATGAGCGACTACATGCTGCAGTGCCTGCGCAACGACAGCAGAGTTGCCCACATTTTAACCTGTGCGGACTACTGGGTTGCGACCCTGCTGGATCCACGCTACAAAGACAATGTGCCCACCTTACTTCCTGCACTGGAGCGTGATAGGAAGATGCGCGAGTACAAGCGCACGTTGGTAGACGCGCTACTGAGAGCATTCCCAAATGTCACAGGGGAACAAGTGGAAGCCCAAGGCCAAGGCAGAGGAGGAGCAAGAGGTCGCCAAGGCAGCTGTGTCAATGCCAGCTCCTTTGAGGGCAGGGTTAGCATGGCAGAGATGTGGAAAACTTTTGTCAACACGCCACAGCTAACTGCACCACCACCTGATACGCAACGTGTTAGCAGGAGGCAACATTTCACTAACATGGTGGAACTGTACGTGTGCACACCCCTCCACGTACTGACTGATGGTTCGGCCCCATTCAACTTCTGGGTCTCTAAATTGTCCACGTGGCCAGAGCTAGCCTTTTATGCCTTGGAGGTGCTGGCCTGCCCGGCGGCCAGCGTTTTGTCTGAACGTGTATTCAGCACGGCAGGGGGCGTCATTACAGACAAACGCAGCCGCCTGTCTACAGCCAATGTGGACAAGCTGACGTTCATAAAAATGAACCAGGCATGGATCCCACAGGATCTGTCCGTCCCTTGTCCAGATTAGACATTAACTACCTCCCCTTAACCATATATTATTGGACTCCAGGGCACTTCCTCATTCAATCCTATTTTTATTTTCATTTTACCATTATATTGCGAGGCTACCCAAAGTTGAATGAACCTCTCCTGTGTCTGGGTGCCGGGGCCTAAATATATGCCAATGGACTGTTCCAATGTTGGGTGACGTGAAGCCTGATTCTCTGCTATGACATGCAGAATGATTCTCTGCTGACATGAAGCCAGATTGTCTGTTACGGGACCTCTCTCCTCTGCCTGTGTGCTGGGCCTAAATATATGCCAATGGACTGTTGCAGTGGTGGCTGACGTGAAGCCTCATTCTCTGCTATGACATGCAGACTAATTCTCTGCTGACATGAAGACAGATTCTCTGTTACGGGACCTCTCTCCTCTGCCTGGGTGCTGGGCCTAAATATATGCCAATGGACTGTTGCAGTGGTGGCTGACGTGAAGCCTGATTCTCTGCTATGACATGCAGACTGATTCTCTGCTGACATGAAGCCAGATTCTCTGTTACGGGACCTCCCTCCTCTGCCTGTGTGCTGGGCCTAAATATATGCCAATGGACTGTTGCAGTGGTGGCTGACGTGAAGCCTGATTCTCTGCTATGATATGAAGACTGATTCTCTGCTGACATGAAGCCAGATCCTCTGTTACGGGACCTCTCTCCTCTGCCTGGGTGCTGGGCCTAAATATATGCCAATGGACTGTTGCAGTGGTGGCTGACGTGAAGCCTCATTCTCTGCTATGACATGCAGACTAATTCTCTGCTGACATGAAGACAGATTCTCTGTTACGGGACCTCTCTCCTCTGCCTGTGTGTGTGCTGGGCCTAAATATATGCCAATGGACTGTTGCAGTGGTGGCTGACGTGAAGCCTCATTCTCTGCTATGACATGCAGACTGATTCTCTGCTGACATGAAGACAGATTCTCTGTTACGGGACCTCCCTCCTCTGCCTGGGTGCTGGGCCTAAATATATGCCAATGGACTGTTGAAGTGGTGGCTGACGTGAAGCCTCATTCTCTGCTATGACATGCAGACTGATTCTCTGCTGACATGAAGACAGATTCTCTGTTACGGGACCTCCCTCCTCTGCCTGGGTGCTGGGCCTAAATATATGCCAATGGACTGTTGCAGTGGTGGCTGACGTGAAGCCTCATTCTCTGCTATGACATGCAGACTGATTCTCTGCTGACATGAAGCCAGATTCTCTGTTACGGGACCTCCCTCCTCTGCCTGGGTGCTGGGCCTAAATATATGCCAATGGACTGTTGCAGTGGTGGCTGACGTGAAGCCTCATTCTCTGCTATGACATGCAGACTAATTCTCTGCTGACATGAAGACAGATTCTCTGTTACGGGACCTCTCTCCTCTGCCTGTGTGTGTGCTGGGCCTAAATATATGCCAATGGACTGTTGCAGTGGTGGCTGACGTGAAGCCTCATTCTCTGCTATGACATGCAGACTAATTCTCTGCTGACATGAAGACAGATTCTCTGTTACGGGACCTCTCTCCTCTGCCTGTGTGTGTGCTGGGCCTAAATATATGCCAATGGACTGTTGCAGTGGTGGCTGACGTGACGCCTCATTCTCTGCTATGACATGCAGACTGATTCTCTGCTGACATGAAGACAGATTCTCTGTTACGGGACCTCCCTCCTCTGCCTGGGTGCTGGGCCTAAATATATGCCAATGGACTGTTGCAGTGGTGGCTGACGTGAAGCCTCATTCTCTGCTATGACATGCAGACTGATTCTCTGCTGACATGAAGACAGATTCTCTGTTACGGGACCTCCCTCCTCTGCCTGGGTGCTGGGCCTAAATATATGCCAATGGACTGTTGCAGTGGTGGCTGACGTGAAGCCTCATTCTCTGCTATGACATGCAGACTAATTCTCTGCTGACATGAAGCCAGATTCTCTGTTACGGGACCTCTCTCCTCTGCCTGGGTGCTGGGCCTAAATTTATGAAAATGGACTCTTACAGTGGTGGGTGACGTGAAGCCAGATTCTCTGCTATGGGACCTCTCTCCAATTGATTTTGGTTAATTTTTATTTATTAATTATTAATTTTTACTTTAATTCATTTCCCTATCCACATTTGTTTGCAGGGGATTTACCTACATGTTGCTGCCTTTTGCAGCCCTCTAGCTCTTTCCTGGGCTGTTTTACAGCCTTTTTAGTGCCGAAAAGTTCGGGTCCCCATTGACTTCAATGGGGTTCGGGTTCGGGACGAAGTTCGGATCGGGTTCGGATCCCGAACCCGAACATTTCCGGGATGTTCGGCCGAACTTCTCGAACCCGAACATCCAGGTGTTCGCTCAACTCTAATCATGAGAAATTCTGGATCATAGAATCATTTTGCCTATCTCTAATACATTTATAGTGAAATCTCTACAAAAGTCCACCTCTTTGAGAAGGCTACCTCTTGAGCCAGACCAGAATTCCTGTGGTATTTCTACTCCACCACATGCTGAATGATGCCTACTGGCCATCTTCTTTGAGGAGGCCATCCCCAAGGAGACCACTTTCAATGCACTTTTGAGTGATTGTCTCAGAAGTTTCACTGTATTTCTGAGCATTTTATTTGCAAATTATTTAATACATTTTACTTTAGCAAAGGAAAAAAGTCTTAATCCGGCACAATCCCACTTAACACACTACTTAAAGCTTTGACTGGAAACTAAAGTCGCTTATTTCGAGATATGCAGCTAATTCTCTTCTCTTGTTGAGATTGTAATCTTATATGTGCGGGATAATGTTTAATCCAGTTTTTGTATAGTGTAAAGTATCACTAATATTAAAATTGCACGGTTTAATGAAAATAAAAGCGTACATTTTTTGACAAGAGCAGAAACATTCACTTACTTTAATGTCTTTATTCCAGAGAAAGAACCATTAGCATTATAATACAGTTCTGTGCTTTGCTTTTTATAGTTCCTTTATTCTGAACACATTCATTTGCCCAGAGATTTACGGACAAATGGCTTATTATGTATACAGCATCAATAAAAAGTCATTTCATTAACAAACTTAAAGGACAAATCATTTTTTTTCCCCAAGATATGTCACAAAGACATAGAAAAAGATAATGTGCATGTGGGTAAAGTTGCATTCACCCAACCATATGTATTTTGTGGCAACCATATGGTTTGATTGTCACAACAGCCCCTGACACTCTGAAAAACCTCTTGGAGATGACAATGGAGGCTGGACAGTACATAGGGTGGCAATGGAGGCTGGACAGTGCATATTTATTAAAACCAGCTATTTAGATGCCGATCTTAATTGTGCCTGCTTTGCTGGAGGAAGCGGCAAAGTTATGTGGAGGTGCAAGCCTCTACATGACTTTGCTTCCTTCACCAGCACGACATGTGACATACTGGCATAGAGTTGCAAAATGATTAGCAACAAAATCCATGACTAATATACCCCACAAAAGTGACATATGTCAGTACATAAATAGGCCCCATAGAGCACACACTGGGCCAGTTGCTGCCACTGTTCCAATCTGCCTGCACATAGTCCATAGGGTCAGGCAATACGATATACACCAAAGAAAGGCCAGTGTTTAGATAGGACTGAACCTGGGTGTTCAGGTGGTACATCTCCCTTTGCTGATTTGCGTCAGCTTTCCAAGGCTCATGGAAAAATTGTTCTATTGTGTTGATCATACTGAACTTTATGCTGTTGCAGCTTCTGCTGCCTGTGGTAGTGTAGTACCCCAGACCTGGGGGTTAGTTCAATTGGTTTTAAATATAATGCTTTGGAATACTTATGTTATGTCACACTTCATGTAATGCACCTTGTTCAGCAAATGGGGTATGTTTGGCAACAGAAATGGAACTTATGATTTAATTCCTCCACTCTTAGTAGGAGTGGGTTGGTCTGATGTCCTGTCAAGGGTGGGGCTGAGTGGGAAAGTTTGTTTAGTCTGAGAATGTACTAAGTGAGGACTGAGGAAGTATGTGATCCATCTGGACCACAGAGGTGTCTCACCTAGGATTACATCATTGCCCCAGGGTCCTAGGCCATAGAAGATTTGTCAACTATGGCGTTTTTGAGTCATCAGAGTGATCAAGCAACCAAGCTATCAAGACTCTACTGCAAAGTGGTGGATAACACATTTAGACACCATTACAGCAGTTAAAGACAGGCATAGCTAGACGCCGGCATCATATAGTGAACACCTACAGCCACAGGTGCCTAAGTAAAGCTGAAGGGAAAGGAATCCAAAGAGAGACAGTGTCAGCTAGCAATGTATGAGTTCCATCTACTACCACATTTCCAGCCACCATCATAGTCCATCAACTGGGAGGACAGAAACTGCATTTTGCATGAACTGTTGGTGGGTATGCTGCTATCTGTTTTTGCACTTAGCAAAGCAATATGTTCTTTCTTCTGGAATTTTAGCCTGGTTCCTTTCATCAACACCTTTTTCAGTTTATCGAACCCCAGGGATCGATGGCCTGAGGTAGGACACTGTGACACCACACTACAACATCATCATCAGGACCACTACCACTCCCATCCTCTGCACCCACTCATTGGGATATCACTGTAGAGGGGATGATGAGAGATGGGTGACTCAGTGGGGGTGGAGAGGGGCCTCCATTTCAGAATTGAGGGAGGCAGGCATCTGCTTGCCAAAGGCTGTGGCAAGCTGCATACACAGTGTATCCAGGTAATAAAGCAATTTGGTCTACCTTTCAGCTACAGGAAAACATTCCACTACTTTGTTTTGACACCAGGGGTCTAAAAGCATGACTATTCAGTAATCATCAGATTGCTTAATGTGAACAATACGCTTGTCAGTACATAATCAAGCAAGCATGCAGCTTACCTTTCTCACCAGTATTCCTGCGGACCCAGTTCTTTTTATATCCGCCCCCCACTGAGATAGTCAGTCACCATGGCCAGTGCCACTATCATCATTAGCCTTGTCTTCCTCCTGCGCAAGTAACTCCTTCTCCTGCTCCTCCAGTTGCAACTCCTTATCCTAACTCTCCACTCCCTCCTCCATGGCACTTTCTCCGTGTGGCTCCACAACCACTACAGGGCAGTCAGTAAGATGCATAAGCCATTCTTCTTCTGCTGTTGCATCAGGGTGAGCATCTCCTCAAAGATAAATATCATGGGGCTAACATTATTTATGCCGCAGTTGTCACTACTGACAAATCAGGTGGTCTCTTTGAAGGGCAGCAGTACAAAACAGGAATCTCTGATGAGCTGCCACTGCCTAACCACAAAGCAACACATGCTTCCTTCTAAGGTGGTATAGTGCATGACAAAACATGCACTGCTTTACGCTGCTCGTACAGGTGCCCTAGCATATGCATGGTAGAATTACAAGTTTGAAAAGCTTGGATCAAGCAGTGTAAAGACAGACCGTTCTGTCACTGCAAGTTCAGAAGGGAGTTCCTTGTCATATAATGGTGGCTGAAATGCGATGACAGCTTCCTGAACATGGCCAGCACCTTCTGCAAGTAAGTCTGCTTTTCAAAAAGCCTTGCATGACTAAATTAATCATGTACGCCATGCAGAAAGCATGTGTTATTTCCTCCAGGTTTAGCGCAGCCACAATGTTCCTGCCATTATCGACCACCTTACCCAGTTGTAATAGGTGGGGAAACAGCCAGTGGGATGCTTGCTGCTTTATGAACTTTAGCACATGAGCAGCTGTGTGACTACTCTCGTCTAGGAGAAAAGCGAAATAGGAGCCGCACTGCGGAAAAAAGTGCAGAGGGAGTGCCAGCGGCTGTGAAGGCGCTCCCCCTGCAAGGCATCTAGTAGAAAGAAATCCACAGCACATCCAAGGCGTAAAATAAGGACGACTTTTATTCACCAGACAGCGACGTTTCGATCCACCTCTTTGGGATCTTTCTCACTGCTTGAGAAAGATCCCAAAGAGGTGGATCGAAACGTCGCTGTCTGGTGAATAAAAGTCATCCTTATTTTACGCCTTGGATGTGCCGTGGATTTCTTTCTACTCTCGTCTAGGCCAATCAGCTCTAACAGAATGCCATTCTGTGTTGGGCTGTGAATGAGGCGGAATGGGTCAATTCAGTGTTCGACAGAAAACAATCTCAGGGACAGTGTACAATACAATCAATTCTATTCAAGTGTCAGGGACAGTGAAGGGAGAGGCTAGAAAGAAGGATTAGGGAAAGCTTTGAGCCAGTGAGTGAGGAGCTGAGGATGAGTGGGCCTGGTAGTGCTTTCTAGCTGCCTCCTAACACAGCTGCAGCTGTTGCAGAACCTCAAAAGTGGCTACCTGCAAGAACATTTCTTTTTTTCCCATTTTAACAGATAGTTTTTTTTTTATGGAGGGAATAAGCTGAAAAATGTACAACACGTGTTTCACCACCCAGAGGATAGATAGTGTTTGAAATCTCAGTGAAAATACCTGAAATACTAAACTGAAATCTGTGTCAGGGCATCTCCAGACAGTTCCAATTTTTTTTTTTGGGGGTGGGGGTATTGGAAAATAGCAATATACTGTACCTGTGCAATGTGTGTCTTACAATACAGAGGGTGGAATTTTTAATATCTGAGTGAAAATGTGAAATATTAGTCGGAAATCTGTGTCTGGACATTTCCAGAAAGTTCAAAGTTTTAGTTTTTTTATTTGCAAAATATAGCAGTGTCTGTCTTATAATACTGAAGGTAGCATTTGGAATCTTTGAGTGATATTGTGAACTACTAGACTGAAATATGTGTCAGGGCATCTGCAGACTGTTCAAGTTTTTAGCCAAATATAGCAATACAGAATACAAGTGTGCAATGTGTTTCTTACAATCTAGAGCAAGGGTGCACAACCTTTTTTTGGTCTGGGGGCCGCATTGTCACATCGTTCTATTTCAAGGGGCCGCAAATAAAAAAATGTTGATCAGCACTGATCTGCCTATTACACAAGCCAGTGCAAAGTGACTGGGGAGGAGTGATTGCTGCTACAGTCGTGCTGCAGATAATCGGACATCTTTCATCCTGATAAATAATGCAAATCAGCCGACAAATGAGCAATTCCTTGTTTATCGACTGATCAGCTGCAGGATTATACCGGCCAGATATAAGATATGAGCGCTCCTATGAACACTTGTTCCCAGTAATTGTCCCAAACTTCGTGCTGTAGCATAACCCCTGAAACCGAAGAGTTATACTTACTTGCTCCCCGCCTCTCTGGTTCTTCGAATTGCCTCCACTGTTTACACCTGGCAGTGCATGGATATGGTCATACACCCCTCCAGACAATGACTGGCAGTGATGTGGCCACAAGCAGTGTGTCACTGCTGAAGCCAGTCATTGACTAGAGCCGTGCAAGTGACCATGACCATGCACTGACAGGTGTAAACAGAGCAGGAACCGGAAGATGGAGGCAGCAGGGGCAGTGCAGAGGACCAGAGCGGAGTGGAGCAGGTAATTATGAATTTTCGATTTCAGAGGCCATGCTGCAGAAACTTTGTTAAAAATCATTTTTTACCAGAAAAGTGGCGACTTTCCTTCCATCCTGCCTCCTATTTCTAAATCAGCGTTTTCCTTCACTGCAGAGGACGGAGCTCACTTGTTACTACCATCTCCTGCCAATCCAGTTATAGGCGCCCTGCAGTAACCAGTAAGCACATTACCTTGCTAGTGGGGAAGGCGCCTATTGGTTAACGCTTGAATGACCAGGCCCGAAAAGGCCTTAAGGACCAAACACTTTTTTGTGATTTAGCGCGCGTGGTGGTTTAAATGGTTGTAACTATCTTATTTGTTGGACTACCAAAATAATTTTTGCAACAATTTTTATTTGGGGGAAACTGTACAAAACGTTTTTAAAAAGTATATTTTTTTCAAACTATAGCTCCTTATTCTTTCAATATGCAAACTGACACCATAATATATTATTATAATTAGTTCTCTATTTTGTGTAGGCTGCTTTGCTATACAGGTCCTTCTAAAAAAATTAGCATATTGTGATAAAGTTCATTATTTTCTGTAATGTACTGATAAACATTAGACTTTCATATATTTTAGATTCATTACACACCAACTGAAGTAGTTCAAGCCTTTTATTGTTTTAATATTGATGATTTTGGCATACAGCTCGTGAAAACCCGAAATTCCTATCTCAAAAAATTTGCATATCATGAAAAGGTTCTCTAAACGAGCTATTAACCTAATCATCTGAATCAACTAATTAACTCTAAACACCTGCAAAAGATTCCTGAGGCTTTTAAAAACTCACAGCCTGGTTCATTACTCAAAACCGCAATCATGGGTAAGACTGCCGACCTGACTGCTGTCCAGAAGGCCATCATTGACACCCTCAAGCAAGAGGGTAAGACACAGAAAGAAATTTCTGAACGAATAGGCTGTTCCCAGAGTGCTGTATCAAGGCACCTCAGTGGGAAGTCTGTGGGAAGGAAAAAGTGTGCAGAAAACGCTGCACAACGAGAAGAGGTGACCAGACCCTGAGGAAGATTGTGGAGAAGGACCGATTCCAGACCTTGGGGGACCTGCGGAAGCAGTGGACTGAGTCTGGAGTAGAAACTTCCAGAGCCACCGTGTACAGGAGTGTGCAGGAAATGGGCTACAGGTACTACATTCCCCAGGTCAAGCCACTTTTGAACCAGAAACAGAGGCAGAAGCGCCTGACCTGGGCTACAGAGAAGCAGCACTGGACTGTTGCATGTCATTCGGAAATCAAGGTGCCAGAGTCTGGAGGAAGACTGGGGAGAGGGAAATGCCAAAATGCCTGAAGTCCAGTGTCAAGTACCCACAGTCAGTGATGGTCTGGGGTGCCATGTCAGCTGCTGGTGTTGGTCCACTGTGTTTTATCAAGGGCAGGGTCAATGCAGCTAGCTATCAGGAGATTTTGGAGCACTTCATGCTTCCATCTGCTGAAAAGCTTTATGGAGATGAAGATTTCATTTTTCAGCACGACCTGGCACCTGCTCACAGTGCCAAAACCACTGGTAAATGGTTTACTGACCATGGTATTACTGTGCTCAATTGGCCTGCCAACTCTCCTGACCTGAACCCCATAGAGAATCTGTGGGATATTGGGAAGAGAAAGTTGAGAGACGCAAGACCCAACACTCTGGATGAGCTTAAGGCTGCTATCGAAGCATCCTGGGCCTCCATAACACCTCAGCAGTGCCACAGGCTGATTGCCTCCATGCCACGCCGCATTGAAGCAGTCATTTCTGCAAAAGGATTCCCAACCAAGTATTGAGTGCAGAACTGAACATAATTATTTGAAGGTTGACTTTTTTTGTATTAAAAACACTTTTCTTTTATTGGTCGGATGAAATATGCTAATTTTTTGAGATAGGAATTTGGGTTTTCATGAGCTGTATGCCAAAATCATCAATATTAAAACAATAAAAGGCTTGAACTACTTCAGTTGTGAGTAATGAATCTAAAATATATGAAAGTCTAATGTTTATCAAAACATTACAGAAAATAATGAACTTTATCACAATATGCAAATTTTTTTAGAAGGACCTGTATAATATGAAAAGTTTCACGTAAATGGGGCGGTAATGGTGACGGTTTTGATTGGTGTGGGTGTTTTTTCTTTTATGTATCTTTTTTTTTTTTTTTTTTTACTTAATATATTTCTGCTACATAATATGTCCCCCAAGAGGTCAAAAAAAGACTTTGGGACACACTGTCACTTTTTTAAATTTTGCACTTTTTCATAAAAAGACTGTGGTGGGACAGTGAACACTCTTTTATTAAGCACTTTTCCTTTTTATTAAATTTTTTAATTTATTTAGTTTTCAAAAAATTTTTAATCATTTTTTTACTTTTTTTAAACATATTTTTACCACATAATTTGTCCCCAAGAGGTCACTGAAAGACCTTTGGGAGACAATAAGTGACTTTTTTTTTTGTACTATTACCACTGTAGCTGGAGCATCCAAAAGAGCCCCAGTTACAGGGAAACCAGCCTGCTGCGGAGGCTTTGTACCAGGGCAGCGCTCCTCTGTTCCCGAGACACCCAGCGATCACATAATCGCTGGGTCCACACCGCAGAGTGCTCATAGAGGAGAAGGCAGAAGCGCTAATAAAGCGCTTCGGTCTTCTCCTCAGCTTCCCCGCTCTCACTAATAGCCGGGGACCCTTTCTGCTCCTGCTACAGTAGAGGAGCAAAACCTGTGATCCATCTGCTGTGCGGCGCTCTGTGCAGAAACACAGCTGATTGCAGGATCAGCTGTGTTTCTGCCCAGCAGGGCGGGGGCCGCAAACCATGGCTCTGGGGGCCGCATGCGGCCCGCGGGCCGCAGGTTGTGCACCCCTGATCTAGAGGGTAGCCTTTGAAAATAAGTGAAACACTAGTCTCAAATCTGTGTCAGGTCATCTCTAGACAGTTCAATTGTTGATGGGGGTGGGGGTGGAGGGTGAAATAATCTCATAGTGGGTTCACAGCTTGTGCTTTACACTTCAGCTGTTTTCTGAAATTGCATATTTGAGTGCACAGAAGACATTAGGCCCACATTTTTTAGTGCCACCAATAACGCATTATTTCCAAAGTCAATTGTAAGTATCAGTATCTTAAATGTGTTTGTGGAAAGGGAAAAACATTTTATTGTGTCTCTGTCTTTAAATTTCAGAAAACAGACTTGCAAACCATTCCATACTTTTTGTGACATTAGGCCCAAAATACTGAAGGGTTCCAAGCAAATGATCCAGGACCAGGGCTCTCCCAGAGACAGAATGTGGATATTAGCAGCACCAAATATCCAGCCAGATGTAGTAGTAGAAAAAATGGGTAACAAGGCAGCACTCCGGTCATCGACAAACATGATGTATAAAAAATGCAATTTTAATGTGCATGATACATTATATTCCTCAAAATTCATAATTGTGGTTCATTGACAATGATATATCATAAAGTGCACCTGTGCTAATAAAGTGCATAATTGTGTAAAGTAAAAAATCATGAGGCGCTCACCCATAATAGTCCCACATGTGATAACTGGTTGGCGTTCTGTAGAGGACCGTGCACTTGCGCTAACAGTAAGCAGAGCGAGAACTACACAAACTCTCGCATGCGTCAAGAGAGTAGTGTGACGTCACTGCCCACAGTTGTAATGGGACTCGCCGCTTCTTAGGCTGTTTACTGCGCATTGCAGGGCAACTCATAGCGGTAAGACTCGTCACTTCTGAGTCTCCCATTACATATGACAGGGCGGGTCGTAACATTAAGTTGTCTAGAACTATGGAAAGAAGGGGAGTAAAGTCCATGCGATTCAATAACTGGTTATAACTAGAGTTGAGCGAACACCTGGATGTTCGGGTTCGAGAAGTTCGGCCGAACATCCCGGAAATGTTCGGGTTCGGGATCCGAACCCGATCCGAACTTCGTCCCGAACCCGAACCCCATTGAAGTCAATGGGGACCCGAACTTTTCGGCACTAAAAAGGCTGTAAAACAGCCCAGGAAAGAGCTAGAGGGCTGCAAAAGGCAGCAACATGTAGGTAAATCCCCTGCAAACAAATGTGGATAGGGAAATGAATTAAAATAAAAATTAAATAAATAAAAATTAACCAAAATCAATTGGAGAGAGGTTCCATAGCAGAGAATCTGGCTTCCCGTCACCCACCACTGGAACAGTCCATTCTCAGATATTTAGGCCCCGGCACCCAGGCAGAGGAGAGAGGTCCCGTAACAGAGAATCTGTCTTCATGTCAGCAGAGAATTAGTCTGCATGTCATAGCAGAGAATGAGGCTTCACGTCAGCCACCACTGCAACAGTCCATTGGCATATATTTAGGCCCAGCACACACACAGGCAGAGGAGAGAGGTCCCGTAACAGAGAATCTGGCTTCATGTCAGCAGAGAATCAGTCTGCATGTCATAGCAGAGAATCAGGCTTCACGTCAGCCACCACTGCAACAGTCCATTGTCATAAATTTAGGCCCAGCACCCAGGCAGAGGAGAGAGGTCCCGTAACAGAGAATCTGGCTTCATGTCAGCAGAGAATCAGTCTTCATATCATAGCAGAGAATCAGGCTTCACGTCACCCACCACTGTAAGAGTCAATTTTCATAAATTTAGGCCCAGAACCCAGGCAGAGGAGAAAGGTCCCGTAACAGACAATCTGGCTTCATGTCAGCAGAGAATCAGTCTTCATATCATAGCAGAGAATCAGGCTTCACGTCACCCACCACTGTAAGAGTCAATTTTCATAAATTTAGGCCCAGAACCCAGGCAGAGGAGAAAGGTCCCGTAACAGACAATCTGGCTTCATGTCAGCAGAGAATCAGTCTTCATATCATAGCAGAGAATCAGGCTTCACGTCACCCACCACTGTAAGAGTCAATTTTCATAAATTTAGGCCCAGAACCCAGGCAGAGGAGAAAGGTCCCGTAACAGACAATCTGGCTTCATGTCAGCAGAGAATCAGTCTTCATATCATAGCAGAGAATCAGGCTTCACGTCACCCACCACTGTAAGAGTCAATTTTCATAAATTTAGGCCCAGAACCCAGGCAGAGGAGAAAGGTCCCGTAACAGACAATCTGGCTTCATGTCAGCAGAGAATCAGTCTTCATATCATAGCAGAGAATCAGGCTTCACGTCACCCACCACTGTAAGAGTCAATTTTCATAAATTTAGGCCCAGAACCCAGGTAGAGGAGAAAGGTCCCGTAACAGACAATCTGGCTTCATGACAGCAGAGAATCAGTCTGCATGTCATAGCAGAGAATCAGGCTTCACGTCAGCCACCACTGCAACAGTCCATTGTCATAAATTTAGGCCCAGCACCCAGGCAGAGGAGAGAGGTCCCGTAAAAGAGGATCTGGCTTCATGTCAGCAGAGAATCAGTCTGCATGTCATAGCAGAGAATCAGGCTTCACGTCAGCCACCACTGCAACAGTCCATTGTCATAAATTTAGGCCCAGCACCCAGGCAGAGGAGAGAGGTCCCGTAACAGAGGATCTGGCTTCATGTCAGCAGAGAATCAGTCTGCATGTCATAGCAGAGAATCAGGCTTCACGTCAGCCACCACTGCAACAGTCCATTGTCATAAATTTAGGCCCAGCACCCAGGCAGAGGAGAGAGGTCCCGTAACAGACAATCTGGCTTCATGTCAGCAGAGAATTAGTCTGCATGTCATAGCAGAGAATCAGGCTTCATGTCAGCCACCACTGCAACAGTCCATTGGCATATATTTAGGCCTAGCACACAGGCAGAGGAGAGGTTCATTCAACTTTGGGTAGCATCGCAATATAATGGTAAAATGAAAATAAAAATAGGATTGAATGAGGAAGTGCCCTGGAGTCCAATAATATATGGTTATGGGGAGGTAGTTAATGTCTAATCTGGACAAGGGACGGACAGGTCCTGTGGGATCCATGCCTGGTTCATTTTTATGAACGTCAGCTTGTCCACATTGGCTGTAGACAGGCGGCTGCGTTTGTCTGTAATGACGCCCCCTGCCGTGCTGAATACACGTTCAGACAAAACGCTGGCTGCCGGGCAGGCCAGCACCTCCAAGGCATAAAAGGCTAGCTCTGGCCACGTGGACAATTTAGAGACCCAGAAGTTGAATGGGGCCGAACCATCAGTCAGTACGTGGAGGGGTGTGCACACGTACTGTTCCACCATGTTAGTGAAATGTTGCCTCCTGCTAACACGTTGCGTATCAGGTGGTGGTGCAGTTAGCTGTGGCGTGTTGACAAAAGTTTTCCACATCTCTGCCATGCTAAGCCTGCCCTCAGAGGAGCTGGCCGTGACACAGCTGCCTTGGCGACCTCTTGCTCCTCCTCTGCCTTGGCCTTGGGCTTCCACTTGTTCCCCTGTGACATTTGGGAATGCTCTCAGTAGCGCGTCTACCAACGTGCGCTTGTACTCGCGCATCTTCCTATCACGCTCCAGTGCAGGAAGTAAGGTGGGCACATTGTCTTTGTAGCGTGGATCCAGCAGGGTGGCAACCCAGTAGTCCGCACAGGTTAAAATGTGGGCAACTCTGCTGTCGTTGCGCAGGCACTGCAGCATGTAGTCGCTCATGTGTGCCAGGCTGCCCAGGGGTAAGGACAAGCTGTCCTCTGTGGGAGGCGTATCGTCATCGTCCTGCCTTTCCCCCCAGCCACGCACCAGTGATGGACCCGAGCTGCGTTGGGTGCCACCCCGCTGTGACCATGCTTCATCCTCATCCTCCTCCACCTCCTCCTCATCCTCGTCCTCCTCGTCCTCCAGTAGTGGGCCCTGGCTGGCCACATTTGTACCTGGCCTCTGCTGTTGCAAAAAACCTCCCTCTGAGTCACTTCGAAGAGACTGGCCTGAAAGTGCTAAAAATGACCCCTCTTCCTCATCCTCCTCCTCCTCCTCCTGGGCCACCTCCTGTTCCATCATCGCCCTAAGTGTTTTCTCAAGGAGACATAGAAGTGGTATTGTAACGCTGATAACGGTGTCATCGCCACTGGCCATGTTGGTGGAGTACTCGAAACAGCGCAACAGGGCACACAGGTCTCGCATGGAGGCCCAGTCATTGGTGGTGAAGTGGTGCTGTTCTGTAGTGCGACTGACCCGTGCGTGCTGCAGCTGAAACTCCACTATGGCCTGCTGCTGCTCGCACAGTCTGTCCAGCATGTGCAAGGTGGAGTTCCACCTGGTGGGCACGTCGCATATGAGGCGGTGAGCGGGAAGGCCGAAGTTACGCTGTAGCGCAGACAGGCGAGCAGCGGCAGGATGTGAACGCCGGAAGCGCGAACAGACGGCCCGCACTTTATGCAGCAGCTCTGACATGTCGGGGTAGTTGTGAATGAACTTCTGCACCACCAAATTCAGCACATGCGCCAAGCAAGGGATGTGCGTCAAATTGGCTAGTCCCAGAGCTGCAACGAGATTTCGCCCATTATCACACACCACCAGGCCGGGCTTGAGGCTCACCGGCAGCAACCACTCGTCGGTCTGTTGTTCAATACCCCGCCACAACTCCTGTGCGGTGTGGGGCCTGTCCCCCAAACATATGAGTTTCAGAATGGCCTGCTGACGTTTACCCCGGGCTGTGCTGAAGTTGGTGGTGAAGGTGTGTGGCTGACTGGATGAGCAGGTGGAAGAAGAGGAGGAGGAAGCCGAGAAGGAGGAGGTGGCAACAGGAGGCAAAGAATGTTGCCCTGCGATCCTTGGCGGCGGCAGGACGTGCGCCAAACAGCTCTCCGCCTGGGGCCCAGCTGCCACTACATTTACCCAGTGTGCAGTTAGGGAGATATAGCGTCCCTGGCCGTGCTTACTGGTCCACGTATCTGTGGTTAGGTGGACCTTGCTACAGATGGCGTTGCGCAGTGCACACTTGATTTTATCGGATACTTGGTTGTGCAGGGAAGGCACGGCTCTCTTGGAGAAGTAGTGCCGGCTGGGAACAACATACTGTGGGACAGCAAGCGACATGAGCTGTTTGAAGCTGTCTGTGTCCACCAGCCTAAATGACAGCATTTCATAGGCCAGTAGTTTAGAAATGCTGGCATTCAGGGCCAGGGATCGAGGGTGGCTAGGTGGGAATTTACGCTTTCTATCAAATGTTTGTGAGATGGAGAGCTGAACGCTGGCGTGTGACATGGTTGAGACGCTTGGTGACGGAGGTGGTGGTGGTGGTGTTGGTGGTACATCCCCTGTTTGCTGGGCGGCAGGTGCCAACGTTCCTCCAGAGGCGGAGGAAGAGGCCGAGGCGGCAGCAGCAGAATAGGCCGAGGCGGCAGCAGCAGAAGAGGTAGCAGGGGGAGCCTGAGTGACTTCCTTGGTTTTAAGGTGTTTACTCCACTGCAGTTCATGCTTTGCATGCAGGTGCCTGGTCATGCAGGTTGTGCTCAGGTTCAGAACGTTAATGCCTCGCTTCAGGCTCTGATGGCACAGCGTGCAAACCACTCGGGTCTTGTCGTCAGCACATTGTTTGAAGAAGTGCCATGCCAGGGAACTCCTTGAAGCTGCCTTTGGGGTGCTCGGTCCCAGATGGCGGCGGTCAGTAGCAGGCGGAGTCTCTTGGCGGCGGGTGTTCTGCTTTTGCCCACTGCTCCCTCTTTTGCTACGCTGTTGGCTCGGTCTCACCACTGCCTCTTCCTCCGAACTGTGAAAGTCAGTGGCACGACCTTCATTCCATGTGGGGTCTAGGACCTCATCGTCCCCTGCATCGTCTTCCACCCAGTCTTGATCCCTGACCTCCTGTTCAGTCTGCACACTGCAGAAAGACGCAGCAGTTGGCATCTGTGTTTCGTCATCATCAGAGACATGCTGAGGTGGTATTCCCATGTCCTCATCATCAGGAAACATAAGTGGTTGTGCGTCAGTGCATTCTATGTCTTTCACCGCTGGGGAAGGGCTAGGTGGATGCCCTTGGGAAACCCTGCCAGCGGAGTCTTCAAACAGCATAAGAGACTGCTGCATAACTTGAGGCTGAGACAGTTTCCCTGGTATGCATGGGGGTGATGTGACAGACTGATGGGGTTGGTTTTCAGGCGCCATCTGTGCGCTTTCTGCAGAAGACTGGGTGGGAGATAATGTGAACGTGCTGGATCCACTGTCGGCCACCCAATTGACTAATGCCTGTACCTGCTCAGGCCTTACCATCCTTAGAACGGCA
Source organism: Bufo gargarizans (assembly GCF_014858855.1). Taxonomy (NCBI): domain Eukaryota; kingdom Metazoa; phylum Chordata; class Amphibia; order Anura; family Bufonidae; genus Bufo; species Bufo gargarizans. Next base: position 95,474,060 of record NC_058081.1, on the reverse strand, counting down.
TTGGGCCCCACCATATATCGCTGTAAATTCTGGCGGCTACTGGGACCTGAGGTAGTTGGTACACTAGGACGTGTGGATGTGGCAGAACGGCCACGTCCTCTCCCAGCACCAGAGGGTCCACTAACACCACCACGACCATGTCCACGTCCGCGTCCCTTACTAGATGTTTTTCTCATTGTTATGGTTCACCACAACAACAAATATATTATTTGGCCCAATGTATTGTATTCAAATTCAGCGGGATATAAATTTGAGGCCTAGTATTTAGGCGCTGGGTGACCGGTATGGATTTAGTGACAGAATTAGACTTGGAAATGCACAGAAGCGTGTGTGTGAAGTTATTCTGAATGACCCAATGTGCACCTTGAATATTATATACCCTTTTTGGGATAGATTTCAAATAGCTCTGATATAGCAGGAACCACTAAATTATGAAATTGCTAAATTGGGAATTGTACTTCAACCCAGAACAAAAAATGTGCTTTGACGGGCACTAAATAACTTTCCCAGCTACAACAGGACAGCGGTAACGAGAGATTTAGAGGGATTTAAATTTGAGGCCTAGTATTTAGGCGCTGGGTGACAGGTATGGGTTTAGTGACAGAATTAGACTTGGAAATACACAGTAGCGGGTGTGTGTGAAGTTATTCTGAATGACCCAATGTGCACCTTCAATATTATATACCCTTTTTGGGATAGATTTCAAATAGCTCTGATATAGCAGGAACCACTAAATTATGAAATTGCTAAATTGTACTTCAACCCAGAACAAAAAATGTGCTTTGACGGACACTAAATATCTTGCCCAGCAACAACAGTACAGCGGTAACGAGAGATTTAGCGGGATATAAATTTGAGGCCTAGTATTTAGGCGCTGGGTCACCGGTATGGATTTAGTGACAGAATTAGACTTGGAAATGCACAGAAGCGTGTGTGTGAAGTTATTCTGAATGACCCTATGTGCACCTTCAATATTATATACCCTTTTAGGGATAGATTTCAAATAGCTCTGATATAGCAGAAACCACTAAATTATGAAATTGCTAAATTGGGAATTGTACTTCAACCCAGAACAAAAAATGTGCTTTGACGGACACTAAATATCTTGCCCAGCAACAACAGTACAGCGGTGGGTAACGAGAGATTTAGAGGGATTTAAATTTGAGGCCTAGTATTTAGGCGCTGGGTCACCGGTATGGATTTAGTGACAGAATTAGACTTGGAAATGCACAGAAGCGTGTGTGTGAAGTTATTCTGAATGACCCTATGTGCACCTTCAATATTATATACCCTTTTAGGGATAGATTTCAAATAGCTCTGATATAGCAGAAACCACTAAATTATGAAATTGCTAAATTGGGAATTGTACTTCAACCCAGAACAAAAAATGTGCTTTGACGGACACTAAATATCTTGCCCAGCAACAACAGTACAGCGGTGGGTAACGAGAGATTTAGAGGGATTTAAATTTGAGGCCTAGTATTTAGGCGCTGGGTCACCGGTATGGATTTAGTGACAGAATTAGACTTGGAAATGCACAGAAGCGTGTGTGTGAAGTTATTCTGAATGACCCTATGTGCACCTTCAATATTATATACCCTTTTAGGGATAGATTTCAAATAGCTCTGATATAGCAGAAACCACTAAATTATGAAATTGCTAAATTGGGAATTGTACTTCAACCCAGAACAAAAAATGTGCTTTGACGGACACTAAATATCTTGCCCAGCAACAACAGTACAGCGGTGGGTAACGAGAGATTTAGAGGGATTTAAATTTGAGGCCTAGTATTTAGGCGCTGGGTCACCGGTATGGATTTAGTGACAGAATTAGACTTGGAAATGCACAGAAGCGTGTGTGTGAAGTTATTCTGAATGACCCTATGTGCACCTTCAATATTATATACCCTTTTAGGGATAGATTTCAAATAGCTCTGATATAGCAGAAACCACTAAATTATGAAATTGCTAAATTGGGAATTGTACTTCAACCCAGAACAAAAAATGTGCTTTGACGGACACTAAATATCTTGCCCAGCAACAACAGTACAGCGGTGGGTAACGAGAGATTTAGAGGGATTTAAATTTGAGGCCTAGTATTTAGGCGCTGGGTCACCGGTATGGATTTAGTGACAGAATTAGACTTGGAAATGCACAGAAGCGTGTGTGTGAAGTTATTCTGAATGACCCTATGTGCACCTTCAATATTATATACCCTTTTAGGGATAGATTTCAAATAGCTCTGATATAGCAGAAACCACTAAATTATGAAATTGCTAAATTGGGAATTGTACTTCAACCCAGAACAAAAAATGTGCTTTGACGGACACTAAATATCTTGCCCAGCAACAACAGTACAGCGGTGGGTAACGAGAGATTTAGAGGGATTTAAATTTGAGGCCTAGTATTTAGGCGCTGGGTCACCGGTATGGATTTAGTGACAGAATTAGACTTGGAAATGCACAGAAGCGTGTGTGTGAAGTTATTCTGAATGACCCTATGTGCACCTTCAATATTATATACCCTTTTAGGGATAGATTTCAAATAGCTCTGATATAGCAGAAACCACTAAATTATGAAATTGCTAAATTGGGAATTGTACTTCAACCCAGAACAAAAAATGTGCTTTGACGGACACTAAATATCTTGCCCAGCAACAACAGTACAGCGGTGGGTAACGAGAGATTTAGAGGGATTTAAATTTGAGGCCTAGTATTTAGGCGCTGGGTCACCGGTATGGATTTAGTGACAGAATTAGACTTGGAAATGCACAGAAGCGTGTGTGTGAAGTTATTCTGAATGACCCTATGTGCACCTTCAATATTATATACCCTTTTAGGGATAGATTTCAAATAGCTCTGATATAGCAGAAACCACTAAATTATGAAATTGCTAAATTGGGAATTGTACTTCAACCCAGAACAAAAATGTGCTTTGACGGACACTAAATATCTTGCCCAGCAACAACAGTACAGCGGTGGGTAACGAGAGATTTAGAGGGATTTAAATTTGAGGCCTAGTATTTAGGCGCTGGGTCACCGGTATGGATTTAGTGACAGAATTAGACTTGGAAATGCACAGAAGCGTGTGTGTGAAGTTATTCTGAATGACCCTATGTGCACCTTCAATATTATATACCCTTTTAGGGATAGATTTCAAATAGCTCTGATATAGCAGAAACCACTAAATTATGAAATTGCTAAATTGGGAATTGTACTTCAACCCAGAACAAAAATGTGCTTTGACGGACACTAAATATCTTGCCCAGCAACAACAGTACAGCGGTGGGTAACGAGAGATTTAGAGGGATTTAAATTTGAGGCCTAGTATTTAGGCGCTGGGTCACCGGTATGGATTTAGTGACAGAATTAGACTTGGAAATGCACAGAAGCGTGTGTGTGAAGTTATTCTGAATGACCCTATGTGCACCTTCAATATTATATACCCTTTTAGGGATAGATTTCAAATAGCTCTGATATAGCAGAAACCACTAAATTATGAAATTGCTAAATTGGGAATTGTACTTCAACCCAGAACAAAAAATGTGCTTTGACGGACACTAAATATCTTGCCCAGCAACAACAGTACAGCGGTAACGAGAGATTTAGAGGGATTTAAATTTGAGGCCTAGTATTTAGGCGCTGGGTGACAGGTATGGGTTTAGTGACAGAATTAGACTTGGAAATACACAGTAGCGGGTGTGTGTGAAGTTATTCTGAATGACCCAATGTGCACCTTCAATATTATATACCCTTTTAGGGATAGATTCCAAATAGCTCTGATATAGCAGGAACCACTAAATTATGAAATTGCTAAATTGGGAATTGTACTTCAACCCAGAACAAAAAATGTGCTTTGACGGACACTAAATATCTTGCCCAGCAACAACAGTACAGCGGTAACGAGAGATTTAGAGGGATTTAAATTTGAGGCCTAGTATTTAGGCGCTGGGTGACAGGTATGGGTTTAGTGACAGAATTAGACTTGGAAATACACAGTAGCGGGTGTGTGTGAAGTTATTCTGAATGACCCAATGTGCACCTTCAATATTATATACCCTTTTAGGGATAGATTCCAAATAGCTCTGATATAGCAGGAACCACTAAATTATGAAATTGCTAAATTGGGAATTGTACTTCAACCCAGAACAAAAAATGTGCTTTGACGGACACTAAATATCTTGCCCAGCAACAACAGTACAGCGGTAACGAGAGATTTAGAGGGATTTAAATTTGAGGCCTAGTATTTAGGCGCTGGGTGACAGGTATGGGTTTAGTGACAGAATTAGACTTGGAAATACACAGTAGCGGGTGTGTGTGAAGTTATTCTGAATGACCCAATGTGCACCTTCAATATTATATACCCTTTTAGGGATAGATTCCAAATAGCTCTGATATAGCAGGAACCACTAAATTATGAAATTGCTAAATTGGGAATTGTACTTCAACCCAGAACAAAAAATGTGCTTTGACGGACACTAAATATCTTGCCCAGCAACAACAGTACAGCGGTAACGAGAGATTTAGAGGGATTTAAATTTGAGGCCTAGTATTTAGGCGCTGGGTGACAGGTATGGGTTTAGTGACAGAATTAGACTTGGAAATACACAGTAGCGGGTGTGTGTGAAGTTATTCTGAATGACCCAATGTGCACCTTCAATATTATATACCCTTTTTGGGATAGATTTCAAATAGCTCTGATATAGCAGGAACCACTAAATTATGAAATTGCTAAATTGGGAATTGTATTTCAACCCAGAACAAGAAATGTGCTTGAACGGACACTAAATAACTCGCCCAGCTACAGCACTAGGGACAGATTTAGCTGGATATAAATTTGAGGCCTAGTATTTAGGCGCTGGGTGACCGGTATGGATTTAGTGACAGAATTAGACTGGGATATGGCCAAAAAATAAACAGACTATTGCTGGTTAAATGCACTTGGTGTGACAGCTTCACCCTGATGTAGGCTTTAGCCAAAAAACAACCACACCATTGAGGGTTAAATGCACTTGGTGACAGGCGCAGCTTGCCCCTGATTTTGTATATGGCCAAAAAATGAACAGACTATTGCTGGTTAAATGCACTTGGTGTGACAGCTTCACCCTGATGTAGGCTTTAGCCAAAAAACAACCACACCATTGAGGGTTAAATGCACTTGGTGACAGGCGCAGCTTGCCCCTGATTTTGTATATGGCCAAAAAATGAACAGACTATTGCTGGTTAAATGCACTTGGTGTCACAGCTTCACCCTGATGTAGGCTTTAGCCAAAAAACAACCACACCATTGAGGGTTAAATGCACTTGGTGACAGGCGCAGCTTGCCCCTGATTTTGTATATGGCCAAAAAATGAACAGACTATTGCTGGTTAAATGCACTTGGTGTGACAGCTTCACCCTGATGTAGGCTTTAGCCAAAAAACAACCACACCATTGAGGGTTAAATGCACTTGGTCGCAGCTTGTGCTGGCGCACCACAAGACACAAAATGGCCGCCGATCACCCCAGAAAAATGAGACTGACAAACGGTCTGTGCAGCCTAAAAACAGTGAGCAATTGAGGATCAGCAGCTCAATGATCCACAGCTGCAGATCGATCAGTTAATCAAGTCCTTTGGAGGAGTTAATCTGCCTAATCTCGCCCTACTGTCGCAGCCGCAACCTCTCCCTACGCTAATCAGAGCAGAGTGACGGGCGGCGCTATGTGACTCCAGCTTAAATAGAGGCTGGGTCACATGGTGCTCTGGCCAATCACAGCCATGCCAATAGTAGGCATGGCTGTGATGGCCTCTTGGGGCAAGTAGTATGACGCTTGTTGATTGGCTGCTTTGCAGCCTTTCAAAAAGCGCCAAGAAAGCGTCACAAAAGCGCCAAGAAAGCGACGAACACCGAACCCGAACCCGGACTTTTACGAAAATGTCCGGGTTCGGGTCCGTGTCACGGACACCCCAAAATTCGGTACGAACCCGAACTATACAGTTCGAGTTCGCTCATCCCTAGTTATAACCTGAAGTATTACATTATTAATAGAATTGAGCGCGAGTATTCGAATCACAAATTTTTATTGCAAATATCGCCACTTAGCAACATCCCTAGCAACCAATAGGAAAGTTCCCTAACCATTAGTGTTGATCGCGAATATTCTAATCGCAAATTATCCCAAATTTATCGCGAATATATTAGATAGCCAATTTTCGCAATCAAGTAAATAATGACTGGAGATCTCGAATTTGCTAATTTATGGCAAATATTCGGCCAAAAATTTGCGAAATATCGCAAATTCGAATATTGCCTGTGCCGCTCATCACTAATTATTAATGGAAAGAGGGATGTCCATAAATAGGGAAACCAAAATGGTCGAGTCTCCCCAAAATGTGGATCACCGCGCTTTATTCTGATTCATATTGTTTTTATACTTTTTTTTTATCTGGAAATCATGTTTATTGATTGATTGGTGATAATGATTAGTGATGAGCAGCATAGGCAATATTCGTATTTGCGATATATCCCACATTTTTGGCCTAATATTCTAGATCTTCGCAAATTCTCTAAGTGCCGATATTCGCAATAAAAATTTGCGATTCGAATATTTGCGATCAACACTACTGGGGAGGTTCATATATAGTAAGGGGTAGGCAACTTTCCTATTGGTTGCTAGAAATGTTGCTAAACTCAGACAAAGACATTGCTGCCTTCTCATTGGCCCACAAGCAAGAAACAGGGAGGGACCATGGGTTCAGATGAAAAAAAAAATAGAATATTTGCGATAACGAAGATATAGCACTATATTCTAGATCTTCGCAAATTCTCAAAGTGCAGATATTCGCAATAAAAATTTGCGATTAGAATATTCGCAATCAACACTAATAATGATATGTATTTGAGTGCAACCCTTATACTGTATGTATTAAGCAAATATATTGCTGCATTTGTGGGAGGGGAGGCTGATTACAAGGCTAATTACACGCACCTGTGGGCCCAGGCTGACGTTGATTCAGCTGATTTCACCCACCCACACCATCTTACAGTCACTTCATATTAGGGTGGCCCTCTTTAGGCTGCCCTACCACGGCAGTTATGGCATAACTCCACTGCTTGTCGTAGATGGGGTTAGAGAGGTTAGGTTCACCTTTCTGATAGCCGATCCGACCATAAATACCCTTGTTGTGAGCACTGTTATCACTGCTTAACAAAGGCTCCATAGAGATGAGCTGAAACGTTGCATTGAGTTTAATAAAAGATCCACTTTTTTTTACCAAAGACCGGAGTGTTGAATTGTTACCCATTTTTTCTATCGACTGTGGATTATATTAGTCCGATATCCTGCAAGGACTTTGCACCTGACACCTTGGAGTGCTGCTATTTTCCTAATGCAGATGTAGTAGTAGTTATAATTGTAGGCCACAGTTTTCATGGCTTCAGAAAATTGTTGTAGAATAAATAGGACTGTGCATACCTTTCTGAGTGTCAGGTGCTGTGGATAACGAGAATAGAATCCAAAATTGCCATAAAGTTGAAGATTCCATGCAAACTCAATCTATTAGATGCTGTTAGTGATATATTGTGCAACAAAACGTGTCCGTGAGGACCACAGTGATTATAACCATTCCAGCATGTTATAAAAATAATCAATATTCATGAAAACATGATCAATATAGTATACGACTGTGAGGAATATGCAACTTTTAGAATGTCAGACGTTTTGGTCAATCCCAGAACTTTATCAAGTGGTCACTGCAAATAAAGAGCACATTTTAATAAATATAATCATGTAGCAATGTCATATCTAAGTATTATGGACAAATAGACATGTACCAGAGCTAGATTTAAAAAATAAAATAGGGTAAAGTAAAAAAAAGAAATAGTCTAATCAGAAATTATATGACTATCCTAAAGAGAATATAATGGTATGTAAGCTGGTGAATATAGGTATATAGGTTCCCTAGTATAGGTAGATAGTCAAACATGGCAACGAAGGGTACCTAAAGAAGATAGAGCTTACCAGAGAGGTAGTATGGATTTGTCCAGGTTGTGTTGGATTTCAAAAGTATGTACTGGACGTGCGCTTCTGTCTATGATGAGCATCATGTCCGGGGAGAGCTGGGTAGAGGAAGGCATTAGGCATGCACGCATAGCCAGGGCCATATGGCACAGAGCGGCAGCATGGGGCAACAGCGCAGAGGTAGCAGGCGCATGGGCTGATTGTATCTGTGGCCACAGTGGCCATATTGGAAATGGTAATGTTGGGAGAAACGAGGCTGTGCATGTGTAGCATGCATTTGTTACTGCAGGTGCCATATTGGATGTGGGGATATATACAGGAAAGTAAAGATGGAATAATTAGTGTTGTGTGAGAATGTGATAAATGTGTGGGGATAGCAAGAATGGTGTAATAACTGGATAATGTGGTAAGTGATGAACAGAAATGTAGTGTGTATGGGCAATGAAAACCCTAGGCTTTAAGGAAGGAAAAGATAAAATAAGAAAAATAAAAAATAAGAAGAGAAAAGGGAATGTTTAGGAGAAAATAAACAGAGGGACATAAATGTAAGAGAAGGATAGAAAAATATTAGGATTATGTTTGGTGGAAAACTGTCTGTGTTTGTATTTGGAAATAGCGTCTTTGATGTCTCGGTCTTTGATGTAGTAGTTTTATTCCGGCCGCCTTTCGGCATGTTTGCCGTGCTGCAGCTGGACCTCCGGCCCGGCCCGCATTATAGTCAATGGGGCCGGAGAGGACCTCCGGTGGCAGCACGGATCACGCAGGCTGTTCCCCCGCCGGAACAGCCTGCCGGAGAAGGCTGCTGCTAGTGTTAAAGTAGCCTAAGACTGGCGTCTAAATCACTGGTCTTAATAAATGTGCCCCTATGTTACTATGTAACAAATTCAATTCATTTACAGTAGATTCCCTTAGTCGTACACAGCAGTATTCCTGGTTTAATAGGGTGGATTTAATAGGGAGTTCTTTAACCACCTCCGGACCGCCTAACGCACATGTGCGTTCCGGAGGTGGCAGGCTGGCGCACAGTCACGCATATATGCGTCATCTCGCGAGACGCGAGATTTCCTGTGAACGCGCGCACACAGGCGCGCGCGCTCACAGGAACGGAAGGTAAGCGAGTGGATCTCCAGCATGCCAGCGGCGATCGTTCGCTGGCAGGCTGGAGATCCGAATTTTTTAACCCCTAACAGGTATATTAGACGCTGTTTTCATAACAGCGTCTAATATACCTCCTACCTGGTCCTCTGGTGGTCCCTTTTGTTAGGATCGACCACCAGAGGACTCAGGTAGGTCAGTACAGTCGCACCAAACACCACACTACACTACACCCCCCCCCCCCGTCACTTATTAACCCCTTATAAACCCCTGATCACCCATGATCACCCCATATAAACTCCCTGATCACCCCCCTGTCATTGATCACCGCCCTGTCATTGATCACCCCCCTGTCAGGCTCCGTTCAGACGTCCGTATGATTTTTACGGATCCACGGATACATGGATCGGATCCGCAAAAAGCATACGGACGTCTGAATGGAGCCTTACAGGGGGGTGATCAATGACAGGCGGGTGATCACCCATATACACTCCCTGATCACCCCCTGTCATTGATCACCCCCCTGTCATTGATCACTCCCCTGTAAGGCTCCATTCAGACGTCCGCATGATTTTTACGGATCCATGGATACATGGATCGGATCCGCAAAACACATGCGGACGTCTGAATGGAGCCTTACAGGGGGTGATCAATGACAGGCGGGTGATCACCCATATACACTCCCTGATCACCCCCCTGTCATTGATAACCCCCCTGTAAGGCTCCATTCAGACGTCCGCATGCGTTCTGTGGATCCGATACATGTATCCATGGATCCGTAAAAAATCATGCGGATGTCTGAATGGAGCCTTACAGGGGAGGTGATCAGTGACAGGGGGGTGATCACCCTGATTACCCTGATCACCCCCTGTCATTGATAACCCCCCTGTAAGGCTCCATTCAGACGTCCGCATGCGTTCTGTGGATCCGATACATGTATCCATGGATCCGTAAAAAATCATGCGGATGTCTGAATGGAGCCTTACAGGGGGGGTGATCAGTGACAGGGGGGTGATCACCCTGATTACCCTGATCACCCCCTGTCATTGATAACCCCCCTGTAAGGCTCCATTCAGACGTCCGCATGCGTTCTGTGGATCCGATACATGTATCCATGGATCCGTAAAAAATCATGCGGATGTCTGAATGGAGCCTTACAGGGGGGGGTGATCAGTGACAGGGGGGTGATCACCCTGATTACCCTGATCACCCCCGGTCATTGATAACCCCCCTGTAAGGCTCCATTCAGACGTCCGCATGCGTTCTGTGGATCCGATACATGTATCCATGGATCCGTAAAAAATCATGCGGATGTCTGAATGGAGCCTTACAGGGGGGGGTGATCAGTGACAGGGGGGTGATCACCCTGATTACCCTGATCACCCCCTGTCATTGATAACCCCCCTGTAAGGCTCCATTCAGACGTCCGCATGCGTTCTGTGGATCCGATACATGTATCCATGGATCCGTAAAAAATCATGCGGATGTCTGAATGGAGCCTTACAGGGGGGGTGATCAGTGACAGGGGGGTGATTACCCTGATCACCCCCTGTCATTGATAACCCCCCTGTAAGGCTCCATTCAGACGTCCGCATGCGTTCTGTGGATCCGATACATGTATCCATGGATCCGTAAAAATTCATGCAGATGTCTGAATGGAGCCTTACAGGGGGGGTGATCCGTGACAGGGGGGTGATAACCCTGATCACCCCCTGTCATTGATAACCCCCCTGTAAGGCTCCATTCAGACGTCCGCATGCGTTCTGTGGATCCGATACATGTATCCATGGATCCGTAAAAATTCATGCAGATGTCTGAATGGAGCCTTACAGGGGGGGGTGATCAGTGACAGGGGGGTGATCACCCTGATCACCCTCTGTCATTGATAACCCCCCTGTAAGGCTCCATTCAGACGTCCGCATGCGTTTTGTGGATCCGATCCATGTATCCATGGATCCGTAAAAAATCATGCGGATGTCTGAATGGAGCCTTACAGGGGGGGTGATCAGTGACAGGGGGGTGATCACCCTGATTACCCTGATCACCCCCTGTCATTTATAACCCCCCTGTAAGGCTCCATTCAGACGTCCGCATGCGTTCTGTGGATCCGTTACATGTATCCATGGATCCGTAAAAAATCATGCGGATGTCTGAATGAAGCCTTACAGGGGGGGTGATCAGTGACAGGGGGTGATCACCCTGATTACCCTGATCACCCCCTGTCATTGATAACCCCCCTGTAAGGCTCCATTCAGACGTCCGCATGTGTTTTGTGGATCCGATCCATGTATCCATGGATCCGTAAAAAATCATGCGGATGTCTGAATGGAGCCTTACAGGGGGGGTGATCAATGACAGGGGGGTGATCAGGGAGTCTATATGAGTGATCACCCCCCTGTCATTGATCACCCCCCTGTCATTGATCACCCCCCCCCCCCCCTCTGGTAAGGCTCCATTCAGACATTTTTTTTGGCATAAGTTAGCGGAAATTTTTTGTTTGTTTTTGTTTTTGTTTTTTCTTACTAAGTCTCATATTCCACTAACTTGTGTCAAAAAATAAAATCTCACATGGACGCACCATACCCCTCACGGAATCCAAATGCGTAAACATTTTTAGACATTTATATTCCAGACTTCTTCTCACGCTTTAGGGCCCCTAAAAAGCCAGGGCAGTATAAATACCCCACATGTGACCCCATTTCGGAAAGAAGACACCCCAAGGTATTCCGTGAGGGGCATATTGAGTCCATGAAAGATTGAAATTTTTGTCCTAAGTTAGCGGAAAGTGAGACTTTGTGAGAAAAAAACAAAAAAAAATCAATATCCGCTAACTTATGCAAAAAAAAAAAAATTCTAGGAACTCGCCATGCCCCTCATTGAATACCTTGGGGTGTCTTCTTTCCAAAGTGGGGTCACATGTGGGGTATTTATACTGCCTTGGCTTTTTAGGGGCCCGAAAGTGTGAGAAGAAGTCTGGGATCCAAATGTCTAAAAATGCCCTCCTAGAAGGAATTTGGGCACCTTTGCGCATCTAGGCTGCAAAAAAGTGTCACACATGTGGTATCGCCGTACTCAGGAGAAGTTGGGGAATGTGTTTTGAGGTGTCATTTTACATATACCCATGCTGGGTGAGAAAAATATCTTGGTCAAATGCCAACTTTGTATAAAAAAATGGGAAAAGTTGTCTTTTGCCAAGATATTTCTCTCACCCAGCATGGGTATATGTAAAATGACACCCCAAAACACATTGCCCAACTTCTCCTGAGTACGGCGATACCAGATGTGTCACACTTTTTTGATGCCAAGGTGGGCAAAGGGGCACATATTCCAAAGTGCACCTTTCGGATTTCACCGGCCATTTTTTACAGATTTTGATTGCAAAGTACTTCTCACACATTTGGGCCCCTAAATTGCCAGGGCAGTATAACTACGCCACAAGTGACCCCATTTTGGAAAGAAGACACCCCAAGGTATTCCGTGAGGGGCATGGCGAGTTCCTAGAATTTTTTATTTTTTGTCGCAAGTTAGTGGAATATGAGACTTTGTAAGGAAAAAAGAGAAAAAAAAAAAATCATCATTTTCCGCTAACTTGTGACAAAAAATAAAAAATTCTAGGAACTCGCCATGCCCCTCACGGAATACCTTGGGGTGTCTTCTTTCCAAAATGGGGTCACTTGTGGCGTAGTTATACTGCCCTGGCAATTTAGGGGCCCAAATGTGTGAGAAGTACCTTGCAATCAAAATGTGTAAAAAATGGCCTGCAAAATCTGAAAGGTGCACTTTGGAATATGTGCCCCTTTGCCCACCTTGGCAGCAAAAAAGTGTGACACATCTGGTATCGCCGTACTCAGGAGAAGTTGGGGAATGTGTTTTGGGGTGCCATTTTACATATAACCATGCTGGATGAGAGAAATATCTTGGCAAAAGACAACTTTTCCCATTTTTTTTATACAAAGTTGGCATTTGACCAAGATATTTTTCTCACCCAGCATGGGTATATGTAAAATGACACCCCAAAGCACATTCCCCAACTTCTCCTTAGTACGGCGATACCAGATGTGTGACACTTTTTTGCTGCCAAGGTGGGCAAAGGGGCACATATTCCAAAGTGCACCTTTCGGATTTCACCGGTCATTTTTTACACATTTTGATTGCAAAGTTCTTCTCACACATTTGGGCCCCTAAATTGCCAGGGCAGTATAACTACGCCACAAGTGACCCCATTTTGGAAAGAAGACACCCCAAGGTATTCCGTGAGGGGCATGGCGAGTTCCTAGAATTTTTTATTTTTTGTCGCAAGTTAGTGGAATATAAGACTTTGTAAGAAAAAAAAAAAAAAAAAAATCATCATCATTTTCCGCTAACTTGTGACAAAAAATAAAAAGTTCTATGAACTCACTATGCCCATCAGCGAATACCTTAGGGTGTCTACTTTCCGAAATGGGGTCATTTGTGGGGTTTTTCTACTGTCTGGGCATTGTAGAACCTCAGGAATCATGACAGGTGCTCAGAAAGTCAGAGCTGCTTCAAAAAGCGGAAATTCACATTTTTGTACCATAGTTTGTAAATGCTATAACTTTTACCCAAACCATTTTTTTTTTGCCCAAACATTTTTTTTTTTATCAAAGACATGTAGAACAATAAATTTGGCGAAAAATTTATATATGGATGTCGTTTTTTTTTGCAAAATTTTACAGCTGAAAGAGAAAAATGTCATTTTTTTGCAAAAAATTCGTTACATTTTGATTAATAACAAAAAAAGTAAAAATGTCAGCAGCAATAAAATACCACCAAATGAAAGCTCTATTAGTGAGAAGAAAAGGAGGTAAAATTCATTTGGGTGGTAAGTTGCATGACCGAGCGATAAACGGTGAAAGGAGTGTAGTGCCGAAGTGTAAAAAGTGCTCTGGTCATGAAGGGGGTTTCACCTAGCGGGGCTGAAGTGGTTAAAGGATCCTCTGGTGACATCTTGGTGCCAGATACCAAAGGAAAAATTCAGAGGTCTTGTGGAGTCCATTGCTCAATGGAGACAGACTTTAGTGTCATGGCTGATCTGCTTACATATTCTGTTTACCATACTACTCAATTGTTTTGAAGTATCTTCACTTCCAACATAAGTAACACATGTTTGTCTCCTACAAATTCAAGCCAATATAATGCCCACACCTCTTCAGAAACCTAGAAAATATAAGGCTCATGCACAAATCAAAGCCCTGAGCACTTCTTCTGCACTGCAGTGCACGGAGACTTGATTGCATCTTAGTACAGAGCCATACATCCTCTTTCTGCTGCCATACAGGCTCCATCATGTGCTGTGTACTTGGTGATGTTTTCCCATGACAGCAGTGAATATACCTCTGTGCCTATAGCTTCCAAATGTGCATGCGACCATGATTTTTACAATGTATCCCTCAGGAACCTACAAAATACCAGAGCACTTTTTGGTCATGGAACATTGTGACTTCAACATAAATGTTTCCAAATTCTTGCTGGGAATAGGAGCTCTGCACTCCGACATGATCGAAATGTCAGCAGTAGAAAAAGCCAATGTAATAACTTTTTCACGTCTCCCCAGGGTACATACGCTTACAGTCTATAGTAGATAGTTGTTCTGATGGTAGAAGACCGAAGTTTTGCAATGTTATTTGGCATGAACGTCTCTGAATTTTCTCAGTGGTTTAGCAAAAATGTAGCAAACAATATTTTCTGTTTGTGTCAAATGGTGCTGTTCACGCTCCTCAGAAACCCTGTGAAATATTCTTTATTTGGTTATTTGCGGTTCAGGAGATTTGAACAGACACAAAGGTCAGGGATCCTGAAGGGGACATTAAATTGTTACATGGAAGAACAGTCACACGCATTGTATAAAATAAATACACAAAAAACCTCTTGGGTGTATTGGAAATGGGAACTTGTAGCAATTACTCTCCAGGTGATTTGCGCAGAGTCAGCCGAGCGGAAAGTGCTGTAACAGATATGTTTATTGTTACAGTGGAACCGTGTTGATATTGCAGAAAAACTCAGAGCTGAATCATGTCCTGTATTCTTGTATACAGCAAAGCCATGGTGTCGGGTAATCCAAGCAAAAGTTACAGAAGTAAAGGTAGTAAATAAGAATATGACTTCAAAGAACGTGCGACTTATTGTGTAGTCATGTCTGCAGCCTACATGGTGTAATACATGTTACTACATTTATTGTATGTCCCCTGGGAGTACAAACAGAAGAAATATGAGGATAATATTAAGCAAACATTGCTTGGTAAACTGGAGTCAATCAAGCACTTCAATTCTAATGAGGGTACGGCTGACAATGGAGGCCAATACATCCTTATTATTTTTTATTTATGACTTTCCATTGTTTTGTAGTTAAGATCAGAATATAGACAATTTTACCAGAAAACTATTTCAACCATAATTCCACTCATTGAGAATCACTCAACTTTATATTGATGATATAGGGTCTTTTTTTGGTGGGAGCTTGTGGCATCCCTCTAATCACTTTTAAGGCTGAGCCTGTAATGTAAAAGTCAGAGGGTGACAGAGAGACCATTGATTTTATTCAGTACCTTGCACTTCTCCAGTCCAAAGAGCATTGGAGAGCATTCAGCAGTCAGGAAAGCACATTATCCCATTTCCAAGGTAACTCAGAGGAAGGAACCTTGAGTAGCAACCTGACAGTGAGGCAAAACTATGCTTCTTGTTTAATAATTTTGTTGCAGGCGATCAAAACCTTTCCGTTATAAAAAGTAGAGGGTACAGTACCTGCCCACACCTATTCATCTTTGTTTCCTTCATCTAAAGACAAAATATGAGATCATCTGCAATCCTGAGATTCAGTGCTTCTTGGGTCTTGCATGCATAGTCATTATTAGAGATGAGCGAATCGAAGTTGGCCAAGTGGAATTCAATCCAAATTTCAGGAAAAATTTGAAAAATGGCTGCTGCACGTGTTAGGACATGGAGCAAGGAACTCTGGGAACGAGGGATCACCCACAATGCCATCCATGCAGCCAATTAGCAGCCAGATAGGCCTGTGATGTCATAGCCCTATAAAAAGCCTCAACCATTTTGGATTCAGCCATTTTCCAGTGTACTTAGTGCAGGGAGAGATGTTAGCAGGCGCTAGGGACAGTGGTAGGAAAGACTTTAAAACTTTTATTTTGCTGTATAGAAGTTCAGGGAAAGGATAGGAAGGAATCAATCCACAGTATTGAAGCAGAACAGGGTTCAGTAGGGGAGTTTTCAGCCTGGGTTATAGGAACAATCTTATTATACCTTGCTGCGCTGACTACAGATCCAAATTGCCATTATACAGCTCAGTAATTCCAGAAAAAACTGTTTGATACAGCCATTAAAAGGGTTTATTACAAGGAAATATTTATACATCTTATTTGCTGTCCAGCGGTGCAGTTATATGTTCTAAAAAATTTTTAGGCTTGTATAAGTGGGAAAAAAAGGCTTCTTTGCTGTTGTCTGGTGAAGTGGGACAATGACAGCCCTTTTTGGCGTGTATTAGCGACCATAAAAAAATATATTATTTGCTGTTTAGCGGTGCAGTTATATGTTCTAAAGCCCTTTTTGGCATGTATTAGTGGCACAAAAATATATATTATTTGCCATTTAGCCGTGCAGTTGCATTGGGCTCCTCAGCCTAGGGCTCTTTAAGATGCTACCCAGATGTAGGAAATGTTGAGTGGTATAGTGTGGCCTAAAATGTCTCTCTATGTGTGTCACGGTGATCCTACCTGGATACGGCTGGACCCCAGGCTTTGGCTCTGAAGCAATAGAAATAATTGGGAAATAATTTAGGATTTGGAAAAAAGATTGAGTCCAGACCTTGTATAGAGTTGAACAGCAGCTTTACTTGACTAAACATTCATCCAAGACAGTCTTCAAACTTTATCTTGGTCCCTGCAGGCTTTAGCATTAAAACAGCAGGCAAACAGATTTTTGCTACACCTGTTTCTCTCTGGCTCTGCTGTGCTGACAGGCTTGCTGTATAACTGTGCTTCTTCTATATGCTGCACTACACTTGGTAATCTGACTCTTAAGTTATACCAGGTAATTTTATCCTGGCTCCTAAGGCTTTAAGCTTTGGCCTCCATGTCCAGCAGAGCTGAGGGTGCTCTGGCTGGCTTGGCTTGGGCACATCCAGCAGAGAGGTGCCCTGCTACACACCTATCCCCTAGCAGGGGATATGCTAGACTTAACTAGAAACTGGGAGACACCCTTCCTACAGAAAAGAAGAACTCGCCCACTCCTCCACAGAGGGGGCAGAATGGAATGGAAAGCTTCATTCTATCTAACTGTATCTCTGCCAGTATCTCTGACATATTTGCTGCCACCTGCTGGTAAATCAGGCACATTACATGTTAACATAACAGTTGCAAACAGATTAGGAATGCATATTGTATAAGACCTGACCAAATACATAAGATGACATGGGGTTAGACCATTAGAGATAGTAGCTGATGGCAGAGATGGTAATGCCACTCTGGGGCGTTACATTCCCTCTTACTTAAAACCAAATGGTCTTCGGCTTGTGCTTAGGATGTGCTCTAAGGGTATGCAAAGAAAAGCTAAAGTGCTGCTTGAGAATATAGACTATTACACACATACATAGACTTACGGCAACAATTACCCATAGGTTCCTGTCCGTATGAGTAGGGTGTCTTTTCATAGTTTGCCCTCTTAGTAATAACCCGATAATAGTGTTGGGCAAGCATGCTCGGCCAAATATCGCATGTGCTTGAGCGCGATGCTCGAGTCAGTGTATTTAAATCTAATTTAGCCTCTATTTCTGAAAGTTTCTGGCAGTATTTGAACTCACAACCTTCTACATTACAGCCAAGAATGTTAACCACTACACTATAGAGCTGCATGACCAGCTACTTAAAAAAAAGAGGCTTCTGCTGTATAGGAATACTTACTTCACCTGGTTTGCAGTTTTTCCACCTGTTGTCCACAGCAGGCTTTAGGGGCCTGTTTCTCAGCATGCGGCTCACAGCCCTTTTGCACAGCACAAGTTTTCAGATCCCAAAAAAAACAGGGACTGACAGCGCTCCACTGTAAGAGAGGAATAATACACACCCAGCTGAGACTGCTGGTTGGGTTTGATATAGGCCAGTAAAGACCCGGCCTGGAGAGTGGGGAGAAGCCACCCACCCAGCACTTTGGCTACTCCCAGTAAGAGTCGGTCCGGATCAGATTACAGCCATGCTAAAATAGCAACGTGTCAACCAGAACTAGCTTGAAAATATCAGCTCTTACTTCACCGAGGTCAGGAACCTATGTGACACATACCTTCCGTCAACGATGGACCCTTGCGCCTTCCTACATACCTCCCCACTTTGTTCAACCCTGAGAGGGTGAACACTTGCCAGACAGTGTACCCAGGACAGGGCATCTGAATTTCCCTGTAAGCGGATTTGAAAAGCAAATTTTTATTTTGAATATCGCCACTTCAAGAATTTGCAAATATTTAGAATATAGTGCTATATATTCGTCATATCGAATATTTGTCATTTTTTCCATCTGAACACATGATTTCTCCCTGTTTCTTGCTTGTGTGCCAATGAGTCATTGGCCCACAATCAACTTAAGCAGGGATGAATCATGACTTCAGATGGAAAAAATGACGAATATTCTAAAATACGAATATACTGTTTAGCACTATATTGACTATAGTGCTATATATTAGTTTTTAGAATATTCATCATTTTTTTCCATATGAAGTTATGATTCCTTCCTGCTTAATTTGCTTGTGGGCCATGACTCATTGGCCCACAAGCAAGAACCAGGGAGTAATCATGTGTTCAGATAGAAAAAATTCTATAGTGCTATATATTCGTTTTTGACCCATGCCTGTATTGATTGTGTAATATTCGCATATTATGCAATCATTACCTTGCCGATTTTCGAGTAAAAAAAAAGAATTTAGAATATAACGAATATTCGAATTCGCGAATATTCGATGAATATTCTACAAAATATTAGCGAAATATCACAAATTCGAATATTACCCCTGAAGCTCATCACTACTGTTCAATGGATTCACCTCGCAGATGGTTTACCCAATACAACATATCTTGATGAACCACAAAACAGGGAAACACTGACTCTGCCCCCGGTTGTTGTGGTTCCCCATCTATTATTAATACATTTTCCCAGGCTCGGGATAGGGTTGGGTCCTGGAGTTGTGCAGAACCAAAATTATCCCCTGAGACTCTGCTAGGGCTACATTTGTCTCACGGGTAACTTTCGCATCCGGCCATAGTGTCGGGAAACTGGGGAAGTCTTTCCTAATTATTAGTTCATACTGTAATTTTGTGGCAACGGCCACCTTATGAGTCCACCTGCCAGCCACCGTTGACAGAGAGACCAGGGCGGTAGGATAGTCCTTTAGTCTCCATGAATGCACACAACACCGACTTTTCGGCCAGCATACTCGGTGGGCCGCACCAGGGCAGCTCTTACCAGGGACACCAGGCTCGCTGAATCCTGCAGTTCCACCACCAGAGTGTCCCCCACTTCCACCTGGCACAGGTGGCTATTGTCTGAAGTCTCGGAGGTTCCTGGCATACAATTAGTGGCGGTAGCCATAGTTGGTATCATGGGTTCACCCCGATGGGGACAGTCGGCCCTTATGTGTCCAGGCTCCTGACACTGCCAGCAGACCACCGGGGCTGGGTCTGCAGGGGGTACATCCCAGGTGGGTTTTGCTGGCACCAGCTGTCGGGTCTGGGGTGGAGATTTCTGGGGTTTGACGGGCCGCCTCCCAAAAGAACCCCTCTGTAGTTTTCTGGTGGCCTCTTAATGCTACACAGGTCGACCATCTCTAAGGCATTACCAGGAGACATCTGGCCGATCCAGTGCTGGAGAGGGTTCGGCAAAGCCCTCCAAAACACATCCGCCAACAGACGGTCCAGCATAGCAGTGGTAGTCAATATGTCAGGCTGCAGCCATTTTTGAACCTGGTGTAGCAGTTCATAATATTGTGGTCTGGCGGGTTCAGCCCGGTTAAATTCACACAAATGCACTGGCTGGGCCCGGACCAATACATTCACCCCCAGTCTTGCCAGGATCTCACCTTTTACGCGTAGAACTAAAAACGCTTGCTGGGGTCTAGACGCCAGGAATGGAGCAATGACTGCAGTCCACTGGTCTCAGGGGAACCTCTCCCTCACGGCCACCTTTTCGAACACCGCCAAATAGGTCTCTACGTCATTCGAGGCTGGCATCTTAGGAATCTCCGCACAGATATCTTTCCGGGCATCGTGGATGTTCTGGGACGCTCCTGCCGCTTGCAATGCCATCACATGTTGTAATAGCAGCTGGTTAGTTTACTGCTGCTGCTTGTTAGCCTCCCTCTGCTGCTAGTTAGCCTCCACAAGGTCTTTCACGACCACCTCCATTTTGTCAGGGGACACGGGTCGCAACCTTGCCGGCTTAATATAGGACATACACTCGTGCCCGGGAAAAACTAAAAAATTTTGGCCCGCATCCGAGACCAATTGTGGGGTTTCGCTCTGGTAGGCAGGTTAGTGGACACAGTATAGAGGCATTCACAAAGTCTTTAACTTAAATAGTTCAGTGTGTATTCACACACAAGGCAAAACAAAATTTTGCATTCTTGGTGTTTGTTCACACCATGGAAAGTCCACACAAGCACTTTGGTGCTCGACAAACACTACCAGTGAACCAACAAGACTGCACTAAGTGCTCAAATACTCCATGACGTGGCCACAGTCATATGTGGAGCATGGGGGTTTCATGTACTGTAATCCCTCTACTATACTATGAGACGCCCGCAAATAGAAGGGTGGCTTCATCCTGTATTCCCTTCCAAGCACCAAGGTCTATAAATAACTTTTCTCACGATCACCTTGATGACTAAACAGGTAGCTACAAAATTTTCCTTAGGACATACACAAACTAGGAGGAGGATCTGGTTGTCTCCCACATCTCCCTCCATCTCCCCCCATCTCCAAACACAAATTAGCAGCGGATCTACCTTTGACAGTGTTAGATCTGCTTGTGACGTGTATCAACATCCTCAGAGGCAGTCCATATGAGCAATGAAGTAGGATGATAACTATCTGGCTAACAAGAAGTGCAAAGATCCAATTAAGGTGCATACAATTACATTGCAGTACCTGTAAAGGAATACACAGAACGGGCAGAATACTTTAAACGTTGCTGAAAACGTGAAAAGGTTAGTGCGGAAATAGTGCAAATACATAATGCAATTAAATAGTGCAATAAAAAAATATTTGAGTCCTTTTCTTCAGTGCTGGCAGATAAAATGCACCAAACTGGAAAATAACAATGTCATTATTGGTAATCCACATAAGGCACAATGTAATTTGTAATCCACATGGGGTAGTAATGTCACTTTTTGTAATTCACATGGGGTATAGGATAGCAGCAATAATAAATGAGAATCCCTTTTTTTCAAATGAAATTGAGAAGGGGGTAAAAAGGAATTGGCTCAGACGTGCGCAACTGGGAATGTTCCTGAAGACAGGGGGAGTCCTGACGAGCATGGCCATCTTGGTGAGGACAAAACGGGGCAGCAAGAACAAATAAAACATAGCCAACATGTCCTCACCTGTCAAGTCCAGTCAATAAAGTGGCTCCCTTTAGTCCGTAATTTTCTGAATTCAATGAAGAGGCTCCTTAGAGGAGGTTCTTGAAATCCTCCTCACTGCTACTGCTGCTGAATGACATAAGAGGTCACTCCTGCCTCTTGTATGCCAGGTGTGCTGCAACAGTAGTGCTCTGGTGACTCCTGCTGGCAGATCTCGGAAGTGACCTGGTGGTTACACTAGCCACTGTTGCAGCGACTCTCTGCTTCATTGGACTGGAACCTCCTGCCATGGCAAAGGGATCCAGTACCTCCAGCTGAAGATGCAGCGGTAGATAATCCTCCGGTCGTGGTGGTGAATTCCGGGTAGCTCTCTCCATTGCTGACACCATTTTCCAAGGTAGTTTACTACCGTCGGGCTGGACATAAACATAGCAGTAGCCGCACATTCAAGTTGGCATGTTGGTGGTGGGGGCAGACCTGGAATAAAGAGGCTCCGGCTTCGGCTGTGCTTTCTCACCAAAGCGGTGTACTCCCCCTGCGGTTTCTTGCAGGCAGTGTACTCGACCCGCACTCTGGTGCTGGCGCTGGAATGAGGGGGTTTTCCAGGAGGGTCACTCCGGCAGCAAAGGGTTCCTTGAGGGCCTCCATTCGGGTGGTATTCCACCTAGTCCTCCTTGTACAAACTATGTTGGGCCTGGGGAAAATAGGGGTGCTTGACAGAGCGACGTCCCACAAATAGCTCTTGCCCGGTCTCGTCATCCATAAGGAATCCACTTCCCCGTCCAACTGAAAACCAGACAACGGTTCCTTTTTGCCATTCTAATTTCGGGTCTCCTGGCTGTGGTTGATCCAGAATGCAGATTGCCCAGTCTTCGATGGCTCGCTTATACTCCCACATAGTAGCAGCGGCGTGGGCCGTTATTTCTTTAGGGACCATAGGGTTTAGTCCAATGAAGGTACCACTCTTCCTGGGGGCGGCGGAGTGGATACTCGGGCCGCCTTCATCGCACCAGTCGGCACGGCAGACCCCTCGGGCATTCTCTTTGGGTGTCGCTGTATTTAGAACATGCAAATCTCCGACAGGGCAGCCTGCATCTAGGGCATGTCATCTCCCCGGACAATTTTGTTCCAGTTCAGCTTGGGGAACGCCATCTTGTTTCCTCTTTGGCCAAAACAAACTGTTGAGGGAGGAGGAGCTTTTGGGGTGGAGTTTTCTTTCTGTATATTTGCATCGGGTTGTTCCCTGTGAGCAGGGCTGTAGCTGGTTTTCCCGCTTTTGAGACGCAAGAAGAAAATATGCCATCAGAGACAAAGATGGAGAATTAACCACTTGGATACCAGCGCACACATTCCTGTGCCTGTGACCGCAATAAAGTCATTTTTAAATGTTTTTATTTTTTTTATTCTGTATGCCTTGTAGTATAAAGGTACGCAAGTAAATCCTGTTCATGATGCCAAAATTGCAATGGGCGCATGCCCCTAGGGCCCTTTAATGCCGAGTGGTATAGTGAGGCCTAAAATGTCTCTCTATGTGTGTCACAGTGCTCCTACCTGGTGTGGGGCTTCGCTATGGTAGGCAGGTTAGCGGACGCAGTATAGAGGCAATCACAAAGTCTTTAACTTAAATAGTTCAGTGTTTATTCACACAGAATGCAAAACAAAATATCAGTTTGCAGTCTTGGTGTTTGTTCACACCATGGAATGTCCACAGAACACAAACATTCACCTTGTTAGCAGTTTCTCATCAGAGGCCCCCAGCAGGCTTTAAGGGTCTGTTTTCCAGCATGTGGCTCTCAGCCCTTTTGCACACAACTTCAGATCCCAAACCACAGAGACTCCACAGCTTCACTGTGAGATGAAAGATAATCCACACCACCTGATTAATGGTGACTGCTTTTATAAGCCTTCCAAGACCCGGCCTGGAACGTTAAGAGTAGCCACCCACCCACCACTTTGGCTACTCCCAGTAAGAGCCACCCTGGATCGGTTTTACAGCTATACTAAACAGTTGAAATGTCAGAGCAATAATGACACTTCAGGAAAAAAAGTCTCTTACCTCACTGAGGCCAGGAACCTCGGTGACACGTACTGACCATCAATGATGGCTCCTTGTTCCTTCCTACATTGGATACGGCTGGACCCCAGGCTTTTGCTCCGAAGATAGGGGAAATAATTTTGAACTGGCAGGCAAGCTCATCTCTGCTACACCTGTTTCTCTCTGGCATTGCTGTGCTGACAGGCTTGCTGTATAACTTTGCTTCTTCTGTCTGCTGCACTACACTTGGTAGTCTGACTCTTAAGTTAGACCAGGGAATTTTCCTCCTGGCTTCTGAGGATTTAGGCTTTGGCCTCCATGGCCAGCAGAGCTGAGGGTGTTCTGGCTGGCTTGGCTTGGGCACGTCCAGCAGAGAGGTGCCCTGCTACACACCTGTCCCCTAGCAGGGGATAAGCTAGACTTAACTAGAAACTGGGATCCACCCTTCCTGCAGGAAGTAGGACTCGCCCACTCCTCCACAGGGGGAAGGGGGGGTTAGAATGGAAAACTTAATTCTATCTAACTGTAACTCTGCCATATTTGCTGCCACCTGCTGGTGAACCAGGTACATTACATGTTAACATAACAATTGCAAACAGATTTGAAATGCACATTGTATAGGACCTGAACAAAATACATAAGATGACATGGGGTTAGACCATTAGAGAAAGTAGCCGGGTGCAGAGATGGTAATGCCACTCTGGGGAGTTCCACAGTTATATGTTCTAAAGCCCCTTTTGGCGTGTATTAGTTGCACAAAAATATATATTATTTGCTGTTCAGCGGTACAGTTATAAGTTCTAAAGCCTTTTGTAGCGTGAACAAGTGGAAAAACATAAGGACCTATTTGCCGTTCAGCGGTGCAGTTATATGTTCTAAAGCCCTTTTTGGAAAAAAGGGCTTATTAGCTGTTGTGTGGTGAACTGAGAAAATTACAGACTTTTTTGCGGTGTTTTAATTTCCTTTTTATTTATTTATTTGATCTAACAGTATGTCAGACAGAGAAGTGCCAGGCCCTGCACAGGGAAGTGGCAGAGGTCTAGATGTATCTGGCACAGGTCACAGCAGAGTAAGGAAGTGTGGCAGCAGGAGTCACAGCAAGAGGCCTGAGCACCCGGTGTCATGTTGCAGTCGTGTCTTGACCAGCAACCCAGAGGTTCTTGAATGGTTGGCTCAGTCATCCACTTCGCCCCCCCAGCCAAGAGTCGGTGGGTTCGTCAGACACAACCCTTAGTTGGCATGGCCCGGGAGAAGGCCCTGTGCCCTCACCTGTCCTCAACCTGCCACTGTCCTTTTCTGTTTCCTTAGAGAATTATTATATGCTGTGGGCTTAGCTCCACTATACAGCAAGGACGAGCTACTAGAGGACAGTCAGCAGCTACTGGCCGATTAAAATATGGAGGAAACATCCGCCACTTCCTCTGCTAGGCGGGCAAGTAGTGATGAGGAGAGTGGCTTGGGAGCTGGTGTTGCGAGCGGTCAGGTTCTTTACCCAGAGACCGCTTATTATTTGGTAGCCAAAAGAAGGAGTGGGTATAAAACACAGAAGTCATGCACATATTCCATTCACATGTCATCTCTGTTTTGTATCCACTTCAGTTTTTTTGGGCTTTAGCAATACTGATGGATTACTGACCAAATGCTGACCGAGTGAAGGCGGATGCTCCACAGACAGGATCCATTTTTTGGGGGTTATTGTTCTGACAGTTCAGAGGAAGGGCAAAATAATCAGTGACGTCAACACAAACTTACTGCTGACTACTTGTATAAGCGTTTAATAGAACAGGTTCTGTAGGCATCTATATGGAATCAGCTGCCGATGGTGTGAAAGAAGTGCGCTACTTCTTGACGCTAACATCGACCTGTAAGGCTGAGTTCACACTTGAACTATTTGGCCAGTTTTGGCCCCGTAACTGCCCAAATAAGTGAAGTGTGCAGTGATTCTAAGAGTGACGCCTGTCATCTGTGTGTCATACAGACTCACAGCATTATTTCACTACCACAACAGACTCTCACTGGAATGCAACAGCCGAGCCACGACCTTTATCAAGCCTACCATGTAGCTGAAACGTTGCTGTCTGGTTTTATGGCAGACATTTTATGAAGCTCGTCCAATAAAGAATTCACTGAAGATGCTGCCATTGCCTCCTTTTGTACACATATCATCAGGATAGGTCATCAATATCAGATCGGCGGAGGTCCGACAACCGATCAGCTATATGTGGAGATGGGACATGCAGTGTGCACATGCTGTCTCCCTTCTCTCTTCGTGCTCGTTGCTGTATGTCTATGGGACAGCAACAGCAAACAGAAAGAGAGAAGGGAGAAAGCATGTGCACAGTGCATGCGCCGTCTCCCCATTTAGCTGGTCGTGAGGATGCTGTATTTTGGAACCCGCCGATCTGATATTGATAACCTATCCTGAGGATAAGTCATCAATAGAAAAAGCCTGGACAACCCTTTTAATAACTGATAGTAGTCTGGCACTTATTGTACTTCTGTAAATAAAATTATTTTGTCTCCCATCAAGTGAAAAGTTTTAAAGCAGAGAGCTTATTGAGTGTAAAGAGATTTTAAAAGTATAGTAAAAGAGCTTAAAAGTGTAAAAAGAGCCCCAACTAAACAGAGATTGTCAGGGCTCTGGCTTATTGCCAAACCAAGGGGCTTTTTTAAGTCATTTATCTAGCCAACTGCAACATGGGCATTCTCCTTACAATTTTACATGTTCTGCTCATGCTGACCATTAAAGGGGTTGTCCTCTATCCAGAGGGGATAGCTGAGTACAGCACTTGGGTATTTCCAGTGGTCCCATAGAGACTGAATGGAGGGGCACATGCTTAACTTATAGATTGTAAGCTAGTCTGTTAAAAGTTTCTTGTTTATTGTATTTGATATTTATGTAACCCCGGCTTGATGTACAGCACCATGGAATTAATGGCGCTTAAAAAAATAATAATAATAATAATAACTTGTCCCTCCATCACATCAAGGGAACAGAACCCCCATTCTCTGGATCAGAAAGGGTGCGAGGAGTCGGATCTGCAGCGATCAGTAAGTTATACCCTGACTTGTGGATAGGGGATAATTTTTAAACTTGGAACAATCCCTTTAAAGTGTAACTATCATATTTTCAATATAAATTTAATTTCAATATACCGTATTTTTCGCCCTATAAGACTCACCGGCCCATAAGACGCACCTAGGTTTTTGAGGAGGAAAATAAGAAAAAAAATTGTTTTAACCAAAAGGTGTGCTTTTGGTGGGTTTTGAACTAATGGTGGTCTGTGCATGACACTACTATGGGGGATCTGTGGGTGGTACTGTTATGGGGGGATCTGTGGGTGACACTGTTATGGTGGGGTTTGTGGATGGCACTGTTATGGGGGATCTGTGGATGGCACTGTTATGGAGGATCTGAGGGGGGCACTGTTATGGGGATCTGTGGATGGCACTGTTATGGGGGTGATCTGTGGATGGCACTGTTATGGGGGAGATCTGTGGATGGCACTGTTATGGGGGGATCTGTGAATGGCACAGTTATGGGGGGGTGATCTGTGGATGGCACTGTTATGGAGGGGTATTTGTGAATGGCACTGTTATGGGGGGTGGATCTGTGGATGGCACTGCTATATATATGTGTCAACCACAAATCCCCCACCCCATAATAGTGGCATCCACAGATCACCCCCCATAACAGTGCCATCCACAGATCCCCCCCCCCCCCCATAACAGTGCCATCCACATATCCTCCACACCATAATAGTGGCATCCACAGATTCCCTAATATACCATAGCTAAACCTGTGGGAGGTGCCGGTGGCATGCAAATGCGGCGGAGCCGGTGCAGTCACTGTACTCCGGCCCCGCCGCTCACTCACTGATTTAATGCCTAAATCTTTTATAATAATAACTTTAATTGAAGTTCCGATCCCCAGCCCCATCTGTACTACTTACTAAATGTCCTGTAGCAGGCAGAGCAGGGCGGGCGGCTGTAACTCTCTGTTGTCATGTGCCTGTGCCGCCTACTTCATTCATAAACTAGGCGGTGCAGGCATGTGACGTCAGTGAGTTCCGGCTGGCCGCCCGCCCTGCTCTGCTCTGCCTGCTACAGGACATTTAGTAAGTAGTACAGATGGGGCTGGGGATCGGAACTTCAATTAAAGTTATTATTATAAAAGGTTTAGGCATTAAAGGATAACTGTCATATATTAGAGTATTGGATTGTGGTGATTAATATCACCATGGTGGCCCTATTTCAACTTTTCACTGTGTATTCAATTACCCCTTAATTCCACATTTTTACCTGTGCTTAAAATAGGGTTGCTAGGCATGGTCCGTCTATCTGTTGAAGGACGCAGAAGCACGCAGCCTGCAAGGTCACATTACTGACAGCCAGGGACTGTAAGTAAATGATTCAAGCCAGGTCCTCCCCAGCAGCTGATAACAGTGCCTGGGCTGTGTGCACTTCTCCCCGTCCCTGCGCTTGGCAGACGCTCCCTCACTCAGCAGAGCTGGAGAATGCAGAGTTGGTGCGGCGCACATCAGGGAAGGGAGATCTGCCATCTGCTCAGTGTATAAATGAAAGCAACATGTGGTAAAAGGACCCATTTGTGCTGCAGGAGATTAACCCTTTAGGGGGGAGGGCTCTGGTTACTGACACTTTTGGGGGGCTATTGTTACTGGCTAGTAAGGGCAGGCGGTATTATCCTCAGGGTGAGGGCAGTGGCGGCCATCTTAGCTGAATAGTGAAATTGCAGTTTTATGCAGACTGGTTGCTAAGGGTTGAATCTTATTAAATATGAGGTAAGTCAGTCTAATAGTAACTGATTCTGGAATCTCATGTTATTAGTAACTACATATATGAAAATTGAAATTAGGGTCTAAATGTGACAGTTATCCTTTAAGGAAGTGAATGAGCGGCGGGGCCGGACTACAGTGACCGCACCGGCCCCGCCGCATTTGCATGACACCGGCCCCTCCTTCCTCCCCGCTCCAGCTGATACATCGCAGACTGCGATGTAAAATGGTAGCATTCGCCCCATAAGAGGCAGCGGCATTTTCCCAACACTTTTGGGGGGAAAAAAGTGCATCTTATGGGGCGAAAAATACTGTATGTTGTTGTTGCTTTGGTAATAATCCATAATCACTAATTATTGTGTTCACATACCACTTGTTTAATAAGATTCCGTCCATAGCAACAGCTCCTCAAAAGACTTCTTTCTGACAATCTTCTCAAGATGGCAAGCCGATGACCGTACCCTAAGCCTAAGACCGCCTCCCTAACTTCCCAGAATTACTTAGGCTCATCTCTGGATCACGCAGCCTCACCTCAACCAATCGACTTTTCCACAGTTAAACACGTCCTCTTCCTCCTCAGAGCGCATACATATTATCCTCTGCATTATATACTGGCAGTTTGTGGGGGTTATTTCATTTACGTAAATAAAACAGCAGTGCAAAGGGTTAATATTTATATCTATTTCATTCATTTTGACTTGTAACTGGGTAATAGAAAAGGCTGTGTTAACTAGAGGCTGTTGTAGGTTGGCGCTTTATTAGTCCCTATAATTACATCGCTCTAGAAGCAAGTCACCTTCGCGGTCCGACTGGAGCGCACACGCAGCGTTCAGGACTGCCCACTACGAAGTCCTCCATCTTCTGTATATTCAAGATAGGAGACGGAGGACACCTAGCAATGCTGTTTTAGCCCCACCACTGAAATGCCTGGGGGATCAAAGAGAAAGCTGCAATTACTAGGTAATTCAATACCTATTGAAAAAAATTGACTAGGGAACTAAAGTCAGACAAAGGCAGGTCACCCCGCAGGGGCAGTCGTGGTCCTGGTGCTGTGATTTCCACTGGCCTTGTAATAATGCCTAGTGTTCAGAGGCCACGTACCCTGAACCCAAAAAATTCGGAGAAAATAGTTGACTGGCTTACACAGGACACCCAATCTTCAACAGCTTCCGCTAAGAACCTTGACGCACCATCCTCCTCCAGCTCAGCTTTGGTCACCACTCTCCCACCCGCTGCCACCACCACCACTACCACCACAGCCACCACAGCCGCTTCACTTGATCCCTTTAGAGGAGTTATTTACACATCAGTTGTATGAAATTAGTGATGAGCAACCATTATTGCCAGGGGATGTAGATAACATGGATATGTCTCAGTCAGGCAGCATTACACACATGGATGTACAGTGTGATGATGATGATGATGTTGTACCCGCTGCTGCTTACTTTGCTGAGGTGTCAGATACAAGTGAAGTGGTTGATGATGACGATGTGTCCATGGATGCCACGTGGGTGCCTGCTCAAAGAGAAGAATAAGAGGGGGAAAGTTCATAAGGGGAGACAGAGAGAAGGAGGAGACGAGTTGGAAGCAGGGGGAGGTCGTCGCAAGGAGCTAGTGGCACAGTCAGACAGCATGTATCGGCACCCGGGGTCAGCCAGACAGCACGCCAATCAACGCATGCTGTTGCCACCACCAGAATGCCGTCATTGCAAAGCTCAGCAGTGTGGCATTTTTTTGTGTGTCTGCCTCTGACAACAGCGATGCCATTTGCAACCTGTGCCAAAAGAAACTGAGTCGTGGGAAATCCAACACCCACCTAGGTACAACTGCTTTGCGAAGGCACATGATCGCACATCACAAACGCCTATGGGATCAACACATGATGACGAGTAGAAGCAGCACACAAGCTCAAAGCCACCATCCTCCTCCTGGTCCAGCATCTTCAGCCACGTCAACCACTGCTGTCCTCCTTGCCCCCTCTCAACCACCCCCCGCCACTCCGCCTCTCACCTTCAGCAGTACCATCTCATCTGCCCACAGTCAGGTGTCTGTAAAGGAAATGTTTGAGCGTAACAGGCCAATGTCACAGAGTCACCTCCTTGCACGGCGTCTGACAGCTGGCTTGACGGAACTCTTAGCCCGCTAGCTTTTACCATACCAGCTGGTGGAGTCTGAGGCCTTCAAAAAATTAGTCGTTATTGGGACACCACAGTGGAAGGTACCCGGACGAATTTTTCTTTCAAATAAGGCAATCCCAAACTTCTACTCAGTGATTGAAAAGGAAGTCATGGCATCTCTGGCATACAGTGTTGGGGCAAGGGTACATCTGACCACTGATACCTGGTCTGCAAAGCACGGTCAGGGCAAGTATATCACCTACACTGCGCATTGGGTCAACCTGCTGATGGCTGCCATGCATGGAATGCGTGGCTCTGCAGCGGAGTTTGCGACACCGCCACGACTTGCAGGCAGGCCTACTGCCACCTCCTCTACTCCTCCTACTCCATCCTCTTCCATAATCTCCTCGGCTGAGTCCTCTTCTGCTGCGGCGTCTGGCTTCACATCAACTGAATCCCCCCAGCTCCCCAGGGGCTATTCCAATTCCCGGATATGACAGTGTCACGCTGTCTTGGGGTTGACTTGCCTGAAAGCAGAGAGCCCCACCGGACCAGCACTCCTGTCCGCCCTGAACGCTCAGGTGGATCAGTGGCTGACCCCGCACCAACTGGAGATCGGCAAAGTGGTGTGTGACAATGGAAGCAATTTGTTGGCGGCATTGATTTTGGGCAAGTTGTCACATGTGCCGTGCATGGCACATGTGTTGAATCTCATCGTACAACGCTTTGTGTCTAAGTACCCAGGCTTACAGGACGTCCTCAAGCAGGCCAGGAAGGTGTGTGGCCATTTCAGGCATTCCTACACGGCCATGGCACACTTTTCAGACATTCAGCGCCGAAACAACATGCCAGTGAGGTGCTTGATTTGCGACAGCCCGACACGTTGGAATTCAACTCTCCTAATGTTCGACCGCCTGCTCCAACAAGAAAAAGCCGTCAACGAGTATTTGTATGACCGGGGTGCTAGGGCAGCCTCTGTGGAGCTGGGAATTTTTTTGCCACGTTACTGGACGCTCATGCGCAATGCCTGTAGGCTCATGCGTCCTTTTGAGGAGGTGACAAACCTAGTCAGTCGCACCGAAGGCACCATCAGCGTCCTCATCCCATTTGTTTTCTTCCTAGAGCGTGCCCTGCGAAGAGTGCTGGATCAGGCTGTAGATGAGCGTGAAGAGGAAGAGGAAGAGTTGTGGTCACCATCACCACCAGAAACAGCCTTGTCATCATCGCTTGCCGGACCTGCGACAATGCTGCAAGAGGAGTATGAGGAAGAGGAGTCAGAGGAGGAATGTGGCTTTGAGGATGAGGAAGACCAACCACAGCAGGCATCCCAGGGTGCTCGTTGTTGTCACCTATCTGGGACCCGTGGTCTTGTACGTGGCTGGGGGGAAGAACAGACCGTCAATGACATCAGTGAGGAGGAGGAACGGGAAATGAGTAGCTCGGCATCCAACCTTGTGCAAATGGGGTCTTTCATGCTGTCATGTCTGTTGAGGGACCCTCGTATAAAAAGGATGAAGGAGAACGACCTGTACTGGGTGGCCACGCTACTAGACCCCCGGTATAAGCAGAAAGTGGCGGAAATGTTACCAAATTACCGGAAGTCAGAAAGGATGCAGCAGTTCAAAACCAAACTAAAAAATATGCTTTACATAGCTTATAAGGGGGATGTCACAGCACAACGGGAATCTAACAGGGGAAGAGGGGAAAGTAATCCTCCTCCTACCACGACCACGGCGGCAAGGACAGGACGCTTTACAGATGTGTTGTTGATGGAGGACATGCAAAGCTTTTTCAGTCCTACACATCGCCACAGCCCTTCGGGATCCAGCCTTAGAGAACGACTCAACCGACAGGTAGCAGACTACCTCGCCTTAACTGCAGATATCGACACTCTGAGGAGCGATGAACCCCTTGACTACTGGGTGTGCAAGCTTGACCTGTGGCCTAAACTATCCTAGTTTGCGATAGAACTACAGCAGCAACTGCAACAATACCTAATTTTTCAGGCATGTGTACATGCCTAATTTTTCTGGTCTCTAGTGCTGCACTGTGGCTGCAAAATCAAAACAAAAAAAAGGCACATGCATGTGTTAATTCCCCTTCGTGATCGGTACCTTATTGTGGTGAAGGGGCTTGCTTATCACAATGAAGCGATCATCACCTCTATGAGTGTGTTGGCAATGTTGCCACACCCCGGATAAGGCCGTTGCTTCATTATGATCAGACTAAAAGCGATCGGCCAGATAATTTTTCATAGAAAAAACATTATTTTTCTTTTCTTTTTTTAGTTGTATGGGTTTTTAATACATAAAATAAACTATTAAGAGACTTTGTTATAATTTTTTTATTAGAAATAATGCAGGCAATTTAAAAAATCCCCATTAATTCCAATACAAAGCAAGTACAGAGCTCAGAACAAAATTATTTCAGGATGTCGACAATTCGACAATGATTAATCAATTCGACACACGTCCCCGGACAGGGGACGTAACAGGGATTAAACTAATGAGAATAGTACTACAGAAAATACCACTCATATCGGGTGTGACAGCAAATTGCACGACGCAGACGCACAGGGCCGTCTTTAATATTGATTGGACCCTGGGCAAAAATTTACTTGGGCCCCCTGGATCCCGCCTTCCCACACCTTAGCATGCAATCACGCCCTCCACCACAACACACACTCAAAAAATCCACACATCTGGTAGAGTACAGTGAATGATTGTAAATACTTCCAGTTCTGAAGACTCCAGAGGCTCAGGATCAGTGCTCTGGGCAGCTGGGCTCAGGCTGGAAGTGGGCACCGCTCTGCAGGAAGGAGACCAGGGCTCGGCTCATCCTAGTGTTACAGTGCACCCCAGCACCCCACAGTATGCAGTATAGCACCCTATAGTATACAGCACCACACAGTATGCAGTTTAGCACCCCACACTATACAGTACCCCACAGTATATAGTAGAGCAGTATAGCAGCCCACAGTATACAGCACCTCACAGTATACAACACCTCACAGTATACAGCACCCCAAACTATACATGATACAGCCCCCCACACTATACAGTACAGCAGTATAGCACTCCACACTATACTGCACCCACAGTATACAGCCCCCCACACTATACAGTACAGCAGTATAGCACTCCCCCCACTATACAGGCCCCCCCACACTATACAGGCCCCCAACAGTATACAGCCCACCACACAGTATACAGGCCCCCACACAGTATACAGGCCACCCCCCCCCCCCACAGTATACAGCCTACCACACAATATACAGCCCACCACACAATATACAGCCCACCACACAGTATACAGCCCACCACACAGTATACAGCACCCCACTATACAGTAGTTTACAGTATATTAACATAACAGCCCCTGTCACCTTTTTCTGATGTAATCTTTACACAAAAAAGCTCCACAGTTAACTTCTGCAACACTCAGTAGGACCTGTGATGACCTCATAGCCATGTGACCAGTAATTGCTAGGTTACTGGTCACATGGTAATGATGTCATTAAGGTCCTAGAATTAAGATATCATTAACACAGTTCGATCATGATGCCTGTGTAGCCGACAGCCTGACACCCGGGGCAGTAGCTAGCAGGGCTCAAGAGGCAGCTGCCTTGGGCCCCCCAGGAGCAACTGGGCCCAGGGCAGCTGCCCCTTTTGCCCCTTGGTAAAGACGGCCCTGCAGACGCAGTGACCGTGGCGTGGATTCAAACAAAGGGGAGGGAGCCAACGATTTTTTTAACCATCTCCCCGTTTGAAAAATCTATTTAATAAATGGACCCTAGATTGGGGACGTGACGTAACAGGGATTAAACTGATGAGATTAGTACTACAGAAAATACTACTCATATCGGGTGTGACAGTAAATTGCACGGCGCAGACGCAGTGACCGTGGCGTGGATTCAAACAAAGGGGAGGGAGCCAGCGTTTTTTTAACCATCTCCCCGTTTGAAAAATCAATTTAATAAATGGACCCCAGATTGGGGATGTCACGTAACAGGGATTAAACTGATGAGAATAGTACTACAGAAAATACCACTCATATCGGATGTGACAGTAAATTACACGGCGCAGACGCAGTGACCGTGGCGTGGATTCAAACAAAGGGAAGGGAGCCAGCATTTTTTCAACCATCTACCCATTCAAAAAATCTATTCAATTCACCTTTCGGGGACCCTTGGTGTTGTACGTGGCTGGGGGGAGGAAGAAACCTTTAATGACATCAACGGGACATGGCTAGCTTGGTATCCAACCTTGTGCAAATGGGAAGTTTGCTGTTGGGCAAATGGACTGTTTGCAGTTGTTTGCGGTGCATTAAAAGGGGAGTTTGGTCTGTCTATGTCTGTGAAGCGGGCGTAACCTTTACACTACCTGATCGATACAACATCATACCGGATCGTATACACACACTGGATGTTTTAAACCACGTTCAAAAAAATTTAGGATTGTTAGGTGATTTATGCCTTTTATGGATTAAAATCCAACTCTGCGTCAACTATGTAATTTTCCATGGGAGTTTAGCCATGGATCCCCCTCCGGCATGCCACAGTCCAGGTGTTAGTCCCCTTGAAACAACTTTTCCATCACTACTGTGGCTAGAAAGAGTCCCTGTGGGTTTTAAAATTCACCTGCCTATTGAAGTCAATGGCGGTTCGCCCGTTCGCGAACATTTGCAGAAATCCGCGTTTGCCGTTTGCGAACGGAAAATTTTATGTTTGCGACATCTCTACTGCTGGGCCATTAGAGATTGCTTATGTGCTTTTTCAGCCAGGTGGATTTTTGCTAGTAAAGTATTAAGTTTTTTCTCTGATTTTTTCTTAAGAAAGGAGCAGAGACTGATTAACCTGCCCCTGTAGGCTTTGTGGGCGTCCCAGAGGACC
Source organism: Bufo gargarizans (assembly GCF_014858855.1). Taxonomy (NCBI): domain Eukaryota; kingdom Metazoa; phylum Chordata; class Amphibia; order Anura; family Bufonidae; genus Bufo; species Bufo gargarizans. The sequence continues at coordinate 95,438,538 of NC_058081.1, read as the reverse complement.
TGGGGAGACACCTCTGGGGTATTGTCGGTCAGGAAATATTCCTCTATATAAGAGGATATTTGGGCAGTGTGTTTGGCGTTATTTAGTAAAGACTCATTGAATCTCCAGGTTGGATGTCTATCATTTTTTAGATCTGGACGTATATCACAGTAAACCTGGGAGTGGTCGGACAGGGTAATATCCCCTATTTTGGGAAGTGAACAGAATTGGAATTTCTCTTTTGGGACTAAGATGTAATCGATTCTGCTATATGAGTTATTTGCAGGGGAGTAGAAGGAATATTTAACTGTTTCAGGGTTGTGGCATCGCCATATATCTATGACTCCCAGATTATGTAATTTTGTGTGAAGCAGTCTAAGAGCCTTCGCTGAAGCAGGGGATTTTTTTGAGGAGGTGTCAATTAAAGGGTTAAAGGCTATATTAAAATCCCCAGCCACAATCAGAAATCCTTTCCTATGTGTTTCTATCCGAGAAAAGATAGGGATGTGCCAACTGAGTTGGTCTGTGTTTGCGGCGTAGATGTTTACAAAGGTGAACATGGATTGCCCCATCTGGCCTTTGAGGATCAAGTATTGACCATCTGGGTCTTGGACATGAGATTTGTATTGAAAAGGAAGGCCTCTATGGAAGCCTATACTGACTCCCCTCGAGGCAGCACTCCCGGCACCACAATGGTACCAGCTGGGAAATTTAGAGTGGGAAAGGTTGCGGTAATTATCATGTTTGAAGTGTGTCTCCTGTAGAAAGACTACTAAACATTTCTCTTTGTGCAGGAGAGAGAAGATATGGCATCTTTTGGAGGGGGATCTCAGTCCCTTAACATTGTATGATGCTAGTCTGAAGTCTGCCATATCCTTTTAAAGAGGTGGGGAGTTGGAGGGGCTATGAGTGGTGTAGCAAGGGAAAATTGACCAACCAGAGTTAAGGCGGTGGAGAGAGTGCCAACCCGAGGGGAGCCAGAGAACATCAAATATCCCAGATGATCCCAATCATGTACTTTCCTTCTTTGCGGGGACCCCCGCTCACACACTTGAAAGAATATTGAAGTAATTCTTGAGTACCTGTCAAAACAATAATAATATAAAACACAAAGTAAAACAGTGGGTAAGAACTAATGAGGGTTGGTTATTCTCCAGACAAGAGAGGTCTTAACAACTGTGCCTCTCTGAGTAGGTAGAATAGAGGGGGGAAAGGTAAAATACCTTGAGGCATTTCCCTCTTATAGGACGATGATACTGGATATTAATAATGGAGACAATAATAGATGAAGCTCCCGGGAGTTAGCAGGGTGTTGGGGATTATCTTTGTTGGCTATCTCAATATGGATGGATGGGAGAAAAGGGGCGGGCGGGAGGTCAGGTTTAAACTATCTAGTGAAAGAGATGGTGTAGGTTATTTAAAGAGGTAGGGATATAGGAGGGGGATCCCTCACTTGGCACCTTGGGGATGGAAAGGCAATGATGTACGGGTGATATCCTGTTTGTCACCTGGGGTAATGTTTGACATAGTGACTGGACTGACCTTAAAACAGATGGGAAAACTAACAAGAGAAATCCCTACTGTCTCGATGTCTGATACTGGGTGGAGAACAATGCTTAAGGAATGGAAAGGTGAGAGCTAGGGTCTCCACTCAGTATATAGGGCGGAGTCACGTGTTAAGCATTATAACGATAACTCGGGGTTAGAGAGTCCCGTACACTGGGTTCCACATCCTCCTAATCATGGGGGGGAGGAATTAGAGCAGATTACTTATCCACCATGGTCAGGCGTTTGGGGGTGGAAGAGAAAGCTCCCCTTCTGTTCCTTTGGAGCTTTGGGGTGCGTTGAGGCTCCCAGGGTGTCACGGTAGGAAGGTCAGGTAGAGAGGTCAAGTTCTGGACCATCTCCCAGTTCTCAATGGGTAGTGGGAAAAGCTGAAGAAGGTCATACGCTTTGTCCAGATCGTTGAAGGAGGAGATGTGGATGAGGCGTCCCTCGTGGATGAATGATATACCGAAAGGGAATGTCCATCTGTAAATAATTCTGTGTTGTCGCAGCCAGTCAGTGAGAGGCTTCATGGCTTTACGCTTTCTGAGGGTTGATTGTGCTAAATCTTGGAAGATAGTGATGTTATTTTCTTCCCACACCACAGAGCTGGAGTTTCTGGCACTTGTAAGTATAGCTTCCTTTACTGTGACATGCAGGAATTAGCAAATCACATCCCTGGGGGGTTCATTTGCTTGTGGTTTAGGGCGGAGAGCTCTATGAGCCCTTTCAAGCAGGACCTCATGTGCAGAGTCAGGACCCAGAATTTTGAGGCATATCTGGATCACTGTTTCCGGAATGTCCATAGCTGAAATAGTTTCAGGAATGCCTCTAAAACGCAAGTTGTTGCGCCTACTCCTGTTCTCTTGGTCTTCTATGGCCGTGTACAGGGAATTGATGTGGCTTTGGGCTAGCGACAGGTTAGATGTCACTTCACTCTGGTGGAGCAGAACTGTGGCCTAGGTTTCCTCTAAAACCTCTACCCTCCGGCCTATGTGACGAACGTCCTCCTTTATTGAGGAAATGTACAGACTAAGGGGACCCAGGGCTTGGCTTCTGCAAGAGCTTCTTTCAGGTAAGCTCTGGATATGGGCAGACAGTCCGTATCGCTGGGATCATCCCCTACTTTGTCGCCGCCAGCGTCTGCCGTTAGCTTGTGGTTTGAGCGCGGCGTGCCGGGCGCCATCTTGGATTCTCGGCTTACTGCTGCAGCGGCTGCTGCTTTTTAAAAAAAATCTCTCCATCTCTCCAGACTGGCTCTGAGAGCGATTGTGTCCCGGTTGTTCAGTGGGTTTTTGGCCACCTATTTTGACCATTTTGGGGTCCAGTAAGCTTATAATGAAGTGCTGTGAGGGATATGCAGGCAGGAGAGCTGCTCTTCTCGCAACCATCCGGCTCAGGCGCAGGCTCCGCCCCCCTGATATACCTGTTTTCACCAAATATTTATTGAGGCCTGCGAGACACCTGCTTCCTCAAAATACTGATAAAGGGTTTTATTATACCTCTTTCCACAAAATATTGATTGAGGCTTATGATATACCTGCTTCCACAAAATACTGATTAAGGGGATTTATATATCTGTTTCCACCGAATATTGATTGAGGCATACGATATGCCTGCTTCCACAAAATACTGATTAAGGGTACTGATATACCTGCTTCCACCAAATATTGATTGAGGCCTGTGATATACCTGCTTCCACCAAATATTGATTGATATTGATTGAGGCCTGTGACATACATGCTTTCACAAAATACTGATTGAGGGGTTTGATATACCTGCTTCCACAAAATATTCATTGAGGCCTGCAATATACCTGCTTCCTCAAAATACATATTAAGGGGATATATATACTTGTTTCCAGTAAATATTGATTGAGGCCTGCGAGATATCTGCTTCCACAAAATTCTGATTTAGGTCTTCAGTATACCTGTTTCCACTAAATATTGAATGAGGGCTGAGATATAACTGCTTCCGCAAAATACTGATTTAGGGGTTGATATACCTGCTTCCACAAAATACTGATTGAGGCCTGATACCTGCTTCTGCAAAATATTGATTAAGAAGTTTGATATACCTGTTTCCACCAAATATTGATTGAGGCCTGCAATATACCTGCTTCCATAAATACTGCTCCTCTCTAGGGACTTAGGCACAGGGTCATTTTGAAAATGAAAGGCAGAGGCAGGCCATTCCGCAGGGGTGGTATGGGTCAGGCAGGTGCAGCAGGCCAGAGCTTAAGTGGGAAGTTGGAGAAGGCACGTGCGATTACTTCAAAGGATGCACCAGAAGTGGTTGAGTGGCTCATTCAGCCTTCTGCTTCTGCACCATCCTCATCTTTCAAGCTCCCTATACCCATTTTAATGTTCCAGGTAAGACGTTGCCATGCTGTGTTACAGCTGAAAAACCAAGAGCCACACCAGTCCTGCACTGCTTTGAGCTCTGCGGTCAAAGGCTGATCAGTGGCTAACTCCGATCAAATAGACAGTTGGTAAAGTGGTGTGCGACAACATTGCCAATCTGCTGAGCGCGCTGAAACAGTGCAAAATGACACACGTGCCGTGCATGGCACACGTCCTGAACTTAGTCGTGTAGCAATTTGTTGCCAAATACCCCGGGGTCCTGAACATCTTGCGGCAGGCCAGGAAAATCTCTGTCCATTTTAGAAGATCTTACACGGCCATGGTTTGCTTTGCTGACATTCAGCGGCGACACCAACTGCCCGTCAGACGTATGATTTGTGACAGCCTGACGTGCTGGAACTCCACCTTGTGTATGATAGGTTGCTCCAGCAACAACGTGCCGTTAACGACTACCTGTGCAATCTCTGCAGCACGACAGGTTCTGGGGAGCTTGGTTACTTTTTACCGCGCCAGTGGCTGCTCATGCGCGACACATGCAGACTTCTGCGGCCATTTGATGAGATCACCAAACTGGTCAGTCGCAGCCAGGGTGCTATCAGTGACATCGTACCTTCCGCCTTCTTTTTGGAGCGTGCATTGCATTGTGTCATTGATCAAGCCGTTGAGGAGAAGGAGCTGGAAGATGAGGAAGTTGCAATACTGAATTTATTCCCGGGGGGGCTACTCCACCTAAGACAAGTCAGGAAGAGTCTGAATAGGAGTCAGAGGAGGATTGTGGCTGGAGGGAGTAGAAGCAAGAAGAGCAGGCTTTGAGGGGGACTTTAAACTTTTCGGGGATCCCTGATGTTGTCAGTGGCTGGGGGAGGAGACCGATGATGACATTCTCCTGGGCGATGAGCAGGATCCAGGGTGCTCCACCGCTTCCAATTTAGTGCAAATGGGGGCCTTCATGCTCCAGTTATTGAAGAGGGATCCCCGTATAAAAAGCATAAAGTACAAGGACCAGTACTGGGTGGCAACATACTTAGACCCCCGGTACAAACACAAAACGGCGGACATGTTATCAGCATCACAGAGGGCTGTCAGAATGCAATACTTCCAGGCCTTGCCTAGAGAAATGCTGCATTCTGCTTTTGCGGTTGCTGTCAGAGGAATTTCCACTCACAGAAAAAAACTGTTGCGGGTACCAATCCAACAGTGCATGCAAGAATAGGGCGGTTTGAAGATGTGTTGGTCACTTTGGATATGAGATCATTCTTGCAGCCAACCCATTGACAGCAGCTTTCCGGATCCAGCCTCAGGGAACGCCTAGACCGTCAGGTATCCGACTACATCAGGTTAACGGCTGTTGTGGATGCTCTAAGAAGCGAGGAACCCCTGGACTACTGGGTGTGCAGGCTTGACCTGTGGCCAGAGCTGGCACTATTTGCCATGGAACTCTTGGCTTGCTCCTCGTCAGGTGTTCTGTTCGAAAGAACGTTCAACGCAGCAGTGGGGATTGTGACAGATAAGTGCACTCGCCTAGCTCATGACAGTGTGGACTACCTCACATTTCTAAAAATTAATGAGGCATAGATCGCTGAGGAATTCAACACCTGTGACGACCATGTGTAATTGAATTTCCTCATGCCAGCCTACACATATTCGTCACCACTCAGAACAAAGAATGGTCCTTGTCTTATATATATACAGCGGCATAAAAGGGCTTTTCTGTCACGTGAATGCCAAATTTTTGGGGCCTGTACTGGGCTACAGTAAAATTTTTATCCATTGACCGCCTAATATACCTCCAGCCACATAATCACAAGTTCTTTTCTGTCAGGTGAATTGCTTTTTTGGGGGACCTGTACCGGCCTACAGTAAATTTTTTATCCAGTGACCGCCTAATGTACCTCCAGCCACATAATCACAATTAATCTTCTCTCAAGTGAATGCCTAATTTTTGGGGCTTGTTCTGGCCTACAGTAACATTTTTATCCAGTGACTGCCTAATGTACCTCCAGCCACATCATCACAAGTTCTTTTCTGTCAGGTGAATGCCTAATTTTTGGGGCCTGTACTCCCGTGGCCTAAAATAAAATGTTTCTAGGCTCCAGCAGGGCACATTTTTTAGAGTTTCCCTTTAAGATGCATAAAAATGGCCCGTAATTAAAATACATATTTTTGTGGGAATTTTTGCCAATGATCCTCCTCTGGTATGTCACTGTCCATGTTGTGGGACTAATTGTGCACTTCTACTAAGTATTTGATGTCTGCAAACATAACCTGAAGGTTTTTTTGCCTGCCATTAAAGTCAATAGGGCCCGCGAACGCACGGTTTGCGAACATTTGATCCATCACTAGTCTTAAGTACCTGTCATGTTGCAACGAAGGTAGACACAGCACTAGACTTGTCAGTAAAACGTGTACAGTTATGTTTGTCTGTAGGAAAATACAAAGATCAGTTTGAACATGACAATTTATGACATTTACCAAATATGATGTCTAATTTTCACATGCTCAACACTCAAACGTTCATGGTTTAGATTCTGAATGGTGAAGTGCTTATAGAAACATAGATTCCGTTTTTTTTTTTCTATCTTCTTTTTCACTTCTGAATACAGATGCATTGTTATAAAAATTGTCAGGATGTAATTTGTACAAAGATTACCAACAATTGGCAGTTAATGTTCCAAACATCTTTCTTCTACTCTTTGCAGCATTTATATGTGAATAGATACACGTGCGTTCATCCTCATGAGTTTTAAAGAGCCTTGATTTTTATTTTTTTTCTGATGTATTGTTATCAGCCTTGGTATTCCAAAATTTGCTTACATCACTGCTGCAATATTATGATGTAAAGGTACAATATTCAGTAATAATATATGTGTAGCTCTTTATGGGGGCACCCAGTTTATGTCAGTTTCAAATAAGTTTCTTCTTCGTCTTTGGAAAAATGAATCTGCACTCCAATGGCACCACCATGCTAGAAAGAAAATGTTATAAAGATCTGAGGGTCGTGTCATGTTTATCTTAAAAGAGTAATAGCATAGAGTTGAGACTCTAAGGGTAAATTTGCGTGCGGAAAATCTGCACTGTAGGTCATGCACATTGTATTCTATGAGAATTTTAAATTCTCATGCATGCAATGCAGATTTTTTCTGCATGTATTTTGACCTATTTTGACCGCAGCATGTCAATTTATTCTATTTTTCCTGACCGGATTTTCTCCATTCACTTCAATGGGGAGAGTAAAATCCACACGCGGAAAATCTCCACCAAATCTGCATGCAAAACCGCACCAATTGATGCGTATTGACCACACGGATTTCCCTGCGAACACCTACGGTTTTAAGTGCGGATTGTCCGCACAGAGATCCTGAACATATGCATTTACCCTAAATGTTCTAGGGTTAACTACAAAAACGTTGAGCTAAAGCCACCTCAAACTTGCAAATTAACTGTCTATTGAAAGTCATTTATTACAGTCCATTGAAGAATTGTTCATTGGATGCATGGGGATGGAAGCATAGTCCTGTAATCCCTATGATAGTGGGACTATTCTGAGGAAACTGAAAGTTGCACCTGCAATTATATATTCGCAAATTCGAGATCATATTCTTGATTGTAAAAATCGGCAATGTAATATTCACGTAATGCGTGTGAAATACAGACGTGGGTCACTTATGCTACATTTTTCAAGCTGGTATAAGTTTCCTGAGACTGCAGAAAATGGTTGGCACGGCAGAACATTAGAATAGCTTTATATGCAGATAGAGTGCGCCAATATATTTGCGCTTGCAAATTTTCAGCAATGAATGATGCGCATATTTTTTCGCAATACGTGCAACTTGTGACATCACAGCACTTATCACACTGCCTAACACCCTGCACTGGAACCTATAAGTTACACTATAAATGAATCAAACCTGCACTGACTATCTCCCCCTAACTATCTGAATTATATATCTAAGTTACCTGTCTAATGTAATAACACAAAGCACCGAGCACAGCAATGACACTGCTGTCTCTTTCATAACTGCAATAAACTTTAGAAAATGGCTGCTGGGGAGGTTCTTATATAGTAAGGGGTAGGCAACTTTTCTATTAGTTGCTAGGGATGTTGCTAAGCTGTGACAATGCCTTCTCATTTGCCCACAAGCTATAAGAAGGGAGGGATGATCACCTGATGTGTACTGTGTTAAAAAACAAACAGACAAAAAAACGAATATTTGTCATTATGAATACATAGCACTATATTCAAAATATTTGCGAATTCTCGAAGTGCCGATATTCGCGATTAAAATTCGGAATATGAATATTCGCGCTCAACACTAGTTAGCTAGTGTGATAGGAATTACTGTTTCTCTGCAGTTCATACATACATGCTATAGACATAGTGCTGTGATGTCACAACAATACTTAGTGCACCAATCAGTAATATCTACTCAGACCTGATAAAATGTGAAGTTGCATGTATTGCGCAAAAATATGTGCATCATTAGTACCGATTTGCACAATCGCTAAAATAATGAATTTGCAAATTTACTGCGAATATAATGTGAAAAACTTGCTAAATATAGCGAACACTTTCCCTAAACTGCCCTGTCAGGTCTGGTAAATGACATCCTAATACAGAGTCATCACCTTGACAAGAGCGGCCCCGTCTGGAACCTTTACCTAAATAGGAGGTCCTGGACGTCCCTACTCAAGAAGAAAAATGTATTTAGGCAACTACTGTATAATGTGTAGTGCAAAGTTTTTGGTTGCATATATTTGAAAGCAGCATGAGCCTTAAACGGGATATGCACATTAGACTGATGGTGGTCAAACCCACCAATTACAACAGCGCTGGCTAACCATGTATGGTCTAATGTGCATTAGATCTAATGCATATTAGATGTTCAGCCAACTTTCGTTCAACAGATGTGAGTGAAATAAAAAAGGATTGGGAACACTAAATTTCAACATTACTTTGTTCTCAGAGGATTTATTTGCAGCGTCCCACTAGTGTACGTGGGCACTGCAAAAGCTTATTGTGTCACATGTCATATCATGCTCTATTTCATCCTTGTGTGAAATCCCTGTTACCAGGCTGTCAGGTGCGCTACATACATTCCACCACTAGATGGGTGTAGCATATATAGCACAGTTCAGGCCAAGTTAAGGGGTTGAGTTTAGAGTGTGGAGGAAAAAGGAGATGGAATGAGGAGCAAGGGGGAAGGAGAGGTCCCCTCTCCTCTCAGCTCTCTCTTGGGCTCCACGGCTCAGAGGAGCCAAAGTGTATCTCAGTATCAAGCCAAGAAGATAGGCAGAGGTGAAGTCTGTATTCTACCATTCACTCTTCTGGAGTAGCAAGTGAATTTTGTCAAGTTTATTGTGGATTAAGACAAAGGAAGGACAAAGCCATTATTCTGGGCTCTAGGCGCCTTTGTATTTGGGTGAAGGATTTATTAGCTTCCGGCAGCCTCACCGTTATTTTTAAGGACAGATAAGATTTCTGTTGCATCACTTGTGAGTAGAAGACTAACCTTGAACTACCTCAACTGAGACTGAAGCAAGGCAAGAGCTGGAATATCAGTGAGTACATAACTAACTACCCTAGCCTGAGACATAACTACAAGTACAGCCTGTTACTGGGATTCATCACATCCAACTTGCATGAGTATCAGAGACTGTTTTATAACTATAAACTGTTATCAAGAACCTAGTTATAGTAAAGTTTCAGTTGGATTCAAACCTGCCTCATTCTTCTAACTTCATACTACTATCACTCTCAACATTTTTCACCATCAAGGTGCTGGCATCACAACATTACATAAGTCAGGGGCCCAGCACAAACACTCAGAAACCCAATACCATCAAGAGCCCCTCAATCACCACCTGGCCGGTGTCCCCTGTAATAGATTGTTCCCCGGAGAATCCAGTGCTGTTCTCCCCTTTACTGCACTGCTGGACAGCACCTCCAAGGCGTAAAGACCCAGAAGGCTTCTGGAGACCCAGAAGTTGAAGGGGGCAGACCCATCAGTCAGTACGTTTAGGTGTGTGCACACATACTGCTCCACCATGTAGCACGTCCCCGTGACGTCCACGATCCAATTGGATATCTTCCCTATCAACTTTCGATGTTCTATTATGCACTACCATGGTGATCACGATTAACGGGGAATCAGGGTTCCATGCCAGAGAGGGAGCCTGAGAAAAGGTATACCACATCCAAGGGAGGTCAATGGCTGAAATTTGATTGGGTGGAGAAGTGGGACAAGTTATTAAAGTGGAAGAATCAAGGCAAGGCAGGAGGTATGCGGCAATTACCCACTCCCGACTCGGGGAGGTAGTGACGATAAATAACAATACAGGACTCTTAAGATGCCCTGTTATTAAAATAAGTAATAAAAAATTACAGGGAATGTCACTACTTAGTTTGGATTAGAAAACGTTATACAGGAGAGGCCCTGCTGCCGCTTTATTGACTCTAGATAACTTCTTCCTGATCGCACGTCTCAGTGACGTCCACGATCCAATTGGATATCTTCCCTATCAACTTTCGATGTTCTTTTATTCGCCTACCATGTTGATCACAGGTAACAGGGAATCAGGGTTCCATGCCGGAGAGGGAGTCTGAGAAAGAGATACCAAATCCAAGGGAGGTCAATGGACAAAATCTGATTCGATGGAGAGGGGGGGTCAAGTTATTAAATTAAATTTAGCACATGCGCCAGGCAAGGGATATGCGTCAAACCAGCTAGGCCCAGAGCTGCAGCGAGATTTCGCCCATTATCACACACCACCAGTCCGGGCTTGAGGCTCACTGGCACCAACCATTCATTGGTCTGTTGTTCCATGCCTGTCCACAGCTCCTGCGCGGTGTGGGGTTTGTCCCCCCAAACAGACAAGTTTTAAAACTGCCTGCTGTCATTTACCCCTGGCTGTGTTGAACTTGTGGTGAAGGTGTCATGCTGACCAGATGAGGAGGTGGTAGAAGATGAAGAAGCGGAGTAGGAGGAGGAAGAAACAGGAGGCAAATAGAAACACCCTGCAATCCTCAGTGGTGAAAGGACATGCGCCAAACTGCTATCCGCCTCAGGCCCAGCCGCCACTGCATTTACCCAGTAGGCTGTTAGGGAGATATAACATCCCTGACCGTGCTTACTGGTCCACCTATCCGTAGTTAGGTGGACCTTGCCACAGATGGCACACCTGATTTTGTCTCCCACTTGGTTGTCCAGGGAACGGATGGCTCACCTGGAAAAGTAGTGGCGGATGGGCACAACGTATTGTGGGACAGCCACCGCCATCAGATTCTTAAAACTGCCCTGCACACCCGACGGAATGACAGCATTTCAAAGGCCAGGAATTTGTAAATGCTGGCATTCAGGGCCAGGAATCACGGGTGGGTAGGGAGGTACTTCCTCTTTCACTCCAGTGTTTGGGAGATAGACAGCTAAACGATTCCATGGGACATTGTGGAGATGCTTGGTGACCGAGGTGGTGGCATTGCTGCCACATCCTCTGTTTTCGAGGTCTCAGGTGCCACTGTCACTCCAGAGGGGGATGAAGAGGATGATACTGCAGCAGAAGAGGAAGAAGGAGGGGCCAGCTTGCAAACCACTCATGTCTTGTCATCAGCACATTGTCTGAAGAACTGCCACGCCAGGGAACTTCTTGGAGCTGGCTTTGGTGTGCTCAGTCCCTTGGTGCGGTGGGCAGTAGCAGGCGTACTGTCTAGGTGACGGCCGCTCCGCTTTTGCACCCTGCTCCTTCTTTTGCTATGCTAGTTGCTCTGTGTGACCACCGCCTCTTCCTCCGAACTGCACAGGTCACTCGCATGACCTTGATTCCATGTGGGGTCGAGGACCTCATTGTCCTCCACATCATCTTTCACCCAGTCTTTACCCCTGCCCATCATCTTCCACCCAGACGTGCTGCGGTGGTCCTCCCATGTACTCATCCTGAAACATAAGTGGTTGGGCATCGGTGCACTCAATCTCTTCCACTTCTGGGGCAGGGCTATGTGGATGGCCCTGGTAAACCCTGCTAGCAGAGTCATCAAAAAGCAGATGAGACTGCTGCATGACTTGGGTCTCAGACTGCTTGGCTGATTTGCAAGGGGGTGAGGTGAAAGGCTGATGTCCATGGGCTGCAGGTGCCAACTATAATCTTTGAGCAGGGAACTGGGTGGGTGAAGGAACTGGAGGCACAGTCAGCCACCCATTCTACTATCGCCTGTATTTGTTCTGGCCTCACCATTCGTAGAGTAGCATTTGGGCCTACCAAATACCGCAAAAGATTCTGTCGCCTACTCGCACTTGAGGAAGGTGTTTCACTTGTGTGTGTATCTGGCACAGATCGACCATGTCCTCTCCCTGCAACAGGAGCTCCATCAACACCAGCAGCACCACGACCAGGGCCACGTCCCTTATTTGATGATCTCCTAATTTTTTGCGTTTACTCACCAAACTAACAGATGGTTTATATCAGGCGACAATGTAACCGCCAATAGTTAACAATAAAGTTCACTGACAGTAAGGTTGTGCTGGTGTCATAAAGAGAAAACATTTTTTGAGTTCACACAACAGTGTGACAGGCGATTTTAATACAATTACTTCACGGTCACAAAAAATTAGAATTTGTCAACCAACAATGTAACAGCAATATTGAATGGTTTTATTGGACTGTCAGAAATGCAGCAAATGTACTATCTAGCACAAAAAGTGAGTTTTTTTCAACAGCAGTATTTAAGAGTTTAATTGGACTGTCAGAAATGCAGAGCAGGCTGCAAATGTACTATCCAGCACAAAAAGTTTTTTTTTTTTTCAAACAACAATATGACAGCAGTATTTAACGGTTTTAGTGGACTGTCAGAAATGCAGCGCAGGCTGCAAATGTACAGTCCCTAACAAAAGTCTTGTCGCTTGTGTACAAATTGACCTGAAGTGCTGCTAAAATATATTTCTAATCAAGATTTTGTTACAAGAAATGGGTCATTTTAATCCCAACAGCTTTTATGATAATGTTTCAGTGCAAAATGAAACTGACAAAAAGTATTCTAATATTCACAGCTTGGTAAAGCCCATCGAGTCAATTTTTGCCAAGACATAAGTGTTGTCGCCTTGTCATATGAGCTTCACCTAATAATGGATCAATTAGGTCTCAGGTGTGTATAAAAATAACCCCAGTACACTAGACCTTCACATCAACTGCAACTAGACCTCTGCAAACATGCCTAAGATTCACCCTGAGACTAAAGTGTTGATTATCAAGAGGCTGAAGACCAGATCCACAGCTGATGTGGCAGACACCTTCAATGTGTCTCAGCGTCAAGTTCAGAGGATAAAATTTTTTTTTTTGAAGAGACTGGAGACATTTTGGACAAGGCCAGGTCAGGCCGACCCGCAAGACAACTGCTCGATAGGACCGTTTGTTGGCTCGAAAATCCAAGGCTAGCCCATTTTCCACTGCAGCAGAGCTCCACAAGACCTGGTTACCTTTGTCAACCAGAACAGTCGGATTCTGTCTCGAAATGGCCTCCATGGTCGAATCAGTGCCCATAAGCCAGCACTAAACAAAAGACAAATGAAAAACTGTGTGGCATTTGCCAAGGGCCACAGCCTGCTAAAAGGATGGATGCTGGAAAAGTGGCTGAAGGTCGATTTTTCAGATGAATCTGTTGAATTACACCACAGTCGCAGCAAATATTGCAGGAGACCTACTGGAACCCGCATGGAGCCGAGATTTACCCAGAAAACAGTGAAGTTTGGTGGAGACAAAATGATTGTCTGGGGTTACATCCAGTATGGGGGTGTGCGAGAGATCTGCAGGGTGGAAGGCAACATCAATAGTCTAAAATACCAAGAAATCTTAGCTACCTCTTATTTTCCCAACCATAGAAAAGGCCAAATTCTGCAGCAGGATGGTGCTCCATCGCATACTTCCATCTCCACATCAAAATTCCTTAAGGCGAAGAAGATCAAGATGCTCCAGTATTGGCCAGCCCAGTCACCAGATATGAACATCATTGAGCATATGTGGTGTAGGATGAGAGAGGAAGCCTGGAAGACGAAACCAAAGAATATTGATGAACTCTGGGAGGCATGCAAGACTGTTTTCTTTGCTATTCCTGATGACTTCATCAATAAATTATATGAATCCTTGCCAAACCGCATGGATGCTGTCCTTTAAGCTCATGGAAGTCATACAAGATATTAAATTTGGATCTCACAGCAGCACTACTTAATTTGCTGACATATTTTTGGATTTGCAGTAAAGTTGTTCAATTTCTGTATAGGCGACAAAACTTTTGTCTTGCCAATATTTGACCTTTCTGTCTTGATTAAATGATAAATCTTTTTTCAGTGAAACTAATTTATTTCAGTGCATTAAACATCATTTGGGAGGGCTTTAGCTTTTCATATGAGCTATTTCTAACACCAATTGATTAATTAAAAGTCAGGTTAATACAAAATAGAGAAGCGACAAGACTTTTGTCAGGGACTGTACTATCTAGCACAAAAAGTGTACTTTTTCAACCAACAATGTAACAGCAGTATTTACTGGTTTTATTGGACTGCCAGAAATGCAGCGCAGGCCAAAAAATTTACTTTCTAGCACAAAAAATGGGAATTTGTCAACCGACAATGTAACAGCAGTATTTACTGGTTTTGTTTGACTGTCAGATATGCAGTGCTTGTGTGAGAAAGAGAAAAAAAATCGCTTTAGGTCACACAAATATGTGACAGACTTATGTAATTGAATTATTTTCACTGGCAGGTATGCACTGCAGGCAGCAGGGGTACTTGACCGCCAAAAAAAGGGAATTTTTTCCCCTGGAATCTAACAGATGGATTTAATAAATAGGTTTTCCCTTTCAGATATTCAGCACAGGGGTATTTCACAGAATTTTTTTTGAATATGTCCCCCCCCCCTGGGGCCCTGAAGTCACAGACGGATTACATATATTATTTTCCCTTCCCCTGGCACATATGCAGTGCAGGTGTCCTTAAAAAAAATACTTAGATGTCGCCCACTGAGCTACCAGAACAGTATTAAAGTAATGTCCCTGGCACACATGCAGTTCCACTTGCAAAAATGGTCGCCGACGCCACCTAATAAACAGACTGATTAAAGCTTATTTCTCTGTGGCACTGGGCTCAGGGGTACAAAAATGTAGCATAGCACACACAAAAATAATCGCTGTAGTTTGTAGATTTAACACCAAGAACACCAGAATTGTTTCCTAATCTCTCCCTCACAGCTGCAGCATCCTCTCCCTACACTAGAGCTGATGTGACGTGCGCCACTATGTGACTCCAGCTTATATAGAGGCTGGGTCACATGCTGCACTGGCCAATCACAGCCATGCTATTAGTAGGCATGGTTGTGATGGCTTCTAAGGGCACACAAGCTAAATGCTTGTTGATTAGCTGTCCGGCAGCTTTTCAACACACGCCATTCAATTGCCCGGACACTGAACTCGAACCCAAACTTTTACTGAAAGGTAAAAAAATCGTAAAGTTCGGTACAAACCCGAACTTTACAGTTCAGGTACGCTCAACCCTAAATAGGACCGAAATGGCGTGCAGCTAGCCAATCGCCAGATAGTCATCCCCTGTGATGTCACAACCCTATAAAAACCCTTATTCCGCATGGTCTCCGCCATTTCACTGTGAGCTAAGCTTAGGAACAGATGTGACAAGCATTTATGTGCTAGGGACAGTGTTGCAGAAAGCTTTTAATTATAGAATATTGGATAGGGACAGGGCAAGGACAGTGAAGGAAGATTGTAGGGAAAGTTTTTAGACACTGTAGAGAAAGCATAGGGAGAGCATAAGGAGACTGTAGGGACATTGCAGGTTAAGTGTAATTGTCGTGTGCATCTTGCTCACCTGTTGCATCAATCCCAGTTAATCTATTAGTTTATATATAGAATTACTGTGCGTCAGTCTTAAAGGGCTCTCTAATATATCATTGTGTGCATCTTGTTGAACTGCTGACACATTTGCAGTAAATCTCTTATTTTATATATAGAACTGCTGTGCTGCAGTATTAGGGCTCTTTCACACAAGTGGATGCCGTGCGGGTAATCTGCTTCATAAAAGAGAGCCAAGCCCTGCTCTGGACAGCAGAGACACGGAGCATTAACATGATTGATAATGCTCTGTGCCTCTCTGTGATCTTTTTACTATGAAATCACAGTGAGATAAAGTTGTCACCGTGATTTTGTAGTAAAAAGATCACAGAGCAGCACAGAGCATTATCAATCATGTTAATGCTCCGTGTCTCTGCTGTCCGGAGTGGGGCTTGGCTCTCTTTCACGCAGCGGATTACCCGCATGGCATCAGCTCGTGTGAAAGAACCCTTAAAGGGTGGACTAAAATATCACTGCCTAACTCTTGTTGAACTGCTGACACAATCCCTGTTAATCTCTTATTTTATACAGTCAGGTCCATAAATATTGGGACATTGACACAGTTCTAACATTTTTGGCTCTATACACCACCACAGTGGATTTGAAATGAAACGAACAAGATGGACTTTAACTGCAGACTGTCAGCTTTAATTTGAGGGTATTTACATCCAAATCAGGTGAACGGTGTAGGAATTACAACAGGGTAGCTGGGACTTTATATTCCCTCTTCCAAGATGGCCACCGCTTATACTTCCTGTAGGGGTGCAGTCGATTTCTTTGTCCTCCTGGGAACTTGCACTGAGCACTTTAGTTCCTCTTGCTGCAAGAATAGTTTGCCTGTGGAGGTGGATCATTTGGTTCCTTCCCCTCTGCTGGGTGGATGCATTCCTCTCAATACATGATTCCCAAATCCAAGTTGGCAGATTAACCCCTGTTTTGCCACATTGCTGCAACTGATGTAGATTCATCTAGCAGCTTTACTTGAATAAACTTTCATCCAAACTATTTGCAGACTTTGTCTTGGTTCCAGCAGGCTTGGGCATGGCAGGCAAAGTTGATATTCTTTCTCTGTGCTGCACCAAACTCTGCTTAGGTCTGGTTTCTGTACTTTAGGTCTATTTTGATATCCTTGGATGAGGTGTCTTTGGCTGTTATTCCCCTCCTGACACTCAGCAAATAACTGATTTTCAGCTGGAGAACAATTTCCTCTGACTGCTAGGCTCCAACATGGAGTCTAAACTGGAACTAACTAGACCTGCCCTTAATTCTGGTAGGAAGCAGGACTGGCCCGTTTCTGCCCAAAGGAGAATGGAATGGTGAGTTCCATTCTGTCTAAGGATAGCTCTGCCATCTACGTTGCCACCTGCTGGTGAAACAGGCACATTACATGAACATAACAGTTTCATAATAGTCATAGCATTGCACAATGTAGAGGACCTGGACATAAATACACAGATGACATTCAGATTAGCCCATTAGAGACAGGGCCGTCTTTAACGGCAGCTGCCCCGGCCAAGTTGATCATGGGGGGCCAAGGCAGCTGCCTCTTGAGCCCCACTGGCCACTGCCCACAAGTCTGTACCAGTACATGGGCGTTGAAGTGTGTGAAACAAGAGCTGGAGAGGCAGCTCACTAGCGCTTGTAATGATAAAAGCGGCAGCCATTTCCCTCACCCTAAGCACCGCATCCAGTCACACACAGGGCTCTGCTTCTGAGGGGATTCTTTAGCCTCCACAAACTTTCTGTCAAGACTGCAAATTTACAACAAGGAAGTGTGCAAGAAGAGAAATGTGTGTACTGCGGAGTGTGTATATGTGTCATGGTCTTACCTTCCTGCTGTTCTCCTTCGTTTGACATGTGCTGGCGGCCATCTTGGTTTCTGGGTTTCTTGTAGCCTCCCACCCTGCGGCTTCTCCTTCCCACTGGGAGGAGCTGGATGCCTGGCTCATATATATAGGAGGTCTGTGGCTTCAGTTCCTTGCTTGGTCCTCCTGTGCTCACATGCTTCTAAGACTGCTGCTGCTTCTGGTTCCTGATCCTGGCCTCGTCTGACTACCCTGCTGGTTCCTGATCCTGGCTTCGTCTGACTACCCTGCTGGTTCCTGATCCTGGCTTCGTCTGACTACCCTTCTGGTTCCTGATCTCTGGTTTCGCAAGACCCTGCTTCGGTTTAGCCATCCGTTTGGACTTTTGCCTTACAGCTTTATGTTCAATAAAGCCTTCTTATTTCCACTCATCTCTTGTGTACGTCTGGTTCATGGTTCCATGACATTAGGACCAAGCCATGAATTCTGACGGTACAGGGCCATCCTCGCTACCTACGCTGGTTGCCAGACTTGATCAGCAGGATCACCTGTTGGGTCGGTTCGCTGTGGCGTTGCAAACCCTGCTTGAACGCACGGCTCATTTAGCTTCCGTTGCCGATGGGTCGGTTGTCGCTCCTGGGCCCGCTCCTACTGCCGCTCCGGTTGTTGCGCCAGAGTCTACCCCGACACCTGTTGCTGCGCCTGCGGTGTTTCGGGGTATGACCGGTTCTGCCCCCCTTCCACAGCGCTTTGGGGGAGAGCCAACTCAGTGCCGAGGTTTCCTTAACCAGGTGGGCATTTATTTTGAGTTGCTGCCACATGCCTTTCCTACTGAGAGATCAAAGGTGGGCTTCTTGATCTCGCTGCTCTCGGACAAGGCCTTGGCCTGGGCCAGCCCTTTATGGGAGAACAACAATCCGGTGGTTGCCGAGTTTTCCGGTTTTGTTGCTTCTCTTCGGAAAGTATTCGATGTGCCGGCTCGTGCTGCCTCTGCTGCGAAGCTCCTTATGTCCATCAGACAGGGTTCACGATCCGTAGCTGAATACGCCATTGAGTTTCGTACCCTGGCAGCAGAGGTGGGCTGGAATAATGAGGCTCTGGTCGCTGCTTTCTCTCATGGTCCCTCGGATGCCTTGAAGGATGAGGTTGCAGCTAAGGACCTACCAGTGGAGCTCGAGTCTCTTATTTCTTTCCTGATTTTGATTGAGACCAGACTCAGGGAGAGACCTTCCTTTAAGGAGAGCCTGCGGAGGCCTCCTAACAGATTGGCGCCTACGTTTGCTGTCCCACCCGTGCCTCCCTCTCCTCCCACGCCTCCTGGGGATGACTTGTCTGGGGGTGAACCCATGCAGCTGGGGTTTGCTCGCCTGTCCGAGGGGGAGAGGGTACTCCGGAGACGCGAGGGCCGATGCATGTACTGTGGTCTCGGTGGGCATTTTCGGTTGGCATGCCCGAACCGTCCGGGAAACGCTCGCACCTGAGATCCTGTCGGGGGCAGATCTTGGGTGGAGTCTCCTCGTCCCCGGTTTCCCGTGTTGACAAACCACTGATTACTGTTGTACTCTCCTGGGTCGGGGGCTCGGTGACGACACAGGCGTTGGTGGACTCTGGTGCTGGTGGTTTGTTCATTGATAGTGTGTTCGCTGCCGCCAATTCCATTCCTCTGCAGCCTTGAGGTTCCCCACTGGCTCTTGAGGCGATAGACGGCAGACCCCTTCTGCCGCCACACATGACTCATGAGACCCTTCCAGTGGGGATGCCCATTGGTGCCGTTCACAGAGAGTCGGTCTGTCTCCAGGTTATTTCGTCTCCACACTACTCGGTGGTCTTGGGGTACCCCTGGCTCCAGAAGCATAATCCGACTTTCGATTGGAAATCGGCCGAGATCCTCTCATGGTCACCGCAGTGTGGGGCTAGTTGCATCCATGGGCCTGTCAAGTTGCTGTGTACTTCCTCGGACTCTCTGTTGCCTCCTGAATACGAGGAGTACCGGGATGTATTCGATAAGGTGCGTGCGGTTGCCCTACCTCCGCACCGCCCATACGATTGTGCCATAGAGTTACAATCTGGTGCCGTTCCTCCTCGTGGCAAAGTCTATCCACTGTCGGTAGCGGAGAATGAGGCCATGGAGGAGTACGTGAGGGAGGCGCTTTCACGCGGACACATTCGCAAATCCTCGTCCCCGGCAGGGGCTGGATTTTTCTTTGTGAAAAAGAAGGGCGGTGAGTTGAGGCCTTGCATCGATTACAGGGGTCTCAATCGCATCACGATCAAGAACGCTTACCCGATACCTTTGATTTCCGAGCTGTTCGATCGCCTCAAAGGGGCCACGGTCTTTACCAAACTCGACCTGAGGGCGGCATATAACCTGGTAAGGATCAAGGCGGGCGATGAGTGGAAGACCGCGTTTAACACCAGGACCGGTCATTATGAATCCTTGGTTATGCCCTTTGGGTTGTGCAATGCGCCCGCAGTCTTCCAGGAATTCATCAACGATGTTTTCCGTGACCTGTTGCAGCAGTGTGTGGTGGTCTATTTGGATGACATCTGGGTATATTCTGAATCCATGGAGGCCCACATTCTGGATGTCAGATGAGTGTTGCAACGGTTACGAGAGAACAAGCTGTTCGGTAAGCTTGAGAAATGCGAATTTCACCGATCCCAGGTAACCTTCTTAGGTTACATCATTTCCGCTGAGGGGTTCTCCATGGACCCTGAGAAGGTTTCGGCTGTCGTACAGTGGCCCCAGCCAGTGGTCTTCGTGCCCTGCAGCGCTTTTTGGGCTTCGCCAATTATTATCGGAAGTTCATCAGGGACTTTTCCATGCTAGCCAAGCCTCTCACGGATCTGACCAGGAAGGGCAGTAATCCACAGGTCTGGTCGCTCGAGGCCATCCGAGCTTTTGAGGCTCTAAAGTCCGCCTTTGTGTCGGCTCCGATTCTGTCGCATCCCAACCCTGGGTTGCCTTTTGTCCTCGAGGTGGACGCGTCTGAGACGGGAGTAGGCGCCCTCCTGTCTCAGCGTAGAACACCAGAGGGTCCTCTGCTTCCTTGTGGCTTTTACTCCCGGAAACTGTCTTCCGCGGAGTGCAACTATCAGATTGGTGACAGGGAGTTATTGGCCATCGTGCAGGCCCTTAAAGAATGGAGGCACTTGCTCGAGGGCTCGGTGGTTCCGGTTCTCATCCTGACGGACCACAAGAATCTGACCTACCTCTCTGAGGCCAAGAGATTGACACCACGTCAGGCCAGATGGGCTCTGTTCTTGTCACGTTTTAATTACGTGGTCTCCTACCTACCCGGTTCCAAGAACATCAGAGCGGATGCCTTATCACGGCAGTACTCCGAGCTGTCCGGGGAAGAGTCGATTCCGACTTCGGTCATACCTCCGAATCAGATCCTGGCCGCCATTCGCACCAGCCTGACCTCTCCCCTGGGTGAGCAGATTTTGGCGGCTCAATCTGGTGCTCCCTCTGGGAGACCCAACGGCAGATGTTTTGTGCCTGAGGAGTTGCGCACCCGGTTGTTGCGAACCTACCATAACTCCAAGGCCGCGGGGCATCCTGGAAAGAATCAGCTGTCCTGGGCTGTTTCACGTCTGTTCTGGTGGCCTTCTCTACGTTCCGACATCGCCGCATATGTAGCGGCATGCTCCGTTTGTGCCCAGAGTAAGTCCCCTCGGCACCTTCCGTTGGGCCTTTTGCAACCCATAGCCACCGGGGAGCGTCCATGGTCACACCTGGGGATGGATTTCATTGTGGACCTCCCTGCATCCCGAGGCCATACGGTCATTCTCATGATTGTGGATCGGTTTTCCAAAATGTGCCACTGTGTTCCTCTCAAGAAGTTACCCTCTGCACAAGAGTTGGCCTCGATTTTTGCCAGGGAGGTCTTCCGGTTGCACGGTTTGCCCAAGGAGATTGTGTCGGATCGGGGGAGTCAGTTTGTGTCCAGGTTCTGGTGCGCCTTTTGCTCCCAGTTGGGGATTCATCTCTCTTTCTCCTCGGCCTACCACCCTCAGTCCAATGGGGCCGCAGAACGATCCAATCAGGCCTTGGAGCAATTCCTTCGTTGCTATGTCTCCGATCACCAAGACAATTGGGTTGACCTCCTGCCTTGGGCTGAGTTTGCCAGGAACACGGCGGTGAACTCTTCCTCTGGGACGTCTCCCTTCATGGCCAATTATGGGTTCCAACCTGCCGTGTTACTGGAGGTATTCTCTCCCCAGGATATTCCGGCTGTGGAGGATCACCTTTCCGTCCTACGTGCTTCTTGGGTACAGATCCAGAGGTCCCTTGAGGTCTCTGCGCAGCGCCAGAGACTCCAGGCTGATCGCAGACGAGCGCCCGCTCCTTCCTACCAGGTCGGAGACCGCGTATGGTTGTCCACCCGCAACCTCAACCTTCGAGTGCCCACTCCCAAGCTGGCGCCTCGCTTTGTTGGTCCCTTCCGAGTGCTTCGCAGGGTAAACCCGGTAGCCTATGCCCTTGCGCTTCCTCCTGGCATGCGGATCTCCAACGTGTTTCATGTCTCCCTGTTGAAGCCACTGGTGTGTAATCGTTTCACTTCCTCAATTCCTCGGCCTCGTCCGGTCCAAGTGGGCAATCGTGAGGAGTATGAGGTGAGCAATATTCTGGACTCACGCCTGGTCCGCGGCCGGGTGCAGTTTTTGGTCCATTGGCGTGGTTATGGTCCAGAGGAGCGTTCCTGGGTTCCCTCCGCAGATGTCCATGCTCCTGCCTTGCTCCGAGCCTTCCACGCACGCTTCCCTCAGAAACCGTTCCTTACTCCGCGGAGGAGGGGCCCTTGAGGGGGAGGTACTGTCATGGTCTTACCTTCCTGCTGTTCTCCTTCGTTTGACATGTGCTGGCGGCCATCTTGGTTTCTGGGTTTCTTGTAGCCTCCCACCCTGCGGCTTCTCCTTCCCACTGGGAGGAGCTGGATGCCTGGCTCATATATATAGGAGGTCTGTGGCTTCAGTTCCTTGCTTGGTCCTCCTGTGCTCACATGCTTCTAAGACTGCTGCTGCTTCTGGTTCCTGATCCTGGCCTCGTCTGACTACCCTGCTGGTTCCTGATCCTGGCTTCATCTGACTACCCTGCTGGTTCCTGATCCTGGCTTCGTCTGACTACCCTTCTGGTTCCTGATCTCTGGTTTCGCAAGACCCTGCTTTGGTTTAGCCATCCGTTTGGACTTTTGCCTTACAGCTTTATGTTCAATAAAGCCTTCTTATTTCCACTCATCTCTTGTGTACGTCTGGTTCATGGTTCCATGACAATATGTCCTGTGTGTACTGTATCATATTTATATAGCTGTCCTGTGCGGACTGTATCATATGTATAAGGCTGTCCTGTGTATACTGAGAAGTGTGTATATCTGTCCTGTGAGGACGTAGGAGTGTGTATAGCTGTCCTATGTGCACTGAGCAGTGTGTATATGTCCTTTGTGTACTGTATCATATTTATATAGCTGTCCTATGTGGACTGTATCATATTTATATAGCAGTCCTGTGTGGACTGTATCATATGTATATAGCTGTCCTGTGTATACTGAGGAGTGTGTATACCTGTCCTGTGAGGACTTAGGAGTGTGTATAGCTGTCCCGTGAGGACATAGGAGTGTTTATAGCTCTACTGTGAGGACTGAGGTGTGTGTATATGTCCTGTGTGTAATGTATCATATGTATATAGCCGTCCTGTGAGGACTTAGGAGTGTGTATAGCTGTCCCGTGAGGACTGAGGAGTGTGTATAGCTGTCCTGTGAGATCATAGGAGTGTTTATAACTGTCCTGTGAGGACTGATGAGTGTGTATATGTCCTGTGTGTAATGTATCATATGTATATAGCTGTCCTGTGTGGACTGTATCATATGTATATAGCTGTCTTGTAAGGACTGAGGAGTGTCTATAGCTGTCCTATGTGCACTGAGCAGTGTGTATATGTCCTTTGTGTACTGTATCATATTTATATAGCTGTCCTATGTGGACTGTATCATATTTATATAGCAGTCCTGTGTGGACTTTATCATATGTATATAGCTGTCCTGTGTGTACTGAGGAGTGTGTGTATGCCCTGTGTGTGCTATATCATATGTATATACAGACGTGGACAAAATTGTTGGTACCCTTTGGTCAATGAAAGAAAAAGTCACAATGGTCACAGAAATAACTTTAATCTGACAAAAGTAATAATAAATTAAAATTCTATAAATGTTAACCAATGAAAGTCAGACATTGTTTTTCAACCATGCTTCAACAGAATTATGTAAAAAAATAAACTCATGAAACAGGCATGGACAAAAATGATGGTACCCCTAGAAAACACAGAACATAATGTGACCAAAGGGACATGTTAATTCAAGGTGTGTCCACTAATTAGCATCACAGGTGTCTACAACCTTGTAATCAGCCATTGGGCCTATATATATGGCTCCAGGTAATCACTGTGTTGTTTGGTGATATGGTGTGTACCACACTCGACATGGACCAGAGGAAGCAAAGGAAAGAGCTGTCTCAAGAGATCAGAAAGAAAATTATAGACAAGCATGTTAAAGGTAAAGGCTATAAGACCATCTCCAAGCAACTAGATGTTCCTGTGAGTACAGTTGCACATATTATTCATAAGTTTAAGATCCATGGGACTGTAGCCAACCTCCCTGGACGTGGCCGCAGGAGGAAAATTGATGACAAATCTAAGAGACGGATAATCCGAATGGTAACAAAAGAGCCTAGAAAGACTTCTAAAGAGATTCAAGGTGAACTTCATGCTCAAGGAACATCAGTGTCAGATCGCACCATCCGTCGTTGTTTGAGCCAAAGTGGACTACATGGGAGACGACCAAGGAGGACACCATTGTTGAAAACGAATCATAAAAAAGCAAGACTGGAATATGCCAAACTACATGTTGACAAGCCACAAAGCTTCTGGGAGAATGTCCTGTGGACAGATGAGACAAAAATCGAAGTTTTTGCCAAGGCACATCAGCTGTATGTTCACAGACGAAAAAATGAAGCATATCAAGAAAAGAACACTGTCCCTACTGTGAAACATGGAGGAGGCTCTGTTATGTTCTGGGGCTGCTTTGCTGCGTCTGGCACAGGGTGTCTTGAATCTGTGCAGGGTACAATGAAATCTCAAGACTATCAAGGAATTCTAGAGAGAAATGTACTAGCCAGTGTCAGAAAGCTTGGTCTCAGTCGCAGGTCATGGGTCTTGCAACAGGACAATGACCCAAAACACACCGCTAAAAACACCCAAGAATGGCTAAGAGGAAAAAATTGGACTATTCTAAAGTGGCCTTCTATGAGCCCTGACCTCAATCCTATTGAGCATCTTTGGAAGGAGCTGAAACATGCAGTCTGGAAAAGGCACCCTTCAAACCGGACACAACTGGAGCAGTTTGCTCATGAGGAGTGGGCCAAAATACCTGCTGAGAGGTGCAGATGTCTCATTGACAGTTACAGGAAGCGTTTGATTGCAGTGATTGCCTCAAAAGGTTGCGCAACAAAATATTAAGTTAGGGGTACCATCATTTTTGTCCATGCCTGTTTCATGAGTTTATTTTTTTACATAATTCTGTTGAAGCATGGTTGAAAAACAATGTCTGA